>NC_142798.1:6893543-7638543 GCF_049724085.1 Artemia sp. Qi Xiang Cuo | reverse complement strand
AAACTCGAAAATAGCAAACTACACATCCCAAATCATAGGTTTCAGACACCACACACCTATGAAAGACTAAGAAATCCAACTCAGAAAAGTCAAAAATAACAAACTACATATCCCAAATCATAAGTTTCACTCAACATACACCAACGAAAGGCTAATAAACCTAGCTCATAAAAGCCTGAAATAGCAAACTACTCATCCCAAACTATTGGTTTCAGACAACATTCACCTAGGAAATACTAGGAAACCTTAGCTCAGAAAAGCCTGAAGTAGCAAACTACACATCCCAAATCATAGGTTTCAGACAACACACATCAACGAAAGACGGGTGCTCGGGGAGAGCCTTTGTGGGTCGGGGGGTCCCTTGAGGGTGGGTGGTCGTTTGGGCGCGCGGGGGGACCTTGGGGGCCCGGGGGTTGGGCTTGGGGTGCGGGGGTGGCCTTTTGGGGGGGGGGGTGGGCCTTTGGGGCGCCGGGAGGGTCTTTGGGTGCCTGGGGGACATTTGGGGACCGGTGGAGGGCCTTTGGGACCCCGTTGGTCCTTTGGGAGCTCGATGTGCCTTTGGGGGGCCCGGGGATGGCATTTGGGGGTCTGGGTGGGCCTTTGGGGCGCCGGTGGCCCTTTGGGAGCTTGGGGGCCTTTGAGTGTCCGGGGGGACAGTTGGGAGCCTGGGGAACATTTGGGGCCTGGGGATGGCCTTTGGGGGTCTGGGTGAGCCTTTGGGGGACCGGTGGCCCTTTGGGAGTTTGGGGGGCTTTGAGGACCGGGGGCTTCCTTCGGGGTTGGGTTAGGAGGATTGTAACCATTTGGGGTTGGGTTAGAGGACCTCACAACACTGTTCAAATGAAACTTGTGTATTATAACGACCACACTCAAATTCTCTTCTAAAATCTCTTCAAAAATCTTCTTTTAAAATGTCTCTATCTGTTTCGCCGAAATAGTTCCATAACCTGTCTAAAACGGTTTCGCCCAAATAATTCCTAAACGTAAATTCAGCGTGTTCCTTTGTTATTGGCATCTCTGCGCTAACGCATTTCAAATTAATATGAAACCTTTTCGCGCGCTAAAACAATTCATCGCTAAGATGTTTCTTGCCTAATTGTTTCCATGACCTTTGGTTATTAATATCCTTTGGAGTTCGACCAGTAGAACTGTTTCCGAGGCAAAGACATTAATGATTTGGATCTATTCCTGGAGAAATGTTTCTAGGCGAAAATTTTTAAAGTCTGACAGATGATGTCATTGGTTGATTGATCTGTCAAGAAAGGGGAAATTAATTTGTTGTTTCTAAGGGGAATTATTGATTCATGATAGGTGAATTGAGGTCGACAGCACAGGTGTTCTGACTCGTGACAGCGCCACGTGGTTTATGGTTTTCTCAGTGAGAAAGTTCCTGTTTTTTCAAATTCTCACTGACAAAAACCTTAAAAACATACAAAAATGTGAGAAAGTTCCTTTTTTTCAAATTCTCACTGACAAAAACCATAAAAACAGACATAAATGTGACAAAATTCCTGTTTTTTCAAATTCTCACTGACAAAAACCATAAATCATCCATAACCATCCATGAAAACAACCATAAATGTGACAAAATTCATGCTATTCCATGTGACAAAATTCCTGTTTTTTCATTCTCACTGAGAAAACCATAAACCACGTGGTTCTGTCACGAGTATAAGATAGCTCTCTACTGAGATCTATAGAGGTTCGGCTACCCCATAGGTTCGGAAAAGGCAAAAAAAAACTCGAGACAGAAATACGGAAAGATACTGAAATTACTTTATTCAGTATTCCTCGCCGTTATCAACAAGCGCGTGGGTTCGTCAACATAATCCTGTTCTAATTCGACATTCTGTAAGAGAAGCAAGGTAGACTAGTCACTACGGAGGTCCAGTGCTGACGACAAGTTCTATCCTGACGGTATGACATCTAATTCATCGAATAGTCTCCGGTCTGCGTGGATGCTTACAAATGTGGCATGGTAGCAGGATAAATCAAGGTCCAACGAGATTTTTTTGTTAAGTCAAGCATAATTTTGTGCCAGTACTCGGTTCAGTGAATGATCGAATGCAGAAACTGACGGGCCTAGAGTACAGTTCTAGTGAACAGCACGTTACTGCAACCACAGCACGAATAAAGAGAGATACTAAGGATCTACTGACGTTTCTTGAATTCCTTCTAGAGAACTGTCCTTTCACTAGTTCCACAGAGCTTAGAAGTATAGGTTCCGGGCTGATTGCCCAAAAAGGCGTCAATGCAGAGGATGCTAAAGCTGTAGGTGAGCTGTAGGTCCTCCAGCGCATTGATGGCCAATCCGTCAAAAGTATTTCAGTCAGGAAGAAATACAAAGTTATTAAACTAGCATCCTACGGGAAAATTAGGATGGATAGTAAGATTTTGCATATTGACCTTGGATTGATTTTTCAATGTCATTTAACTGCTGTCCATGCATCTGAAAATAACTTTGCAGAAACTTTACGCCACGAACTGTGCAGTTATCCGCCCGCTTTGTTTGAGAATTCTGGCACAATGCGTCAGCCAGACAAACCTGCACTAGCGAAGGCAATATGGAAAGAAGCGAAAACGGACTCGATTCACCACCTGCCAGTGTCAGATCGTGTCACTGTAGTTGACGGAGGTTGGCTGCTTCAGCAAGTACCTTGGAAGATTGGTGATACTTATGATTCAATCTGTGACAGCTATGTTGATTTCGTTACTCGACACTGTACCTCCCCTACTGTTGTCTTCGATGGATACAGCGCTGGTCCATCCACGAAAGATGCTACCCACAACCGACGGTGTAAGGGAAGCCAGCATCAAGTGATCGATTTAAGTTTAGGGATGAAGCTCCAGAAAAAGAAGGAAGAGTTTTTTAGCAACTCTCAGAACAAACAGCGAATTATAAGCTACATCGGGGAAAAACTCAGAGCCAAAGGATTTGGAGTCGTCCATGCGATTGACGATGCTGACTATCTAATCGTGAAGACTTCCGTAACGAAAGCAGAAAACTCTGAAACAATAGTTCTTGGCAACGACACTGACCTTCTGATTCTACTCTTGTATCACCTCCCGCCTAATACAAAAACACTTTACTTCGAATCGTCAACAAACGCAAAAGAAGCGATAACACGGTTCTGGTGCCTCAACGAAGTTAGAAAAAAATGGGAGAAGTATCCAGGCTACTTCTGGTAGGGCACGCAACTCTTGGGATATGACACGACCTCACGAGTTTTCGGACTTGGAAAGCAAGCTGTGCTACCTCTTTTGAAGAAGAGCGAAGTGTTCAGAAAAAAATGCGAAGTGTTTCTGGATAAATCATCGTCTAAAGATGAAATTGTGAAAGCGGAAGAATATCTTCTCCTCAGCTTGTATAAAGCACGAACAAACGAAGATCTCACTAAGCTGCGACATCGAATTTTCTTGGAAAAAGTTTCTTCGTCAAATACTACGGCGTTAGTTAAGCCTGAAAGGCTTCTGCCAACTGAAGCTGCACCGTCATTCCACTCGCAGTGACTGTACCTCCAGGTGTGTCTCTGGAAAGGGGAACCAGCTGACATAGGCCCGGTTGATTGGGTTTGCCTCTTAAGAGACCATAAACATTCACCTGTGATGACCAATTTGTTGCTCGCACCTCAGACTCTTTTGAGTGTCGTGAGATGCAACTGTAATACAGGCTGCGAGAACTCGCGATGCAGCTGCAAGAAAAATGGATTAGCGTGTACGTTCGCGTGCGGAGAATGTCAGGGTATCAACTGTTTGAACAGGGACAACAAGATTGTCGAAGACGAGGAGTTCGACTAGTGACATCAATACTGTGTTTTTCAAGTCAACTCTACTGCCTTAAAAAGTGCAGATTTTACCTATAGTTACTGAAGTTCTTTTTTTAGTTTTTTATTCAACGATATTGCCTTCGAAATTACAAATTTTACCAATAATAGCTGAAGTCTTATACTGTGATCACTGCCAAGCGGTTGTTTTCTTTATTTTTAGTAATTCAAATGGTTGTAAGAAATGTCTGTGATTCAAGAAAGTAAAAGTTTGATACTTAAGCGAGTTATTTTGTCCATAGGCCTACTTATTAGCCATTAGCAGCTGGCTCAGAAGTCAGGCTTCCCTTCCCCTTTTCCATTATTTCCTCCAGTTTTGTTCGGTTTTCATGGTTCTCGTTTTCTTTCCTTCATTTTAGGTGTCAGTTTCGTGATCAGCAGATAGGAAAACCCCAGAAAACACATTTCAAACTGATTTCTACCCCTGACTTCAATTGTCCCTTTTCTTCCCCTCTGTCCCCCTTTTCCCCCGTTATGGTGGGGCTCATGCTCTTTATTTCATTTTAGATGTCAGTTTCGGGATCAGCAGATAGAACGACCCCAGAAAACATATTTCAAAGTGCTTTCTACCCCTACCCTGTATTTCCTAATTTTTCCCCATATTCCCCCTGTTCCCCCCGTTTTACGGAGTAATTTTCTTCTAAACTGAATTTTAGATGTCAGTGTTGTGATCAGCGTATGGGAAAGCCACAGACAACTCACTTTCAACTATTTTTTGGGTATGTTAGGCATTTTTACCAGTGTCTCCCGCATTTCCCCATTTTCCCCTGTTTTTCGGGTACTGGCCCCACTCGGATTTATGGGCAATTTTAGTATGTTGTACAAAATTTTTTTCTGATTATTTTGGTACCATTTTTGTTTATATTGCAATTTTGTCCGGGTCAAACCCTAAAAGTCCTCGACTATAGGACGAAACAAACAAACACATTAGATTTCAAGCAAGACCGAATCTAAGAGAGGGGATAGGGGGTTTGAGTCCCCCCAGATTAAGTTATTGTTTGAGTCATAAAAACGTAACCAAAATATAGAACAATAAAACACCGTTTGACCCACAGAAAATTAAATGGCAAGTTTGGCAAATAGTTCCAAAATTACAATTCTGAAGAACTTCTACAGATCTGAAGTTTTGAAGAACTTTTAAATCTCTGAAGAAGTTCTGAAGTTATGAAGCAGTTCAAAAGTTCTGAAGATTTTTTTCATACTGCTACTACTACTGCTAACAACTTGTAACAGAAAATACATGGGACTAGAAAAAAAGAAGAAATTTCTCGATTCGTATGGTATCTTGGCTCTGTGTCCGAACAAATTATAACCGTCACTGCCCTTTTCAACATTTGAGGGCAAAATACATGCTAATTGGAGTAAATAAACCGGATTAGAATAGTGTAATATCGATGCAAGCCATGTGAAATAGAATTATAATTCTGGGTAACAGTTCTGAAATTATAGCTATGCCTAAATCCGAAAACCCATTTTTGGCCCACTGTTTTTGCTTAATGAAGTATTTTCTTATACATTTTACTATTTTTGTTTATAATTACCATTTGATGTTTATTTAATATAGAATATATTTAACCATCGCCATCTTTAGTTTTCTTTAATACACCCGTATATACTTTATTGTTCGAGTATTTGGCTCTCTACTTTTTCTTCTATCCTAAAACCAATAAGAGTTCTACAAAATCATGCAGTCAGAATTTTAGCCGGTATATCTCCACGCAAGTCTGTTCGAGAAATTTACCTAGCTTTAAAATTTTGCCGGCTGCAGGCCCTCGTGAATTCTACGTATTGTGGTTTATTTTGGACTGCAGCAGGATATTCAGGCTCGTTGTTTTGGTGATTTATTGCCCATTAGGTCTACTGTTCATTTTTACGATACAAGGGGTAGTGCGGACTTCTATGTACCTAGAGGTATTTCTTCCCGTTCATGTTTTTCTGTTTTTATAGAGGTAGGCGGAAATGGAATAATTTAAATAGTGATATTAAGATTAATGGAGACCCCAATATATTTAGAAAAACCATTAAGGAACTACTTTTTGCTGAATATGAGTTTCGAATGATTTATTTATTTATTGTATATTTTGTTGATATGAGTAGAAGTGACCCTAAAGCCCCGGTCACCCACCCCTGCTGCCATCTACAATTTAGTTTAATGCTGACGGGACATAATTTATTCAAGGATTATCGATCGAGTCTAATGTGGGTGTGTCAAGGTCAATCGATCTGTTGTTGTTTGGCCACGTGCGAATGACATGAGGGGTGATTTACATAATCGATGGGGGAATTATTGATTCACGAGCATGGGGAATTATGAAACAATATGGTCATAGAGTCCCTAGGGAGAACACGTGGTTAATGGGGTCAATGACCTCTTTTTCCAAGATCGATTTATTTGTTGTTTCTATGTGTAATAACTCCGGGGCGAAGGTTGCACCTGCGCATTGAATTCTAACGGGAACAATGTTATTGATCTAGGACTCGAAGGGGAAGTGAATTTCCGAGAACTTGATTGCGAAATCGAAGGGGAAGTGAATTTCCGAGAAATTGATTGCGCAATCGAGGGGGAAGTGGATTTCCGAGAACTTGATTGCGTAATCGAGGGGAAGTGGATTTCCGAGAAATTGATTGCGTAATCGAAGGGGACGTGGATTTCCGAGAACTTGATTGCGTAATCGATTGGGAATTTTATTGATCCGATAACGGGAAACAGGATCACGTGTATCATAACGAATCAGGGGCAGTCTAGAGTCAGCAGTCGGAGTGAGATGATTGAAAAATGAATAAATTTGAGACAGATAGACGGAGATCAAATCTAGTGTTTATGGAAAAACATTTGATTTTGGATGAGGATTTTCTAAAGTTATCTCTTAAATGCAGGATATTCTCTCGGGGAACACAAGACAATATAATGAGGAGTGATTCTCCCCCGTTGGACTATTGTATGAAACTTCTAAAATGTGATTCAAATGCATATGCTCAATTTATTGATATATTAATTGGAACAAGGCAGAATCATATTGTGGATATACTTTTGAAAACATTGCCAATGGATTCAATGTAGATGGCTCCCCCATCATTCGAAAGAGGTAACGTCACAGAGCTACTCCTCTCCCCTTTCCTACACTTTGAATTTATCGAGCGAAGAGGATCAGTTTCGTTTTAGCTGTGAGTGAGTTGACATCGGAAACCGAAAAATGTTCTATATATGTCCATTGTGCATGTACACTCTTGGCAGTTGGAATCAATGTGAGAATTGTACAATTATTGATGACTATGGTGAAAAGTGTAAATTATGTAATCCTTGTAAATTACATAGAGGCTATGCAGTACAAATTAAAGGATGTAATTCATGTCTTGAGGAGGTGTGTGACTCACATCCTAGAGGACACCTGTGCTCCAATTGTCACTATGATAAATGTGATCAGTGGGAGAATACTTACCCTGCTATGATTGGAAAGAATCCCAAACGTGATTTCAGTTTATTTCTACGCGATTGGTATCGTCGTGGATTTAAATTATTCTGGGAAGAGGAACCTGGTCTACGATTCAACTGTTGGGGTAACAAGACAATCTGTTTTCTATGTCATCGTTGTGATGACACCACCTGCTATGACTATAAACCAATTGATTTTTATTTGGCTGTGACGGACTGTGATTCACCATTTAAAAACACTGTATGTGATAGTGCTTCAAATCGACAGATTGAAACTCTTGAATTTCATAATATGAATGTAAATAGTATAATTGACTATACAAAGAGATATGACAAGAGTGAAGTTACAGTGTACTGTAGAAAATGTGACCCTGACTTTGCAGTCAATCAAGATCAATATAGAGCGAATCCAAATGGTTTACCAACATTAGTGGTTCACTATACTTGCATATTAATATAAGATGAAAAAATCTAAAGTGAAGATTTAAATACAATGTTGTATATATATACATTTTATTAATTAACTAATTCACAAACATTTTTTAAGCACTTTACTCTTAGGGCACTAAAATCAATACTATATAGGTCTGAGAGGATATTTTCCACTAGAAAGTCATTCAGACGGAGATTGTCACTATAAATGTGGAGAAACTGCTTGTGAGTATAGCCACGACATCAGAACACAAAATCTAGTAGTGCATGGAAACCGCAGCTTTTAGTCGTTAGATCCTGCACCCTCTTCCGATTTTGAATAATAGTTTTCCCACTGCTCTCAATATAGTTGCTGATGTGAGGTGTTTAGAATGTATAGGGTAGACAAAGAGGATCAAAAAATTTGATATTATTCATTGTTTGAAAGATGCATAGCTAATGACCCGTCAGCACAGTTGACGGACTGCTATTAACAATAATCAAGGTATTGTTCGCGCTTTGAATTTTTCCGAGATAGTCTGTGGGTAGACAAT
This sequence comes from Artemia sp. Qi Xiang Cuo, assembly GCF_049724085.1. Classification (NCBI taxonomy): domain Eukaryota; kingdom Metazoa; phylum Arthropoda; class Branchiopoda; order Anostraca; family Artemiidae; genus Artemia; species Artemia sp. Qi Xiang Cuo. The sequence goes on along the minus strand of NC_142798.1, from coordinate 7,630,321 downwards.
AGGATTTGTACTGGGACATGTAGGGGTCCATATTAAATACATTGATTATTTGGCTTGTGTTCATGGCGCCAAGTCTAGTAGAACGCTACCTTCGGGAGTGATTTCCCAATAGGTTTCATATTGATTTAGTGAGATTAGTGCTATACTCTCAGCCAATGGGTCGGTAAATGTACACTCTAAACACACAGTCCCCGTACGTACTCTACTCATATCCTGTGTACCCGACAAATCCAATACAATGATACCATGTGTTTTAGCAAACATATCTTCGGTTATACCATTTTCAAATAGTTACGAATCATGATCTAGGGTTTGCATGGTCAACTCATACAATGTGCTAGAGGATTTATCAAAGGATAGATTGTAGAGTGGGATGCCGTTTACTTTGCACACAAGAGATGAAAGTCCAAACATCTCGAATTTATGTGGACATTCAGTCCACGATCCTAGTGCACTGGCACTTTTTACACAGGTCAAAGGTAGTTTTGATAGACTTTCGCCATTGATAAAGGATGAGTCGATGAAGGTGCGTGACCCTATGTCAATATGGCGTTGATTGGTGAGTGTATGAGGAACAAGTAGTTTAATATTGTTGACATTGGCTCTCAGTTTTTCCACGACCAATGCAACAGAACTCATAACCTGTTGTTTACGTACATGAAGTGTTGCCGTGGTGAGGGAGAGACTTACATTGGGATTGCCAGCAAGTTCCTTTCTCAATATGAAATTGGAGGGTGCAAGCGTCAATTTTATATCTACTTTAACATTGGGTGGTTGCCATTGGGGTATATTAAATATTTCATGATATGTTTTTCCAACTAGATGTAATTCACTAGTTGTAGCATTTTTAAGTGCATCTGTACTATCAGTATTAGCAATATATCCATATCTATTGGAGGCGCCTCTCAATTCCTTGTACGACATGGGTGTCATCAGCATGAATCGCATATAGCTTGTATAATTTGAGAGATTGTTTCTTGTGCTCACCAGCGTGCCATTGACGTAGACACTGATTTGACTAAATAAATTATGTAGTGTACAATTTTCATAGGATAGTCCATCAGCCCGAGTTGGCATTGAATTATCTGATTTACGAACTTTCATTTGTAAATCTATAAATGTTGAAGACAAGTCAATAAAGTAGTCTTCATTGGACTAAATTTGAAAGTGGATATTATCGGAGAGGGGTTGTTGTGGATAAAATTGTTCATAGTATCCATGCTTGACACTCACATCAACATTTTCAGCATTGAATAGATTCAATGAGGCGGTGATTGAAGGTTGGGAATCCTTATGCGGTAGGTAGGACATTTTAGGAGAAGAAATCTAGTTTCGATCTGACAATTTTCTTCCTGGGACTTCTGGTTACACTACGTGTCGGCTTTTTCCTTCTTTTCTTTGACAAAAGGGATGTCTTACGTTTCCGACCTGAGCGGAGACTGATGAGTGATGCGGTGTTTCTTGACCTTTTTAAACCTTTACCATTCTGTTTTAATCTCTCGCCAAGGGTTCGCGCACTGGACCTAAGATTTTCCGAAGCACTTTTTTTTTTAAAATCCTTGCCAGAGCCCCAATAGTATAGTGTAGAGTATGCAAAATATGTCGCAGCAGGTAAGAGATATTTTCTAGCAAGTGGTATTGAAGGGTAAAACCGCTTAGAAAATCAACTGACAATACAGTAGCCAGACATTGACGAGCAACCCTTGTAGTACTCCTGTTCTTTTCCCTGTCGTCTTGAGCCAAGAGTATTAACATAGCAGTCAATATCAGGACAAATGAATACCACTTTTCTATTAGACATCTTGTTGTTGAATGATGGGTCAAAAATGGCATGTAATCACAGCCAAACCTCTTGAAATTGCTATTGGATCACCCAATTTGGTTCTTAGTGTTAACTGACAGAGTTCCAAATAGGAAGTGTTTACAGGAATATACTGAAGATGCTTTATATTGTAGTGGTGAATATGCTCTTGATTGGTTTTTTGTTCAAGAACTCGTAGGAGGGGAACATTTGAATTACCAACCCGAGATGTTTCCACAAATGAAGCGTAGAGAAATATACAAGTGTCTGTGGAGAAGGCAGGCGGGTAGTCAGCGAAAATGAAATTAGTGTTTCCGGCACTTTTACCATTGATTATATTGAGCTTAAAGCCAAGAACATCCTTTAGATTTTCGTTGAGAATAACCTTTTCGTTGGCAATGGGTGAACTAATGTATATCTTACCCTCCTCCTTTGAATAGTTGAAATGAAAAGCAACTTTTTGACAATCGGAAATTCTTTTATTGATAGAACGACATAAATAATTCATACAGGTGAGTTCCTCGTAGGGTAATTCAATATATGAATAATCCAACCAATTGATTTTTTGAATTTGCTCTTGATCACCTGGTGGTGGCAGCCTATCATAGGGTCTAATTTTTATTTCATATTTACGATCCTTTCTCAGGATGTCATAGGTATTTTTGAGAATACAGTCGACAAGAGCCACTTCATACTTTCCATCGAAATTGATGGTGGGGAAGAGTTTCGTCCAAAAATCACTTGTTCTATTCAGATCCTTGTAGAGAGGATCAGAAACATTGGACATTAAATTCACATAGAAATCATTGGGCATTGTTAATGTCTTCAGCAATGATCCAAGAATCAAAATCTGTGTTGTATCCAATCCAGCGAACAAGCAACTGTTTCTTACCATGGCGTGTACGACTCTTTAATATCTTTTCAATTTGATAAATTTCACTAGTGTTTCTAACTTTTTGCAGTTAATAGTCATAAAATCCACCGACAATCTCATCATCTTTGAGGTCTCAAAGTCGATAAGTTATGTGTTTAGTGTCCATGATTTTTGACACTTTAAAAAGTTCGGTGCTCCATAAATAAGTCCCCTTTTCAAAAATAGTTGTGGTTCTATTAATTCGAACAGTATCACCAACATTGAATTTCTTCTTCTTTTTCTCTTTTTCACCCTTGGAGTATTGATTTAGAAAAGCATCAAATGTATTTTCATTGTAGTGAACATCCGTTGGTATAGAGTTGGACAGAGATCGATGGGGTCGTTGATTATAAATCAACAAAATTTTATCAAAATCTTGAATAAACGCAGGTATATTTTTAAATTTGCGATATCTTGAAATTAATATACGAATCATTATTATCAATAGTTAGGCCAATGCAGCCTTTATAGGACTGTGACTATGGTAAAGTGTTGTAATATATTTCTCTAGTACTTTTGCAACAGGGGGATTAATAAATTCACTACCACGATCCGATTGAATTTTTCTATACGAATCCTGTCCTAGAATACTTTCAATGGCTTGAGCAACACCAACATCTCTCTTTGACCGTAATGGAATGGCATAAACATAGCGACTAAGGATACTGATTGCAATTAGAATATATTTGTAGGGCGCATTGTGACGTTGTTGAACTGCGTCTAGCGTTAAGAGATCCTTTTGCATTATATTCAATGGGTAAAAGGCTTTAGTTTGTCGATATTGATTGGCACGAAGCCTTTGAGTCCGATGCATAGTGTAACTCGGCTCATTTTGTAGATAGTCTTGTACACTTTTAGTGTGAACACCCGTGACTTTGGAAAGAGTTTTTGGGGAACTTAAACTTCCCGCTTCGCCAATATTTTCATAGACACCTTACAAAACTTCATCCATTTCGAGCGTAGACATGTAGTGCAATGTCCACTCCCCTTTTGCACACTGGCGGGCGAATCAATTCGTCTTCGCTTTTGAATAGCAGCCACAGGTGTTGTAAAATCATTGCTGCTGCTAGTATCTTCTTCTTCTTCTTCTTTTTTAAATGGTGTTGTTGGATGTTCATTTAGTTTCTTTAGAATTTGCTTATTGCCAATAAGACTTTTGGGGAAGTTTATTGCACACAGAAAGGTGTAGATATTATTGTCAAATGATAAGAGTCCTTTACGATTCGTCACCATATCACAAATGAAATCAACTAGATTATAACTTTTTCCCTGAATTATAAATTGTTTCCCGGTGCTCTCGACATGAACCTGATCGCTAGTTTCTAACATGATATAAGACAATACTCTTTTACTCTGTTCTTGATAGGTCACTGGCAATAGGTTTCCAATTTTCATTACAATTGAATTCAAGTCCTTCTCCATTGATGCTGCTACAGAATCTTGAAGAGATGTTTCTTGTTGAGAGGGATTAGTGGAAGGTCTCTCAAAATATGTCTTATGTTTGTCCACACGTCACAATGCATCTTGAAGTAAAAGCAGTTTTCTGTCATGGGCAATATTCTCATCGTTAATGAATTTGCTCAGATTATCTTCAAAATGTTCGATGGGCGAGAGGACAAGTTCAAATGGTGTCAATTTATAGGGTTTTGCCATCTAGAGAAAACTGTTTACAAGTCCTGCAATTATCGGTAGTAAAAGTGTGAAAAAGCTACCGCCCACTTGAAGGAGCCGTGTTAGTTTAAATTTTTTTACCATGTTTTTTAAATCCCAGGCGCGGACAGTGGAAAGATGTTGGTTTGTCTGTTGTCTAAAACCTTATGGCAGTTGAACATTGCCCTCAGTTAAATTTAAACAAAGTTCGGATATTAGCTTAATGAAATCATTGTCAACCCCATGTTTGAGTAGAGCCTTCCTAAGCAATGGTTTTGAAGTGCTTAAAACTTAAAACAGATGTCGTTGTTTGTGTTGTTTCTTCAGTGTCATAATGGTGATTGATAGTCTTTTCTACTGTTCACTGGAGGATATACTGTAATTTCATTGTTGAAAATGTCGGTGACTACACGTAGATCCTTGGGCTTGCTCTGATTAAGATCCATAAAAATATACCCTTTGGGGTTGATTGGAGCGTGTGTTTATGCTGAAACCATACATTTAGGGGCGCGAGGGTTTATGTGCTTTTGGTGTTTTATGCGCCAGATATAATCACCCCCGACTCAATAAATAATATAGACAGTGCAATTCAAAGCAAGGGTTCGCATACATTTGCTCTGATGAAACAGATTGTGTAGAACTAGGGTAACGGAAATGTGTTCATGATGGGAGCGAACGGTGAACAGTTGTAGCATTTCCTGTGAGAACTGTTCAATGGATTCAGCCAAATCATCAATTATCAGCCACGAGTTCGGTTCAATACTATTGAAAACATCAAGTCCCCGTATGAATTGTATTGGTATGGTTGTGGCAATAGCTTTTATTTTATCATAGGACTCCTGCCAAATAATATAGCAATAGTAGATATTTTTCAGCTTTTCCAAAAACATTTTATTGCATTTTTGAATTATTCTAGCTAAAAGTGTTGTTTTCCCCGATATTGACGGACCGCACAAACACGATCTGAAGGGTGCTTTAATTTGATACATGCTGCTGCTGACAACAGTCTGACTATGACTAACTGTAAACCATATTTGTACCATGAGTAGGTAGTAATTTTCCCGTCTATTCAAGAACAACAAAAACAATAGTTCATGGAAACATATATTACGAGAAACACTTCTTCTACATGGACATTTGACAAATTTCATTGTCAACATGAAAACTTGTTCAACATGAACTGCAACGATAACACTTTATAATAAAACACTTTTTGTACATTATCAGCAATTATTGTCTTAAAAAACATTATGTACAATAAAAAACACTTTTTTGTTCATCATCAACAACACTTCTGTACAACACTTTTTTTTCAACTTAAACACTTTTCTATACAATAACACTTTCTGTATACAAAAAAAAAAAATACACACACACTCACTTGGAACTATAGCACAGTTGAACTTTATGAATTTAAAGGTGGGGGTCCCCCCCCCCCGGACCGGGGGGGGCCGGCCGGCCGCGGGCGGGACCCCCCCCCCCCTGGGCGGCCGCGGGAAGGGACCCCCTCCCCCTCCCCCCGGGGAGCCGCGGGGCGAAAAAGAATAGTTGTCATCACTGCTACTGCTACAGGTTAGTGGTTGGGTTAGTGCTTGGGTTAGATGAACAGGTTGAGGGGTGGTGATGGTTAGTTGGTTAGGTTAATTTATCCAGACCAAGTTGATTGCGATAGTCAATGCATTCAACTCGGTCTGAAATACGGTAGTGGCCGTGGGGTAGAACAGTCACACCATTCTCGAGCACATAGACCTTGTCGGATATACACGACATTGCATTCTTCTCCACTCTCACAGTATAATTTCTATACTCTAGAGAGCGAATTGCAAGCACTTGTGCTCTTGGCACTAGGCTACTTTCTACACAGTCTCTGTACACACTCACGTTAAAGTTGCTCTTTGCAAAATGTGTAGGCACCCCTTGAAATGCTTTCATTTTTTCCCGACAATGAGTTTCCACGCAATAGACTTCGGGACCCGGGGCCACCCCCCGGGCTATAACATCACTCACCGACTCTGATTTTTATTTTAATTGTTAGTTTAGAGCTTGACGTTTCACCAACTCGGGGTAGAGTGATGGATTCCAGTTGGTGAAATCCATCCGCGAGTACCCAATTGTTAAAATCCCAACATACCGAAAATTCATTCCCTGGGCCAATTAACCGAATGTGGTCTTAATACCAATAGACATCTTGAAAAGCAACCTCACGTGACCAGTGCACCTAGACACACTATTAACTTTACTACAACAGGCGCATTTATTTACTTTCTATACATTACATGAAGCATGAGATCTACTTTCGCAGTCACCAAGTTAGATGTCTCCTGTGTCGAAGAACCATGCCGGTCTCTATGCTCGTGAACGATGTAAAATTGGGGTCGGCAATAATTCGTGCACACTCGAGAGGGTCAGTCACGATGTCGCAGCGAGATCTGTTCCGTACGCTCTCACACATTTTGCCAAACGCTGAATTTAGAATGAGCTTATACATTTCCTTCTCCACCTTTGAATTTGCCTTAGAGCGTTTATCGACAAAGGTGTCGATAAACGTTTTCAAGTAGGGTCGCTGATTGAACTGTAGGACCCGGTGTATTTTAGTGATCTTGAAACCGTTGCTCACCATCCAATGCAAAAGCACATGGTGAACAACGATATTCTCCTTAGGGTCCAACTCAGCAATCAGTTTCTATTTAGAGGGGATCCAGTGCATCCCCATATCCTCAACCAATGAACGATTGTAGGGGCTCAGCGAGTCCTTGCTCCCCGGCCGAGGGATAAAGGGAAAAACAAAATCTTTGACTGAGTCGTGAAGTGCCAGCGGACTGTGACCATCAACTTCAAAGAACCATCCTTGTGGCCCGGTGTGATCGATGGTGGTAATGTCGGGGAACTCACAAGGATTCTCAAGCCATTGATAGTTCCCACATGGCAAAGAGTAGTTGGACATTGCCGAGGGGTACAACGAGTTCATGTCAAAGAACACTGCATTTGACTTTGCACCGCTGCTTTGCCCGCTCGGATCGGTTGACAAGATACGGTCCCCATGAAAAACAGACCCTCCCCACATAGAACGCTATACAAAATGGTGCTGGTCTATGTCTGTGATTAGGCCTATTTCCTCCCTGGTAATTTTTAAAATTAAATCCATTACTAAATGAGGTGTGGAAAAATAGTATCCAATATCTAACCCGAACTCTGAATAGATCTGGTCTGTGTTCTTACAGACTATATCCAACAGAGTTAGAACGTCACTGGCCAAGTACAGTCTACAATAATCCCACCCATTTTTACAATCCCCCTTGGACCACACCTTCTTGGCAAACTCAGACTCCTCGGCTGTGCATTCACTGTTGGTCAGTGAATTGTAAAAAGCTTCAATTGGAGGTAGTTTCTCCTCGCTTAAGCGTGCGCCAGAACAGTAATAATCATATGCATATATACCTTGGCAGGTCAACAGGTCATACATTTCACTGTCTGGAAAGTGCTGTTTAAGCAAGGGAAAGCAATCAAAATTGTCGCTTTTTTGCACTTGAATCAATTGACTCAATGCCTTGGGGTAAAAACTAAAGGAATCTAAAAACCTGATTTTATTCCAACACGTATGCCCATTATCCACTGCCTGCCATTTCAGGTCGAGAAGCAATAACTTCTTGGCTGATTTGGGAATTATGTTGTAGGTAAATGAACTATTTACCCATTGAAAATCTACTCCCCCTCCCTCCCTCTGCCTACGTGCCAGTTCCGGTCAAATAAATTTTAATTCATAATTGGAATTATTAATAAAAACAGTGATAAAAAACTGCTGGCTAACATGTAAATGACACGAGTGATGCGCACCTCATCTAAAATTACGCCCTCCCGCGGCTCGGTCCGGCCCCACCTGGTCCTGATCGCGAACGGTCCCCCGCCCCCCACTTGTTCCGTGATTCCCCTTTTACCCCTCCTCTCTACACTCCCCCTGCCATAAACCACATATTAATTTATTTTTATTAGTGAGACCATTCTCTGCAGACAGCAACCATTGATCAAGCTTATTTATAAAACTATAAAAAGCACCAGGAGCCGTGCCACTCAGTTTAGTCAATGCCTTGTCCATGCACTCCCGCTCATCCACTGTTTCTACTATTTCTCACACCTGCATGGTGTTAGAACTGTGTCTTTGCGCGTGGGCGTAGGACACTGCAATAGCCAGATGTTCTTCGACTCCGTTTGGATATTGTGGGTCATTCATTTCCACCAACTTAGCTTCACAGTCTAAAGATATTTTGTTGCACTGGAGAAGGGTATTCTGAAAATTTTTAAAACGTAGAATTGCCCTATCCCCTGAAACCGTTTCCACTGTCTGGTAGCCGTGGCGGCTAAAATGCCTCATGTGATTTTGTAACTTTAGTTCAGTCCAAAATCTAGAGAGACATGTTGGACAGTAGAAACGTTCCCCCCGTTTCTGACCCTCCCTCAGAACTCTACTAATGTCAGTGATAGGGTTAAAATGACCGATTGTGTTCGGTTGACTAGGCGGTGTGTATAAAAACCAAACCCAGTGTTTAACCAAATCAACTGACGGACTCCGGCCGGGGAAGACCACCCCCGTCTTTTTAGAACGAACCCCATCTTAAAAGTCAGTGTCATATTGTACCACAGTAACTCCGATATTTAAGTGGACATTAGCACTTTCAAAAATATCAAAGCATCGAAGCGTTACTGTGTATGTTCCCTATCAGCAAGAGAAATATACAACGGGGAAATGGGACCCGTCCTGCACTTGTATAGCCAAGTGATCTAAATTCGTCTTTGTTGCTTGCCGAGCTAGAGGCTCGAATGATGATATGATGAAAGCATATTTGACACACATATGATCTGTTTCAAAACAGATCTTTTGGACACCTTGACAACCTCTAGATCTGGATTATAATTTAAAATTGTATCCCTCTCAGCCCCACCTAGCCCCCCCTCGTAAAATAAAATCTTTCTTAATTTTACATATATTTACGCTTGAATTTTCAAAAAAAAGAACTAGAGAGCTATTCCCGTTTTCATTAAAGTTCTCGAGATGCGTTATAATTTGATCGACCCAATCCATGAAAGCACCCTCAAAATTTTACAAATTCGAATAAACCCCCTGCATCTCGTAACTTATATAATTAGATTAAACCTCGCTATGTCCCTCATTTAAATAAAAAACTTTTATAACAATTAAGACCTTCATTGACTCACGACCTACACACACTTGACTTTGATTAACAAGACGTGCACAAATTTTTTCTACATAGTTGCTTAAATTCTCTACAGTATCAAAAACAAAAGTACCACCCACAAGCGAAATAAAAGGGTCAACAAACGTTGCAGTGAAACCATCTATATGATTCAAAATTCTGTTTGACAGCTGAAAGTCCGGACGAGTTGTACCCCCCGCCCCCTCTGGGTGCTTCCCCCCTCCCCCAAGCTGTTCAACAATATCTGGCGAATGCTCCACTTCAGTTATTCGAAGTGGAGTCGTTTGGGTATAGGTGGTTTGTTGGGTCCCTGGTTATTACCCGGTCAAATACTCTAAAAATTTATAAGTGTTCTGGCTCAATTACCCCAGTTAAACAGTGATATTATATAATTTAGTTAAAAAATAAGCAAAAAACTCATCGATATTATAAGGTACTTCAATAGAGTTATCCCATGTTAAATTGTTGGGGGACTCCAAAGATGCCTCCTCTTCACTAGACGGCGAATATGGGACCAATGCAATCTATAAATGAAAAAAAATAGCTTATTTTCAGAGTGTTCAAATCATCCCTACTGTTTTTAAAATTTGGATTATTATTGCTTAATAAAATTTGGTTAATTCAACTGAAGATAATCTAAGATATTACATAGAAGGCAACAATTTGGTCGTTTATTTTCAAAGTGTTAAAAATTTTTTTTTTTTTTTCACGAAACTTTCCCACAGTGCACCCCTGTGGCGCGTCTCCTGGCCCGTGGCACGTCCCCCAACGCTTCCCTGACCCGTGGCGCACCCCGGTGGCACTTCCTTGACCCGTGGCACTTTTCAGAGCCACAGCACATCCTTGTGGGACTTCTCAGGGCCCGCATCATGTCCCACGCTGCGTCTCCGGCCCACCGACACCACGGGTCGCAGCCGTTTACCTAATCCCCCAAAAAACTATATTGTTAGACTGCATAAGTCCAAGTTTACCTCTAATCCCGTTCTATAGGTTAGGTGAACTCTTCATTAACTCACAATTATTGTAAGCAACCGCGCGCGTGTTCCAGGATTGAACCGTTAAGTCGGTTTCCCCTCGCTAAAATCTTTGGCACGATTGAAATATTCAGTGTAAATTAGAAAGTCAATATGTGACAGATGGGATAATCTCTCTCTCAAATTACGTGAAAAAGAGCAGTCAGTGTTTCAAAGGTATCTAAAATATATATGATAGCAACAGAGAAAATAGTAAAGATTAGAAAAAATAGGGGATTTTGAGTTTCAAATGGTGAGCATTAATTGAAATTACCCATGAAAAATATTCGCTTATGAGATAACAGCGAAGAGATAGAAACAGATAAAATATCAAATATTAGAAAAAATAGCATTTTGAGTTTAAAATGCATTGATTATTAATAGAAATTACCTAAAAATATTCGCTTATGAGATATCGAAAGCGATAGCAAAGATTAGAAAAGAGCGGTTTCTTTGCAAAAAAAATACATTTAGATATCTCCGAGGGAGGGAGGGAGCAGAGAAAAGAGTGGTTTCCTTGCAAAAAATTATATTTAGATATCTCCGAGGGAGATAAATTTAAAACAATGGTTGGGGCGAGGGCTTAATATCTCACAGAGATAAGTTTATATTGGGATTGAAAAGGACTGAAAAATGAATAAATAGAAAGGTAGGAAAAAATACTTACATTTGCATAATCCCTCTGAGCTTGGGTGCCGGATGGTCCAGGTAACGTGTGTTGGAGGGTGGTTGGGGTGGCGTTGCTATGTTCTTGTGTGACTGGGCCAGGTCCAGGTACCATGTGTTGGAGGGTGAAGGGATTAGTGACATTAATTTCTTGTCTAGGAGCTGTGACTTGTGCAGCCGGGGTAGCTTCTGAGCCCCTTGAAAAAGCTTGTATAGGTGGGGCTTCGGCATTGAAGCTGTTCACCCACTCTGTTTTTAGTGTTTGGTCAGACACCATTGTGGCTCGATTAAGAGTGGCTTGTGCAGGTGGCTGCACTTGGGCCGGTAGTGTGGAGCTGGGGGGTTTTGACCAGCGATCATATTGCATGACAGGTGGCGCAGTATTGACCCTCGCTTTCTTGGAAGGAGGGGGCACGCATTCGTCGCTATTTGCGCCAGCCATAGGTCTCATCAATGTAGTGTCCACAAATTCTTCATAATTTGCCTTAAAGAAGAGAAGAAAAATCAAATCAAAATAATTTGCCCCTTTTTAAAGAAAGAAAATTATTAAACATTATTTTGTTTAGTTTATCACTAAGAAATCAAAAAACACATATTCACTCCCCCTAAATTTAGGAAAATTAAGTCTAACCTCTCATAAAGTTAATCATGCGTTTTATTCAATCGAAAGCGAATCAATTATCTTTTATATTTCCAATAAAATGGCTAGCCCCCAACAAAAATCCTGGATTCACACCCGGGAATATAAAAGAAACTTTATTGAAGGCTTGAAAAAATTATAAATTTACACATTAGTTTTCTTGTCAATGGGCGTACATGTCTATACACAGAATCCCCCTTACTTTTACATACAATGAAGCTGTTAGAAGCGATGTATTGCCCCCTTTCACATAATGCCCTAAATATATTGTTAAACTTAATCTGTTTCTCTTCTCTATACAGGTTACGAAACTACAATTCTAATTATTGCTTAAAAGTGTTTTAATTTGACAGAAGAATAATCCCTTTGCCCGCCGCATTTGTAAACACATCGGAAGAGGGGACTATCAAGTAATTATAAACCTGCGGAAATGTACTGTCAAAAAATATTGGGTTAATAGCTAAGAGATATGCAGAAGTTGATAGGGCTTACAGAAAGGCCAAATTTATCAAAATGTTATTTATTTTTGCGATAATTTTATTGTAAAACAATGGTGGCGGGCGTTCGATGGAAAATTCTAGGGAATCAAAGGAATTACTTTTGGACACAATTGGGGATTGTAAAACACTGGGGGAGGGGGGCGCATTGTGGTGGAAAAAAAGCGGGACGGAAAATAATTTCTTTTTTTGTGAATTTGGGATTTTAAAAAAATGGAGGGAGGGGGGGATTTAGCTGGAAATATAGAGGGAAGGATAAGTATTTCTTGTTGCGAGAATTTGGGTTTTTAAAACATGGTGGAGGGAGGGGGGGTAGTGAGCGTTACAGAGAACGGGAAGGATACTTATGAACTTGGGATTTAATTGTTCGTGGGAACACACGGTTGGCGTGCGGGCCGATCGAGCTGTACCTCTAGATGGGCGGAGGGCCAGGGTAAATTCGTTTGAAAATAAAAAATGTACGTACATGGTAAATTGAAGTTGCCATTGCTTGAAGTTCATCAAATTTATCAATTGTTGTTTACACAGCGTCAAAATACTTTCTGATAATTGAATCACATTGCACACCCGTTATATACAAAATCTCAAGGGTGAATTGTTATGTAACGGGGAAAATCATATGTAAGCAGGTCTCTGATTGGCTGAGAAGGAGGATGTATCCGACTCGATGATTGGCTGAGAAGGACACATGTGATCTAACTGTTTCCTATTCCAGGACACCTTGACATTCACCCATAGCATGCACTTGTCCAAAAACAACAATAATAAATAAATCCCTCAGGCCTAAAGATTAAAGAAGCCTTAATGTTTCTTAATTCCCTCTTCTTGAATCAACAATGTCACCGCCGATTATGTAAATCAATTTCTCTGGTTAAGCTAACCAAACAACAATGAAGCCATGTTTGTTTCTTAATTCCCCCATCATGAATCAATAATTTCCCCTAGCGATTATGTAAATCACAGATTAAAGAAGACATGTTTGTTTCTTAATTTCGCCTTCGTGAATCAACAATTTCCCCTTCGATTACGCAATCAAGTTCTCGGAAATTCACTTCCCCTTCGATTTCGCAATCAATTTCTCGGAAATTCACTTCCCCCTCGAGTCCTAGATCAATAACACTGTTCCCGTTAGAATTCAATGCGCATGTGCAACCTTCGCCCCGGAGCTATTACACATATAAACAACAAATAAATCGATGTTGGAAAAAGAGGTCATTGACCCCATTAACCACGTGGTCTCCCTAGGGACTCTATGACCATATTGTTTCATAATTCCCCACGCTTGTGAATCAATAATTCACCCATCGATTATGTAAATCATCCCTCATGTCATTCGCACGTGGCCAAACAACAACAGATCGATTGACCTTGACACACCCACATTAGACTCGATCGATAATCCTTGAATAAATTATGTCCCGTCAGCATTAAACTAAATTGTAGATGGCAGCAGGGGTGGGTGACCGGGGCTTTAGGGTCACTTCTACTGATATGATTTTCCCGGAGTAAGTACAATAAATGATATTATTTTGTATTTATTGATTAGTTTGGTGGTATTAGTGGTGTCGGTGGCCAAGAGTTCTTTTTGTTTTAAGGATTTTGTTTTCTTTACTTCCCCAACAGACAAGCTTCGCTTTTTAGGGGAAGTAGCAATAAGTTTTTGTTGATATACTTTTTTTTCAATAAATTCTTCTCTCTCTGTGTATTTTAAATTATTCTATAGTTTTTTATAACTTTATTATTACATTACAATTACTTAAAGCCAAATTTACTACTACTACAAATTTTCTTATTTACAAACAACAAGGAGCTAAAAAAATGAAAAAACGGGAGTTCTTAATTTCAATGCTATCTGTATAATGCTATAATGCTATTAATATATACACATTTTCTAATTTACAAACAACTACTAACTATAAGGAGCTAAAAAATGAAAAAACGGGAGTTCTTAATTTCAATGCTATCTGTATAATGCTATAATGCTATTAATATATACACATTTTCTAATTTACAAACAACTACTAACTATAAGGAGCTAAAAAATGAAAAAACGGGAGTTCTTAATTTCAATGCTATCTGTATAATGCTATAATGCTATTAATATATACACATTTTCTAATTTACAAACAACTACTAACTATAAGGATCTAAAAAATGAAAAAACGGGAGTTCTTAATTTCAATGCTATCTGTATAATGCTATAATGCTATTAATATATACACATTTTCTAATTTACAAACAACTACTAACTATAAGGAGCTAAAAAATGAAAAAACGGGAGTTCTTAATTTCAATGCTATCTGTATAATGCTATAATGCTATTAATATATACACATTTTCTAATTTACAAACAACTACTAACTATAAGGAGCTAAAAAATGAAAAAACGGGAGTTCTTAATTTCAATGCTATCTGTATAATGCTATAATGCTATTAATATATACACATTTTCTAATTTACAAACAACTACTAACTATAAGGAGCTAAAAAATGAAAAAACGGGAGTTCTTAATTTCAATGCTATCTAGGCTCCCTGTCGAAACAGATTATCAAACAGTTCGTGGTAACGAACTGTAAGTTTTGTAACAAAAGTAGCAACTACTGTTGCTATTATTATTGCTAACAGGTTTTCGCAGAACTAGAAACTACAAAAAAAACTGCAAAAACATGTAAAAAAAAAAAAAATGCGAATTCTTAATTAAATGCTATCTAGGTTCCCTGTCGAACCACACTGTAATGCAACCTCTCCATCGTCAAAGAGTGACATTATAAATTGCAGGGAGCAGTAACAACTCCTTTATTGGAAATATTGAGGTCCTGTTAAACTCTCTGTTCCAGAGTATTTTCACTACTTAGAAGCGAGAAAGGCAATAGAATAACCAAAAAGACCATGGGGAAATATATTAAGATTCTTAGAAAAATTTCGTTACAGCTCTGAAGACCTCCTAAAAATTCGCTTTTGGCCCTTTTTGCTGGTTTATCGGAATATTTTACCATATATTTTATATTTACAAGATATCATTTAAGATCTATTCAATGTTAAATGTGTTTATTGATTTTGTATTCTAAATTACATAATAGTTCCTTAAAATATTACTGCAACAAGTAATTGAAGCAAAATTTAATTACTTTTAACTAAGCAATTGGATAAGCAATGAATTTATATGGTCAGAAAATGTGAAAATTAATGTAACTTTTGATTTCATTTATCTCATGTACCGTCTACCCTCTGGACTTGCAAATGATGACACCAGTGTTATAAGTGCTACTTTGTAAGTACTGTATTTCTGGGTTCCGGTGATTTCCCCCCGAGATTCCCTCCCCCCTGGAAATTTGCCCCCGTAGGAGATTCCCCCCCTGTAGGAGATTTCCCCCCGTAGGAGATGCCCCCCCGGTCATTTCTCCCCTCTGAAAATTCTTCCTCCCTCTTGGAAATAATTGCCACCAGAGACTACCCTTGCCTCAGACTTATTTGCATCGGATGTCGCCCATGGGTCGAAAATTGTTGCAAAATCCTTCTCTTTCTCGGCACCTAAAATATAAGAGCGAGTGGAATACACTTTTTAATTGCCATGTAAATAGTTGGTTATACACGGTAATACATACACGGTTAAAACGCTACACTTTAAAACTAATATTCCTTGTAATAAGCCTCAGGTACTCCAACGTCCCGACGTTCCCGTAGTTTTCCATGTGTCATAGAATTCTGGCATTTAAATCCCTATAATTTTTCTTAATTGGTTCACTAGATTGTACCACCTTTGCTTCAATCACAACCGCCCTGTTAAGTGCCAGTTTGCGCTTGAGGATGTCCAAGAACTTCCAAAGGCTAGGGTGATGAGCCAAAACTGAAGACTGCAGTCTTCTATGATAACCCTCAACATTTTTGTTTGTCCTGAGGAGTTCATCTTTCGCCCTGTAGAACATATTCCAGACACGGGGCGGAAAGTTGCTAGGTACTCTCCTACTTCCACGTATTCTACCGATGTAGTTATCTTCCAATAAGGTGATGATGGGCCCAAACACACTGTCAGTAAGTTTTGCTACGACAGCTGTGAACGCAGAATGTACTTCTGAAATGGGCGGGAATGCAAGAGCAGCTAGCATTTGGACGGAAACTGCAAATTCATCATCCATATGACTGAGTGTGTACCTGTCCCAAGCTATGAGCATGTTGCAGAAATAGTTGGAAGAAATGGTAAGACGCTTACCTTCAGATATATAGACTGGGTTCAGATAACCCAGACCATAGACCGGGTTCAAATCTGCTGCGGGGTTTCAAGCGTCTCGGCTGCTTTCCTCTTCATCTGGTGGCGGAGTTCCTGTACTTGAAAGTTAGACTGGTTGGGAGCATGTGAATGTTCGTTCAAACGCCCAACCAAAGCACCATCCTTCACCTTGATCTTTGCCTTGCCTTTCCTTCGTCTGTCATCTCAACTCGCATTCGAAACTGACCACTCCAGCCACTAAGTCTTTTTGTTTCGTATAAACGAACCCTTCGAAGGCAATCTTGTCCACTCCACGCGTCGATTTGAAATATTC
The DNA here is from genome assembly GCF_049724085.1 of Artemia sp. Qi Xiang Cuo. Classification (NCBI taxonomy): domain Eukaryota; kingdom Metazoa; phylum Arthropoda; class Branchiopoda; order Anostraca; family Artemiidae; genus Artemia; species Artemia sp. Qi Xiang Cuo. The sequence continues at coordinate 7,613,389 of NC_142798.1, read as the reverse complement.
CATGATTTGACTAAACTTTACGTACTTCTGATGTGACACGAACAAAATAAACTGACCCAGTATGGCACAGCTAGGGAGCCTAAATAGCTTTCGAATGGAATAATCCGGGGTGGTTAACTGCTATGAAATATTAATTATGGTATTTAATTAAGAAGATCAAGAGATTAAATTAAGAGATTTCAATTTCAGTCTCAAAGTTTCACGAACCTTGTGGAGGGTCGGAATCTTCTAGGAGGGTCGGAATCTCCTACGGAGGGAAATTTCCAGGGGGAAATCTCCTATGGGGGGAAATTTTCGGGGGGGATCTCCTACGTGGGGTGTTTTCCGGGGGGAATTTACCAGCGGGGATTCTCTCGGGGGGAAATCTCCTAGACCCTGTATTTCAAAGCTTCGTAAAAAGAATTCCAGTGGCGTTTGCGCTAAGCATCGTGAAGCTGGCTTCCCGTCTTTAGTTGAGCACCTGACACTGCTTTATCAAACAATTTTTTGCTCTGAATTGGTGCCACACCTATTTAGCAATGGTATATTAAAAACGAAAAAAGGGTCATTAAAAAGTCCTGTCAAATTAGTCCTGTCATTAAAAAGGGAAAACCTTCTGACTAGTCCTCTTTGTTCATTTGAATTAATGTTTTTTGATAAAATTACGATGAAGTGATATACACCATATAATGAGTTTGGTTTTAAGAAAGGGGTTGCCCGCGATCATGTACATCATCTTATTGGTAATTTGTTGGCCATGCTGCTGAAAACGATGAAGTACTTTGTTTTGCCGGTCTTGATGTCTCAAGAGTATTTGACTCGGTATCCATGTCCACATTCTACTGACAGCTTACAAACGTGAAGTAAATTCTTCAGTTGTACAGGCTTTCTAAGATGTGTATAGGAAACTGAACACTAAATTCAAGATTAATGTATCGCCTGGTATTATTAAACTTACTTCGCAAGTCTAGATTATGAAAGGTATGAGACAGGGATCTCTGCCTTCTCCACCTCTGTTGAATTATAGCATTCCTGAACCTCAATATAAAACGGTTATGATTTGTTCTTAGAGGGTTGATGTATCCTTAGCAAATAAACTTAATGGTGTTCTGAACGCTAGCCGAACGCAGTCTGGAATAGTGCACTGTGCACAGTCTTTTAGTGCACTGTCGGAGGAGTGCGATCATATTGGACTAGAGTTCAATGAGAGTAAATCTGAATTCCTGGTTTTTAATCGCCGTAGCTAAGAGCCAGTCTGCTTCTCCTTGGGTTCCCATGTTGTTAATGAGCATGATCACCTATCTTACCTTGGAGTATCAATTGGGAAAGATTTGCATACAACACGAACTGTGTTGAAATATTTTTTTTGCCAAAAAGAGTAGGAAAGCTTAAGGCTAATTGCGTTATCCTATGATATCTTTAAAAACCTTTCGCTTAGTTATTTTGTCCTAGGATATATCCTAGGATATTTGTACTAGGATAGAAACCCTTCGTAGTCCTGCAGGCGTTTGCTCTTTCGCCTATTTGGCAACTTTTCACTCAAAGTGATATTGTTGATATTAGATTTGTTTAAGCATTTAAGAAAGTATTAGAAAGCGTTGTTTAACTGCCCCTTTGGACTAGCAAAACCACTGCATCAACCAGACATGGAGTTACTAGCAGCTTAGATGCTATCCAAAGAAGAACTGAGTCGTTTCGAGAGTGGCAAAATTACCTGAATGTATTTCTATAGGCTTGTCAATGGTTAAGTTTTGAATTCATTTTTTTGTGTCATGTTTTGTTCATCTTACTTTTGTCAGTTGTGTGTTTTTGTTCATTATGATGGGTAATAAAAATGTATTACTATTATTAGTATTTGTTTTAGAACACATAAAATAGATTTGTACTTATTATTTTATATATGATAAATAGGCTTTGAGTTGTTTAGGGTTGAAGGCAGGGGCTAATTTGGGCACAACCCGCTGAAACTTCAAACTTCCTCGAATTTCTGGGTAATTTCTAATCAAACTATCAAACAACTAGTTAACAACAAGTAGTTAATATAACAACTGATGACAGTCACTGCATATGTGACCAAAATATCTGGTATTTTTGTGAAATTTATCACTATCAATTAAATATTTGATCATTTAAGAAAATTGGGTTTTAGTTTTCAGAAATAAGAAGACGCACGTTTAAAATACATGGGATTTTAGTATAAACATTTGATCATTTAAGGAACATGGGTTTTAATTTTGATAAGTAAGAATATACACGTTTAAAATACATCTAATTTTATTAATATTATTTGATAATATAAGAAACTTTAGCTTTAGTTTTGACAAATTGGTATAAGCACTCATTCCTATGAATACGACGATACAAGCGGTTACACTATATCATAAATTCTATTAGTCCAATATGAAATCAGAGGCAACGCTATAGCGTTGCCTATAGTAAAGGTCATACGGCTCCAATGTTTTATTATTATTATTATTTATTTTTTTTTCCAGAGGCACTTCATATGGAAGGGGTTGTCGTAGAAACTTCAAAGGGGGCTCATTCGATTGGAAATCGAGAGTCCTAGTGCCCTTTTTAAGGGTCAAACGTAATTGGAGGGCAACTATCCCCCCCCCCCACACCCATCATTCCCCTAAACACATCCAATCAAAATTTTGAGATAGCCGTTTTGTTAAGCGTAGTTGATTTCTAGACAGAAAATATGTTTTTTGAGGAGGACACTCCCCCACAACCCTCAGGGCAAGGGTTTTAAGTTATGCCCGGGGGCCATATAAGAACGATTTTGGCACAATTATTTTTTTCTTTTAGAGCAGGGCACTTCATATCGAAGAAGTTGTCGTAGAAACTTCAAAAAGGACTCATTCAATTGGGAATTGGATGAACCCTTCCACACCCACCATTTTCCAAAACACATCCAATCACAATTTGAGATAGCCATTTTGTTCAGCGTAGTTTATTTTTGAACAGAAATTATGTTTTTGAGGAGGACACTCCCCCACAGCCTTCAGGGCAAGGGTTGTAAGTTATGCCCTGGGGGCATGTAAGGTTTTTATAGAAGGCTTTGTCGTAGAAACTTAAAAAAGGTCTCATTCGATTTGAATTCAAAGAGCTAGTGCCCTTTTTAATGGTCGAAAGTGATTGGAGGCCAACTAACCCCCCTCTCACGCCCACCTTTTCCGCAAATACATCCAATCAAAAGTTTAAGATAGCCATTTTATTCAGCGTAGTTTTAAGTTCTGGAAATTACGTCTGTGTGGATGACAACCCCCTCACAGCCCTCAGGGCAAGAGTTGTAAGTTATGCCTTGGGGCATATAAGGTTTTATATAGACAGCGTTGTCGCAGAAAATTCAGAAAGGGCTCATTCGATTGGAAATTTAAATGGCTAGTTCCTTTTTTAATAGTCGAAAGTGATTCCAAGGCAACTGACACCCCTTCCACGCGCACCATTACCCCAAACACATCCAATCGAAATTTAGATATAGCCATTTTGTTCAACGTAGTTGAAAGTTCGGGACCTTATATATTTCAGCAGGACACTCCCCCCACAGTCTTCAGGGCCAAGGGTTATAAGTTATGCCCTGGGGGCATATATGGTTCTTATGGAAGGAATACTCATATAAACTTCAGAGAGGGCTCATTTGTTTGGAAATTGAAAGTTGTAGTTCACTTTTCAAGCGTCAAAAGATATTGGAGGGTAGCCAGCTCCCTCCCCCCCCAAACCAGTTTTTCCCAAATGCTTCCAATGAAAATTTTAAGATAGCTATTTTTTTAAAAATAGTTCAAAGATCGTATAACAAAAATTTCGGTGTCAACACAACCCCTAGGGCCCGGGGGCAGGTGTTGTAAGTTATGCCTTGGGGCATATATGATTGTTATGGAAGGGATGCTCGTATAAACTTCAAAGAGGGCTCATTTGATTGGAAATTAAAAGTTCTAGTTCACTTTTTAAGAGTCAAAGAGATTGGAGGGCACCTAGCCCCCCCCCCCTCCACGCCCTATTTTCCTCAAAATCATCCGATAAGAGCTCTGAGATAGCTTTTTTTTTAAAAATAGTTCAAAAACCATATAAAAAAAACTCCGGGAATAGTCAAAAGAGATCCGAGGGCAGCTAGCCCCCCTCCCCCATGCCTTCTTTTTCCAAACCCATCTGATGAAAATTTTGAGATAGACATTTTGTTAAAAATAGTTCAAAGGTCGGATAAGAAAAACTCCGGTGTCAATACAACCCCCCAGGGCCCGGGAGGAGGCGTTCTAAGTTATGCCCTATGGGGATGTATGGTTCTTATGAAAGGGATGCTCGTATAAACTTCATAGAGGGCTCATCTGATTGTAAATTGAAAGTTCTAGTTCAATTTTTAAGAGTCAAGAGAGTTAAGAGCAATTAGCCCCCCCCCCCCCCCACGCCTATCCGCTACAAATCCACGCCTTTCCCCAAACCTATCCGCTACAAATTTTGAGATAGTCAGTTTTTTGGATATTGTTCAAAAATTATATGAAAAAACTCCCTCCAGAGCCCGGGGGATAGGCGTTTTAAGTGTTGTCCTGGGGATAGACGGAACAGACGGAACTATTCCGGTGACGAAAATCATTTGAAATAACAGAGTAATATGATGAAGGAATAATTGACTACATATTTTTGTATTGGGGCTTTAACTTCGATTCCTAAGAAAGGTAAACCTCATCAGGAATGTTCGTCTTTTCGGCCGATCACGGTTTCGACAACTTTTTGTAAAATATTTGAGCTTTTGATAATTGATGAAGTCCGAAATAAGTGTTATAGCCCGGACTCACAGTTCGGATTCCAGCCGCGTCTGTGTTGTTGCCATGCGTTGTCTGCCGTAGGATCTATTCTCGTTGATGCCGGGAAAACTGGAGAAAGTTTGGCTCTCGTGGCGTAAGATGTTCAACGTGCCTTTGACTCTTTGATTCATGATGAGTTGGTATTGGATATGGGAAAGTGCGGTGTAAAAAAAGGAACCCTTCTTCCTTTAAAAGATATGTATGCAAATCTGAAAGCCGAACTTAAGCTCTCGCATCAGCATCCGGATCATAAAATAAAAAATAATCCTGTTGTCCCGGTTAAAAAAGGGGCTCGACAAGGGGCAATAACTTCACCTACTGTTTTTAATAATACAATAATCCGAGGGCAAGAGAGATGTAAAACAACTTGTGTCCTGCGATGTATCGATGTTTCGTTATTATCATACGAGGATGATATATTCAATTCGAGTCGCACTGTTTCGGGTATAGAGGAAAACTATAACATCCTTCAGAATAATTATAAGCAGCTCGGATTAGAGTTTAGCGCAGAAAAGTCGGAAATCCTGCTTTTCAATTGGAAATCAACCCTCGATGGTTTTACGATTGCTCTTGTAAATACAAATGTTAAGCCAGTCCAGTTCATTACTTACCTTGGCCTTCCTATCGGTTCAACTTTAAAAACAACCCGTCGATTGCTTATCGACCATCTACAGAAGCGAATGGGTTTTCCATATAGTACAATTGTTTCTAATAAGTTGAGTTCAACAGAAAAGTTTTAGCTCATCTTTATAATACAATTGCACTCCCCCATTTTTTGCATTTGATTCCTTTTTGCAGAATTTTTCCCGAGTGCGATAAACGTATACCTCGATCTGTTTTCCTTAAATATGCTAAGTTTCTACTTCGTCTCCCGCTTTGGTCCCGAAATTCTTTTCTTATTAGGAATTATAATATAGCAGACCCAACTTCAGCCATCCTTAATCAGACCTCAAAGTTCAATAATAATGTTAAAAGCCATCCGTGGTTTGAAATCCTCCGCCAGTAGAACTCAGTGTGTTTTTGTTTTCTCTATGGTTCAACCAGTATTTTCCGGCTAGTGAGTATTACATTGTGTCTAAAACTTGTATTTTTATGTATTTTGTATTTTTCGTGTATATTTGTCCTGTTTATCTTTTTCTTGTATTTTTGTGTGTTCCGTCTCTTTTGTTTGATTTTGCCGGATAATAAATTATTATTATTATTATTATATGCACAAGAAAATTAAACCCATTCAGAATTCCTAAGAAATTTTTCCAGATATTTTCTTATTAAAAATCATGCACTAAATCCATTAATTCATGTTTTCATAAGCCAACCCCCCTTGATACACCATGTCAATTCATGCCACCGTGTCACACTATTACTGATCCAAGGGCATCATCTACCACCACCTCATCATTCCTAATACATTTAAAGATATATTTTTTAATAAGGTCATAACCAATTCCGCTCCCCCCCCCACTTCTGACCCCCGGTTCCACCTCACTGGCTTCCATGCCGGTTCAACCGACTCCAACTCTCATTATGCCCTTCCGATCCCAACTCCAACTCCGGCTCCGGTTTCGTCAGTTCCAGATTCCCCACTTCCACAATTCCGATTCCACCAATTCCGCTCCGAGTTCCAACAATTCCAAGATTTTGCATGTGGCTGCTGCCGTGGTAATCTATGACTGGCAAATGGCACACCTCTGACACAAATTATCACACCTTAGGGGTTTTTCAAAGTTTTTCCCCCACGAAAACAACTTTGTAAACAAACATAACCATTTTTTATTATCTGAACAGCAGAAGCTTGTCATTTCATTGTTAGATTGTAATGCTCCACGGCAATTCCAAGTCAGTGGCACTCAATGGCTAGCATGTGGCACCCTCTGTTTTGTATTATCACACTTAAGGAACTTGTTGCATGGTGATTTTTGTTCGTGAAACTTGTTACATGTTGATTTTTTTCTTCGTGAAACTTGTACATTGATTTTCCTCTTCATAAAACTTGTACAATGATATTTCTCATCGTGAAACTTATTTTGTTTATGGAAATTCTGGCGTGCGGATTATTTGTTCGTGGAACTTTTCGCATACAGATTTTTGTTCGTGAAACTTGTTGCATGTTTTTTTTTCTTTGTGAAACTTGTACATTCAGTTTTCTTCTCGTGAAATTGATTTTGTTCATAGAACTCGTTGCGTGCTGATTTATTTTTCTTGGAACTTATTGAGTGCTGATTTCTGTTCGTGAAACTTGCTACATGTTGATTTTTTTCTTCATAAAACTTGTAAATGGATTTTTCTCCTCGCGAAACTGATTTTGTTCATGGAACTTTTTATCTGCTCATTTATTGTTCATCGAACTTGTTTCTTGCCGATTTTTGTTCTGAAACTTTTTGCATGCTGTTTGTTTTATTTCTCTTCGTGAAACATGTAAATTGATTTGTTTTTGTCTTTGTGAAACTGATTTTTCTTCATGGAACTTATTGCTTGCTGATTTTTGTTCGTTGAACTTGTTGCATACTGATTTTGGTTCATGAAGCTTGTTGCATACTGCTTTTTTTGCTCTTCGTGAAACTTGTAAGTTGATTTTTTCTCCTCGTGAAACTAATTTTTCTTCATAAAAGTTATTGCATGCTGATTTTCGTTCGTGTAAATTGTTGCATGCTGATTTTTGGTCCTGAAACTTGTTACATGTTGATTTTTCTCTTTATAAAACTTGTTCATTATTTTTTTCACCTCGTGAAAGTGATTTATTGTTCATGGAACTTGTTGCGTGCTGATTTATTGTTCATGGAATTTGTTAAGTGCTGATTTTTGTTCGTGAAACTTGTTGCATGATGATTTTCCTCTTCATGAAACTTGTACATTTTTTCTCCTCGCGAATCTGATTTATTGTTCATGACTTTTTGCATGCTGATTTATGTCCGTAGAACTTGTTGCAAGCTGATTTTTTTCTCCGTGAACCTTCATACATGTTGCTTTTTCTCTTCGCGAAACTTGTTGATATTTCTCATCATGAAACTTACTTTGTTCATGCAAATCGTTTGGTGCCAATTTTTATTCGTGGAACTTGTTGCGTACTGATTTTTTGGTCGTGAAACTTCTTGCATATTGATTTTTCTCTTCGGAAAACTTTTATATTGATTTTTCTGCCCGTGAAACTGACTTTGTTCATGGAACTTGCTGGGTTCTGATTTTTGTTTATGGAACGTGTTGAATGCTGATCTTTTGTTCGTGAAACTTGCTGCTTGTTGTTTTTTCTCTTCGTGAACTTGTACATTTGTTCATGTAACTTGTTACCTGCTGTTTTTTGTTCGTGGAACTTGTCACGAGCTGATTTTTTTTGTCATTAAAAACTTGTTGCATGTTGATTTTTCTCCTAAACTGATCTTGTTCATAGAATTTGTCACATGCTGATTTTTGTTCGTGAAACTTGTTACATGTTGATATTTCTCTTCACGAAGCTTGTACATTGATTTTTCTCATCGTGAAACTGATTTTCTTCAGAGATTTTGACACTTGCTGTTTTTTTAGTAGAACTTGTTGCGCGCTCATTTCTGTTCGTGGAACTTGTTACATGTTTATTTTTCTCATCGTGATTCTTGTATATTGAGTTTTTCTCGATGTGAAACTGGTTTATTTTCGTGGAACTTGTTGAATGCTGATCTCTGTTCGTGGCACTTGTTGCATGTTAATTTTTCTCTTCGTGAAACTCGCATATTAATTTCGCTCCTCGTAAAACTGACTATGTTCATGGAACTTGTTGCCTGCTGATTTTTGTTTCGTGGAACTTGTTGAGTGCTGATTTTTTTTGTCCGTGAAACTTGCTGCATTTTGTTTTTTTCTCTTCGTGAAACATGAACACTGATTTTTTTTCTCATCGCAAAACTGATTTTATTCATAAAACTCATTGCATGCATATTTTTGTTCGTGAAACTTATTACGTGCTGATTTTTGTTAGTCAAACCTGTTAGATGTTGATTTTATTTTCTCTTCGCGAAACTTGTACACTGAGTTTTTCTCCTCGTGAAACTGATTTTGTTCAAGGAACTTGGTGCGTAATGATTTTTGTTCATAGAACTTGTTGCATGCTGATTTTTGTTCGTGAAACTAGTTGCATGTTGATTGTTCTCTTCGTGAAATATGTACATTGGTTTTTCTCCTCGTGAAACTTATTTTTATTTATGGAAATTGTTATGTGCTTATTTTTGTTCGTGGAACTTGTTGCATGTTGATTTCTGTTCGTGAAATGTTTTACGTCTTGAGGTTTCTCTTCCTGAAACCTATACTTTTTTGTTGATTTTTTATCCTCGTCAAAGTGGTTTATTGTAAATGGAACTTGTTTCATGCGGATTTTTGTCGGTGAAACTTGTTACATGTTGATTTTTCTCTTCGTGAAACTATACATTGATTTTATTCATTTGAAACTGAATTTGCTCATGGAAGTTGCTGCGTGCAAATTTTTTTATTCGTGAAACTTGTTGCATGTTGTTTTTTTTTCGTGAAACTTGTTCATTGATTTTTCTCATCGTGAATCTGATTTTGTTCATGGAGCTTGTTGTGTGACGATTTTCGTTCGTGGAACTTGTTGAGTGCTGATTTGTGTTCGTGGAAACTTGTTGCATGATGATTTTTCTCCTCGTGAAAATTATATATTGGTTTTTCTCCTCGTGAAACTGATTTTTTTCCACAGAACTTGTTGTGCATTGATTTTTGTATGTGGAACTTGTTGCGTGCTGAATCATTGTTCATGAAGCTTGACACATGTTGATTTTTCTCTTCGTGGAACTTGTACATTAATTTTTCTCCTCACGAAACTGATTTTGTTCATGGAACTTGTTGCGTGCTGAATTTTCTTCGTGGAACTTGTTGTGTGCTGATTTTTGATCGTAAAACTTGTTGCATGTTGATTTTTTCTCTTCGTAAAACTTTTACATTGATTTTCCTCCTCGTGAAACTGATTTTATTCATAGATTTTTTGTTCGTGAAATGTTTTACGTCTTGATGTATCTCTTCCTGAAACCTGAAACTTATACTTTTTTGTTGATTTTTATCCTCGTCAAAGCGGTTTATTGTAAATGGAACTTGTTTCATGCTGATTTTTGTTCGTGAAACTTGTTACATGTTGATTTTTCTCTTCGTGAAACTATACATTGATTTTATTCACTTGAAACTGATTTTGCTCATGGAGCTTGTTGCATGTTGTTTTTTTTTCTTCGTGAAACTTGTTCATTGATTTTTCTCATCGTGAATCTAATTTTGTTCATGGAGCTTGTTGTGTGACGATTTTCGTTCGTGGAAGTTGTTGAGTGCTGATTTGTGTTCGTGAAAATTTGTTGCATGATGATTTTTCTCCTCGTGAAACTGATTTTTTCACAGAACTAGTTATGCATTGATTTTTGTATGTGGAACTTGTTGCGTGCTGAATAATTGTTCATGAAGCTTGACACATGTTGATTTTTCTCTTCGTGAAACTTGTACATTGATTTTTCTCCTCGTGAAACTGATTTTGTTCATGAAACTTGTTGCTTGGTGATTTCTGTTCAAGGAGCTTGTTGCATGCTGATTTTTCTCGCGAAATTTGTTGCATGTTATTTTTTTTCTCTTCTTGAAACTTGAACATTGATTATTCTCCTCGTGAAATTAATCATGGAACTTGTAGCATGCCAAATTTTTTTTTTAACTTGTTGCATGCTCATTTTTGTTCGTGAAACTTGTTGCACGCAACAAGTTCCATGAACAAAATCACTGTCACGAAGAGGAAAAAAATCAATGTACAAGTTTCATGAATGTAAATCATGACGCAACAAGTTCCACAGACACAAAATCAACATGCACAAAAATCTATGAACATAATCAGTTTCAAAAGGAGGAAAATCAATGTACAAGTTTCACGAAGGTAAAAAAATCAAGCGGCAACAAGTTTCACGAACAAAATTCAGTATACAACATGTTCCATCAACAATAAATCGGCAAGCAACAAGTTCCATGAACAATAAATCACTTTAACGAGGAGAAAAAAAAAATCAATGTACAAGTTTCGGGAAGAGAAAAATCAACATGTAACAACTTTCCCGAATAAAAATCAGCAAGCAACAAGTTCCACGAAAAAAAATCAGCACACAAGTTACATGAACAAAAATCATTTTCAATTGGAGAAAAAATAAAATGCAACAAGTTTCATGATCAAAAATCAGCACACAACAAGTTCCACAAACAAAATCAATTCCACAATGAGGAAAAATCAATGTAGAAGTTTCACGAAGAAAACAAAATCAACACTAACAAGTTTCACGAACAAAAATCACCAGGCAACAACTTCCACGAAAAAAAAAACCAATGTACAAGTTTCAGGAGGAGAAAAAACTACAAATAGCAAGTTTCACGAAGAGAAAAAACAGCATGCAATAAGTTTCACGAACGAAAATCAGCATACAACAAGTTTCATGGACAATAAATCAGTACGCAACAAGTTCAATGAACAAATCAGTTTCGCGAGGAGAAAAATCAAAGTATAAGCTTTATGAAGAGAAAAATCAACATGCAACAAGTTTCACGAACAAAAATCAGCACTCAACAAGCTCCACGAGCAAAAAATCAGCAGGCAACAAGTTACATAAACAAAATCAGTTTCACGAAGAGAAAATACAACATGCAACACGTTTCACCAAAAAAAGTCTGCATGCTACGTTCCACGAACAATAATCAGCACGCGAGAAGTTCCATGAACAGAATAAGTTTCACGATGAGAAATATCAATGTACAGGTTTCACAAAGAGAAAAAAAAAACATGCAAAACGTTTCACAAACAAAAATCGGCATGCGACAAGTTTCATGAATAAAAATCAGACGCGCGAAGTTCCATGAACAGAATAAGTTTCACGATGAAAATTATCGATATACAAGTTTTATGAAAAGAAAAATCAATGTACAAGTTTCACGAAAAAAAAAAAATCAACATGTAACAAGTTTGACGAACAAAAATCAGCATGCAACAAGTTCCTTAGGTGTGATAATGCATAACAAAGGGGGCCACATGCAAGCCATTGAGTGCCACTGACTTGGAATTGCCGTGGAGCATTACAATCTAACAGTGAAATGACAAGTTTCTGCTGTTCAAATAAAGAAATGGTTATTTTGGTTTATAAAGTTATTTTTGCGGGTAAAAGAGGTTGAAAAACCCTTAGGCGCGATAATGTATTCTAGAGGAGTGTCATCTACCAGTCATAGATTACCACGGAGGCAGCCGCACACAAAATCTTGGAATTGTCAGAACTTGGAGCGGAATTGGTGGATACGGAGTTGTGGGAGCGGGGGCAGAAGGGGTGAATCCGGAACTGACACAACTGGAGCCGAAATTAGAGTTGGGATCGAAGGGGCATAGTGGGAGCTGGAGCCGGTTGAACCGGGGTGGAAGCCAGCAGAATCGGATGTGGAACCGGTGTAACCGGGGTCATAATTGGTTATCACCCTATTAAAAAAACATATCTTGAAATGTTTTAGGAATGATAAAGTGACAGTAGATGGTGCCAGTGGGTCAGTAATAGTATGACACGGTGGCATGAATTGACATGATGTATCAAGGGGGGTTGGCTTGCAAAAAACACGAATCAATAGATTTAATACATGATTTTTAAATAGAAAATATCTGGAAAATGTTTTTGGAATGCTGAATGGGTGCTAGAGGGTGCCAGAGGGGCAGTAATATAATATTAGAATAGGATATTATTTTAATAATTCTTTTCAAAGCATGTTTTTTGAGTTTGAATTTTATGTCCAAAAAAGCCCTATATATATATATATATATATATATATATATATATATATATATATATATATATATATATATATATATATATATATATATATATATATATATATATATATATATATATATATATATATATATATATATATATATATATATATATATATCATCAAAAGAACGTGACATTCACGTCAAACATAATTCATTGTAAAAAAAAATTCATGAAACAAAGCCAACACTTAATTAGAAAGTCAAAAATAAAAACAAAACAGAAAACAATACAATTTATAGAAATATAAAAAAAATATGATGTCAAAACTTAGTTAAAAAGTAAAAAAAAAATAGATGACAATAAAATCAAAGACTAATTTTCCTGGTTATTAACAACAAAACTCTCTCGATATCTTTCATGTTTAGCGGGGATAGAAGTCAGTTTGGGGACTTCTTAGGATTTTATACGGGACAGTCTGTTGCGGGTGGGAAGGTAGGTTTCGGGGATGATGGAGCATAAGTGGGAAGTTGACATGGTCTTGTTACCTAAACCAAGACACAGAAGGCTTTTTCTCTTGGCGAGCGTGGTTAGCTTAAACTCACAAAAAAGATAATGATATGAAACCTTCCCTTCCCCATTCAGGACTCTAAGGGCTCGTTATCGGTTATTTTCAATCTTATAAATTTGATCTGAAGAAAGACCGAAATGCCACAGTGGACAAGCAAACTCCAGTATTGCCCCAATAAAAGAACAATAAAGTTGAAGAAGATCCTTAGGGGGGCAACAAAATTTAATCGAAAGTTTGAAAAGGGAAACCAAAGGGAACGCTTGTTTTAGGATGTTTTGAACATGGGCATCCCACTTCAAGTCAGGAGTAATTGTCACCCCAAGTAGTTTAATGTATGTGACCGAGACTTTGGGAGGAATGGAGTTTGTGAGAGAAGGGAAACATCGAAAAAACACTGTATACAAATCAGATACCATGGCTAAACAACACCAACAATTTTAAATCAGCGGTTACATCACTTCAGTTACAATTGATGTAACAAAAGTGAGTTTGTTCACTCTGCCTGGAGCCATTGATCTTTTTGCAGTCACTATTAGTCCTGTCGTGCTAAAAAGCCGTTTAGCTGGTGCACATGTGGCCGGTACAGCCAGAACTTGACGAGCGTAAACTGCCACTCGCGGGATCTGCTGGAATAAGTTATTTTATAAGGGAGAACAAACCTGCACCTTCACCATAGGGCTCCTGCGCTCTGCACTACAGGAGGAACTAAACTGCACCTTTACCCTCTTTTCTTATCAACACGGAATAACCCTCCGAAATTCTTTTTTGAAAGAAGTGGTCAAGCTATAACGTTTCAAGTCAAAGCTTAAGGCTACTTCAACTTCAGTGTGCTCTGCTCATTGTGCAAAAAAAAATGTATTTCATTTCTATAGATATATTTCTATACTAGCTCTAGATAATCTACCAAGCGGGAAACTACCGCAAATCAGCATCGATAAATAAATGAAACCGAAAACTAACAAAAATAACAATAAATAACTGAGTCAAACTCAAAACGAGCAGAAATTAACATGAGTTGGACTCAAAACCCCTATGCCTTCCCAAGGCAAGAATATAATTTGCACTTTATAGAAAAAATATTAATGTTTTTACTTTTATAACTTTAATAAATCAAATAATATTAACATTTTGATTACTAAATATCAGTATATGTATATTAAACTGACAATGCATATTCATTTGTAGTTTTGTCAGTAAAGTACAAATTATGTTCTGGCCTCGGGAAGGCATAGGGATTTTGCGCCCAACTTATGTTAATTTCTGCTCGTTTTGAGTTTGACTCGTTTATTTATTGTAATTTCTGTTCGTTTTGGGTTTCATTTATTGATCGATGCTGATTTGTGGTAGTTTCACGCTTGGTAGATTATTTGATTTTAAGTGTTCATTTTTGGTTTAATGGAGTTCTTTACTTTTCTTTGAAAAAACTTATTTTTTGGAAACAGTTTTTTTAATTAATTTCTGTTCGTTTTATATTGACATAGTCTTTTCAGGGAAAAAGAAAATCATACTTTAAATCCTTTCTTTTTTTTAAGAATTTATAGTTTGGCCTGCTATTTGGATGCTGGAAAACAATTTTCAGCAAAATTTAACAACATAGACCCTTATAAAAATCTGGACACAAATAGTAGTGTTTAATTTAGTTTCATACCTCCTCTAGTTGAGCTGAAATGGAAAACTTGATAACATTCGCAAAAAAAATTTTTACTTTCTTTGATAGCTTGAATACACTTAAGCTATTTTATTTGGTCAATTTTTAAGATCAGAAGAAGACCTGAAAGTTTGAACATAATACCTTAAGTCGTTCTTGGGATACTGCTGAGATGCCTTATTGGGAATTAGCCTAAACACAGGGCATTTTGATTTAATCTTAAGGCAACATTTAGTTTTTAAACATAAAGGCAAATGGAAGGGTGGACGTGGGAAGGGGATTAGTTTCCCTCCAATCAATTTCTACTATTAAAAAGGGCATCAGCCCTTTCCATTTTCAATCGAATGAGCCCTTTTCGAAGTTCCTACGACAACTCCTTCGATTCAAAGTGCACTAGTCAAATCAAAAAAAACAACGAAAAAATAATACATTATACCCACCTCAATCTCTATAATAAAAATGTCAAGCCTTCCAATCACTTTCGATTATTAAAAAGGGCACTAGGCTTTTCGATTTTAAATCTAATGATCCCTTTTTGAGTTTCTACGACAACGCTTTCTATAAACACCGTATATACCCCCAGGGCATAAATTACAACCCTTACCCTAAGGGCTGTGAGGGTGGTTGTCATCCTCTAAGACCTAATTTCCAGAACTTTCAACTACGTTAAACAAAATGGCTATCTCAAAATTTTGATTGTATGTGTTTCGGGAAATAGTGGGCGTGGAAGGGGTGTTAGTTGCCTTCCAATCACTTTCGACTATTAAAAAGAGCACAAGCCCCTCCAATCTCCAATTGAATGAGCCTTTTTCAAAGTTTCTACGACAACTTCTTCTATATGAAGTGCCCTGGTCTAAAGAAACAAATAAGAAATATTACATTGTGCCAACATCGTTCTTATATACATCCAGGACATAACTACAAAACCCTTGCCCTAAGGGTTGTGGGGGAGTAACCTCCTCAAAAAACATATTTTCTCTCGGGAAATCAGTTACTCTGAACAAAATGGCTATCTTAAAATTTTGATTGGATGTGTTTGGGGAAACAGTGGGCGTGGAAGGGGTGTTAGCTGCCTTCCAATCACTTTCGACTATTAAAAAGGGCACTAGTTATTCCAATTTCCAATCGAATGAGCCCTTTTTGAAGTTTCTACGACAACTCCTTCGATACGAATTGCCCTGTTATGGAAAAAAAAACTAAAAAAAAAAAAAACATTGTGCCAACATTGTTCTTTACTTAGACAGCTCGATTGCGCTACCTATGACAACATCCTGAATTGCCTCATGCCCTTTTAACTACCTCTTTTCATCCGAAAATCAGAAAGAAAAATGAACAGAATTTTAAAGTGGAAGGTAGAATTTTTGTTTCAAGAAAAATTTCTTCTTCTCCGATATACAT
Source organism: Artemia sp. Qi Xiang Cuo (assembly GCF_049724085.1). Classification (NCBI taxonomy): domain Eukaryota; kingdom Metazoa; phylum Arthropoda; class Branchiopoda; order Anostraca; family Artemiidae; genus Artemia; species Artemia sp. Qi Xiang Cuo. The sequence goes on along the minus strand of NC_142798.1, from coordinate 7,597,249 downwards.
GGCGAGCCATGGCGATGGCGATGACGATATACATGGCGAGCCATGGCGATGGCGATGACGATATACATGGCGATGACAGTATTTATTTTTAAGAAACAGATTAGCCGGGATGACGGTTGAAGCCCGGAGGTTGATATCGATAACCAAAAAAGAGCAAAAACACGGCGGCGTCGTAGAGACACTACCACCGTTAAAATCAGGGGCGGCATCATTACGCTAATACAAGCTTGGCGGCGCACCACTGGGTCTTTTTCTGGTGGCGTGCCCCCGAAGTTTCGGCATGGGGTCGGGGTCTAATTTCAAAGATCCATAGCCTTCTAGAGGCCACTTTATTTGACCTTGAAATTAGCTCATAGCTAACAGCTTGTCGCGTTGTCAAGATAAAGTGCAAGCCGTGAGAAACAGCAAAATATTCTCAACTTGAAGATATGGAACAGCGATTTCGAAGATATGGAACAGCGAAGACATGGAAAAAGTGATTCTATTTAATTTTTCTTATTAAAAAGGCACTAGAACTTTTAATTTCCGTTTGAATGAGCCCTCTCGCGACATTCTAGGACTACTGGGTCGATACAATCACCCCTGGGAAAAAGAAAAAAAAAAAAAACAAAAAAAACAAATAAACACGCATCGGTGATCTTTCTTTTGGCAAAAAATAACAAATTCCACATTTTTACAGATAGGAGCTGGAAACCTCTATAGTAGGGTTCTGTTATACACTGAATCTGATGGTGTCATTTTCATTAAGATTATCTGACTTTTAAGGGGTGTTTTCTCTTTTTTCGAAAATAGGGCAAATTTTCTCAGGTTTGTAACTTTTGATGAGTAAGACTAAACTTGATGAAACTTATATATTTAAAATCAGCATAAAAATATAATTATTTTGATGTATCTATTGATATTAAAATTGAGATGAGTCTGATATGAAAAATCTGATTCTTTTGATGTATCTATTGAAATTAGAATTTTTTTTTTTAGAGTTTCGGTTACTATTGAGACGAGTCGCTCTTACTATACAGTTCATTACCACGAACTGTTTAATTTTTGTTCAAACCCCCCTCCCCCCAAAAAATTACATTTTATATAATATGGATAATCATAGGCAGCGCAATAGCGCTGCCTAAGTAAAGAACGATGTTGGCACAATATATTTTTTTTTTTAGTTTCTTGGTCTTAGACCAGGGCGCTTCGTATCGAAGGAGTTGTCATAGAAACTTCAAAAAGGCTTGAAAAAATACAACGAAAGTGCATTGTCAGTTTAATTTACATATATTGATACTTAGTAATCTACTACTACTACTACTACTACTGCTAACAACTCACCGCAGCATCAAGCCACCTGTGGCCAACACAGCGACGCACGCGCCCCCCCCCCCCCCCATCTCTTTAAAGCCTCCCTTTTTACACCCTCCCGCGAAGTTCTCATTTCCTTTGAATCTTTCTTGATGACGTCCTCCAAACCTAGACAAGGACGACCTGCTTTCCTTTTAGCCATAGACGGTTGGTCCAAAAGAACAATCTTCGGCAATCTGTCATCCTTCATCCGGTAATCAAAATGTTTAGTAATCATGTTAATCATTTAGTAAACAATGTTAGTCATTTAGTAATCAAAATGTTAATATTTGATTTATTAAAGTCATATAAGTAAGAACATTTATATTTTTTCAGTAAAGTGCAAATTATGTTCTGGCCTTGGGAAGGCTTAGGGGTTTTTAGACATACTCAAGTTAATTTTTGCTCCTTTTGAGTTTGACTCGGTTATTTATTGTAATTTCTGTTCCTTTTGGGTTCATTTATTTATCGATGCTGATTTGTGGTAGTTTCACGCTTGATAGACTACTTGGTTTTGTTTTTGCTCATTTTTGGTTTAATGGAGTTCTTTACTTTTCTTTGAAAAACTTATTTTGTGGAAAAAGTTTTTTAAATTAATTAAAAAACCATTTATGATGAACTATATCGGTTCTTTATGTAAACCTGGATTCACATATGTAGTTATGAGAGTCAGCGTGGCCGAGTGGTCCAAGGCGTTGGCGTTAGCCACCAGTCTGTCCGGAGGCGTGGGTTCAAATCTTACAGCTGGTATACGATTATGATTTAAGCACAAAAATCAAATATCTTTGAAAAGACTGCAGTATGAAAAGACATCAAAAATGCAGTTTTTAGTGGAAAATTTATTCTCTTTTAGAAATAATTTATTTTTGTTACAAAAGATTTTTAACCCAATTAATTTCCTTTAAAATGAGCCATTGAACAACTCTCTACGATGTTCCAGTAACAAGCTATCTGTGGAAAAGAAAAAAAGAGAAAAAAAAATATGCCATTTAGGCAGAATGTTGTAGTATCTGCCACTTTTCTTGATTTTCAAGCCAATATATTTCCCTTGCTGTTCAAGCCAAGGAACAGAAAATTTCCTATACAGGGGTTTCGGACAAGGCGGTTCTAATGGTGTACGTTTTGTTTTGATTTTACTCTTTTTTTTAGGAGCTATGGGTTTTATATTTCTTAACATTGGACATGATCGTCTCTTACTAGGTTGCTAGCTACCGCTGCAACCCGGATAATGTATCCCATCTTGGTAACACATGTGAAAAATATCATATTGGGTCTTTGATCGGAAACGTCTTGCCCTAAATTTGACTCCTTCTCATCATTTGTGTCGATCGATGACGTGACATCAAACATTACCGCAAAGAGTCGAAAGCGCAAATTTGGAATAGTTTCTTATATAATTACTGTTTGTTATAAGTTTTAACGTTGCTCATTACTTTCATCCCAGGCAAAACTTACCTCCCGACTTGAATGACCTATCCAAGCCTCTTCAAAAGCACTTTTGTCCTGGGAAAAGAAGATTCTAAGTACACAGCTAAATCTTGCTTGTCCTTCTCAAGCGTTGTATCCGTCTCAACCTCGTATTGTAATCGAGTTTTTTTTTTCACTGTTCTGTATATACTTGCTTTTAAAGGGTCTTGTGGGACTCCTTCTCTTTGAATTCTTATTACTTTTCCACTCGTAGTCAAAGTTTGACAGTTGACACTCCATACACGTAACCTTGTCTCTTGCTTTTAGTTTGTTCATATTATCTTGTCAGGCTTCAGTTGAATTTTCCCAAAAAACTGAACCATCCAACAGAAATAAATCATATGCGAGCAGAAACACATTTTTAGCGCGAGTTGCTAGGCAATCAGTCCAGTCCCTTTAAATCTGGTTCAATTGAAATGACTCAATTTAAATCCAAAATTATTAAAAATAAGAATTATACAATAAAGTAAAACGACTCTATTCTATTTACGTGTAAATTCGGTTTTTGATATCTACAACTGAAGCTAAGCAGTGATAAAATCAACCATTTCTCTACGCAGAAGTCATAAAATCCAAAGGTCTTTTTAGAAGAAGGAAAATACAACGCTGACTGTCTCTGACTGAATTGAGCGCCTGGGAACTTGGTGAGACCAAAATAAAACGACTTAAATGAATTCACAAAAAGTAGGGACTAGATCTGAACGACCAGAAATAAACAAATCATACGCAAGCATAAGCAGGTTTTCAAGGCATGAGTTGCTACCAGTCCAATCCCTTTGAACCTGGTTTAGTTTAAATGACTCTATCGAAAAATGAAATTAAACGATAAAATAAAGCGACTATTATATTTACATGCGAATTCGGTTTTTGGTATCTACGACTGAGGCTGTTTTGTCAAAATTCGCCGTTTCTCTACCGAGAAGTTTCAAATACAAAAGTCTTTTCAGGAGAAGAATATGAGAATTGAGCGCCTGAGACCTCGATGACGTCAACATAAACGACTTATACGACTTTGCAAAAACCAGAGGAGTAGTAAGTCACCTCCCCCTCACCCTCCTTCGAGCCACCCCTGTTGGTCAGCTTGGCTTTTTTTTACAGGAGAGATAGTGCTTTAGAAAGCACTATCTAAAACTCTCTAGACTTCAACCAGTTCACACAGAAATCAGTCAGGAAGTAAAACCATACACTTTTAATAAGGTAACTAAATAAACTATTCCAAGAGATCACACAGGAATATAAAATGGCTAACTTCGTTTTTTTGTATACCCTTCAAAATCTTCCAAAAGAACAGCTCCTCCAAGCCCTTCAAATAATTTCATAAAAGCCTTGAAGGGAATGATCCTGAAAAGAAAGATGTTAAATTACAACTGGATTCTGTGTTACATGCGTCACTAGAGAGCGGACTTTGGTTAGAAATTTTTTGAGTTGCCTTATTTTCGATATTGCAATGAGTGTTAAAGACACTTGGAAAATTCAAATATCAAACCTATCGATGGATTCGGTTAGACACATCGGGTGTCCAATATACGACGAGTCTTATGTGTTTAAGATGTAAGAAGCCTCGGGCATTTAGGTCTTTCCGTTTACAAGGTTCTAGCCCATTGCTTCCAAAGAGCTAACTCGCTCATGTAGAATCAGGCATGGACATCCATAATGTTTAAAACCACATTGGCTAGCATAACACAACAAAATTAAGGAAATAAAGATCGAACATAGGACTTTTTAAGACCAACGAAAATCATGCAAGACCAGAGTTTATATATATATATATATATATATATATATATATATATATATATATATATATATATATATATATATATATATATATATATATATATATATATATCAGAAGAAAAACGGACGAACAATACTGGAAAAATATATATATTTTTTCAAACTTCCTTTGTAGTGCTGAAGAAGGGGGGGGGGGGTTTCCTGCCGAAACAATTACTTTATTCATCCAGTATTTTCGTTGGCCTTAAAGAACACCATTCTCCATCTCTATTTCCTTAATTTTGTTTTTGACTTGGACATCAATTCTAGACGTTATAATCTAGGCATCAAGGCCAAAGGTCAAGCTGACCCTTATCTTCAAGAGAACCCTAATCTGTTACAAATGTAATATGGCTCTTTATGTCATTCTTTTATTTCCTAGGGTCCTTTAGACATTAAGGTTCTTTGGTCATTTGTTCCTAGGGTCCATATTATAGGTTATTTGCCTTGAACGTAATTTTTTTGGAAACAGATAAATGCTATATTTCTGTCACTAAATAGAACCAAATTACCCCATGTTTTACTAAATGTAGAGGATACTTACTTTTTAAATCTTCATATTTTAAACAAAGAACCATTTCAATTTTATATTTATTTAAAATGAAACTTTATTTTGTAATTTTTTGTTTCCAAAAAGAGTTGTTAATCTAATTAATTTTTTCTTTAAAAAATTAGCTACTTCAGACTCATATATATCTAAAATATAAGAAAAAATTGTTTTTTTGCTTATTTTCTAACAAACAAATTTTGAGCTTCACCATAACTCTTCAAGTTGAAAATTGTAGCACATAAACTTAGAAATTAGCAATAAAAAACCATGAATGTTTTTTCACTGACATGGAAACACGAGACAGAAACGATTATAATTTACAATGTAGACTTCCACGACTTTTAACAATTTCTCCAGGAACATATAAAAAAGAGATTTGGACACTTTATCAACGAAAATAGGATAGCGACAAAGAAAGACCTACAAATTACTTCAGTTCAGGATACTATGTACTGACAATATGTACGCTTAGGCAATATGTACTATGTACTATGTACGCTTAGGCAATAAAATTCATGTGAAGAAAAGATAAAAAAAATAAATAAAAAAAGGAATAAAGATTTGAAAAAATAAAACAGATTGAAATCGAATCTTTCAGGAGGTGAGTTATTTTCTCTTGATTTATGAGGTCATGATATATGTTTAGAGGGTAATGAGGTTTTCACTTTGGCGGATTGGCTGATAAGTATCCCTACTTTGCAGACAAGGGTCATAATCGGGGTTGCCAATTACAATTTACTACAATTATTCGAAAGAAATGTAAAGATTGAAAAAAAAATTTTAAGAGGTAGGTTATTTTCTCTTAAGCAGACATGAGGTATTTTCAGAGGGTAATGAGATTTTCACATTGGCTGATAAGTAGCCCAACTTCGTAGACAATAATAATTTACCACCATTTTTAGCGTTTTCTTTTTCTCTACTTTTTTTCCGTGTGGGAAGACACAGCAAAAAACTAGTAAAAAAATAATAAAAATTCATGCGGACATGAGATATTTTGACATGGTAGCGACTTTTTCCTTGAAGGATTTGTGACTAGGATTAGAAGCTCTACTTTGTAGAAGTCATGCTCAGGGTTGCCAACAGTAACTTATCACCATTTTAGTGATTTGTTTTTTTTTTCTTTCTTTCTGAAGTGGAAAAAACAGTAAAAAACTAATAAAAATAATTAAAAAAGCAAAATGATTACAAAATATAATAATAAAAGGAAGACAAATAATTGAAAGAGATGTACAGATCTGAAAAAATCTCTAAGAAGTGGGTTATTTTTTCTTAAAACTGAAAGAAATAAATGCTGATAAAAATACACAAAATGGAAAACTGCCCAATAAAGGAATATCACACACGAAACATGCTTGTCATGCAGAAGTAAAATATACTTGTACTATAAGCCCCAAAAAGCAACACACACGGACCCTAAGGGAAACACAGTCCCTTTTCGTACCTTTGGATGCCCTAGTCACCTTTTAAGGGTACTTTTCGTCCACGGAACTCATCCATGGAGGCAGTTATACCTGTTACATGAAGAACTGCGTACACAGCTTTCCAATTCAGCATTCTGTATAAATAACTTATCTAATTATTATAAGTATTAAATAACAATTAAAGTATTAAATATTATAAGTATTAAATCACTTATTATATTAGTTTGTGATTTTTTTTTAGCGAAAGGAATATTCGGTAATTTGTCTACTTGTATAAAAAGAAAATAATATTTTCTTACAACCCTTTCTTACAATTTGCAATTTTTGTTTCATTTTATATCCAATTCTTGTGTTAAAATTGGCCCATTATAATCATGAAATGGAACTATAACAGCAGGAGGATTGTGAAACTAAATATGATTTCAAAATAATAGTATTAGAACGTTCCACTTTCAAGAATCTCAAATGGGTTTCTAAACCTTTTACTTTTTTTACTAGAGTCAACAATTTTTACTGATTAGTTGAACTTAGTATAATTAGTTGAACTGAATCTTAGTTGAAGTTAATCAAAATAAATGGGTATGGATACTAAAGCAGTGACTATGATTTGTTTTCAAATATTTAAATAATTATTTAATTAAGATAATTAACTGATTGGTGTTTAATGTGTTTTTTATTGCGGGGATTTTTTTTTTGTATGAACATGTTGATGTTATATGCGTGTATTTGATTTTGCTTCGTTTGAATTCGTTCTTTTTTTGTTCTTGATTTTGGTGCGCCTTATTTGTCTCGCACTAGGCTATAATTTGTCATGTACGTTTCATTTTTTTTTTCATTCCCTTTTCAAGTTTTTGTAGACAGGTTTTCAATTAAATAAATAAAATAAATTAGTTGATTTCTACAAAATGTAACTAAAATACCAAGGACAGTGAAAATATAATCTGATAGTTTGAATTGGGTAAGTGAAAAATTACACAACAATATATATGTCTTAAAAATATACAAAAATCTGGAATTTAACTTTCAACTGAAGACACCCGTACGCAATTATGCAGTTTTTAGTAGTAAAGGGTGCCAAATTTGAAAAAAAGGTCCAAAAAAGGAAAAAGGAAAAAATTCAAAAAAGAAAAAAAAGGTCAAAATCAATAAAAATAAGCGAAAAATATATCGTAACAATGGCTAAAGAAGATGTAGATTTATTCTAAACTTATTTTTCTCTTTACGAATCAATAGGTTGTTGATATTTTAACTTTTGGCAGTTTAACTTCGCATATTTTAACATTTGAGTTTACATTTTCAAACTCAACCAATTACTTCTGTTTACTTATTACCGGGTTACCATTTTACCGGGTTGCTTACTTATGGGGCAACCCGGCAAAACTAACAAAAATGGGATGTTGCCCTAAAAATATCACAATTTTCAGACATCCAGAAGGAAAATCGTAAAAAAGACGCGATTTTCGGGTATAAATTGACCTAAGAGGGGTCGAGGGGAAAAAGTTTCATTAGATGTCTTTAATGCTTTCAATAAAATACCAACTATCAGGACCTTCGTTGGGAGGGTAGCACAGTCCCTTTCCCCTGGCATTATTGTTCTTTTTTAAGCATTCAAATTCAAAAGGATTTTGCTTTGAAAGCCTGAATCTCAAAAATCTACCAGGAGGAAAGCCTAATACCCGAGCCATAGCACAGTCATACCCGTTGATAAAAAACGCTAGGATTTATTCAAAATTTTTTAATCCCAAAATAATTATTAAAGTCCAAAAATTCCACTTCACAGCCAGAAGCCTTTATCATCAGAAAAAAAGAAGGAAAAAACATATAAAGAAAAAACAGCAATAAAACATACTAGACCAGGTCAAAAACCTTTGATCAAGGGTGTACGTAACTTTCTAAATAAAAACTTTTTATAAAAAGACTTAAAAAACTAAATAAAAAGACTTATTCTAACAGAACTACATATCAAGAGATGTTTCGGACGGATAATAGTAGACATGTTGTTAACATCTTGCCTCGTTACCTGTGTTTTATGTATAAAATACAATATATCTAAATAGTAGTACAATACATAATGTCTACAATACAATACATAAGTACAATACATAATGTCTACAATAGTAGACATGTTGCTAACATCTTGCCTCGTTACCTGTGTTTTATGCTTTGGTTCTTTACCATATTGGATTTTATTTAAATGTGTTTTTCCCATTTTTTCTTGTTTTTTTTTCATAGCCTTTTTTGTTTGTTTTTTTATGTTTTGTTTAGGCTAGTTTTTCGACGAGAGTTACTTCGACGAGAAACACCAAAGTAACTCAACTTCACACACCAAACTTCAACTACTTTGCTGTTCTCATCGAAGTGACTTTTTGTGAAACTTGTTACATGTTGATTTTTCAAACTTCACACACCAAGAAGATTTTTCAACTTCACCACTCCATTTTTAAACACAGGTATTAAGTTAGTTGTGATACACAAAAAGGGATTTCCATTTTGTGTTGTTTTTTTATAGCCTTTTTTGTTGTTTTTTTTTATGTTTTGTTTAGGCTAGTTTTTCGACGAGAAACACCAAAGTAACTCAACTTCACACACCAAGCTTCAACTACTTTGCTGTTCTCATCGAAGTGACTTTTTGTGAAACTTGTTGCATGTTGATTTTTCAAACTTCACACACCAAGAAGATTTTTCAACTTCACCACTTCATTTTTGAACACAGGTATTAAGTTAGTTGTGATACACGAAAAGGGATTTCCATTTTTTCTTGTTTTTTTATAGCCTTTTTTGTTGTTTTTTTTTATGTTTTGTTTAGGCTAGTTTTTCCTCTTTTTTTTCTTAATAAAGGCTTTTGGATTATAATAGAGTTACTTCGACGAGAAACACCAAAGTAACTCAACTTCACACACCAAGCTTCAACTACTTTGCTGTTCTCATCGAAGTAACTCTATTAGCTTCTGTGACCTATGTGGATCCGCTGCGACAATTGTAGATATTAATATTGGTTGTTTTTATTTCTTGGTTTTGCTTTTTATTTGTTTTTAGGTTATTTTGGTTTTTATGTTTGTTTAATCAGCGTTTAAGACGCCACATTTTCATGCAGGCGACCCATCCGCGTCGTTTTGATTTTTATTGTTTCTTTCTACCGGCCGTAGTCCCGTTTGTTTGATTCTTCATTGAGATTCTCTCTTTGTTTACTCTTGGTTCTTTACCATATTGGATTTTGTTTAAATACGACTTTTTCCTATTTTTCTCTTGCTGTTTTTTTCATAGCCCTTTTATTGTTTTGTTGTTTAGTTTATGTTTTGTTTAGGCTAATTTTTTTCCTTATTTTTCTTAATAAAGGCTTCTGCATGCGAAGGTGAAATATTCAGACTTTTATTATTATTTTTGCATTAAAACGTGTCTTTGATTGTTCATTTTTTATTAAAAACTTTGCTCTTTTCAATATTTTTTCCTAAAACTCATACAAGGAAAGGCAGGGTGGTTTAAGAAATTACATATTTATATTATGAATAGATAATTTATAATTAGATAAATATATATATAATACATATATTTATATTATAATAGAAACTATCTATGCTAACGTCGCAACTGCAGTACGGAAGCGAAAAATCAAACAGGACTTAGAAATGGACTTAGAAAATGGAAATAGACTTAGAAAGCCTGAATCAACAATAAATTGTTCCGTTTGTATTGTTCAATAAATTGTAATTGTATATCATCTACCAATGCTATATCCTTCTATCTCCTGCCAAATTGATCATACAGATTCTACATCTTTTCTAATTTGAAAAAAGCATAGACCTTCACTCTGATTGGTCAAACATAAAATTTACGCTTGAACGTTGAACACTGCTCAACTCAGAAAATTAAAAATCGGATATATTATCAGTACTGCAGTCATATGTAATTTTGATTTTATAATAGTGGCAGTAATAATTGCGTGTAAGACAGAAGCCAGATAAAAAAGAAAGAAATATACCATTTGATTTCCCATTTAATACTCTTTCAAAATATAATAACCACAGCCACCACAATTTCAACACCGTCACCTTAAGTACCACATTGTAGTGTTACTATAGTGTGGCTCAGGTATAAAAAATCCCAAATGTAACGTCAAGTTTGATCTACTTTTTTTTTTTTAATTATACGCCTTTTCCTCTATAGTCTTATTTTCCAAATGTAAGTACGTAAGATAAAATTAATTAGTTTCTACAAGTGCTGATAAATGCTCAAATTGCATCAGTAAGAAGAGACATCAGTAAGAAGTAATCAGTAAGAAGACAAATCCATTTCCTAGAAGATTTGTCTGAGATTCGCTAGGGGAAAGCGAAAACCTCATTAGGGAGACAAAAGCAATGTAAAAAGTCTTACAAGGCCTTTTGGTTGCAATATTATTTAGTTTTCCACGATGTAAGTAGGCATTGAAACATACAGCTGTTGCTCACTTTCGGCAAACAACTGTAGACATTTTTTTCAGACAAAATTTTTTCTATCTTTTTAATGAATTAAATTAAAAAACAATTTTTCAACTGAAAGTAAAGAGCAACATTAAAACTCGAAACGAAAAAAAATTATTCCGTATATAAAGGGGTTGCCCCCCCCCCGCCTCAATACCTTACTCTTCATACTAAAGTGCTTAACACTTTTAAAAAAGATTGCTATTCTAATCAAACGGCTCTTCTATATCTAATATTCTAATTAAACGGCCCTTCTATATCTAATATTCTAATTAAACGCCCCTTGTGTTTCAGGAGTCGTTCTTAAAATATTGGGACAAACAGTCAAACTTTAGCGTAAAGAGCAAGGCATTGAGGAGATATTGAGAGGGCTCGTTTGATCGAAGATCAAAAGTTATAATACCCTTTTTAAGCGACCAATAGGGTTCAAGGACAGGTGTCCGATCAAAATTTTGAGATAAACATTTTGTTCGCATAGTTGAAAGGTCCAATAACTTTGCCTTGGGGATAACGTGACTCCCCAAAGCTCCCGGGGGAACGGCTGTAAGTTACGAAATTTACCCGTTGTTTAGGTATAGTATTTGCTATTGGGAAGTATATCGACATTTTCCTTTAGGGTGGGGGGATTTTCTGCTAGGTGGGATTTTCCACGGTGAGGATTTTCCGTGGGGGAGGCAAGGTTTAGGGGGTGAGATTTTCAGGGAAAATTTTACACTGGGGGAACTTTAGAATTTCGTATAGTTCCTATACGAAATTCTTTTCAATTGTTTAAGCATCTCTGCTGATAAAATAACATGTGGAGATTACTCCAGCGGAATTTTCAGAGGGGTTAGAATTGTCTGGAGGAGTTTTTTCATGGAGGGGGGGGGGAGGTCCACAGGACAAATTCTCCAGGTGGCAATTTTCCGCTGGAGCAACTTTCCACAAGGGAGTGGGGATTTCTGGAAAAAAGTCTCCACGGATGGTCGATTTCCTGACAAGATTTGAAAAACGATAACGAATTAAAACCCTTTTCAAATGAAAGTATACTAAGGAGAATTTTTCAAGAAATTTTCCTGGGAGATTTTCAGCGAAGATAGAATTTTCCGGAGGGGGGATTTACGAAACGGGGGTGATCTTCGACGTGGGAGGAACTTTATACGGAAGAATTTTCTGTGGGGAGGGGGAATTTTCTATGGAAGGGAGCTGTATTGTCCTGCATTATTTGAAAAACGATCAGATATTAACTGAAAAACAAGTTTTTTCAATTGAAAGTAAGAAGCAACATTAGAAATTAAAAGGAATATAAAAAAATATAAAATCAACATTAAAAAAATTGATGATAATTTGAATAAGAAATGCCCAGAAATTCAGTAAAATTTACCCAACCACCCTCCCCCTCCCCCCCCAGCAAAAAAATTCCTGTGTATGCCTGGTTTGAAAGTGGGATTTTTGTCGGGAAAGCATCAATTTTTTTGGGATATTGAAGAACAAAGTATCTTTCGCAAATTTTGATTTCTAGGACGAGGAAGGGAACAAAAATTCTCATCTGCCCTACTCTGTGGACGCCACTCCTCGACAATAATGACCTTCGACGTTAAGTAACTGTTTTTACAGACTGGGATACAATGTTTCACGGTTTCTGAACTTATGTGCAGTCTGAGTGTGTTCAAGTGTGCCTGAAATAGATGATAGTAACATCTATTATAATATAGATGGTTGGTAGTAACATCTATTATAATATAGATGGTAGTACCATCTATCTTAATATAGATACTAAAAATAAATCATATAAATGAGAAACGGTAGTAAATATATCACTTACGTTTTTAAGGCGGCTAGTACTGCGCATGATCCAGGAATGATAACCATCTCTTTGTTAGTTAAAATTCCATTGATAGTCTCGGCAGCTACCTGCTCTGGTTCTAGTATCGGTAGAATTCTAAAGAAAGATATGGAAATTATATGATTTTTAAGATAATGACAACAATCTTACTTTTATCATTTGAAACCCAACCTTGTTTACTGTTTAACGAAGCACTGTAGCCTACCCCTATATTGAAGGTCTCTAGAAAGGGTATCAGTAGAGGAAATTCATTAAACCACATTGGCCTGACATCACATAAAGAAAGAAAACGAGCAAAAATGGGGTTCTTATAGGCCAAATGAAAAGTTTGAAAAAACAAAGTGAACATTTCGAGAGGACAACACCTCTCTTCTTCAGCGCGAAACGAAATAATGTATCCAAGGAAAGTGCCGAAGAAAAAAAACAAAAACAAACGCGGAAAGTCAATGTGAAAAGAACCAAAAAACCCAAGAAAAAACCAAAAACTTAAAAGATGAATAAAATCAATAAAAGCCGAAAATTAAAAGAATTAAAACCAAATACCTAACAACCATAAAAGCGAGTTATTCGCCAATATCCGCGATTTGCACAAAATCCAAAAAATATGAACTGCCATTGACGGAGACTAGCGAACAACTGACAAAGAAAAGAAAACAATTCATTCACTCACAAGCAAAACGAACCAGCAGTTAAATAAGTTAGAGAACTATGTCATCTGATTTCGGATTTTAATTAATGCATTTCTTGCAGACACCTTTTGAGACTTAAAGGGTTGTTCACGTGTTTGATTAGATGACCGAGAAAGTGGTTCAACGTTTGTTTCAGGGATTACTAAAGTATCGGCTTCTCTTTTGAGAAAACCGAAATATGACTCGTTTATTCTTAAATTAGCGGAATCTCTGTTTAAAGGTAGACCTAAATGTTGGTATTTATAAATTTTGAACAGCTTCTCTGTAGTGCTGGACTATACCTTTGTCATGCGAAATAAGGCTAGCTTGATTAAACAAAATAGTATGGTCTGGTTTTTCAAAAATGTGCTCTTCAAGGACAGAGTCAAAATTTTCTGTTTTTTTTTTCGCTTTTTAAGTGTATTATTAATTGAACTAGGGTGCTGAGTTAATCTATCCGTTAGCCACTGTTCAGTTCTTCCGATATGCTAAAGGCCAATCGAGCAAGGAATTCTGTATACACCGGACTTTTCACCTATTGGGATAGAGTCTTTACCTTGATAAATTTGGGACCTGATAGTTTTTCTGGGTTTATAATAAGTGTAAACATTATTTTTCCTTAGATTTTTTGAAATATGGTCTGAAACCCTTTTAATTTTTGGCTTTTATTGAATTTTATTCATCTTTTAAGTTTTTGGTTTTTTCTTGGGTTTATTGGTTCTTTTTACATTGACTTTCCGCGTTTGTTTTTTGTTTTTTTTTTTTATCGGCACTTTCCTTGGATACATTATTTCGTTTCGCGCTGAAGAAGAGAGGCGTTTGTTCTCTCGAAATATTCGCTTTGTTTTTTCAAACTTTTCATTTGGCCTATAAAAACCCCATTTTTGCTCGTTTTTCTTTCTTTATAGATAAATTCATTTCTGTAGGTCTCTACGCAACAAGAAGATTATAATTTTGAAGATTAGAAGATGATCGTATCTCTGGAGCACTGCATTTTGTCAACAGATGCTCTTGTGTGTTTTTTCAGGAAAGTTCATTTACAAGCTTATGTAGGTATGCTGACGCTAAAGTGTAGCTACAAGTTTACGTAGTTTTGTGAAAATGGCAACGAGTCCCTGTGTAATTAGATAATAAAGGTTACCACTTAGTAGATGAACATATCTAGGTTTAATAAACAGTTCAGCACTTACAAAGTACGAGACTCATTTTACAGGAAAATCAGTCATCTAGCGTCAGGGGCGGATCCAGGGGGCAGGGGGATTTAGGGGCCCTTCAAGATTTTTTCGGCGCCTTCATTTGTTGTTTTTGTTACTCTTTTTTTAGTTAACTTGTCAATTTGGGCAATTATTAACGTCCTTGTCACATTGCCCCCCCCCCAAGATTTCCTCTACATCCACGTTTGTGTATTGTAAAATCAGAAACAGCTAGACGATCGTGTAGGGAAGACAAAAAGCTAACTAAAAACAATCAGTTGAAAGATTATACACAAGAAAATGGGATGAATGACTTATTAAAATAAATCATTCTAAGGACCTATTTACAACCAAATCTCCTTAGAATAAAATATGATGTTGCTCGAATGTAACTTGAAATTTTGAAAATCTGTCGTTAGAATATAAAAATTTCAAGAGGCTGACCCAAATTCCTTCCATAATTTGGAAATTTGAAACTTTGTCGTTAGAATTTAAAAAATTTAAAGAAGCTTACCCAAATTTGTTCCAAAATTTAAAACTTGAAAATCTGTCGTTAGAATCTCGAAATTTAAAGAAGCTAACCCAAATTTGTTGAAAAATTTGAAACTTTGTCGATAGAATTTAAAAATTTAAAGAAGCTGGCCCAAATTCTTTCCAAAATTTGAGAATTTAAAAATATGTCGTTAGAATTTAAAATTTTTAAAAAGCTGACCCAAATTTATTCCGAAATTTGAAAATTTGAAACTTTGTCCTTAGAAATTGAAAATTTAAAGAAGCTGACCAGATTCAAACATAAATTGAAAATTTAGGTTATTGTAGTAATGCACTAGATTTGAATTATGACTAATCATCTACTTACTTAGTAGATGTAGTCATCGACTGAAAAACATCTACATAGTTAACTTTCTGGCAACTATGATTTTTGAAGACACGACCGAGATCTATCCCGTAGAGGATCAACTCGGCTATTTTTAAGAAAAACTGAGCAATTAAATTATTTTGTATAGCTTCGACACCTGTATAGCGAATATTTGTATAATAATTGTAGAATTATAAAAAAATACATATTCAAACGAAGAATGAACCAAAACCTCAAAAGCACAGCTCGTGAAAATGGGCTACTGCTATGGAGAAGAAGGACACTTTGAAGAGCTAAAAAATTAATTAGGAATGATATTTAGCAGCAAACCAATTTCCCCTTTACAAAAAACGAAAAAACGGTTTATTTGAACCTGTTATTACAATTTCGTTAGCTCAGTGAACTGGTTAACAACATTCTTTCAAAAACCACCACTAGTTTCATGCCCATCCGGCCAATCTTAAACAAAATAAAGAAAATCCGGTCCCTAAAAACCTGTTCTTAGAACTTCGTTAGGTTTTTGTCAAAATCCTTTCGTTATGCCTAATGACCTAATGTCAAAACCCCTTACGTTACACCTATCTGACTAATCTTACATGAAATAAGGGAAACATTGGCATCGATGGATCCGTTGTTAGAGTTTCACGAGCTCACTAGTCTAGACCATCGAGACACTAGACCACAAGACCGTTCATTAAAAATTAGCTCAACACTAGTCAGGTTTTAATGAGCAATTAAAAAAAAAACAATATTACTAACAAATCCTTGACTGGCCGTGGAGCCTTTGTGGGGACGAGTGCATAGTGTTTCAGGATTTTTGTTTTTTATTAGAAATATATTTTACATGTATTGTAGCACCACGCTGCTTGAGGCCAATTGAGCTGCACATTCTCCTTCTTCACCCAAATCTATACAGAGCTTCACTCAACAAATTTTAATTCCAAAAATCAAAGTTACCAAGATTCCCAAAATAGATAGAAAATCTTACAAATACAAGAAAAGACATGTTGAGAAATACATAAATGGAGCAAAAAATTACAGTGTTACTAAGAAGTTCAAGAAATGTCACCAAGAATGCACAAAAATAGAGATAGGATTGTAAGAAAAGTAGCCGAGGTTCATAGCAATGCTTTTCTTGAAAAAACACGAGTCAAAACAAGAAATCACTAGACCCCGATTTGTCAATTCTTCAGCAGAATGGTGGGATCTTCGGACAAATCTCGCGGAGGTATTTCCTTATATAAGTTATTTAACGTCTAAGAAAATACGAGTATTCGACAACAACCCTACAATTAAATTCATCGTTATCTCTTTTTTCTTTATTTTTGGTTCAAAAATTCGCATGAATAGTAAAAACTGCACAAATCGAGGGGAATCCCCTAACGGCAAAATTAAATCACCATTTTCATTGGCATTCACCTTTGTTGTATAAATATCACTTTAATATACTTTTGAGCATTTATCACGCTTTTATAATCACACTTTTGTAAAGGTTGATAAGGCTAAGGGGGTCCTTCTTCCCCTCTCTTTGCTAAACCATGAAAATACGATACGTGTTTGCTCATTTACCCTCTAAAAAATTCAACTCCTATCATGACCTAGACCAGGGGCGAATCTCCAGCATTATAAATAGGGGCAACTGCCCCCCAAACGAGGCCCCTGACCTAGACTAATTATGGAACCTTTTTAAGGGCATGAAAAGTTTAACAGAAGTAAAAACAACATAAATTGAGAGAAATAAAAGCTTTTGAATTTTTTTTTTAAGCTGGCCAGGAATTTCTTAGTGGGAAACTACTTTTTTTGTTCTATCTATATATTAAACAAAAAAAAATTTTTTGTAACTGAAAATAAGGAGCGACATTAATAACTTAAAACGAACAGAAATTATTCCGTACAGGAAAGGGGCTGTCCCCTCCTCAACGCCTCGCTCTTTGCGCTACAGTTTTTTTTTTATCTAAAAAATAGAATTGTGAGAAAGATTCAAACTTTAGCATAAAGAGCAAGGCTTTGAGGAGGGGACAGCCCCCTTTCATATACGGAACAATTTCTGTTCGTTTTAAGTTTTAATGTTGCTCCTTACTTTCAGTTGAAAAAAATGCTTTTTTTAATTTAATTTCTGAATGTTCTTAAATTAATGCAGGTTTTGATTTTGGCTCACCGTACATAAACAATTAAAGCGAAATTTGAATATTAATTTTACTTTTTTTTGGCTAAATGGCTTTCTCAAAGTTGTTTAATTTTATTTATGAACGTTTTTATTAGTAATAAATATACGTAGCTTACGAACTAACTTACGCAACAAACTTTAATATTCGTATATTTTTATTACGTATATTAGTCCCCCCCCCTATTCAATACCTCGCTCTTTACGCTAAAGTTCTAATTTTTTTCCCAATTCCTTAAGAATGCACCCTTAATTACAAAGGCCGTTAATTTGAATAAATAGCTCTTATGAAAATACTAAAAAGACCTTAGCGTAAAGAGCGAGGTATTGGCTAGGGGGCGAACCCATTCATATATGTAATAATTTCTGTTCGTTTTAAGTTTTTATGTTGAAAAATTTTCAGTTGATAAGTGTTTCAGTTGAAAACTTGTTTTTCTCATTTAATTTCTGATCGTTTTTTTAAATAATGCTGGGAAATCCGGCGCCCCCTTCATAGCAATGTCCCTCCCCCCCATAAAACTTCCTCAATGGAAAGATCCCCCTGCGTAACCCCCGACCCCCCCCCCACTACCATAAAAATTCTCCCTGAAAATGTCTGTATACTTCCCAATAACCAATACTATATGTAAACATTGGGCAAAGTTCATTACTTGCAGCCATTCCCCAAGGGACTGTGGGAAATTAAGTCATCCTCAAAGACATATTTATCAGATTTTCGACTATGTTGAACAAAATGGCTATTTAAAAATTTTGATTAGGTGACTTTGGGAAAAAAATGAGCGTGGGAGGGGGCTAGTTGCCCTCCATTTTTTGTCACTTACAAAGGGCGCTAGAACTTTTAATTTCCGTTTGAATGAGCCATCTCGCGATATTCTAGGACCACTGGGTCGATACGATGACCGCTGGGAAAAAAAACAAAAAAAAAACAAACAAACACATCCGCGATCTTTCTTCTGGCAAAAAATACAAAATTTCACATTTTTGCAGATAGGAGCTTGAAATCTCTACGGTAGGGTTCTCTGATACGCTGAATCTGATGGTGCAATTTCTTAAGGTTCTAAGGTTCTGATCATTAGGAGTGTAACTTTTGATGGGTAAGAACAAACTTGATTAAACTTTTATATTTGAAATAAGCATAACAATCTGATTCTTTTGATGTATCTATTGGTATCAAAATTCCTTTTATTAGAGTTTCGTTTACTATTGAGCCAGGTCACTCCTTACTTACAGTTCGTTACTACGAACTGTTTGATATAAAAGGAAGATGTGTTTTCAGCCAACCATTTCTCAATTTGGAGGAAAGCTTTTTGGACTAAGAATGGAGGATGAGTTCCGTTCTCCACCCCATTTTTCCAGTTCTCCAGTTCCGTTTTTCGTACACTGGAAAATGGTCAATTAATAAAGTATATTGCTTTATTAATTAAATTCAGAATCTTAGATGGCGTTGATTCTATTTTTTTCCTCGGCCAATTTTCCCTTCAATTTTATTATGTCAACCTGCACTATAGTCCCATCTGTCGACAACAGGCTAAGATTGATGAATAACACGTGTTTTTTATGATTTTAACGTTACACTTATATTATAAAATTTGAAAATTACAATTGTAAGAAATTTGTTCGAAAAGTTAATACCAACAAAATTTTGTTCCCAACTCTTCTCTACTAATACTATCTATTGCATCTATTGCCAGTTCCATAATCCAAATAGAAAATTGCTGTTCTAAACGTCCGTGTTTTCAATTTCCAAAAATGATGCCTAAAATCTTAAACTCTGATTCAATCATAAACTTTATACTTGAAAGTTGAATACAGTTCAATTCAGAAACTACCAACAGAATACATAGTTTGCACTGTAGTCGAGCGTGATTTTGATTTTGTCTACAGGTGTGACTATAGTGTCGTCAGGCATTCATCTCAAATTATAATTGGTTAAAACTAAAAACAAAACAGAAAATAAATTCAGAAGCAAGGCCACCTTATTTTGAAAATCCTTTTTCTCGTTTTTTGCTTCTTCTTTTGTTAAGGGGGGGGGGGCAGTCAAAATGAATGATAGCTTATAAAGATTGATTCCAAGCAACAATCATGTACACTAGAGTTTGTTTTAGGAGAGGGAGGAGGGGTGAAAAATTATTACGATTATACAAAAATACAAATATTCGGACATCAGGAGTTATTTCAAAGTAAGTTCAGTTTTTCCCCAACCACACATTGCACTCCTCACCGAAGGCATCAAATCAGGAGATCGGCACCTGCGCAACGCAGACCATTGGTCAGTATGCGAAAAAGCTTTTTTTTTATTTTGAGCTTCGTTTTGTCTCAATTCATTTGCTTCTTGTGCAGTCTTGGTAATTCTTGGTCACAATTCCTGCAATTTCAGCTGCAATTTGAATAATCTTGTGTCATTCTTGGTTCCAAATTGTGGAATATCGAGTCAAAAAAAGTGACAAATCTTGGTTACATTTTTGACAATCTCGGTGATATTTTGCGTAATCTCGGTTTCTTTTTGTCCAATTTTGACCTAAAATGGGTGCCATACTCATTTTTCTATAACAATGTTGCGGATCAACTCTAGATTTGAAACATAATACAAGTAGAGCAGCAAACACTTACTTGGAAGAAGCCCCTTCAAATAGAGGTGTCTTCACATAATAAGGACATACGACTGTAGTTTTTATATTATTCTTTCCAGCTACCTGTAAAAATAAAAAAATTACACACAAAAATATAAAACCTAAAAAAACAGAAAAAAAGGAAAAGGTGAACCAAACTAAACTAAAATAAAATGAGATATGAAATAAAATAATTTAAAATTAATAACATTAGTTACTAATAGAGAAGCTTAGTATTAAATGAAAGAGAAAGAGAAAAGAATTGTAGAAATTAGGTTGTTGAATTTCATTGTTGTTCAATAATTGCATTGTCTTCATGATATTGTTGCACTATGTCATTAGTTTTCCAAGGCCCCTGCAGAACTTTCTCAGAGGGGGGGGGGGGGGTTGTCAAAAAACTATGGGTAGGCAAACTGTTTTGTTTTGCCATGAGTGGTGCTTTTTTCAAAGTGTTACAAAAATTTCCACTAAATTTGCATTTACTGTTTTCCAAAGGTTAGAAAATGCCCTGGCTCGCCTCCCCCTTTCGGGTGCCCATCCAGCATTAAATAGACTGTGCACCTCACTGCAAGCAGCCTATAATACCAACGTCACTACTTGCAATTAAAAATTTAATTCAAATAGATGGCCATGGCTAAATATAGTGAATTAAAGAGATTTTTAATAGGTTTAATGAACTAATTTAAAAGGGACTTCATTAAGAAACGTATTTCAAAATATGGGTCGATATATAAAATATTTCATAACCGACATAGGGACAAAGTGTAAATGCTACTCAATTCTTTTTTATGCTCTTTTTAAATATGATAATCAATCCACTCGCAAATGCACCCCCCCCCCCTAGTGGTCCCATGGGTTTTTGGCCTACATTTTAACATCGAATGAGGGTAGGCTTAGACAATCATTCAAACGTACAGCGTTGACATATAATACACTTTGAAGCTACCATACGTAAAATAATTTGAACTTTGTTATTGTGATCTCAGTAAACCACTGTATATCGATAATATGATTCCCGATGAAGATGAAATTCCCTTGCAATTCCCGGTAACTTGTTGATCCAACTAATATTGAATGAAGTTTTTGGTAGTGGAAATGTCTGAGTTTATAAATTGGGTCACTTGCCTGCCTGACACTTTAGGTAGTTGGGGTCCCTCACTATTAGGCTTTAAACACTTGTTTGCCTGTCATTCCAAGCAAATTCACGGTCATGTATCAATTCTAAATTCTTGGTCAACCTTCTTAAGATCATAGGCAGGCGTGCCTTGTTTGCCTCTCATTACAGGCAATCTAACGGTCCTATGTCAATTTTAAATTTTTAGTCAACCTGCCTGAGACTCTAGGCAGGCGTGCCTTTCCAAAAGGCTTGAATGCTAAGCGATGGACATGTGCTAGATTGGGACACCATATGAAAATAAAAAAAATATTGTTGGTATGTGCGTAGTGCATGGTTACCGCTAGGGAAACGGTCTAAATCATTCACGGCTTTAGGGGTCCGTAAATAATTTCTAAGGCGAATTTGGGACAATTTTTGAGGCGCCCTCCTGCCCAGAGTCTCAGGCAAGTGACCCAAAAATTTGAAAAATTCCTGAACAGTTGAAATTTACTCAGAATGCTGGACTGAGCTGGGGCATTGAATAGATACTATTTGCAAAGTGATTGGTGGGCATCCGTGAACAAGAGCTAAATTGAGAGAGGAATTTGGAACAATATTTGGGGGCGCCCACCTGCCCAGAGTCTCGGGCAAGTGTGTGACCCAAAAATTTTTAAAATTTAAATTTGCTCAGAAGGCGGGGCTGAGCTTAGGCAATGAATAGGTACTATTTGGAAAATGAAGGTGGCTTTAAACGATTGTTTGCCTGTTATTCCAAGCAAATTAATGGTCCTGTGTCAATTCTAAATTCTTGGTCAACGTTCCTAAGACCATAGGCGGGCGTGCCTTGTTTGCCTCTCATTCCAGGCAATATAACGGTCCTAGGCCAATTTTAAATTCTTGGTCAACCTGCCTGAGACTCTAGGCCGGCGTGCCTTTCCAAAAACTAACAAACAAGTACTTGTCCAATAAGAGAGTCATGCTTACTCCCGCCATTTACCCGTGCCATGTTAAACATTTTTGCCTCTCAAATACTCGGACTATGTGTCTTGGCTTTTTTCTACAATTAGCCATGTCTTGATGCCAACTGCAAAATATTTGATTTTCAATTCAAGCATACTGCAAAATCAAGCATTTTGCAGTAGGCATCAAGACATGGCTAATTGTAGAAAAAAGCGGAGACAGATAGTCCGAGTAATTGAGAGGCAAAAATGCTTAAATGGCATGGGTAAATGGTGGGAGTAAGTATGACTCTCTTATTGGACAAGTACTTGTGGGTTAGTCTATTATTTATATACAGTGCAGTAAACAAAGCAGTTTTTCAGGGTTTTTCTTCTACTATTAAAGTCTTCTTACTCATTTTATGATCTTTCTTTTGGCTGTTTAGGAATTACCAAGTTTTGGGGGAGTACCGCACTTTTGTCAATGTTGCCAAGTTGAGCATTGAAAACAAATAAGCAAAACTGATTAGCTAAATTTGACAAGGCTGCTTGTCCGTAAGATTAAAATTTACAATCTGTTGATTCTCAAAGACAACTCCATCTTCAAATGGAAAACCGAATTTCCATTTTTTTCCTAATTTTTATGATACACTTGGTTGTATAAATTTCCACTTAACCAATTAAAAAAATCAGACTCCTTTTTCACTGTCCTTGGTACTTTATATCTAAACTAAAAGCCGTAACCTTCTCTGCATAATTGCGTCGAATCTCAGACAAAATTCTGAGGCTCAAATACACAAAATACAAGTGTAAATGTAAATACACTGTTATAAATTGTAATGTAATTTTTATAATAACCTTTTTATAAAATGTAAATTATAACTTCTATTTTCTTTGTAAATACACAAAATACAAGTGTAAATGTAAATACACTGTTATAAATTGTAATGTAACTTTTATAATAACCTTTTTATAAAATGTAAATTATAAACTCTATTTACTTTGTAAATACACAAAATACAAGTGTAAATGTAAATACACTGTTATTAATTGTAATGTAATTTTTATAATAACATTTTTATAAAATGTAAATTATAAATTCTATTTCCTTTGTAAATACACAAAATACAAGTGTAAATGTAAATACACTGTTATAAATTGTAATGTAATTTTTATAATAACATTTAAAAAAAATTTAAATTATAAATTCTATTTACTTTGTAAATACACAAAATACAAGTGTAAATGTAAATACACTGTTGTAAATTGTAATGTAACTTTTATAATAACCTTTTTATAAAATGTAAATTATAAACTCTATTTACTTTGTAAATACACAAAATACAAGTGTAAATGTAAATACACTGTTATTAATTGTAATGTAATTTTTATAATAACATTTTTATAAAATGTAAATTATAAATTCTATTTCCTTTGTAAATACACAAAATACAAGTGTAAATGTAAATACACTGTTATAAATTGTAATATAATTTTTATAATAACCTTTTTATAAAATGTAAGTTATAAATTCGATTTTCTTTGTAAATACACAAAATACAAGTGTAAATGTAAATACGCTGTTATAAATTGTAATTCAACTTTTATAATAACCTTTTTATAGAATGTAAATTATAAACTCTATTTACTTTGTAAATACACCAAATACAAGTGTAAATGTAAATACACTGTTATTAATTGTAATGTAATTTTTATAATAACATTTTTATAAAATTTAAATTGTAAATACACAAAATACAAGTGTAAATGTAAATACATTGTTATAAATTGTAATGTAATTTTTATAATAACATTTTTATAAAATTTAAATTATAAATTTTATTTACTTTGTAAATACACAAAATACAAGTGTAAATGTAAATCCACTGTTATAAATTGTAATGTAGCTTTTATAATAACCTTTTTATAAAATGTAAATTATAAACTCTATTTACTTTGTAAATACACAAAATACAAGTGTAAATGTAAATACACTGTTATAAATTGTAATTTAATTTTTATAATAACCTTTTCATAAAATGTAAATTATAAATTCTATTTTCTTTGTAAATACACAAAATACAAGTGTAAATGTAAATACACTGTTATAAATTGTAATGTAATTTTTATAATAACATTTTTATAAAATATGAATTATAAATTCTATTTCCTTTGTAAATGCACAAAATACAAGTGTAAATGTAAAAACATTGTTATAAACTGTAATGTAATTTTTATAATAACATTTTTATAAAATGTAAATTATAAATTCTATTTCCTTTGTAAATACACAAAATACAAGTGTAAATCTAAATACACTGTTATAAATTGTAATGTAATTTTTAAAATAGCCTTTTTATAAAATGTAAATTATAAATTCTATTTTCTTTGTAAATACACAAAATACAAGTGTAAATGTAAATACACTGTTATAAATTGTAATGTAACTTTTATAATAACCTTTTTATAAAATGTAAATTATAAACTCTATTTACTTTGTAAATACACAAAATACAAGTGTAAATGTAAATACACTGTTATTAATTGTAATGTAATTTTTATAATAACATTTTTATAAAATGTAAATTATAAATTCTATTTCCTTTGTAAATACACAAAATACAAGTGAAAATGTAAATACACTTATAAATTGTAATGTAATTTTTAAAATAACCTTTTTATATAATGTAAATTATAAATTCTATTTTCTTTGTAAATACACAAAATACAAGTGAAATGTAAATACATTGTTATTAATTGTAAGGTAATTTTTATAATAACATTTTTATAAAATGTAAATTATAAACTCTATTTCCTTTGTAAATGCACAAAATACAAGTGTAAATGTAAATACATTGTTATAAACTGTAATGTAATTTTTATAATAACATTTTTATAAAGTGTAAATTATAAATTCTATTTCCTTTGTAAATACACAAAAAACAAGTGTAAATGTAAATACACTGTTATAAATTGTAATGTAATTTTTAAAATAACCTTTTTATAAAATGTAAATTATAAATTCTATACAAGTGCATTATTTTCAAAATAAAAATATCTTGACCTATACGTACGTATATGTCAAGTGAGTAAATACACAAAATACAAGTGTAAATGTAAATACACTTATAAATTGTAATGTAATTTTTAAAATAACCTTTTTATATAATGTAAATTATAAATTCTATTTTCTTTGTAAATACACAAAATACAAGTGAAATGTAAATACATTGTTATTAATTGTAAGGTAATTTTTATAATAACATTTTTATAAAATGTAAATTATAAACTCTATTTCCTTTGTAAATGCACAAAATACAAGTGTAAATGTAAATACATTGTTATAAACTGTAATGTAATTTTTATAATAACATTTTTATAAAATGTAAATTATAAATTCTATTTCCTTTGTAAATACACAAAAAACAAGTGTAAATGTAAATACACTGTTATAAATTGTAATGTAATTTTTAAAATAACCTTTTTATAAAATGTAAATTATAAATTCTATACAAGTGCATTATTTTCAAAATAAAAATATCTTGACCTATACGTACGTATATGTCAAGTGAGCCTATACGAACGAATGTTCATGTAAATATCTGCTTAATTTTATCAGAAGCCTCACATAATTTGATTGATTCTATTTTTCGTGGCTTTTCATTTGAAATCCATATTTGATCTCAAATTTTACGTCCGTAAAAAGATTATCAGTAGATAACAAATAAAAAAAAATGTCTTAATTCAACATTGCTTATCATAAGCTAATAAATACACAGCAAATATTCCCATTGAAAACTAGCATAAACAGCAAATTTCTCTAGGAATTACGTTTTAATTTGTTTAAATACAAGAGGAACAACTAAAAAAGACAGTTATTAAAGAAAGGAAGGAAGACAATTCCTTCCAAGACAAGGAAGGAATAAAGAAAGGAAGACAATTATTTGCAAAAGTAGTAACATGAAGCTAGAAATTTAAAAAAATACGAATTTCGCTTTGATAGCCGTATATCATGTTGCCTGATAAAAACGAAAGAAATGTCTTGATGCGAGCGAACGATTGGATCGCTATTATTTCGTGCTACAGATGAAAAAATCGTTTTTTTTTTTTTTTTAAATAGTTCTTAAGATACAGAAAAACTTCCTGTTTCTGCGTTATAAATGTACTTATTGACATTTTTTTTATTCATAATGAGAGAAGTCTTTGTATTCTAGGAAGAATTCAAGGAATTTGGCTTTCATCATTTAGAACTTACATAGTAACGTCCCTTGCCGTTTTGCTTGACAAAATTTCACATTGGTCAGACAAATTGACAAATTGGTCAGACGACGCGTTTTCCAGAGTGAAAACGGCCGTACTTTCTGAATTCGGGCGTATTTTACGTCAGTTTTCGAACTAGGATTCGTGTCTAGATTAATACCAATTTTGAGAGTTTTTAAGGTTGACTTTTAAGTTTGATATATTTTCTCAGTATGTTGCAATATTTTGAATAAAGAATTTGTGGAACTACTAACTCACTGAAGATACTCCTTGATAGCTTGGCTTTGTTGAGTGTCCATGTTTTAGAAATTTAAAATAATTTGCCATAAAAACGCCACCTTTTCTTTTCAAAACGCCTCGCTCTTTACGCTAAAGTTTTTATTGTTTTTAAAAATTAAGTTGTAAGACAGAGTCAAACTTTAGCGTAAAGAGCAAGGCGTTGAGGAGGGGACAGCCCCTTTCATATACGAATAATTTCTGTTCGTTTTAAGTTTTAATGTCGCTCCTTACTTTCATTAAAAAAAAAAAAAAAATTTCTATTTAATTTCTGAACGTTACTGAATTAATGCAGCTTTGATTTTGGCTCACCGTACATGAATAATTAAAACGAAATTCGCATATTAATTTTCCTTTTTTTGGCTAAATGGCTTTCTCGAAATTTTGTTCTGACGTAACTTGCGAATTAACTTGTGTAACGAATTTCCATATTCTTATGTTTTTATTACGTATATTAGGGAGTTCGCCTCTAGTCAATACCTCGCCCTTTACGCTAAAGTTCGAATTTTCTTCGAATCACAAACCCCTGAATCAAAAGGCCGGTTAATTAGAATAGAAAGCTCTTTTGAAAGTACTAAAAAAAACTTTAGCGTAAAGAGCGAGGTATTGACTTGGGGGCGAACCCCTCTCTTATACGTAATCATTTCCGTTCGTTTCAAGTTTTAATGTTGCTCCTTACTTTCAGTTGAAAAAACTTGTTTTTTTTATTTAATCCCTGATCGTTTTTTTAAATAATGCTGGGAAATCCAGCGCCCCCTTTATAGAAATGTCCCTTCTCCCAAGGAAACATCCTCCATGGAGAGATTCACCCCCGTAGCCCCCACTCCAACCCCCCCCCCAACCAGAGAAAAATTTCTCCTGAAAGTACCTGTATACTTCCCAATAACCAATACTATATGTAAACAATGGGCAAAGTTTACAACTTACAGCCCTTCCACTAGGAACTGAGGGGGATTGAGTCATCCTCAAAGACATATTAATTAGATTTTCGACTATGCTGAACAAAATGGCTATCTCAAAATTTTGATTGGGTGACTTCGGGAAAAAAAATGAGCGTGGGAGGGGGCCAAGTTGCCCTCCAATTTTTTGGTCACTTAAAAAGGGCGCTAGAACTTTTAATTTCCGCCCGAATGAGCGCTCTCACGGTATTCTAGGAGTACTGTATCAATACGGTCACCCCTTAAAAAAAAAAAAAAAAATAATAATAAACACGCATCCGTGATCTTTCTTCTGGCAAAAAAATACAAAATTGCACATTTTTGCACATAGGATCTTAAAACTTCTATAGTAGGGTTCTCTGATACGCTGAATCTGATGGTTTGATTTTCATTAAAGTTCTATGACTTATAGTGGTTGTTTCCCCATTTTTTCGAAAATAAGGCAAATTTTCTCAGGTACATAACTTTTGATTGGTAAAAATACACTTGGATGAAGCTTAAATATTTAAAATGACCATAAAAATGCAATTCTTTTAATTCATCTACTGGTAATGAATTTGCGTTTTTTAGAGTTTCGGTTACTATTGAGCCGGGTCGCTCCTTACTTACAGTTCGTTACAAAGAACTGTTTGATCATTTTTAAGCACCGTGATTTATTAAAAGTACAATAAATATTTAATAATTTTCTGGAAATTTGATCGACGATAAGATTATGCGAAAGCGTCTCCGAAGAAGAAGAAGATTAAATACCTTTAGTTCTATTCTTAGAGACTCATCAAAACCAACAGCAGCAAATTTGGAAGCACAGTAATCGACTAGTTTATTACAGCCACTTAATCCAGCAAGGCTTGCAACGGTGACGATATGTCCTTTGTCATTTATTAGCATGTCTGGCAAGAAGGCCTTCACTGTCTGGAAATATACAAATTTAGAAAACTCTACTCATTATACGTGCACACACATAGGAAAAAACATTTTTCGATAGGAGAGCTAAGTCATAGAAACGGGAGAGGGGTTAACAATGGAAAAATTTAAGATCTTCTATAGCAATTCAATAGCCAAAAAGGTGCCGGATTTAGGGTTATTTGCCCAACTTCGGAAAGAATTAGCAAGAAGTAGCTTCAGCGAACAAAAACAACCTTATAATCTTTCATGCTATAGTTGTGTTTTTTTTTTAATCTATATACAAAACTTTTAAGCTATATGAAATGAGAGTTATTATTACTACTACTAACAACTCACTGCAGCACCAAGCCACCTGAGGTCAACACAGTTACGCACACTCCTCCTCCATCTCAATCTATTCAAAGCCTCCTTCTTTACACCCTCCCAAGAAGTTTCCCTAAATCTTTCCTTACGACATCCTCCTCCCCCCCATTCGGAGAAGACCTGCTTTTTGTTTGGCCCTAGATGGTTTCTTCTATACAGAATACAATAAATAGAATAAAGATATCTATGAAATAAATATATCTAAACAGAAGTAGTATTCACATATGATGAGAATCGGGAAGAAGTCGTGGAGTTAAAGAGAGTGAAAAAATCAAAGACTGTTCTTAATGGTAGCCTACCCTCATGGAAGAGCAAGTTCTCCGTAAGACCGTATATGTGAAACATAGCCATGAATAATCTGTTGAGTCTATTGGAGCATCATTCTAGTAGTTTTGTGATACCTTGGATGTGAAGGAAGATTTGTTTTGTGAGGAGGAATTAGAAACAGTACTAAAAGGACTAAAGAATAATAAGGCTCCAGGTGCTGATAGGGTAGTAAATGAGTTTCTTAAATATGGTGGCTCTGAGGTTAAAAATAAGTTACTGAAGATTATGAATATGATTTTTGAAAAAGGGGAAGTACCTAACGATTTTAGGAAAACCTTAATTAAGCCACTTTATAATAAAGGTGATAAAAGTGAGTGTGGTAATTATCGAGGCATTAGTCTGGTCTCTGTAGGTAGCAAATTGCTTAGTAATATGATACTTTTTAGACTGAGAGATGCCGTAGACAAAGTTTTAAGAGAAGAGCAGTGCGGTTTTAGAAAAGGTAGAGGATGTGTTGACCAAATTTTCACTATTAGGTTAATAATTGAGAAGTGCCTGAGTTTTCAAACACATTTGGTCCTAAGTTTTATTGATTATGAGCAAGCGTTTGATTCTGTTGATAGATGAGCTTTACTAAAGGTTTTATCCTTGTATGGTATAACAGACAAATACATTAAAGCGATTAGTGCTATGTACGAGAATAACACCGCTGCGGTTAAGGTCGGAAATGATGTTAGCAGCTGGTTTTTTATTAAATCAGGAGCTAAGCAGGGTTGTGTTCTATCCCCCTTTATATAGATTATTTTGATGGACTTTGTTTTAAGGAGCACAGGAAAGGCAATGGGAGACCACGGAATCAAATGGGGAGGAAGAAGTCACCTGGAATTGGATTATGCTGATGATTTAAGCATCCTAGATGAAAGTGTGAGCAAAATGAATGAAGTTTTAGAGGTTTTGCGAGTTCAGGGTGCTAGTATTGGTTTGAAAATTAATGTTAGGAAGACCAATTCACCAGGGCTAGGAACAAATGAAAATGAAAAGGTGACGTTTGATAACGAAAAGATTGATCAGGTGGGCAGCTTCACTTACCTTTGTAGTATTATTAGTAAAGATGGTAGGAGCAGCGAAGATGTTAAAAATAGAGTAGCAAACGCTCAGGGTGTTTTTTCACAGTTAAAAAAAGTCTGGAAGAATAGGAAGATAAGTCTGCAAACCAAGATTAGAATCTTAGAAGCTACAGTGATGACAGTGGTCAAATATGGCTCTGAAGCATGGACGCTCCGAAAAGCGGATGAAGATTTGCTAGATGTTTTCCAGAGAAATTGCTTAAGGATTGTTCTGGGTACCCGGCTGACTGACCGTATTTCAAACAATAGGCTATACGAAAAATGTGGTTCAATACCGCTTTCTAGGTCTATAATGAAAGAAAGGTTGAGGTGGTTAGGGCATGTTGTTCGGATGAAGGATGACAGATTGCCGAAGATTGAGTGCAGAGAGATCACAGAAAACCATAGCTCCTCTAATCCAGTGTAATCGTGGAGAAACTAAGACTTAGTGTCAGATAAAATTATGCCTCTGTATAAGAAGGTAAATCGACCAGTTCTGCAACAGGGTGCAGTGATCTGGGTCAATTTGAACTAAGTTATGAGCCATCCAGCCCCTTTAATAGGGGTACAAGGAATAGCGCACCTAAAGATAACCTCAGCGCACCATGGAACTGCCGCAGCGTCTACGGAACTATGTATAGGACTTCAGCCTATGAAAAATGGTTTAGAGGAAGAGAACAAAAAGTTCTGTCAGGCTGCATAATGCTGAACAATGAACTCGGACAGCAGATCTGAAATGGGAAAATTAAAATCCATGTGGGAAAATTAATGTCCACCTACAACTCATTACTACTCAGGCTTGGAGATGTCCAGGGGTGAAATTGTCTCATTGGTTGAACCTAAAAGCCAATTCCAGATTCCCATAAAGGATATCAATTAACTGGAGCAGGAGATAGCGCTGCTTCGCCATAGCAACGAAATAATCTGTTACTCAGATCGTCATTCCAGAACTTACAGAAAATCGTGGATTTGTATAGTGACACACCAGAATAAGCTTGATTTGAAGAAGTTAATAACATGTTATCCTCCAAGAGAATCTGCTACGGTCTTTCAAACGAAGATGTGTAGAATAGAACAGACAGCTGAGAGACTGAAGCAAATAGAATTTGGAGGTGGGATATATGCATTTTAACTGATAAATAAACATGCCTGAACGTTCTTGAGAATATAAGGACAAGGGGAAAAAGTAAGTTGGAATGTTGTGAAGCATTAAACAGACTAGCATCTAATGAAAATCGGATCACACTGATGAGGGATTTAGGCCACTCTAGGAACACAGGTAATGAATTGGCGCATGAAGTAGCTAAAGCTGGGGCAGAAACGGGTATGCTGGGGCAAGTGGCATGCTATGGATTTGAGCCTTTCATTCTCATTTCTCAAAGATGCCGGACAGCGAAAATAAGGAAACGGAGCGTTGAAAGAGCGGAGCAAAATTGACATAAAAAGGTTGGATGCAAATAAAGTGATTCTAAATTTTAGCCCCACGATGACTAAAAATATTTTACGACTGAATAGGTCTAAAATATGAATGACTACTGAAGCCATAACAATTAGGAATTTTTAGAATCATCTCGCCCGAATAGCAACAGCTGATCTCCTAGCAAGATTATTCCTCTAACTCTTCTGAAATTCTTCTATGATATCAGATTCATTACAAATACACAGCTGACGTGACACCTTCCCCGGGAGCACAAAGCCTTCTCTGCTTTCTCAGAACGTTCCAGCATGCCAAAATGTGAGATCACCTTGGAAACAAGAAGGCATCTATAGAAGGATGTCTGGGCCGAGATTCGATACCAGCTTGAGGTATTTCACAAACTGGATGTTAAGCTGGGGGACATAGTTAGTGAACGTAATATCCAACAGTTGACAAAATAATAATAATAAATTATTTTTACCCTCTTTCCTTACATTACAAAATGAAATAGAGCAGTAAAATAAGAGAAAGAAAGAAATAACTAAAAGAAAAAACAAAGCAAGAACAAACAAACATGAAAAAAGGAAAATACACGAATAATTAACGATGAAACAGTAAATTGACTAACTCATCTAACAAAGAAAAACAACTAAAAACTTAAAGCAATACTAAGACACAGGAACTATCAGTCTACCCAACCTTTCAATGTTTTGTACCTTTCTTCTATTTGCTATTGCCATTTTTCAGTGATTTTATTTTTGACATAGTGAATTCACTGTCTGGTTTACGCGCTCGTAGTCAATTCAAACTCAAACACACGTGACGACCACAAGGCGGAAAGCTAGTTGAGATATGGCTTGAACTTCCAATTGATAGCTGCATTTCCATAGCAAAGGGTTTTTCTCATCGAAATTATTTGAACAGTACATATCATCGTATCCAAATTTCAAATTACGAGATTAGAATAACCGACTTTTCTTTGATAAGAGTATAGTCAATTCGCATAAACACATTCCAGTACTTCTGTACTAAACGCACTCTTCTATATACGGCAATGCAAACCAGTCACAAAATAGACCGAGACGCGTGATGAAAAACAGGTTTACGCTGACCTGTGGGATATAAACAAAGGCAAGGACTATATTTAAACTGTTGTTTTTTGGGGTTTAGGGGGGGGAAGGTACCTAGGTTAGGTTAGGTTACGTATTTAATATATGCTATGCTTTACCCCCCCCCCATCCCCCCACCCCTAATGTGCATATATATAGCCCAAATTTGTTCCTAAACTATTATATATTCATCCTATTTTATTTTATTTCATTAGCATTAACCAAACTAGCACTATATAAAAGAGTGCGTTTAGTACAGGAGTACCCACATTTCCTTAACAAATTCTACTAATTTTAATTGTTTTTAATCTTTTCTGATATGCTGACTATTTTTCTGATCGATCTTATCATATCTGTTTTGCTTTATTTCCACCGTATTTATTTTTAAGTTTGACTTAGAAGTATGAATCTGGCCCACCTTGTGATGGCCATTTTTGGAAATAGATCTTATGATATTTTGCACGTTTAACCAATAGAAACGCGGATGACTGTTATGGGTATTACACCTTCTGTTAGATGAATTAATTGACCTCTTTCTCCTCTGCAAAAACAAAGGTCCTAACAGTTTTACAGCCGAGCTATACTAGCTGGTGCAGGTCAAGTTTGCCCTTGATATTCAGGTCCCATATTGCCCCTATCCACGCACTACAGCCAACAAAATTTACCTCCTTCACCACAAAAACGAAGATCCTAATAGATTTGTGGCTGAGCCACACTACCTGGTGCCAGTCAAACGTTTCCCTCTTGATATTCAGGCCTCAGACCACCCTTATTCGTGCACTATAGCCAGCAGTATTGACAGGTATTATAAGGGAGCTTACCCAAAAATGGGCTAGAACGTTGACATCAAATGTTCTTTGAATAAGGTTATCAGGAGAATCGAGTAGAGGCTTCCCAGTTACAACGCCAGCGTTGTTTACAAGAATGGTCACCTACAAGCAAATAAAAGGAATTAAGACTAAAAGAGAACTTGGTACAGATAGATTGTTCGTGTACAGTGGTGATTCTGGTCTCTCTTGAGCCGGGGCAAAATATCAATTTGCGCCCCCCTCCCCCCTGTCTGCCACAAAATTTTCAGCAGAAATGTTAACAAAATTTTAATTTAATAACAAAATTATCTTCAATTTATTAATCAATTAATAATTTATTTTTTACTTATTATTCAAATATTTAATTAGTGTTAAATAATTTTATTTAATTTTTTTATTCATTTTATTAATTTATTATTTATTTTTCTTTATTAACTGCGCCCTCTAGTTTATTTTAACAAAAATAAAATTTTAAAAACTACAAAATGATTATAACCGTTAGATTATTTATTTAAAATTTTGCGGCCCTAAAATTTTTGGGTCCGGGTTAAGTGTCCCATCTGTCCCTCGCCTAAAACCATTTCTGAATAATAACTAACCTAAAAAAGGCATATACAAGTAAAACAACAAAAGATAATTCAATCTTTTTCTTCCGAATTCCCTTAGGCCTACTAAGTAATAATAACAATAGCAGCTAATAGCAACACCCGTAAACAGATAAGGGGTAATTTTTAACAACAAATATTCAACAGAAAAATAACAGCAAACGGCAATATTTTGAGCAGAAACAACAGCAACTAAACAACAGCAAAAATAATGAAAAAAGAAGGAAGTTTCCTCCTCAGCATATAAACTCGCTTTTATCCAAATTTAAATTATTTTCAGTGTCTTGTCACCCAGTGCAGTATAATAAATAATTTTACCAGAGACCACACTAGCTAAGCATGCCAAGATGAAAAAAGATAGATATAGATAGGCATATATTTCTCACAAAAGCCCCATGGGACATGGATAATACAAATACAATAAAACGCATGAAACATAATAATAAGTTCAAACACTTTTGAAAATAACACTACGATAAAAAAAAACTCTCCCTATGTTTCATCCCCCCACTCACAAAATTTCTCAAATTTATAATATCCACTTTGCAACTATACTTCCTATTTTATTTTTTAAACACCTTCTATCCATGACGACCCTCCCAAAAATTTCCCTTCTAAGTGCCTTCAGTTCTTCACAATAATACATAAAATGTTCTAAATCTTCAGACTCCCCGCACATCGGACAAGAGAAGAGACCACGCCATACCTTAACCCTCCCTAAATACTTTTTTCTCCCCCCAAGCGGCATAAAATTCCCCCTTACTGATAAGACCTATTTTTAAGTATCATTTTGGAGCCAAAATTTTAGATATAATTCTTCTCCCCAGGCTTCTTTAATTTTCTATATATTCCAAGGGCTTGTGACTTAACCTTGTCTTCTTGCCAAACCTGGATCGCTTGATCTTGTAGCACTTTTTTCCACAGCTTTTGCAATCAATCCTGTTTCCACCCCTGGTTCAATGCCGTCATTCCACCAGCCTGATAGTCCACAATTGTCTAGTATACTCTTGCGTTAAAGGGCTGGGCACAAGTAGCTGATTTCGGGAACTGATTTCCAAATCAGCGCCGATTTTAAAAGAAATCGGCGTCGATTTGAGCTTGAAAAATTGTCTAGTTCTCGGCGCCGATTTACAAAATCAGCGCCAATTTTCATCACGATCATCACAAAAAAATAGGGATACAAATAAATAGTCAACCAGAGATTTCTGGGCTGAAAGACCCCGCTACTGATCGAAGAACTAAACTGAGAACTAAGCTGAGATCAATCATGCAACCATTAATAAACTCCAGTTCACTATTTGTGTCCATGATTTTTTGTTTTGAAAATCTCGCGCAATAAATTTTTCTTTCAACAAATTTTTCTTACCGCTATCGTTTGTCCACTGATGCTGAAATCGGTTCCCGAAATCAGCTACGTGTGCCGAGCCCTCAAGAAGAAAACGAGTATAGTTCCAGCCAATAAATGTGAAAAAAGTGCAAATATTTTGGCCAAGATCTCTGGTCAGGCGTCCTCAGTGCAAAAACAAAAACAAGCCGTAAAAAAAGAAGCACTAAAATAAAAGATACACTTTCCATGGAGTGGTGAAAGGGTTACTGTACTGAATAGAAAATCAGATATTGAATGACATTTCAAGGTGCTAAGTCAGTAGTAACCAAGGTACTATTTCTATGGAAGCTATAGCAAATACCATGTTATTCTACAACGCCCCCGTACCAAACAGGTTTTTTCTGTTATGTAAACAGGCCATCACACTTTCATTGAATATACATGTTTTTTTTTTAATATTACATCGATTAGAGAAAGTTTGGCAGTTTGTACAATATAATAAACTTATTAGTCATTTTTCTAAAAAAAACTTTTCATAATAAAATGTACTTAATTTAAAAAAAAAAACCCGATATAATTTCCTGACACGGCATTCCAATTTTCATTATGCATTAAGACATTGTTTATAGTACACCATATATTTTTAACTTTTGAAAACATTGGATTTGTCTATTTTGAATGTGAGTACACTTTTCATTCTTTTATGCCCCCCCCAAAAAAAATAAATAAAAACGAAGGACGCTTACATTAAAAGGTCATATTGACAGCCCCCCTCCCCTAACCACATAAACAATATGAAGCATCTTACGACTAGTAGAGATACAAGTACTATAACGCTTTTTTTTCTATTATTTAAATAATATATATCCATCATATTTATGTTTACAAGTTTTAATTGTTTTGAAAAACAGTTCATTATCATTCAGAAATAAAGCTTTTTCCTAACAGAAAAGCTTGCGTGTTACAAAGAGTGTGAGAGTTTTGAGGGGGGTTAAATTTCACAGGCTCTTGCTATAAACGGGGTTTGTCTAATTCCGATGTCACGGCGGATGACTTTGGGAAAAAATTAGTGTGGGGGGGGGGGCCTAGTGGCACTCCATTTTTTTTTTTGGGTTACTTAAAAAGGACATTAGAACTTTTAATTTCCGTTCGAATGGGACTCCAGATAGGAGCTTTTAACTTCTATAGTAGGGTTCTCTGATGATGATGTGATTTTCATTAAAGTTCTATGAGTTTTAGAGGGTGTTTTCCCTCTTTTTTCGAAAACAAGGCAAATTTTTCTCAGACGCGTAACTTTTGACCGCTATAGCTAAAATTTATTAAAATTAAATATTTTAAATCATACGTATTAGCAATTTCATAAAATTTTTTTTTTTGTTTGAAAAAAAAAAAAAAAAGTTGGTATAAACTTTAAAAATTAATGGTAATGTGAGATGCGTTGAGGAGGGGAAAGTCCCCCTTAAAATATGTAAAAATTTCTTTTACGTTTATTTACGCGCCTTAATTTAATTTTAAAAAAAAACAACTTTTTTTTTTAATTTAATTTATGATCGTTTTATAGTTACTGTAGCTTTTATTCGCACAAAAATTTTAATTTTATTTTACTAAATGGATATATTTACAAATTAACTTCTATATTCCTGTATTTTTCTTCTGGCAAAAAATACAAAAGTTGCAGATTTTTGCAGATATGAGCTTGAAAGCTATGTAATATAGTTTTATTATCCGCTTAATCCACCGGGGGTTTTTTAATTAAAATTAATTAAA
Organism: Artemia sp. Qi Xiang Cuo; assembly: GCF_049724085.1. NCBI lineage: Eukaryota > Metazoa > Arthropoda > Branchiopoda > Anostraca > Artemiidae > Artemia > Artemia sp. Qi Xiang Cuo. The sequence continues at coordinate 7,559,744 of NC_142798.1, read as the reverse complement.
TGTTTGGTGGTGTTCCCCCCCTCTTTAAAAAAAAAAAAAAAAAAAAAAAAAAAAAGATTGACGTAAGTTTTTTTAAAATTTGGTGACAAACCCATTTTTTGTTGAATTAATATTAAATTGCTAAAAAAATTAATTTAAAACCCCTGATTTTTAAATAAAGATTTTTTTTACACTACTTTAGATGTCTAACATAAACTGAATTATTTTCCAAAAACTCAAAATGCATTTTTGCTACATGCTAAATTTTTTTGTCTTTTTTTAAAGGAAGAAGAGACATGCAATAATCCCCCTTCTGATAAAAAAGCAAAATATGGTGAACCTTCATTAATACAGCCCACAAGAGCGTCTGTTATCAAAGTCGCTAGAAAAGTTACACACGATCATGATCATGCATCGAGCACTCAACATATAGTGACAGAGCCCTCTGACTCCCGCGTTGGCTCCATGGCAAACCCCCCTCAAGTATTACAAAGGAGTTCAGATATAGAAGGCCAGTCAGAATTTGTAAGTATATACATAATTTTTTTCTATCTCTATTTTCAAAAATAAGACAAAATTTTCTCCGGCCCAAATATTTTTAAAAGATTAAAATTTTTTTATAAGATATTTAATTTTATTTATTAATCAACAGTTTCGGTTTTTTATAAATTATTTCTTAAATAGAATTTCTATAACAAAAAAAAAAAAAAAAAACCTTTTTTTTATTTTACATAAAAATAATTTTATTCGGGTCTATTTTAAATTTTTTTTATGCCGATACCCCCTCCACCTCGTAAAGGGTAGCGATCCTCCACCCTCGACGTAAACCCCCGGGTCCCAAGGGTTCCCCCTGGGAGGGGTTTGGGGGGGGGGGCAAGAACCCCGGGCCAACCAACATTTTAAGTGTTTATCTGGATGGAGAAAAGATCTATTATATCTTAACATTATTTAATTAGCCCAGGTAGAAAAAATCCGTTGGCAAAAGACAGAGGAAAATACGGATTATTGAGAAAGTAAGAACAACACCACCAAGCTCCGACATACGGAGTTCGTTTCCTTTAACTGAAGCCGAGGAGGAAGTGTTCGTACAACATACTGCGTCAGTCGAACAATGGTAAAGTTTCATCGACATTTACAATGAATAGGCTCAAAGAATAGAATTGGACTCATATTTTGCTTTTTTATTATAAAAAAAAAAAAATTGGAATAAAACCATTAACTTTTTATATAATTATCTTTTTATAACTTAACCTACTAAGAATAAGACTACAATTTCCCGACAACAAAAAAAAAAATATTTTTTTTTTAACAATTTCAGTTTACATTATTAAATAAAAAATGCAATTTAACTTTTTTCTTCTTATTTTAATTGTTCAGGTGGTGGTGGGAAAATTACTATGATAAATTTACAAAATTTTATTAACTATAAAAAAAAAAAATAATGATTATTTTAAATACGAAATAAAAAACTTTTTTTTTCTTAATATTAAAAATATACAAATCCCCGCGGCACCAGTGAGTGAGTATGACAGTATATTTAAAGAACCAATTCGGTCACCACCAGCAGAGTTCAGGGATGAACCTACACTGGTTCTAGAGAATATGGAGTGGCATGAGGGATTCCTTAATGATGTTTTTGGGGAAATGGCCAGCCTAGAGGACTTAACTTGTGATATTGACATGCTTGAGGACCCAGAGTGGGCAGATAGTTGCATGCGTGAATATTTAGATGATGATGCTACAAGTAAATCTGAACTGGGTCCTCATAATGAAATTCTATCAGAGGACAATACAGCCTGGCTTGACCAATTGTCCCCAAACACCTTGGAATATGTAATAGGGGACCTCATGTCACAACCCCCCAATGTGATTGAACAAACAGGGTCAGGACATCAAAACAGTACTACGTCCCCGGAATTGCCTGATTTTTATCTGTTAGAATCTGCTCTAGGTCATTTGCAAACATACAGGGTAGATTTTAGCCTTCCCGAGGAAAACGCTGGCATTATTTTAACTGACCCCGTGAAAAATCTCCATAGCTCTATCGACAGAATTCGAGCACTGTATGAGATCCAGATCCAGAAATGGGGGGGTCGAGAGGGAATTAAAGCATAAGTAAACCAAAAAGTTTACCTGCAAAAGGGAGCATCTGGAGACGTTTTTTATTTTCCTTTTTAGACGGGTAACCAGATTTTCTACCCAGTTCTAAACGAATTTGAAGACATTTTTTTTAACTGGGTAAATAAACTAATTTCAACTTTGGATACATTTAGCGAGAGAGGAAATGGGTCAACCATTTTTTAAATATAATAATTGTATCTGAATCTAATTATATTTAAAAAAAACATTATTTTAAGGGGGGCGGGGGCTGCTCGACGAATAAAATGCCACCCAGATTTGTGGGCTACCAAAGGAGTTCAGGGTTTCAATTTTGACACTGGACTTCAATGCTTTAAATATGCATTTTTAGTGGCGGCCCATAAGACATTAAACAATGAGTCAACAATGAAAAATGTTGACAGACTTGCACGCAACGGGGGAAAAAATGTCCATAAAGTAAATTTTGACTGTTTATATTTAACGTAGCCGTGGTAATGTAAATCAATAAGCCTCGGAGAGACCTAACCTGACACTGTGAGGGTGGGTGGTGTGGGTCGCCAGGACTACACAGACGGTGGATCGCGGGGGGCAAAAACAAATAAAAAAGTGGTTTTGTACTCGGTGAGGATACTAAGTACGGAAAATGTAAGAAATCTGGTATAGGTTATTTACCAGCCTCCTAAAGATGTAAATTCTTATGGTAATTTTTTCCCCGTCACGGCGATAAGTTGGCTCCTATGTCAAGGCAAGAACAAAGGAGAGCATTTCTATTGTCCCATGTGTCTTTCCCAAGTTAGATCTGACCGAACTTTATCAGATCAAATGAGACCTTGCAAACTTCATGAAAATCAGAGTATTGACATGCCGGCAGAAGGCAAAGACATTTTACAATTTAAAAATTTTCAAAATTCTCTTCTGCAATCTGATAAAATGTCTTTGGATTGTGAAACAAGACTGGTTGAGGTATCAGACCCATCAAGGCCAAATATAGTCAAGGAACACAAACTAGTTGCGTGTTCCTATGCACACGCCCGTCGCGACGTTAACAATAAAATGCAATTGGAAGAGTTTTTTTTTACTATGGACGAAGAGGGTAGTATGGAAAAGTTATTGGTTTCTTTAATAAAAACAGCAAACAGGGCAATTTCACGATTACGTCATACTAATTATCCAATGATATTGTCGGATAAAGAGCAGTTGGCGTTGGAAAAGGAACCAATTTGTTGGGTGGGTAGGAATACCCTTGTCCCAAAAGACGTGGTGCAGGACCACAATCACCTTATTGACCCCAATTCAACGGGAAAAAGTAATGGTCGGGGGTGGGCTCATACGCTATGGAATTTAAAAATGCACCTAACACTTTTTCGGAAGAAGTTTTGACATCCCTACAGCTATTCTGCATTAAGTTATCAACGCGTTTGCATTAATTATTTTACCACTACCCGTAGATGATGCATGGTTGATAGATAGAGGTACGTAGAACATCATACCTAAATCTACAGAAAAGTTGCTGGTTTTGGTATTTATGTGGAAATTTTTTGAAGCCGGCGTTGAGTAAACGAATAAAAGTCGCTTTTTAGATTAATACAGTTTTTTTCCCAAATCATTGAGTGAATTAATTCAGGTGTAGAAAAACAATGACGGCAGCAATGCTTTCACCCTTCTCAAGCAACAATGTCCAAAGGATTTATATGATTTGTTAATGGTCAAGAGCATCTATCCTTATGATTAGTATGGTTCCATGTCGAGATTTGCCGAGGAAGCTAGTCCTCCAATTGAATCGTTTTACTACAGTCTTCATGACCGTAGGTGCATCCCCGAGGAATACAGTTTTACTAAAAAAGTTTGGGCAGAGGGAGGGTGTAAAAATGGATTTGACTACTGCAAGCTGTATTTGTCGAGTGACGTGTTAACTTTGTTAGACATTATGTGTAAAAATACGGATAAAATCTATGAGGAGTTTAATCTTGATTTGGGCTCTTATTTTTCGTCGACTCCTCTTGTTCTGGACCTCCTCGCGATACGTCTTGGGGAAAAAATTGTTAGGATTACATATATTGCTCATAATTTGTACAGAGAGTGGTCAAGGAGTAGAGGTTTTGTTTGCCACTGGGCATACTCTTTGACAACGAGCATCATTAGTGGACGATAGGGACCGAATCGAATGCAGTTGTCCTTGATATGAATTCTCTCTACCCCTCTGCCATGTGTCAGTGTTCACTACCTTGCGGCAACTATAAATGGCTCAGTGACCCTCAAGCTCCCCATGTCCCCAACTTTGACACCTCTGTTGATGAAAATTGACCAGTGGGATGGTTTTTTGAAATTGAATGAGATATACCAGTAGAGCTTCATGATTCAGTATAGGATTTTGTTTTACCGTGTATCAATAGACCTGTGAATATAGACTCTTTGAGTCCTCGCAATAGGCGTTTACTCGAGGTGGACGGATTGCATTGGGCACCTTCAAAACAAAAACTTATTGCTGACCTTCTGCCGAAAAAAAACATAGTTGTACATTATGTGGCATTAAAATGGATGTGCAACAATGGTTTCAACGTCACAAAGGTTCACCGAGCACTCGAGTTTAGTCAAAAGCCTTATTTGAAAACGTTTGTTGACACTTTTGTCAGCAAACGTTCTGCAGCAGAGACGAAAGCTGAAAAAGAAATTTATAAACTCATTTTGAATTCGGCTTTCGGCAAAATGTGTGAGAGTGTTCGTAATAGGAAGCGTTGCGACGTTGTGACCAATCCAGAATAATGCGCCCGAATTATTGCCGATCCCAATTACACTTCCTTTACAATCAGTGGCCCGGACATGGTACTTTTGAAAAGGAAAAAAAAACGCACTGTCCTGAATAAAAATATTGCTGCAGGCAGTGATATCTTGGAGATCTCAAAAAAGCTCATGTTGGAATTCTACTACACTGTGGGTAGGGTACCGTGGCCGGACCAGGGGCACGTCGAGGTCTGCTACGGTGACACGGATTCTCTACTGCTCAAAGTAAAAACATCAAATCTAATTGATGATTTGGCGCACGGTGAAATTATCAGCTCACGGATGGACTACACCAATGGGAATGTTGGTCTTTACCCTGAGCTAGTAAAACGTCGGGCGCCCTATCAGCTTTTATTTTTAAAATCTGAACCGGGTAGCGACTTGATGTCCCATGGTATGTTTGTAGGTCTGAAGGCGTACTTTATACGGATCCACGACGAGGAAATCAAGAAATGCTGCACAGAAGTAACCATGCGCTTTGTGGACAATAATTTAGACACGGACAGTTATAGGTATTGTATTATTGAAAATGCTATTCCACGAGCCAAATTATCGGCAATTCGTTCGTTGAAGTACAAGAACTATACTGTAAATGTAGAAAAAATAGCCTTGAGTACCATTTCCGACAAGGTCTATGTTTGTCAAGATGGTGTGACCACCCTCCCCCTTGGACACTATTTAACTTCAGACCGGACCGAATGTATTGCCCACCGGGAAAGTCTCGGTTTAAATAAAGTCCTGTAAATAATTTCCTAAAAAACCTTGGGGGGGGGGGGGGGGGCCTCGCGGCCCGGGGGGGGGGGGGGCTCGCGGCCCGGGGGGGGGGCGCCTCCGCCAGCGCGGGGGGCGCTCCGTCACCAAAGTTATCTTTTTTTTTTTGGACTTGGAGCAGATTTTTTTTTTTCAAGTGCCATCTCTAATTTAATATTTTTTTCTCTATAAAAAAAAAAAAAATGTTTTTCTCTCTCTGTACCCATGTAAATGTTGTTGTATTTTTTTATTATAAATAAATTTAAAAAAAAATGTATTTTTTCAAGTGCTCTCTCTAATTTAACGTTTTTTTTTCTCTATAAACAAAAAAAAGTGTTTTTTATCTGTGTACCTATGTAAATGTTGTTGTATTTTTTATTATGAATAAATTTAAAAAAAAAGTGTATTTTTTTTTCAATGTATTGTTAATATTTTACTTGCATATAATAAAAGAAAAAAAATATTATTATTTGTCTTTTGTATTTGTCTTCTTCTTGAAGAACAGAGCAGTAGGGAAAAAAAAATCATTTAGTCATTAGACAATTGGGGTCTACAGTGAGTTTTACAAGTGAGCTGCTGAAAGGAAGATGTATCAATTTAAAACACCGTTCAGATCGTTTCTGTGTGGGCCCTCAATGTCGGGCAAAACAACACTCTTAACTAAAATAATTAAAAATTGTGATAAAATGTTTGCGGAAAAGCCGAAAAAAATCTACTATTGCTATAGTATTTGGCAGGAGTCATACAATAAAATAAAAACAATTGCCGCCACCACCCTGGGATCGATGCAGATACATTTCATAAAGGGAATTTATGTTTTCAACATTATCGAACCAAACTCTTGGCTGATCATTGACGATCTGGCTGAATCCGTTGAACAATGGTCTCAGCAAATGCTGCAATTGTTCACTGTTCGCTCTCATCATGAACAGATTTCCGTTACTCTGGTTCTACACAATCTCTTTCATCAGAGCAAATGTATGCGAACACTTGCTTTGAACTATACCTACTATTTCATCTACACAGTTTTTCGTGATTCTCGCTCGCTAATAATCCTCAATAAACAAATCGATCCAGGTGCCCCTAAATTTCTACTCTCGGAATACAATCAGGCAACTAATAAACCTCACGGTTATATTCTGCTGGATCTTAATCAAAATACAACCAAGGATCTGCGTGTAGTCGCAGATATTTTCGACAATGAAACTACTGTATATCTCCCGGTGAACACTAAAAAGATCTATTAGTCGCTATCATGACACTGAAGAAACTACATGAAAATAGACATTTGTTTTCAGTTCTAAGCACTTCAAAACCTCCGATTAGGAAAGCCAGACTCAACTATGGTATTGACAATGATTTCATTAATCTAATATCTGAACTTTGTTTAAATTTGACCGTGGGTAATGTTCAACTGCCATAAGTAGTTTAGCAACAGGAAAGGAAGCATCATTCCTTTGTACGTACATTGGCCTCTAAAAAGAAAGGAAATAATTTTAAACAAGAACAACTTCTTCAGGCAGGCGGTAGCTTTTTCACACTTTTACTACCAATAATTGCAGGACTTGTAAACAGTTTTCTCAAGAGAATGGCAAAACCCTATAAATTGACTCCAATAGAACTCGCTCTCTCACCCGTGGAACACTTTGATGACAATCTGAGTAAATTCCTCGACAATGAAACTATTGATGATGATAAAAAACTGATTTTACTTCAAGATGCACTTTGCCGAGTGGACAAACACTATCGATCAAAGCCCACTGCTGCTGCTGCTGATCTCAAAAAAGAATCATCTCCTCAAGAATCACCTGCTGCTGTTGTAACAAAATTAACGAAGGTGTAATTGTATTAATTTTTATTTAATTTTGTAAATATGCGCCCCATATAATAGGTTGAAAAATTTACACGACTCTTAACCTATCTCTTTGAAAGTGGTGAAATTCAAATTGAGAGCAATGGGGAAAGGATTATAATTCAGAGCAAGACCTATAATCTACTTGATTTAATGTATGACATGGTTAAAAATCGTAAAGGATTATTATGATTTGACACTCGTCTATATAACTTTATTAATACATTAAACTTCCACAACAGTCTTATTGTCATTAGAAAAATTTTAAAAAAATTAAATGAAGGTGTATCATCAACATTAAAAGATGAGCTTGAGGAAGAAGAAGATTTTAAATCAATTTTGGAAAATACTAGCACACCACTGATAGCTAGACAAAAGCGAAGACGTATCAAGTCAACGTCTCCGCCACCAGCAGCAGCAGCAGCCAGTATACAAAAGGGTAGCGGACGTTACACAACGTGTTTACGTTCGAAATGGCTGAAGTTCTGAAAGGTGTTTATGAAAATATTGGCGAGGTGGGGAGTTTAAGTTCCCCCGCAACTCTTTCCAAAATCACGGGTGTTCGCACTAAAAGAGTACAAGACTATCTAAAAAATGAACCAAGTTACAATCTGCGTAGAAATCATAGACTTCGTGCCAATCAATGTCGAAAAACTAAAGCCTTTTACCCATTGGATATAATGCAAGCAGATCTCCTGACTCTAGATGAGCTTCAAAGACGTCACAATACACCTTACAAGTACATTCTACTTGCAATCAGTGTTTTTAGTCGATATGCATATGAAAGTCCAGTGCTATTAAAGAAAGGTGTTGTAGTTGCTCACGCCATTGAAAGTATTCTCTAAAAGGATTCATGTAAAAAAATTCTAACGATTTGTGGTAGTGAATTTTTTAATCCTCATGTTGCAAAAGCACTAGACAAATATAGTAAACTGCTCTATCATAGTCACAGTCCTATAAAGGCTGCATTGGCCGAACGATTGATAAGAACTATTCGACTTTTAATTTCAAGATATTGTACATTGAAAAATACGCCGGCTTTTATTCATGATCTAGATAAAATCATGTTGATTTATAATCAACGACCTCATCAATCATTGTCCAACTCTACACCAACGGACGTTCATCATTCGGATCATAATACAATTTACACCTTTCTTAAACAATATTCCAATGAATCACAGGTCAAGAAGAAAAATAAATTCAATGTTGGTGATAAGGTTCGAATTAATAGAACAACTCATGTTTTTGAAAAGGGGAATTACTTGTGGTCTACCGAACTTTTTAAATTGGCGAAAATCCTAAACATGACACCCAACACTTCTTAACTGTGTGATACAAAGGATTTGGAGATTCTCAGTAGCTCTTATGACGATTAAGTACAAAAAGTTAAAAATGCACGTGGCATATCCCAAAGTGAAAAGAGATTCCATACTATTACTCGCAGGGGTCCGACACAGGTACGTGGTCGCTGGCTAGGATACCACACGGATTTTGATTCTTGGATCTGTCTTGAATATATTGACACTGCCAATTGGTTTGTATGTAACTTTCATGTCCAGCGATTACTAGACTCACAAACCTGAATTGAAAAGAAAATGTGATTTTTTAACAACAATATCACCTGCCGTCAAATTTGACAATGCATACTAATTATTTACGGTCTCTTTTATTTTCAAAATACCTCTTACGACATGAGAAATGATCTTAAATATGACGTAAAAATTAGACAGATTGAATTCTATGATGAAGGTGCAATGTCAACTTTTGACTCTAATCAGTACCCTATTGCTAACATCCCCTACAGGGAATACAATAACATGCAAGAACTGTGTCGAGTTATCAACAAAAAAATTGCTAGTCAAAAAAAAGGTGGTTTCACTTTCAATTACTCGACGGAACAAAGGAAAATTTATATTACCAATCCATTTGAGAATGAAAGAATTTTCCTCAATGAGAATTTATGTAAGGTTCTTGGTTTAAAAAAACGTATTATTAAGACAGGAAATTTCAGTGGTGGTGACCATCCTATCTATGCAGACTATGCACCCAGCTTCTCCACGGACACTTGTATATTTCTCTACGCTTCATTTGTGGAAACATCTCGGGATGGTAATTCAAATTTTCCCCTCCTACGAGTTCTTGAACGAAAAATCAATCAAGAACACGTTCACCACTACAATATAAAGCATCTTCAGTATATTCCCGTAAACACTTCCTATTAGGAACTCTGTCAGTTAACACTAAGAACTGAATTAGGTGATACAATAGCAATTTCAAAAGGCCTAGCAGTGATTACATGTCATTTTAGACCCATTATCAACGACAAAGACGGTACAATCACCTAAAAAATGAACAATAGAAAAATTCCATTTGTTTGTCCCGACATCGACTGTTATTTTGGTGCTTTGAGTCCACGTCAAATAGGCAATGGATTGGACTACTACAAGGGGCGTACTACAATGTCTGGCTATGGTCTTGGTAGCTGGTTTGCTAAGCTATTTCGTTCTGCACTACCCCTTGCCAAAAAATATCTTGTACCTGCCGAATCAAATTTCGCAGCCTCCACACTACAGGTCTGGTGGTCGAGCAAGAATTTCAAGGAGAATGTTAAAGAAAATATTAGATCTTCCCCAAGAGCCGTTGGCGAACAATTAAAATCCAGACAAAATGGGGAGGGATTGAAAAGGACGCGTTCACGTCATTCACTCATCAGTCTCCACCCAGGCAGGACGCAAATGACATCAACAAGGACTTTGATAAATAAAACAACAAAGACCAATAGGCAGCAGCAAAAGAAAAAGAAAAAGAGTGTTTGATCAAAGAAGGATTTCTTCTCCTAAGATGACTTATCTTCCCCACAATGAATCATATCCATCAATCAGTTCCTCATTGAATCTATTCAATGCTGAAAATGTTGATGTCAGTGTCAAGTATGGCTACTATGAAGAATTTCATCCCCAACAACCTCTCTCGGAAAATATATACTTTCAAATATTTTCCAATGAAGACTATTTCATTGATTTGTTGTCAACATTTATTGATTTAAATGTTGTGGTGAAGAAAAAGTCAGATAATACAACTCCAAATGCTGGCGATTGGTCTCTCCTATGAAAACTGTATTCTACACAACCTATTCAAACAAATTAATGTATTCATTAATGGGACATTGGTGAGCACCAGCAATAATTTATCCAACTATGCAAGCTACATACAATTTATGATGATGACACCGAAGGCGTACAAGGAGATGAGAGGACAATCATTGGGCTATGAATATCGAACAGGTGTTGATACTGACGGTGAGTTGACTACTGCAGTGACCCAGGAGTATCATCTAGTTGGGAAATTAAATCATGAGATATTCAATATATCCCAATGGTTACCCCCCAATGTTAAGATTGACATAAAGCTACAGATGGCCCCATCGAATTTCATTTTGAGAAAAACACTTCCTGCAGCACCCGATGCAAATGTTATTATCACATCGGCAATTCTCCACGTCCGAAAACAGCAAGTTATGAGCTCTGTTGCATTGGCAGTGGAAAAGCTAAGAGCCAACGGTAACAATATTAAACTTCTTGTCCCCCATACAATCACCAATCAACGTCACAGTGCCACCGGTTCTCGTAGCTATAGTGATTCATCGTTTATCAATGGAAAAATCCCATCAAAATTGGCTTTGCCCTGTCTGAAGAGTGGCAGTGCCGTTGGATCCTGGACTGAATCTCCCCATGATTTTAATTTTTTCGGTCTATCTAGTCTTGTGTGCAAAGTGAATGGTGTTCCACTGTACACTCTATCATTTGACAAAAAATCCTATAGAACTCTTTACGAGTTGACCATGTAATCCCTAGATCATGACTCTCAACTATTTGAAAATGGAATAACCGATTCAATGTTTACAAAAAATAATGGGGTTATTGTTTTGGACTTGTCAGGCACACAGGATATGACCATAGTACGAACAGGGAATTTACGTTTAGATTGTACATTTGCCAATGCTCTGACTGAGAGTATCACGCTAATATCACTGAGTCAATTTGAAACCGCTTGGGAAATCACACCCGACGGCAGTGTTCTACTAGACCTTGCACCATGAACACAAATCAAATAATCAATGTATTTAGTATGGATACTTACATGTCCCAATACAAGTCCTATTGCATACCTTCAGACTTCATTGAAAAAATTCCAAGTGTTAACAATACTCTAATCATTGTTAGTAGCAGTCCATCGACTTTGAAGACCGGTCATTGGTTATGCATCTTTCAAACAGCGAAGAATATTGAATTTTTTGATCCTCTTGGCCTATCTTATAAATTCTATGCTGTAAAAATCAGGAAATTTATTTAAAGCAGGGTGAAAACTATTATACAAAATCTTCGAAGAGTACAGGATTTAAATACTATGGTATGTGGTTATCATGCACTTCTCTTTTTCAAGTTTAGATTTCGCGGCCACATATACAAGCAGTTTCTCAACATCTATATTGACCTACATCAATTGAATGACTTTCTATTGGATAATATAATTAAAATTTTATTTAATATTGATTTTAGTGTCCTAATAATAAAATTTTCCAAATATGTATGTTAAATTTTTTTTTAATAAAAAAAAAAATATATACATGATAAAACGACTTTTACACTCTTTAGATTTCATCCACTACTAGGTATTTGTCAACAACAACTAGTGCAGGTAGATTATCTGAATTCACAGTGTACTGATCCTGATGTAGTGCAATGTCAGGGTCACATTTTCTACAGTAGAGTGTGACTTCACTCTTGTCATATCTCTTTGTATAGTCAATGATACTATTCGCATTCATTCTATAGAATTCACATGTTTCAATTTGTGTATTTGAAGCAATTTCACAAACAGTGTCGTCAAGTGTTGAATCACATTCTGTCACTGCCAAATAAAAATCTGTGGGCTTATAATCAAAACACCCAGTTTCTTCACAACAATTACGTAGAAACCATAGTCTCTTGTTGTTCCAACAGTTGAATCGTTGACCTGTTTCATCCTCCCAGAACATTCTAAAACCACGACGACACCACTCTCGTTTCACTAAACTAAAATCCCGGTTAGGATTCTTTCCAATCATACCGGGATATGTACTCTCCCACTGCTTACATTTTTCATAATGACAATTGGAGCATAGGTGACCTCTAGGATGAGAGTCACACACCTCTTCAAGACATAAATTACAACCTTTAATTTGTACAGCATATCCTCTATGCAATTTACACGGGTTGCATAATCTACACTTTTCATCATACTCCTCAATCATTGTGCAATTCTCACATGATGACCAACAACACAGTGAGTATATACAGAGTGGGCATGTATGAAACATTTTGTCATGTGTTAACACTCTCACTGTCACAATGAAACTGAGCTAGCAACATCAAAAAATTGCCTGAGATAGAGAGAGAGAGTGGTAAATCATACTTGAGCACCATCTTTATTATGAAAAAAAAAAGTACTAAATTTCTAAAAACTAATGTTTAAAAGCATATCCACAATATCATTTTGCTGTGTCGTGATCAATATATCAATAAATTGTGTAAATGTATTTGGACCATGATGTAGAAGCTTCATACAAGAGTCTAATAATGGAGAATCAGTTTTCATTATATCGAAAAGTATACCCCGAGAAAATATCTTCCTTTGAATAGACAACTCTAGAAAATCATCATCTAGAATCAAATAGTTTTCAATAAGAACTAGATTCCTCATGATTCGATCTTTCTCGAATCTATCCATTTTTTTAGAGTCCTAACTCTCAGAGTCACAACCAACTTCAGACTAATCAGAATCTCGTTTTGTACTCTAAAAAAAAATATACGCTTGTCTACTTTAGAAAAAAAAATACCATTGATTTAGAAAAAGTTTTAATGAACATAATTACAATAATAATATTCACTGATGCATTTTGTTCTCATCAATATATTTCGATAAAACATCTAATGCTGACCGAAGTTTATTTATATGGAGAATATTTACTTTTCCAGCAAAACACAGCTGGTCCTCCTGCTTAAATTTACTTAATGATATCACATTTCTAGCATACATAGTGTCCCATTCAAGACATAGTCTACAACCAGCAGTTATTTCCACAGCTACATTAGGTACTCGTATATCGTTGCTGCTGCTGCTGTCAGTTCAATAATTAATCTATAATAATTTAAATTCACCCCTCATTTTTTTTTCTCCACTAATATATTCTCAAGTAAAAACTATTCTCTTTGAATCCATTTCTCTTAATAATATGAATTGTAGTGAAAACTATTACTTATATTCAAATCCTAATCGCCAATCAAGTTATACTCGTTCCTCTTGGCAAAGAGTGTGATGACCTGTAGAATAGGACTACTAGAAGAACCTGTTTGGTACGGGGGCGTTGTAGAATAACATGGTATTTGCTATAGCTTCCATAGAAATAGTACCTTTGTTACTACTTAAGTCTGAGTTTATTTTATTTAACCTTTTTTTAAAGCTAGTCGCTCACCAGGTCTGATACCATCTGACGCTTCAAATGGTTGCGAAACGTTATAATGTAGAAGAGAAAAATCTGAATTGATAAGATCATTAGGTACTGTTTTACAAAGCGGTAAGCGCGCGACAATAGTATTGAAAATCAGATAGGATAAAACCCGGTACTTATACGAGACGCTGAATAAAGATAGACATTACAAAGGGTTTCTCACTCTGGCAACTATATTTAAACTTTGGTTTTTGGGGTTTAGGGGGACTAAAAGCTACCTAAGTTGGGCTGAATAGGTTAGGTTACTTATTTAATATATGCTACGCTTTTCCCCCCCGCCCCGCAGGTGCACATATATATCTCAAATATGTTTATGAATTATTATATTTTAATCATATTTGGTTTTATTTAATTAACGTTAACGAAACTTCACTTTTCGCGCGCGTACCGCTTTATAAAACAGTACTCTTCATTATAAAGGGGCTCAAATAAATTTCACCGGTATCTCTATTAAAGGCTAATTTTTGATGTCTATGATTCTTAATTTCGACTGGCTCTCTGAAGATTTGCATGGTACTTTAACGGGGACAATAATGGAGACGTTTTTAAACAAAATGAAGTGGTATGACTTATCGTACACGTGTTTGGCCAAGGCGGAATAAAAATTCCAGGCCTTTGGTGTAGCTTCATAGCTTAGTCGATTGAAAATGTTTGTACCAACAACCCCTCTCCCAATTGTTGGAGATATTTTTATTCAGTTAAACTTTCACTGTTACATGTAGGCCTAAAGGTTATCTTTTATTTTATTTTTTTTTGTATCGTTTATTTTTATTTTTCTATTCTTGCACTGAGGACGGCTAAATGAAGGTCTCGGGCTTGCACTGTTTTTTCATTGTCCCTGGCTAAAACTATTTTCTTCTTTTCGCATATCTTTTTCTCATCAGTGCAGTAACATATTCGAGGAAAACATAACAAAAAGACTCAGAAAAAAAATATTCTTTATGTAGAAGCTACAGTTTTCCGAACTTCGCTTATTAGCAGCAGTAATTGACGCCAAGCTTGCTAGTGTCGTTAACAACGGCAAAATTTATGAAAGCAAAGACATGCATGATTCAATTTATTTTATTAAGTTTTGGTGACTTGGAACTTGCCTGTTTGTTACGCAACCTAATTTAGATTGTGTCGATGCCTGGGCTACATGTCATATCAAACAGTTCGTGTTAACGAACGTTAAGTAAGAAGCGACCCGGCTCAATAGTAACCAAAACTCTAAAAACCGAAATTTTGATACCAATAGATACATCAATAGAATCAGAATTTTACGCTGATTTCAAATATATAAGTTTCATTAAGTTTAGTCTTACCCATCAAAAGCTAAACGCTCCTATCTGCTCCTATCTGCAAAAATGTCCCCTTGAAGCTGTCCCCTCCTCAATACTTCGCTCTATACGCTAAAGTTTGAAACCGTCACACAACTTTATTTTTTAAAACAATAAAGAACTTTAGCGTAAAGAGCGAGGTTTTGAGGAGGGGACTGCCCATTTCATATACGGAATAATTTCTTTTCGTTTTAAGTTTTAATGCCACTCCTTACTTTCAGTTAAAAAAAACTTGTTTCTTTTTTTTATTTAATTATTGATAAAATCTAAATTACGCTCGACAAGGGGGGCAATTATGTATGCCAAAAATTTAAAAATGTCAGCCGTATTATATAATATCAGTGTGTATTCTTACTTCACAACTGTTGTTATATTTGAATTTAAATGTTCTGTGATCAAAAGTATGTATTTCGCCCCACTACTCGGTTCATGGGCGTAGCTATGAATTTTTATATAGGGGAGGGGGGTAAATTACTTCCTTTTATCGAAACCAGGCTTTACGCTCAATTTTGAGGATTACGCTGGAGGAAGATGAGTCGTAGAGGGGGAATTACCAAAGCTGTCTTCCCAGTAGCTACACCTAGGCCACCGGTTTAGAACCTTTAAACTAAACGATAGCAACATTTTTAGTTGGATCTTCTGCACAGGCATGTACGCAAGAATTTGTTTCGGGGGGGGGGGGGGGCAATTTGTTTCGGGGGGGGGCCAAATCCTTGAAACCCATTATTCTGTGAAAAAAATCAGAAAATTATGGGAAAACCCATTAATTTTCCAAACACATCCAATTCAAATTTCGGAATAGCCATTTTTTCAGCAGAGTTGAACGACCCAGTAGCTATGTCTCTAGGGATATTGGGTATGACAATCCTCCACCTTTATTCAATTTGCTCATTATACTTTAAAACTAAATGCTGCTTTAAAACTGAATAAAAAGGCACATCTCGGCATATCGCAAGAACGACTGAGGGTATTGAGTTGAAACTTTCAGGGCTTCTTCTATTACTACTTCTGCTCTTGCAATTTAACTAAATGAAAAGAGTCCAAGTGTATACAGGTTTTCAAAGAGCATGGATACAATTTTTTGGAAATGGCATTAAGTTTTGTTTTTCAGGTAAACTTGAGAAGGTATAGAAGTAAATTAAACAATACTATTAGCTGTAAATATGGCCTAAAACATTAGTTTCCAAAATAAGAGTAGAAAAAACTGAGCGGAATATTTTTGTGTTTATCATTAGAATAGGTATTTATCATAGAAATAACGTTGGTTCATTGGAGACAAATTGCAACGCAACTACAATTAGGTAACGACGCGATTGCGCAACTTTATACATGATCGTTATTTCTAAAATTCAATCATCGAAGTTAGCGGTAAGAAAGAAAAGACCCTACCCAGGAAAGACAATAATGAATTTTAAAACAAGTTCTAAATGAGACATCTCGCAAGGTTGAAAATTATGCCTAGACCTAAGTTGAAGTAAGAATTTCTTTATTATAGGCTTCAGTTCTGAAATGTATAATTTTTTATTGTCTGCTTCATTACGAATCACTTCACATTTTTGTTGGATAAATAATTGACTTCTAATTGCACAAGTGACAGCATTTCTTAACCTGACAGCAAAATTATCCTGTTCTGACAGAGGCCAAAATTTTGAAAGTCTGCAATTTTTGTACAAGTTCTCTGCTTACCCTCTGCTGCTTAGCAACACGAAAGCCAGAATGATCCCAATGGACACGTCAACACATTTCCTGAGAGTAAATTTCCGTGGTGTTCCGCAAAAAGGGCCCAATTCCACTTTTCCTAATTTTACTAGAGAGCAAAATGAAAATAAAAACGCACAAGGAAAAAATCTTTCTCAAAAATCAGAATATAAGAAAACTTGAAACTTTAAAACTGATTCCTAGTTAACTTTTCAATTGGAATTCACTGGAAATGTCCAAAATTCTTGAAATATTCACTATTTAGAAGATAAAGCACTTAAGATCTTTTTTACGCCCTTTTGAAGCGATATATAACTCGTTCCGAACTAAAGACATGCTCATTTTGAATAAAGCAACCTATAGTCGCTTCGAGCTCTTTCAATTCATATGCTTGATTCATTTTCCGAAAAAGCGGAATTAGGACCTTTTTGCAAAACGCCACGGATGTATCCTACGAGCGAAATTATCCTATCTTTCGTATTTGTTTTCATAGTCATCAACAGTCGAAAAAAAATAATCTGACGCAACTTTTAGTAGCTGGACTACAAAGCGTTCAAAACGAGCGCTCTACATCTTTAATGACGTTTTCTCTTAATGAATTTTCGAGCAGTAGCATAATTTCGTTTTCTGACCGCGATTTTCGATACGGTACTTCGAAACGAGCTATGTTGCACGACTTATATTCAATAAGAAAGCGGAAAAATTGTGTTTTGGATTTTTATGAAACAGCTATATGCAAAATAAAACTTTACTTTCACGACATCTAAGAGATCACAAAACAATTATGATTTCGAAAATACAATTTCTAGTTTTGTTAAAAAGCTATATGTTAAAACTATATAAATATTATTTATATAAAATATAAATTATAATACATAAAACTCCTATTATATATATATATATATATATATATATATATATATATATATATATATATATATATATATATATATATATATATATATATATATATATATATATATATATATATATATATATATATTATATATATATATATATATATATATATATAATAATGAAATAATGAAAAAAGAAGGAAGTTTCCTCCTCAGCATATAAACTCGCTTTTATCCAAATTTAAATTATTTTCAGTGTCTTGTCACCCAGTGCAGTATAATAAATAATTTTACCAGAGACCACACTAGCTAAGCATGCCAAGATGAAAAAAGATAGATATAGATAGGCATATATTTCTCACAAAAGCCCCATGGGCCATGGATAATACAAATACAACAAAACGCATAAAACATAATAATAAGTTCAAACACTTTTGAAAATAACAATACAATAGAAAAAAACTCTCCCTATGTTTCATCCCCCCACTCACAAAATTTCTCAAATTTATAATATCCACTTTGCAACTATACTTCCTATTTTATTTTTTAAACACCTTCTATCCATGACGACCCTCCCAAAAATTTCCCTTCTAAGTGCCTTCAGTTCTTCACAATAATACATAAAATGTTCTAAATCTTCAGACTCCCCTGGGCACAAGTAGCTGATTTCGGGAACTGATTTCCAAATCAGCGCCGATTTTAAAAGAAATCGGCGTCGATTTGAGCTTGAAAAATTGTCTAGTTCTCGGCGCCGATTTACAAAATCAGCGCCAATTTTCATCACGATCATCACAAAAAAATAGGGATACAAATAAATAGTCAACCAGAGATTTCTGGGCTGAAAGACCCCGCTACTGATCGAAGAACTAAACTGAGAACTAAGCTGAGATCAATCATGCAACCATTAATAAACTCCAGTTCACTATTTGTGTCCATGATTTTTTGTTTTGAAAATCTCGCGCAATAAATTTTTCTTTCAACAAACTTTTCTTACCGCTATCGTCTGTCCACTGATGCTGAAATCGGTTCCCGAAATCAGGTACGTGTGCCGAGCCCTCAAGAAGAAAACGAGTATAGTTCCAGCCAATAAATGTGAAAAAAGTGCAAATATTTTGGCCAAGATCTCTGGTCAGGCGTCCTCAGTGCAAAAACAAAAACAAGCCGTAAAAAAAGAAGCACTAAAATAAAAGATACACTTTCCATGGAGTGGTGAAAGGGTTACTGTACTGAATAGAAAATCAGATATTGAATGACATTTCAAGGTGCTAAGTCTGAGTTTATTTTATTTAACCTTTTTTTAAAGCTAGTCGCTCACCAGGTCTGATACCATCTGACGCTTCAAATGGTTGCGAAACGTTATAATGTAGAAGAGAAAAATCTGAATTGATAAGATCATTAGGTACTGTTTTACAAAGCGGTAAGCGCGCGACAATAGTATTGAAAATCAGATAGGATAAAACCCGGCACTTATACGAGACGCTGCATAAGGATAGACATTACAAAGGGTTTTTCACTCTAGTAAGTATATTTAGACTTTTGGTTTTTGGGGTTTAGGGGGAATAAAAGTTACCTAGGTTGGGTTGATTAGGTTAGGTTACGTATTTAATAAATGCTATGCTTTACCCCCCACCCCCTCATGTGCAAATATATAGCTCAAATGTGTTTCTGAATTATTATATTTTCATCCTATTTGGTTTTATTTCATTACCGTTAACGAAACTTCACTTTTCGCGCGCGTACCGCTTTATAAAACAGTACTCTTCATTATAAAGGGGCTCAAATAAATTTCACCGGTATCTCTATTAAAGGCTAATTTTTGATGTCTATGATTCTTAATTTCGACTGGCTCTCTGAAGATTTGCATGGTACTTTAACGGGGACAATAATGGAGACGTTTTTAAACAAAATGAAGTGGTATGACTTATCGTACACGTGTTTGGCCAAGGCGGAATAAAAATTCCAGGCCTTTGGTGTAGCTTCATAGCTTAGTCGATTGAAAATGTTTGTACCAACAACCCCTCTCCCAATTGTTGGAGATATTTTTATTCAGTTAAACTTTCACTGTTACATGTAGGCCTAAAGGTTATCTTTTATTTTATTTTTTTTTGTATCGTTTATTTTTATTTTTCTATTCTTGCACTGAGGACGGCTAAATGAAGGTCTCGGGCTTGCACTGTTTTTTCATTGTCCCTGGCTAAAACTATTTTCTTCTTTTCGCATATCTTTTTCTCATCAGTGCAGTAACATATTCGAGGAAAACATAACAAAAAGACTCAGAAAAAAAATATTCTTTATGTAGAAGCTACAGTTTTCCGAACTTCGCTTATTAGCAGCAGTAATTGACGCCAAGCTTGCTAGTGTCGTTAACAACGGCAAAATTTATGAAAGCAAAGACATGCATGATTCAATTTATTTTATTAAGTTTTGGTGACTTGGAACTTGCCTGTTTGTTACGCAACCTAATTTAGTTTGTGTCGATGCCTGGGCTACATGTCATATCAAACAGTTCGTGGTAACGAACGGTAAGTAAGGAGCGACCCGGCTCAATAGTAACCAAAACTCTAAAAACCGAAATTTTGATACCAATAGATACATCAATAGAATCAGAATTTTAGGCTGATTTCAAATATATAAGTTTCATTTAGTTTAGTTTTACCCATCAAAAGCTAAACGCTCCTATCTGCTCCTATCTGCAAAAATGTCCCCTTGAAGCTGTCCCCTCCTCAATACTTCGCTCTTTACGCTAAAGTTTGAATCCGTCACACAACTTTATTTTTTAAAAAAATAAATAAATTTAGCGTAAAGAGCGAGGTATTGAGGAGGGGACAGCCCCTTTCATATACGGAATAATTTCTGTTCGTTTTAAGTTTTAATGCCACTCCTTACTTTCAGTTAAAAAAAACTTGTTTCTTTTTTTTATTTAATTATTGATAAAATCTAAATTACGCTCGACAAGGGGGCAATTATGTATGCCAAAAATTTAAAAATGTCAGCCGTATTATATAATATCAGTGTGTATTCTTACTTCACAACTGTTGTTATATTTGAATTTAAATGTTCTGTGATCAAAAGTATGTATTTCGCCCCACTACTCGGTTCATGGGCGTAGCTATGAATTTTTATATAGGGGAGGGGGGTAAATTACTTCCTTTTATCGAAACCAGGCTTTACGCTCAATTTTGAGGATTACGCTGGAGGAAGATGAGTCGTAGAGGGGGAATTACCAAAGCTGTCTTCCCAGTAGCTACACCTAGGCCACCGGTTTAGAACCTTTAAACTAAACGATAGCAACATTTTTAGTTGGATCTTCTGCACAGGCATGTACGCAAGAATTTGTTTCGGGGGGGGGGGGCAATTTGTTTCGGGGGGGGCCAAATCCTTGAAACCCATTATTCTGTGAAAAAAATCAGAAAATTATGGGAAAACCCATTAATTTTCCAAACACATCCAATTCAAATTTCGGAATAGCCATTTTTTCAGCAGAGTTGAACGACCCAGTAGCTATGTCTCTAGGGATATTGGGTATGACAATCCTCCACCTTTATTCAATTTGCTCATTATACTTTAAAACTAAATGCTGCTTTAAAACTGAATAAAAAGGCACATCTCGGCATATCGCAAGAACGACTGAGGGTATTGAGTTGAAATTTCATGGCTCCTGCTATTACTACTTCTGCCTTTGCAATTGAACTAAATCAAAAGAGTCCAAGTGTATACAGGTTTTCAAAGAGCATGGATACAATTTTTTGGAAATGGCATTAAGTTTTGTTTTTCAGGTAAACTTGAGAAGGTATAGAAGTAAATTAAACAATACTATTAGCTGTAAATATGGCCTAAAACATTAGTTTCCAAAATAAGAGTAGAAAAAACTAAGCGGAATATTTTTGTGTTTATCATTAGAATAGGTATTTATCATAGAAATAACGTTGGTTCATTGGAGACAAATTGCAACGCAACTACAATTAGGTAACGACGCGATTGCGCAACTTTATACATGATCGTTATTTCTAAAATTCAATCATCGAAGTTAGCGGTAAGAAAGAAAAGACCCTACCCAGGAAAGACAATAATGAATTTTAAAACAAGTTCTAAATGAGACATCTCGCAAGGTTGAAAATTATGCCTAGACCTAAGTTGAAGTAAGAATTTCTTTATTATAGGCTTCAGTTCTGAAATGTATAATTTTTTATTGTCTGCTTCATTACGAATCACTTCACATTTTTGTTGGATAAATAATTGACTTCTAATTGCACAAGTGACAGCATTTCTTAACCTGACAGCAAAATTATCCTGTTCTGACAGAGGCCAAAATTTTGAAAGTCTGCAATTTTTGTACAAGTTCTCTGCTTACCCTCTGCTGCTTAGCAACACGAAAGCCAGAATGATCCCAATGGACACGTCAACACATTTCCTGAGAGTAAATTTCCGTGGTGTTCCGCAAAAAGGGCCCAATTCCACTTTTCCTAATTTTACTAGAGAGCAAAATGAAAATAAAAACGCACAAGGAAAAAATCTTTCTCAAAAATCAGAATATAAGAAAACTTGAAACTTTAAAACTGATTCCTAGTTAACTTTTCAATTGGAATTCACTGGAAATGTCCAAAATTCTTGAATTATTCACTATTTAGAAGATAAAGCACTTAAGATCTTTTTTACGCCCTTTTGAAGCGATATATAACTCGTTCCGAACTAAAGACATGCTCATTTTGAATAAAGCAACCTATAGTCGCTTCGAGCTCTTTCAATTCATATGCTTGATTCATTTTCCGAAAAAGCGGAATTAGGACCTTTTTGCAAAACGCCACGGATGTATCCTACGAGCGAAATTATCCTATCTTTCGTATTTGTTTTCATAGTCATCAACAGTCGAAAAAAAAATAATCTGACGCAACTTTTAGTAGCTGGACTACAAAGCGTTCAAAACGAGCGCTCTACATCTTTAATGACGTTTTCTCTTAATGAATTTTCGAGCAGTAGCATAATTTCGTTTTCTGACCGCGATTTTCGATACGGTACTTCGAAACGAGCTATGTTGCACGACTTATATTCAATAAGAAAGCGGAAAAATTGTGTTTTGGATTTTTATGAAACAGCTATATGCAAAATAAAACTTTACTTTCACGACATCTAAGAGATCACAAAACAATTATGATTTCGAAAATACAATTTCTAGTTTTGTTAAAAAGCTATATGTTAAAACTATATAAATATTATTTATATAAAATATAAATTATAATACATAAAACTCCTATTATATATATATATATATATATATATATATATATATATATATATATATATATATATATATATATATATATATATATATATATATATATATATATATATATATATATATATATATATATATATATATATATATATATATATATATTTATATAGGATGTAAACTTTTTTTCAAAAATGCTACATAAAAGCTTTTGAGTTACTGTAGCCAATTTCTTCTCTTCATGTATAAGCTTAGGGGTCAAGCTGACAAATGTTACAAGAAATATGGATTCGTGAATATTTTCTAAGGAATTAAACAAGAGAAAATATTATCTACTCCCCGACTATGTTGTCAACTTCTGAACTCCCAGTTTCGTATCCAACTGTTCTTGAAGAGTTCCTCTCAAATTCTCATCCTGGAGTCTATGAGCACCAGAACTACCCAATAAGTAGTAACCCTTCATAAATGTCAGCTTTATTATAAGAGAGGAGAGGATTTTAGTAATTTTTTTCGGTTTAATTTTAAATTGAAAATACCTTCATATACGGAATAATTTCCGTATTTTAAGTGGCAAATCCCGAAGCGTTACTCATATTACAATGAGATCCGTGGCACGAATTCATGAGAATGTAAGGAGGGGACATAGATTTTTCTTCAATTTTTTAATGAAAATATAAAAAATATGTTTTTAAAATCTAGGCGGGAGAGGATTTTAGTATTTTTTCTAACCAAAAAAAGATACCAAAAATACATTTTCCAAAATTTAAGGGGGATTACATATCCTGTTCCCCTACCCGGCACCTCTAGATGGAATCTTTGGTCAGTTAGCAACGCCTGGGTACCGTTAGGGTAAAAGGCAATTTATAGGTCGATCAAAACTATTTTACAATCAAACAAAGAGCGAAAAATCTTGAACCCTTCTGAAAAAAAGAAGTTTCTCCAGTGTTGTTTTTCATTTTTTTTATATATATTTCCCTTTCCTCCAATAGGAAATATTAAAAATTCTCATCTGCTCCTCCCCCTCCCCCTGTGGAAAATTTTGGCAGGTACTCCCGAACATGTATTATCCTGGCTAGCGAAACTTTAAGCAAGTGAAGTAGCGTACTCGCCGTATCAAGATAAGAATAATAAAAAAAATATAAAAAATAATTATAAAAGATAAAAATTTCTCGTGGTGAAACCCTCCTCCTACTAAATCTATTCCTGGGTATGTGTATAGGAGACATCGATGCATTTCAGTCCGAATATGAAAAAAAAAATCTAAGATTTCAAAATATAAAAAAAACAACGGGATATGGGAAGTTATAGCAATAGAAAATGCCAGATATTACGGACCCATGGGTCCGTCCTTATCATCAAAAACAAAATGAAAACCAGGCTTAAACCAAAAACAAATGAAAGGTAAAAAAAAACAAGGTACTCATGCATTATATGGGGCCTTTCCAAAAAGTCAAGTTTGGTTAATGCTAATGAAACAAAATAAAATAGGACGAATATATAATAGTTTAGAAACAAATTTGGGCTATATATTTGCACATTAGGCGGGCTGGGGGTAAAGCATTGCATATATTAAATTCGTACCCTAACCCAACCTAGGTACCTCCCCCTCCTAAACCCCAAAAGACAACAGTCTAAAATATCGTATAAGCAATGAAAACCACGCTATGGATGCCATTACTTTATAGCGGTGTCTCGAATTAACCCGTCAAAAACGGATTTTTCGTGATTGGTTTCCCTGTAAAGGCCCATATAATGCAAGAGTACCAAAAACAATAACCTGTTGAACAAAAACTAAAATCAGCAAAAAGTAAAGTGTGGTGACGCTTTCTAATTAAGTCAATTTGGAATTTAGTAAAATATTAAGACACAAATACAAAAGTTTAGAAATGCCACTTTTTATTAAGATAAAGAACATATCCTGGCAGGTGTGTGCTTAACAGGAAATTGAGAAATTACCATTTCCTAGCTATCTGCGTCAGTGGGTCCCGATACGGTGTGGCTGAGGAAATGTATCAACGAAACATTTTATGGGAAGGGGCTGTCTGATTCTAATCTTATGCCGAACTGACCTCTGATCCGTTGATTTAGAAATACCTTGGAATATTTTCGGGTTATTGTAAGTGTCTAAGTATCTTATTGTATTATATATCATTGTAGATTTCTTATACTTGTTGTCTCTCTGGAACCACCAGTCCCGGCGGAATATATATCTATTATTAAACCCTGTAGCGGTGTATGTTAGCTGAATAAAAGTATTGTGTTATAGCCAACCTCTCTACAATCTACATTTAGTCACTCGAATATACCCAGCTGAAACACCTCATTAGTCAGGTCATAGCCTAAGGCACGCTACCAAAGATTAATTACCTTAGGGCCATAGTTTATCTCCCCTATAAAGGGAGAATAAAGGCAACAACCACAGCATCACCTTAATACCTATAAAACCACTTTACCATAAAAGAAACGACGATCGTAAAACCAAGAAAATACGCAATTACATAACTTTTAAACCTTGGCTATACGCAATTGAGTCACCTTCTGAAACTCTCAAATTCCAAATGTACATAGATGGTAAGTTTGTACCTATATGGTAAGTGTATATAGTGAGTTCGCACATTTCTTCATTTCTTGTTTTTTTAGTTATACTTGACTGTTATATACTATTTATTAAGGTTTTTTTTATCTTTTAGAATTTTATGACTAGCATTTTATACAAACTATTATAAATATTTTTTTGCCTGCTTACAAACATATAAAAAGAAGCAAAGAAAGGATAAAGAAAACGAACAAATGAAAAATACAAAAAAAAAATACAAAACACAAAATTGGTCCAAACAGCACTTGTAAATACTGCGAAATGACAGAAAATGAAACAAATGCTCTGGATTCGTATTAAGCATATCCATCTTTACATTATTCAAAGCATTGAAGGAGTGGAGAACGGACAATTTTTACGAAATATTACTGTTCCTCCAAAAATAACAGAAAGCTCGACAAAACTTCAGATAGCGACTAAACCGCGGACAAGCCTTCAACTGCTCATTTTTAAGCGGCGAATCTTTAAGTGGTGAAATATACAAGCGCGTGTAACAAGAAACAATGCAGATTAGCGAATACACGCTTACAATAATTGTACTGCAGTATACAAAGTTGTGCATAGCTAGATGGGCCGCCTATGGTTTGTTCACCTTAAGTAAACAACTGCGCTTGTCTGGGCCATAAACGGGGCCGAAATATGTCAGTGAAGTAGATTCTAAAATTGCTTTATTTACAGCTACAACAGATAATAAAGATGTGGCTTACCAAGGTAATTTAAAGCAAGAAACCTCAGATCTTGCAGAATTAACCGCAAGCACTAGAAGTTTATAACCATGTTGGTGAGTCAAGGTTCGCCCGTAAGGTATAGAGGTTCGAACTGATAAGCAGGACACGGTCTGCATAGCGAATCTAACTGTGATTTCAAAAATCAATATAAATTCCATCGTTAATCGTCCTGGTCACAGTAGCTGTAAGGATATTAAATATAACATTGAACCTCGACTGAGTCATTTACTGTGTCACTCATTTAGAAGATACTTTTCATGTTTGGTTCAAACATATAACTGTTTTGGTTCAAACATCCAACATTTACCAATTTGGAAGCACCATGCCTTCATGGGGTGTAGCATCAAAATCAAGCAGACACAATAACACTTTAGAATGGACTATTCTATTATATAAGCTATGTTCTTTAATGGGAAAGATCGTAATACCAAACAGACAAAGGACATCTAAACATCTTTTCTTTGGCTTTAATCGTAGTTTAGCTACAGCCCATGGTCTATTAGGATTGACAATTTCAATAGAGAAAGCTTTATTGCTGAAATAGAAGCTGGAAACAGTTATTCCCGGCCTATAGACATGGACGGCTCTTGGGGTAAGCGGTTGTGTAGGGCGACGAGTGACATAAGGCGTCTAGGGCCGGCCCTGCCTATAGATACGGTTTTGACTTAGCAGACACAGGCTATAGATGCAAAGCATAGCTAAAAAACGATTTGTGGGTCTTCTACAAGAACGCACTAACCAAACATAGCTAAAACTGGAAGAATAAATTAATGATAGAGCCCAAACCACTGGCATGAAACGGGAAAACTGTCCGAATGTGTTAACGTAAAAAAAAACGAGTCACTGCTTCTTTGCAGCAAATGCTGTAAATCAGTGCATCACTTATTTAGTTTTTGTTAATTGCTAGCACAAACAGATAACTGTGATATATATAAATTCAAAAATCAAATAGCACAAAAAACTAGGCAAATAAAAGCGATGACTGAAGCAAGTTGTCCATCCACATGAGATAATGTTTTGTTTTTAGGGAGAGACCAGGGGCAAGCTGCCCCGGGGACCAGGGCTGGGAGGGGTGCAGCTAGGGGTGTCGCGATTTAACACGTCTTAGGGCTTAACTTGCATGTTAAACCCAACTTTTATTGAAAGATAGCTTCCTGGCAGATGCTATCTATCATCAAAATTTCTGGATTCAGGTTTTTTTTGTGTCGAAAAAATCTTTTTTTTTTAATACTGAGCCTTCTAAGGATTATTTTCAGTAATTTTTACAATAGGAATAAACAAGAAGCAATAGACATACCAATTCTTTTCTGTCTATATGAAAATAGCCTATATAGTAAAGAGCAGAAATTGAAAATTTTACCCTTCCAACTTCATTCTTTATTTGTATAGCAGCTTTGTAGATGGCCTCTTTATCTGTAAGATCTACTACGTAGCCGAAAGCCTTTCCTCCAGCATTCTTTATAAGCTTTAAAGTTTCATCGTTTCCTGCAAAAAAAATAATTATGATTATAATTACTTTTTTCATCGGGATTAATGTACTGCGACTAGACCACGGCGCCGCGCCGATGAGGGAAGACCGGTGGCGGCGGGGATAAAGAGCGCACCGCGCCGCCGGTAAGATCTCAGCGGCGCGCCGCCGGTAAGATGTCGGCGGCGCGATCAATGTTGACCGAAAACATTAATGTTTTCATCAGTCTTTCTCAAATCACAGCTTAAATTTACAACAGATTCGAGCCTATTCATGAGTTCAAAAATTCACAAGTCACTGGCTGGAAACTGGTCTTCTTCGTTATTCATCAAGAGAAGTAGAAATCTGGTAGAAACGAAATGGCTTTGGCGTTTCAGAACCCTTGCATAATACGAGTAGTTGAAGTATCTATTAACTCTGTATTCTTAACATAAATAATTATCAAAATTAGTAGTTTTTTTCATCGAGCATTACTGCATACAAAACTTCGAATGCTGTATCACAAAATTTGTCAGTTATCTGGGTAAAAACTTTGAAAATAACTTTGAACTTAGAAGCTTAATTTTTTCATAATGCCCTTTGCCTATATCTGTTTTGTCACCTTTAAAACGGTTGAAATGGACGACTTTGATATTGATTGTTTGTTGTTTTTTTTTGCTCTTTTGGATTCCTAAAAAGCCTTCTTGCATTAAAAACTGGTTTCTAATAACAATTTAAAAAAATATACATTTTAAAGTTTTTTGGCTTCTTTATAGAATATATGTCATGTAGGCCATATATATGTCATGTAAGGCTGAACTGCTGCTTTTTTTATTGCTTTTGGCTGCTCTTTTGGATATTATTAATTTTTGCTTTCGGGAATTCATTCCAAATTATATGGCCTCCTCTTTATTTGATAAAATAAATAAAAATATAAACTGATAAATACCTAATATCAGTCAAATTATAACTGCATCTAAAAGGAGTAAATTTATCAAATTGAAAAATACATGATGAACACTTCACATGAGAACACTTCAATTACAATGAAACAAAAAACACTTAATGGTTTATTCGGTATGAAGAAAAATGAAGTGCCAGCTATTTTATTAGGTAAAAAATGATAAGTTCATCCGTTTTAAATGTAATTAAATGAAATACTATGCAGACTGAAGTAGTTCGAGGAAGATGTTGGAATTTTCTTCCCAGTTCGTCACTTTTAATCCAACCAAAATGTTAGGACACTTAGTATCAGTTATTGAATTTAAGCTTTGATTTCCAAATGCTCACAAGAATTACTAAATTTAAGAAAGTTGCAACAATAAGTCACCTGAGGTCAAAATACTCAAAGACTCCTCTTTGATCCCAACTCAGGCTCAAAGCTCCTGCTAGGGTCATGTCCATGGAAATCTCCAAAGAGTTTCTTTTTAAAATAGCTTTCAAGCGTAGTTATGGGTATTTAACCTTTTTGGATTTTCTTCAAAGCTTTGAAAAAAGTTTTATAATATTCCAAATGTTACATTTGTTATATTTCTGCATATTTTTCATAATCATTTGTGGGGTGATCGAATTTTTTAAACCACTGTAGATACGTAAGAACGTTGCAACATCTAGTACCCTGAGGTCATAAGACTGTCAAAGACTCTTCCTTGAACCTCCCAAATTGAAATCTTTTATTATGACATGGCCTTTTAATGTAACTTGGGCACTGGATCAAGGGCGCCATTGTCACTCGAGTGCAACGTTAGGTGAGGATGTTGATATCGCTTTCGTCACACCAATTCGTTTTAGTGTGAATCTGCCTGGTACTTATGAATGAATGTTTTCAAAGTAAACCCGTTTCATCAATAAGAAAAAAACAGGCTGGACGCATATGTCCCTTTCCCTTTGGACGATAAAACCATGCAAGTGCTGTATCAAGTATAACTCACGAAAATCTTGTTAATTTTTGTCAACTTTTAAACTTTTTGGCATCCCTGCTTTCAATAAAATAAATCAAGGTACTACCACTTAAATATAATAACTCTCTATGCCCCCCTCTCTGGATACCATTTTGATAGGATACCGTCTCTGCTTTGAATAAAAAAAATGATTAATTTATTGGCACCCCTGCTTTCAAAAAAAATCCAGGTATTATAATATAAATATGATAGCTCCCTACCCCCTTCCTCTGGATACCACATTGATAGGATGCCGTCTCGGCTTTAAATTAAAAAAAAATTAACTTTTTGGGATCCCTGCTTTCAATAAAAAAAATTTCGAGATATTTTCATTTAAATGTAGCACCTCCCTACCCCTCCCCCCTCTGGATACCACCTTGATAGGATACGGTCTCAGCTTTCATTAGAAACATAATTTACTTAATAATACACTAGGTGACTATATGGTTCAAACAAACACGCAAAATAACGTTAAACAGCTTAGTGTTCCTTGAAAAAAAATTGAGGGTATGAGTAAAGGGGTACAAAGACAACAACAAAAATGTCGAAATTATTCAGATATACCTCAAATTACTGAAAAACTGAGTCATAGATTCGCCGTGGAATTCAATGAGAATCCAAGGAATCTAATTAAAAGCGATCACACACAAAAGGCACATTAGGCAAGTAGCCTATGAAATATTGCAGAATACCCAAGACAATGAAGAAGTCCCAATAGAGGGCTCTGGGTCTCTTAAAGTTTCACTGGTTTCCAAGGGAATTTGATATCATTTTCTTCTGTATCCACTTTAAATGAAAAAAATACTTATCCTTTTGGCATCCCTGCTTTCAATAAAAAAAAAATGAGGCATTATCATTTCAAAATGATAGCCCCATATCCCCCCTCCCTATAGGCAATAATTTACAATTTATTTCTGAATCATATTTTTGGGGTAACTTCCGGTTCAATCTTTAATTTCCCCAACCTTGTAAATAGCTTAGTCTATAGCTAAATTCTGTCTCAATAGAAGGGGTTTTTTTTTTTGGGGGGGGGGGGGGGGTTAAAAATGTTTCAGAAAGAAGATTGTATTTTTTATCAGGCGTTCAACAATTGAGCATTAAACATTAAGAAAATCTCATCTAAAAACTGCAACAAAAAAAAATATGCAAACGTACAATTCAACTGTAGAAACAATCTGTCGGCTGTCAATTTCAAAATCCAACTGATGGCTGAAGCTGTATAGCAGTGAATGCGTTCTATAATTCTATTCAACTTGAAAATAAAATTCTTCACTAAGAATGATGTAAGAAATAGCGATTGAGAAAGAAAGGAATTAAACTCATTTCATAAAGACGATACTTTTTTCATCAACATATGAAGAACTGTGTATATTGCAATATTTGCAATTGCATATTGCATCAGTCTGGTTTTTATGCAAAGTAAAAAAAGAGACAAAAATTAATGAACAGGAGAGTAGTGAACAAGAGAATTATGGTATACAAAGTAATATTTGGCAGGGAAAGTCACTGGTAATAAATCGCTAGGGGTGGCACCGTGATTGCGTGATTTTTGGAGAATCGGGGAACCAGATTTTTTTTTCGGGTTGACACTTGGATTTTGGGGGAAATTCCCGAAAATTTGGGGACAGAGCAAGCCCTGCTTGATTTCTAATCAGAAAAATCGAAATTCTAAACCACACGAGAAGGAAAAGCTCCGACTTTGCGGTTGACGCAACAAAGAATTGCCGCAAAATTAATTTGAAGTCGACCGAACGCCGCCACCTCTGCCGGCGGCGGCGCGCCTGTGGCGCGCCGGAAGCGTTCGACCGGGCCTCTCCTCGGCGGCATTCGGTCGATCCGCCGGCGCGGCGCCGGGGTCTAACTGCGACAATGAGAGCTTCAAAGCCAATTAAACCTTTTGATGGTAAAAATTGCGCCACCTCCTAATATTTCCTAAATGCCAGCTTTTGCCACAGTCCGTCAAAACACTTCAGACGCTCAATTTCTTCCTCCAACCAATTTAATTTTAAGACCATTGATGGTCAGCCATAGTCAGAAAATCCGACCTGAAATTGACCGGGAAAACCCCCTAAAATTGTAGGTTAAAAACACACTTTCTTCCTTTTTTCCCCTCCCATGAGCACCACTTGGAGATTTTCTTGGGGGAGTGGACAACTGCAACCAAGAGCTTTGTTTTTACCAGGATTTGAATAGGAATAGTCCTCATTTCCCAATTGTTAAATATTTTGAAGTCTTGTTGTTTCTCCCTGTCCAGCGTGTATGACCCCCCCCCCCAAAAAAAAAAAAAAAAAAAAAAAAAACTTGATCTCCTTACCCTAAGATTAATATGCACCTGTGCACGCCTTACATCTGCAAGTTAAAATTTACAGAAGTATTTCTTAAAATTTATATCGTATTTACCTCTTTTAAGTAATGTCTTATCCATCCTCTAAAACCCGGTCGAAGGCTTTCTAACAAAATAGAACCCTGAACCTCTACCACTGCTCCGGCCAGGTACCCGAATTTTTAGGGGAGGGGGGCACTAGTTAGAATAAAATTAAAAAATACTTGAATAAGAGCTTGGTAGCAACCCTGTCACCCACCCTTGCGGCAGTTGGGCTCTACTCCCTCACCCCATATTGCTAAGTAGAGATCCCTCACTTCCGCTATCACAGGTTAGCGAATGACAGCATTATATTTATTTAAAGAACTTCAAAGGCCATTTAGACGGCGTTTCCGAAGTTGTGGCATTTAAAATGTGGTCTGGTTGTGACTGGACCACCTTAGAATAAACTTAAAATAACACAAAAATAAGCCATAACATAATCACTACATTCTTCATATTAAATATCCTTGAAATTAGTACGCCTTGGCAAATCAAGCTCCCATATCTTTGAGAACTGTCTTTTCTTCAATGCGACAATCATCAGAATCGCCAATTTCCTCACTAAAACTTGGCAATTTCTTGAAAATTGCCAAGTTTTTTTATTTTTATATATCAATTATCATACTACAGATTTACGAGTTTTTTTTTTTAGAAAAGCTAGATTAAAAAAGCAATTTTACTAAAAGTTACTTGCAGACTAGTTAATTTCTAGACTTAGCAAATTGCAACCTCTTAGTAAAAATGTTAAAAGAAAATTTATAATGTTAATGGATTTCGAATTTTTTAGGCATAAATTCCTTTAAAACAACAAAAGAATCATTAGTCTGTAAGACTGGAAAAAATGGTTGAAATTTCGCCTGATTCTCCTTGAATTACCGATATTGTCAATGCATCCGTGACCACACCTCTTGGGAAAAACACAAGAGTCCCGTATTTTGTAGGTAGGAGCGCAAAAGCTCTGCTACAGGGTTCTCTTACATGCTGAATATGATTATTTAATTTTCATTAAGATCTGTTCATTTTTTAGGGGGGAGGGGGTGTTAGACGAAATAATATTTCACTAGCTTATGAGTTTTCAATTTTAATAGTAAGACATACTAAGAAGTAGTTTCAATAAAGTAGAGCCCAAAACTTACAGAACAATTTTATATAATACTTTTAAATTTCTGTGAAAACTTAAATTATAGAAACAAATGCTTGGAGCACAAGGTATAATCTGCATCATGAGTTAATTTGGAAGATCTTCCTAATGTGATGCAGAAGAAATATGATTTTGCATAATTTTATAAAGCGGCTATTTTAGAAATTTGCAAGTTTGTATATAATTTTTAGAAAAGCGGCTTAAGCCAGGTTTTACAGATGAAGGGTGCAAAAATTGGTTTAATGACAACCCCCCTGGGACTAAATGAAAACAAGCGGGGAAAGATCATAAGGAAGGATTTACAGGAACTAGGAGCTTCATGAAGAGATGACAATGAAGTGGCGAAGATATTGGAATGGAGGAGGGGCTTGTGCTAGCTTCAGGTGGGTTGGTGATACGATTTTTAAAAACTCAATGAAATTTAAAATTAA
Organism: Artemia sp. Qi Xiang Cuo; assembly: GCF_049724085.1. NCBI lineage: Eukaryota > Metazoa > Arthropoda > Branchiopoda > Anostraca > Artemiidae > Artemia > Artemia sp. Qi Xiang Cuo. The sequence goes on along the minus strand of NC_142798.1, from coordinate 7,525,977 downwards.
TTTGAAATTCAACAAAAACATAACATAACAATACAAACGAAAACAGAACAACTAATTACTAATAACCGCCCCAAAAAAGATACAAAAAAGCACTTGGGACAGGGCGGCTACTTTCATTTTTTTTAAACAAATAATTAATGAAACTAACAAAAAATATTAATCGAATAAATAAAAATGAATAAATCTCATTGGCAAAATAAAACTATAACCAACCTCTCGTCAAACTTTCTACCAAAACAATAATAATAATAGTAATAATAACAATAAATAAATAAATAAAAACCACGAACCTTTTCCAAATAATACTTTTTTTAATTACTTTTAAATAGCCCGAGGTGCTGTGATTAGATATCATTAATATTTAATGAACAATAAAAAAGTGAACAGAATGAAATAAATAACTGATTTCTAAAATACTGCCTAAAATTATATGAATGAATCGATTGTTCAACTCGTGGACCACGATCTGTGGTCCACGGACCAAAAACGCTCATGCCAAAATGATATTCTAGTTTAAATGAAGGTTTGGATTAAATTAATTTAAATTTAACTAAAGTTTTTTTTCTAAAATAACACGGTCCTTCATACCCTCTATCAGAAATGCTCATGATAAACTGACTTAAGTCAGGGCTTGCTATATTTAAATCGTCAAAGTTGTAGCCTGTAGGAGACCAGGAAACTCGTATTTCATTTCATCTTTCATTTCATTTGTTGCTCATTTTTTATCTATTTTTGGTTCCAGTGGACAACCACCCCTCATCAGAAAGAAACATTAAAAAATTCTGAAAACAACATTAAAAAAAGTCTTACTTAAACAACATTTAAAATACTTACTTATAACATTCCAAAAAGCACTTCGAGTAACTTCATCCCCCCCCCAAATGTGCAAATAAATAGCCCAAATTATAAATTCTCCATGTATTTTTCCACGGTCTCTCTTTTCTTCAAATATTAATACATTTAACGACAAAGAAGCAACATCGACAAAATCAAGAAACAGAAAAATGCATAATATAATATGATAATATATTATATAATAATTGATATATTATATAATATGATAATATATTATATAATAAATGATATATTATATAATATGATAATATATTATTTGCACTCTATAAATGCACATTAGGGGGGGGGGGGGTTAATTAAAGTGAAGCGCTTTTAAGAATGGTTTAAATAAGCATTTCAGAATTGTTTAAAGCTGCCTTCAGAATGTATAGCGTTTCTTTCTCAGGAGAAGTGATTGTATACTAGTACTCAAATTTTTTAGCCCCCCCCCCAAATCCAGATATGACCGAAATAAAATTCATGATAAAGAATCATGAACATACTCATTAATTTCTATCTTTCCAGCCAGCAGTTTATGCAACGGGCTCTTGAACACAGACATTCAGTTGGCACGTTTTCGAAAAGAGACACGAATGGAAGCTTTAAGTTTTTGAATCTTTCCATATCCAAAACAGCGAGTTACGCAACCAAAACTTTTCTGTAACTTATTTCGTGGTATTCGCTAGACTCCAGTCACGTGGTAGAAATGATCAAATTATAGATAGATTAAATTTGACAAAACAGTAGCAACAATGATACTTTGTTTTTATAATTGATGAAAATTTTGCAGAAAAACTCGTTTAGGTGCGATAGCTGAAAATTTAGCAGAGCCCTTGGGGTATTTTGGAAAATAAAAATCCCTAAAAATATATCTTAATATGATTTATTTTCCTATATGTCCTCCATATATTAGCTATGGACGCTCCATTGTCAAGAGATAGGAACAAATTATATTTTCCCGTTTGTTAGAAATGAGAGATCAAGACTAAGTTTGGGATATCAACTTCCCCAGATTGCCAACTAGTAGAAGCTATTGAAAGAGATAGTCCTTTCCGTCTTAAGTAGCGGGGACTGAATGAATTATTGATTTAACTATATTTTGTTTTGTAAATCCCTTCCTTATCTCCGTGAGTCAATGTTTTCTTCGTTTGTTCTTTTTCTTTTCTTCTTTTGTTTTTTTTTCTTCTGTTTATTACTTCTTTCTTTCTTTTCCTCTGTGCTCCGTGAGAGTTATTGAAATGTTATTTATTTTTCCATTTTCTTCATTATTAAAGGAGATGTTGCGAGTTGCCTCTCTCTCTCTCTCTCCTTTATACAAATTTATGTTCAGTGTTTTTGGCTAATAAAGTTAAGTCAAGCTCAATTTGCGCAGATAATTTTGTAACATGTTTTAGAAGGGGATTAAACTTCACAATAAAAGCTATGAGATTAGGCTATTATCAAAATTTGATAATTCTCATGAGGTATTTTATAAACCTCGTGAGCATTTTAAGAAGCATTATTTAATACAGAACTATCCCAAATTTGCAACTACCAGATTTTAAGATAGATAGATAAATATTTGAATCAGTTGATAACCCTGCAACTGCTTTTTTTCTTTTTTTTTTTTTTGCTTAAAAGAGGCACCATCATGATCCCAATACAGGAAATACGGATAATATAACTTCCGAGCACCGCTTGAGCATTTTTGTAATTTGTCAATATGGTCCTCGTGTTGGAAATATACTCCCCAAGGGGCCCCCCACTTTCAACCACCTAGCGTACAGCTCAGAACACCATTTCTGCCGCAAAGTTACGTCCCAGGAGGCACAGTCTCCGCCACGCTAGGCACACTTTGGCCAAGCTTGGCGTACTATTGCCACGCTTTGCACACTTTCGCCACGCTTGGCCTGTGATACCTGGTCTACGTGGTCCCTGAAAGTGGACCCCCTTGGTACTGCCCAGATATCTGAAAAATCTCTCCACTTTAGAAGACACGGGCAACAGATTTGCTTTTATTTCTGGAATAATTTTGTTGGATAACCCTTCTCATGATGTCTTCTGTTCATTGAATTTCTGGTGATTCAGCAGTTTGATATGAGTGATTGTCAATAAATACTCCCACCTCCACCTTAAGCTTCATGGCCTTACCTGGCAGACGAAGTGTAGCCTATATATGGTTTCTGTTTATTATTATTATTATTGTTTATCTATTATTGTTATTGTTATCTATTATTATTGTTATTATTATTATTATATCTGTTTATTATTATATAATTATTATTATTTGCAATTACAGCATCTTTATCTCTAAAAAAGGAGTTCTTTACTCCTGCTACTAACGGAATCCTGAAGGTATTCGAGTTAGTTCGATGCATTTTAAACATTATTATAGTAGCCCAATGAATGTTCAAGTGCCCAAAATTTATAGGCCTGGTAATAAGAGAAATAGCCTATCAGACAATAAACAAAAGGAAACTATCAGTGTTAGCGCTGTTTCGCAATCTTGAAACCAATTCTTAACTTCATTAATTTCTCAACTACTTCTTGTCCTTGGTTAAGATCAGAGGTGGCTAAATTGCTTGAATTGCTTTAATCTTATATATATATACGATATTTGTTTTTTTTTTTTTATATGCTTTTTCACTATATAGGCCTAACATCGATGGCTTTCAGCAGGGCCATATTCAGGATTTTTTCCTGGGGGGGGGGGAGTACAAAACTAGCTATGTTTTTACGAGTCAGAAAAACATTTCGGGGGAGAGGTTCAAACCCCCGTATCCCCCTACTGAATACGGCCTTGGTTTTCAGTCTCCAGGACGTTTGTTAAGGGGTGCTTCGGGACCGACACAGACACTTGAATTAGAATCTAAGTCTAAAGGACAGGAGCTAGAATTTAAAGCACATAATGTTGAAGTCATCTTAAGGACTGAGAAAGAGGCTGTCTATTCCACTCTTATGAGCCAGTGCTGAGTTAATTAAAGTCACAGTATATAAATAATAGATATTATAGATATTATATACAAAATTGTATATTATAGATAATAATAGATATTGTATTATCTAGCCTATCGCAGTGATCAAAGTCATCAAAGTGTTATAAACCTCTTTTATAATTGTATTCGGCTCTTTTATGAATAAATGAAAAATAACGTGGATATGATATGAGGAATGGGACTGAATACGAATATAAAAATATGCAAGGCTGTTAGGGTAACATTTCTTATGTTTAAATATAGAATAAAATTACTAACATGATTTTACTCCCAAATGATGGTAAATTTATTTATTTATGATTAGGCTATTATTATTTTTTTACAAAATGGATGTCCGAAATCAGGCACTGTCCAATTGCTGAGGTATTACCCTAGGCACGAGCTTACCAAAGGGATAAACTAGACAGTTAATTAGATTGATAAAACTCTAGATGAAGGGGTAGGCCTATTACCTTTTTTAAGCCCAAGAAAATCAAAATCATTAAACAATTTCATGAAAAGCTGTAAGAGATGCTTCAAAAGAAATGCTCAGCTGGTCTTGTAGCTACAGGGCAATTCTAGAACACTCATTTTACCCTTTGTTTCCTAGGGAGTACCTTATGTTAGCTAATTTTACCAATTTTACCGATTTTACCTTATTTTACCAATTTTACCATTGAAAAAACAAGTTTTTTCAACTGAAAGTAAGGAGCAACATTAAAAATTGAAACGAACTGAAATTATTACGTATATGAAGGGGGGTTGCCTCCTCCTCACCACAGAACTCTACGCTAAAGTTTTTAGTACTTTTAAAAAAGCTTCTTATCCTTCTAATTAAACGACCCTTGTGTTTCAGGAGTCGGTCACAAGGCATTTAGGCGGAATTCAAACGTCATAGAAAAGGGTCATGAGTTGAGGAGGGGGTGACCCCACGATTCATGCTAGAAATTTCTCTTCTTCGGATTGATGTACAGCTTCGATTCTTTATGTCAGTTGGAAAAAAACTTGTTTTTTTATTTAATTTTTGGTCGTTTTTTAAATAATGCCAGGAAATCTGGCCCCACTTCCATGGAGAAATCCCCCTCCCCACGGATATATCCTCTAAACAATTCAATCCCGGCGAAAATTTACCCAGGACAATTATCCTTAACAACTCCACCCGTAAAATTGAGATGGAAAAGAGAAAGCAAGACATGTAAAAATAGTTTTGTATAGGAATTCTTGCAAATTCCCCCAATGTATAATTTCGCCTGACAAGTTCACTACCTGGAAACTTCCCTACCTATGGAAAATTTCCTCATGAAAAAACCCCCAGCGGAAAATTCGTCCCCCTCCCACCCTAAAATGTAATAACAAATACTATATGCAAACAATTGGAGGATTTTATAACTTAAGACCTTTCCCCAGGGGCTGTGGGGGGTCATGTTACATCCGAAGACATACTTATTGGGCCTTTCAACTATGTTGAACAAAATAGCTATCTCAGAATTACTGCTTATTGCAGTCTATTGCGAAGCTTATTGCAATCAATTAAATAACTTACTGAATAAGCGTAATTATTGTGCTCCATTCTACATGGTTTAAACATAAAAAATGAATTTCTTACATAAAAATCAGAGAAATTTTTCAAACCCATGAAACTATGAAACTAACCAAAAATATTATTAGCCTATGCTAATAGATGAATATTCCAATAATTTTCTATCTGTAAAGACGAATTGTAGAGGTTTCAATAAGGGCTTTTGGAAGTAATTCAATTGAATACCAAAAATTACAAAAATCACTTACAATGAGCTTAATGAACAAGGGGATAATAATACTTAATAGACACACAAGATGTCTCTTTTGAGGATGGGCACATCTACTTTTTCATATTTCACATGGCTATCATCTCATTTTGAGTTGAGCAGGCCTGGTATGCATAATACACTTAATTCTTGTGAATGTCTTTCTATTTATATTATTGCCGCATTTCGTGATATTTGACGTTGAGTTGAATAACAATGAATACCATTAACAAGAGAAAATGATTCATCATGATGTCTTCTAAAATCGAAATTATTATAATGGTAGATAAATGCTGTAAAGTGACGAGTCAGCTCGAGGTGGCTCCCACTTCCTAAAATTACATACACCAAATTGAAGCTCACTACCAGACACAGACTGTACCATGCATGGCCCAAAACCTACCACCCGCGGCATCAAGCGGCATGACAAAATCGTGTCGTACTTCGTGAAACATTTGGCTCTAGTTGATGTGGAGTTGGAAACCACTCATGCAAGTTTGCACCAGAGTTTCAACTGAAACCGGCCTTTATGAATGAAGCCAATACGCAGAGGTAATGAGTAAAACAATTGCAAAGATGCATAGTTGGAATTTCACAATAGACCACAAATTGATCAATGAATTACTGATGACCATTCAATACTAGACTTTAAGGACGTTCGATTCCAAAAATGTCATTTTGTGAATCTCAGCGTCGGCTGACAGACTGAAAGACAAAGGGTACATTAGCAAATTTTCTCAGCAACACAGGGAGCTTTTGAAGCAATGTCGGCATACATTGATAGGGGATCTTCGATGCGTCAATAGTTCTAAACGCTAACGAGAAACTAGTTTAAAACAAAGGAAACCTATAATCGCTTACTAATTGTTGAGCAAAACGTTGTCTAATCAATGTTCCTACAGAATAAACAATGTGCATCCTGTGTTTGCAAAGACTTCAATCAAGGCAGTTAGACAAACAAGAAACTTGTAAAGCTGTTCAATTATTCAATGATGCTTCTTTTGGGCTGATTTTTAATGATTTCCAAGCAGGTACACTAGAAAGGGGCGGATCCAGGATTTTTTTTTAGGGGGGGGGGGAATAGGTTGATCCGATTGTTTTTTTTTTGTTAGGGCGGGGTACAAAATAGGTTGATCCGATTAACTTAACAAATTAACCGGAACAAGTTTAATTAACGCAAACTTGAGTTATTTAAGTAAATTACACTACTTTAGACTACGTTAGGGGGGCGCCCCCCCTCTGGATCCACCACTGACACTAGAACATCTTTAAGGGCTGCTCTTTCCTGAACTTTTAAAAAGAAAATTCTGCTCCATTCAGTAAAATAAATAAAAATATGCTTTCTAATCAAGTAAGCTTTATTAAATTTTAATATCTCCATCTCTGGCACAAAACATAAAATTTCCGGGTAAGTAGCGTAGGTGTCGGCTTTTAGTTTTCTGTCGTTTACTCGGACTCTTTTCTAAGCTATACAAGTTATGGCAAGACCGTCCAATCAATCCTGAAGAGTTTGGCCGCACAAACTAAAAAAGCTTGTAATGGACGAGATAGTGGTTCTTTAAGGAAGTGGTTAATAGTGGTAATAGTGGTAAAAAGTGGTAATAGTAAAAAGTGGTAATAGTAAAAAGTGGTAGTGGTAAAAAGTGGTAATAGTGGTTCATTAAGGTATCGAACTACCTTAAAACAATAAATTTATAGTAATTTAGAAGCCGCAATGTCACATGATATTTTGCATTTCGGGGGAAAAACTTGAAAATGGGTTTTAGGCGTTTGGGCACATTGTTGTTCACAAAGTGACACAAGGACGACTTCATGGGCATCCAAGAAACATCGAAATTAAATTTTGACATCAAAAGCTTTTCAGTTTTGGGATGTGAGAAAGAGGGATACCAGACGATTTGGAAAGAGCCAAATAATATATACAGCAAAACGGAACAAACTAACTTTTAAGAAACTTATTTACTTTTAAGAATAATTTTAAAAACCAGAGAAACCAATTTGTACAGTGAGACAGGAAAACAGAAGCAACGAAAAGATTTCTTGCACTGGGGGATGAGAGATCCAACTGCCGAAGTAAAATTCAACCGATCCCAAATTGGTCCGGCATTTTTGCTCTGTGGCACAAAACATAGAAAAGGATAGTTTATTGGTAAGCATACCTTTGAAACAGATTGAGATTGATAGAATCAAAAATGACAGTAGTTGTTTATTTTTTTGCTTCGGGATCATTACATTATATAGTTTTATTGTGTAAAATATTTATGTAAATATTTTTTCGGCAATTGTTTTTTTTTAGTAGCACGCCGTCGCAAGCGACACTTTTGATGTGCCACCAATTGATTTTGCCTCTGTTTTGTTTTTGGACGATATATCATTGTTACTAATACTACTACTATTTGGGAATGATCTATTTTGCTAACAATGGCAAAAGAGTAAAAAAATATTCTCGATGAGGGATTATCTCGATTTTCTATCACCATTGGTTTGATGCAACACGTTCGATACAAATTTAACCCCTAAGAAAGTTCAAGGGAGGGAGGTGTTGAAATACGAAAAGAAACAGATTTTGTAGTAATATTTTTTCAACTCAGTAACAAGTATCTATATGACTATACTAACTATACTAACTATCTACTAACTATATGAGTAACGAAAGCTGTCCTATGATATGACTGTATGACTGTACTAACTATACTAACTATATGAGTAACGACATCTGTTCTGTGATATGACTATACTAACTACATGATTAACGACAGTTGTCCTGTGATAATAAGGGAGCTACCGCCTCTTTAGCCTATCCTCTTATCACTTAGTTAACAATACGTATTTCTTCAGGCGATAGGGAGTTTTTGTGGATAGGGACCCCAACGGCTCCCATCTCCAAATTGACGTGAAAACCTACTACGTGCTTCATGTTTAGGGCCCTAGGCGGCAGAAAACAACACTATATTGTTGCACAAACTCCTTTTTCGCTTAAAAAGAATACTAGAACTCGAAGCTTTGTATTTGAATGAACCCTTTGCGAATTTTCTGTGACTTCAAATCCAGCATGATCGACCGTCAAAATGATTATATAGGCCTATTCATTCGCAAATATTCTTCTCTAGGTAAGTGCAAAATTTCGAATTTTGTACATACAAGACAGAAATACGTATCTTATGTTTCACACAAACTCAATTTAATGCTGCGATTTTAGAAATATTCCCTTGGGGGGGGGGGGTCCTCCCTTTTTCAAAAATGACACAAATTTTCCTGCTAGCAACTTTTGTCCAGTAACATTAAACTTGATGAATTTTATATATGTGGAATCATTCATAAAAATTATATTCTTTTAACGAATTTTTTCGTAAAAAAATTTTTTCGTTTCGTTAATTATGAATTTTTTCAGTTTTCGTTTTTTCGAGTTTTGCTTACTATGGACGAGGCTCACACTTTAATTACTCTTGGTTACCATGAACAACTTAACGTACTGAACTCGGAATGTGTTCCAGAACTTTTTTTTTCATCAATAATGATAATGAATTATTTGTTATTAGTTCCCTTGAAAGACAACAGATAACAGAAAAATTATTTGTAATTCGTATTACTACAAATTCTTCATTAAGTAATTTGTATATACTACAAGCCACAGAACGGACTATAGCGTTAGCCCTTTTAACTATTCTAAGCATTTTTGAGGCTAGATTTATTTTTATCTGTCATTTTAGACTGAAGGCATCAACAAATACTTAATGATCAGTATTTTTTTAACTTTCAAACACACTTTTTTTTTCATTATTCGGTAAACTCTGATGTTTTTTTACCCTCCAACGTTATTCCGTCTCAATAGCTCAAGGATTGGTAGAACTAAACAACAAAAACTTCATAAAGACCACGGGATTAAAAGAGGGTCGTAAAAAAATTAAAAAGGGGGGGGGGGTTGAGACCAAGATATTTTCTTATTCCAGAGCGAGAATTATCCCATAAGAAATTAGTTTCAAATACTTGTCTTTTTAGTGCCTTAAGAGGTCATGGAGTAATTTGGAATACTGGAGAAGATAAGATTAAACTGAATGTCGTTGGTCGAAGGTTGATTAAACTGAATGTCGTTGGTCGAAGGTTGACTAAACTGAATGTCAAAATTCCTGGAAATGAGAGGAGAGAGCGAGCTGTGGTGTTGTTATGAAATTATGTGAATATGTATGGAAAAGAAGGAAGAAGAGAAAAGGGATTGAGTTAAGAAGGTTTGGCTATGATTGAAGGAGAATGATAGCGCATTTAAGTAAAACTGAAAGGTGGAAAGAACGAGTGCATATTGAGTGGATGGAGTTGTTGGTTGAAGAGTCTATTTGAAAGATGTAGGTTATGTTTGAGGAGATATGTTGTATGTGTTTGTGTGTGAGAAGAAATGGGTAAAACATCGTTGCCAGTTTCTTTAATTGTGTTTTTTGTTTTGTTTTTGGAATTAAATAGCAGCCGAAGTATAGTTAAAAGGGAAAAATGAAAAGATTAAGTTGAAAAGTGGTATCATTATAACTTTAATTGATGTCTTTGTAATTTATAAATATGTTGGTGTATTTTTTTGTAAAAGAAGGTTATACTGATAGATAATTTGGTTTATTTGTTTTATTATTATTAATTAAATTAGTTTATTTTGAATTTCTTTATTATTATTATTTGTTTTATAGGAGGCACGGAGGGTCACCATCCGGAAGAGTTTAGAAGAAATAGCCACCGTATGAAGGGCCTCTTGTTGGGGGAGAACGCCCTTATGGCAATGGCAATGGCAATTCTTTTTTCTTTTATTGGAAAGTTTTTGGTAGTTATATGGTGACTGGAAGTGTGTCCAGTTCGGGTGCTATTTAACAAAAAAAAAAGAGTAGGTGACGTCTAAAGTTAAAATTTGATGTATTTTGAATTTAAAATTTGTCTTCACTGAGAGGAGAGGAGGTGTTTTTTTTTAATTAAAAATAGGGGGCGTTGAGACCAAGATATTTTCTTATTCCAGAGCGAGAATTAAGCCATAAGATGACGTAGGTTTTCAAATACCGACGTCATCTTCTTCCCTCCCATCAGGGCCAAATTTAACACTTTGATGCTCCAAGGCCCAAGCGGTTTTGCCGCTCTCATTTTGCGAAATTTTCGGGAAAATCCCCGAAAATTCGAAAATAGTGGGAGCACTGAGCAGAACAAGAGAAAGAGACTAAAGACAGAGGTGATACCGAGCTCTCAGCTGCCATTCTTGGGAGACTAAACATCTGGCAGTTTATAAGTGGCCATGGAATTCCTGTCTTGTTTCAAAAACACTTTTCTGTGAAAAGGCAGCGCGGTGACGGAGTGCACCTGGCACTTTGACGATAAATCTCATCAATCCAGGTTTTGTTAAGAAAAAAAAAACAATCAGTGATATTTTATTGCGCCCCAAGGCATTAGGCGCCCCTAGGCCCATTATTAACTGACATCGTAGTATTTCATCGTCAATTAGTCAAGGTATAAAATTCATATTTTGGTCAGTCAGTGGTTCAGGGCCTTCCTTAAAATTTCATGCTTTATTTCCTAGAAAAATCATAAGTAGCTATGTGGTCCAACATGACTAGAGGCAGCCACATATGCAGGGATTGTTAGCACTCTTATACATGGCCTCTTCTACACTAAATATGGTACTTAACAGCCAGTACAAAAGTAGAGTAGTACCTTATACTTCTAGTACTTTATGTCCCTTCCTGTGCTATTTGGGGTGATTACGTTCCTTGGCACCTTTCCAGAGCATGTACCTATGGATTTGCATACTTTATGTTCCTTCTTGTGCCATTTGCTTACTTTACGTTCCTTGGCACCTTTCCAGAGCATGTACCAATGGATACCTTTCCAAGCAACGTGATTGAACACGCTTTTACAATCGGAATCGTTTGATTAACATTTGCAAAAAAAAAGGGGTAAGGAATTCGCAAATTGGACTCTATGAACGACATTAATTAATTTTTGAATAATAGGAGTGTGATTGATTCTAATTAGTGATTGGATAATTTTTTAACAAGAAATCTCTGAATAAAATATTTTGGAGAGATGGGGGCGAGGTGTCTTAGAGTACTTATAATGGTGTTATTTGGGGAGATTACGTTCCTTGGCACTTTTGAATGACATTGCGAGTTGACCTAGCTCTACCTCTCTGGATTTTTTATTCGTCGTTGAGATTCTGTATAAAATGCTCAGGGGGGGGGGGGGGTGAAGCGATGACAGAGTGGATGTCTTAGACTAGTGATAGTGCTGTACTGTGACACGAATTGCTTGCGAAAAACCCAAATGAATGACTTGAAATAAAAATTTTAACAAGAAAGGTCTGAAAATTGTTTTTGGGGGTATGGGGCGATGACAGAAGTATGTATTAGAGTAGTTATAGTTCTGTACTGTGGCATGAATTGCTTGTGAAAAACCAAAATGAATGACTTAAAATAGAATTTTGAACAAGAAATGTCTGAAAATTGTTTTTTTTTTTTTTGGGGGGGGGGTTGGGGGTTGGGGGGGGCGATGACAGAGTGGATGTCTTAGACTAGTGATAGTGCTGTACTGTGGCACGAATTGCTTGCGAAAAACCCGAATGAATGACTTGAAATAAAAATTTTAACAAGAAATATCTGAAAAGTAGTTTTTGGGAGATGGGGCGATGACAGAGCGGATGTCTTAGACTAGTTATAGTGCTGTACTCTGGCATGAATTGCTTTTCGAAAACACGGGTGAATTAGATGAAAATAAAGTTTTAACAAGACATGTCTGAAAAGTGTTTTTGGGGAGATGGTGTGATGACAGAAGGGTGTCTTAGACTAGTTATAGTTCAGTACTGTAGCACGAATTGCTTGTGAAAAACCCAAATGAATAACTTGAAATACAATTTTTAACGAGAAATGTCTGAAAAGTGTTTCTGGGGAGATGGGGCGATGACAGAAGCGTGTCTTAGAGTAGTTATAGTTCTGTACTGTGCACGAATTGCTTGTGAAAAACCCAAATGAATGACTTGAAAATAAAGTTTTAACAAGAAATGTCTGAAAAGTGTTTTTGGGGAGATGGGGCGAGGAGAGCAGCGTGTCTTAGAGTAGGTATAGTTTTGTACTGTGGCTAGAATTCCTTTCAAAGGAATTGAAATAAAAATTTTAACCCAAATGAATGACTTGAAATAAAATTTTTTACGAGAAATGTCAGAAAATTGTTTTTGGGGGGATGAGGCGATGACAGATTGGATGTCTCAGACTAGTGATAGTGCTGTACTGTGGCAGGAATCCATTGCAAAAGACCCAAATGAATGACTTGAAATAAAATTTTTAACAAGAAATGTCTGAAAAGTATTTTTTGGGAGATGGGGCGATGACAGAGTGGATGTCTTAGACTAGTTATAGTGCTGTACTCTGGCATGAATTTCTTTTCGACACCCCGGATGAATTAGTTCAAAATAAATTTTTAACAAGAAATGTCCAAAAAGTGTTTTTGGGGAGATGGGGTGATGACAGAAGGGTGTCTTAGACTAGTTATAGTTCAGTACTGTGGCACGAATTGCTTGTGAAAAACCCAAATGAATGACTTGAAATAGAATTTTTAACGAGAAATGTTTGAAAAGCGTTTAGTGTTAGGGGGGGGGGGGGGGGGGGGGCGATGACAGAGTGGATGTCTTAGACTAGTGATAGTGCTGTACTGTGGCACGAATTGCTTTCGAAAACCCAAATGAATGACCTGAAATAAAAATTTTAACGAGAAAGGTCTGAAAATTGTTTTTGGGGGGATGGGGCGATGACAGAAGCGTGTCTTAGAGTAGTTATAGTTCTGTACTGTGGCATGAATTGCTTGTGAAAAACCAAAATGAATGACTTGAAATAGAATTTTTAACAAGAAATGTCTGAAAACTGTTTTTGGGGAGATGGGGCGATGACAGAAGCGTTTCCACACACAAAGATACGAAACACACCTAGAGACGACACACGCATAGAGACAACACACACGCATAGAGACAACACACACACAGAGAGACGACATCCACACAGAGACGACACACACACACAGAGACGACACACACACACAGAGACGACACACACAAAGTGACGAGTTACACATAAAGACGAGACACACACAGATACGACAAACACACAGAGACGACACACATAGAGAGACGACATACACACTCAGAGACGACAAACACAAAGAGACGACACACACACAGAGACGACACAAACACAGATACGACACACACAAAGAGACGACAAACCCACAGAGACGACACACACACACACACAGAGCTGACTCATACACAGATAGTAAAAACACACATAGACGACAGACAAAAAGAGAAGACTCACACACAAAGAGTATAAACACACAGAAACGACACGCACAACCACAGACACGACACACACAAAGAGACGACACAGACACAGAGACGACACACACACACAGAGACGAAATACACACAGAGACGACATATACACAGAGACGACACACACACAGAGACGACAAACATACAGAGAAGACACAAAAAAAGAGACGAAACACACACACAAAGACAACAAACACAGAGACAACACACGCACAGAGACGACACACGCACAGAGACGACACACGCACAGAAACGATACACACACACACAGATACGAAACACACATAGAGACAATACGCACACAGAGACAACACACGCACACACAGAGACGACACACACATAGCGACGACACACGCACAGAGACGACACACAGAGACGACAACACACAGAGAGAAGACACACGCACAGAGACGACACGCACACAGAGACAACACACACACAGAGATGACACACATATAGCGACAACACACACACAGAGACGACACACACACAGAGACGACAACGCACCGAGAGAAGACACACGCACAGAGACGACACACACAGACAGAGATGACACACACACAGAGACGAAACACACATAGAGACGACTCACGCACAGAGACGATACACACACACAGAGACAACACACACAGAGATGTCACACATATAGCGACAACACACACACAGAGACGACACACGCACAGAGACGACAAAACACAGAGAGACGACACACGCACAGAGACGACACACACACAGAGACGACACACACACAGAGACGAAAAACACATAGCGACAACACACTCAGAAATACGACACACACACAGAGACAGCACACACCCAGAGACGACACACGCACAGAGATACGACACATGCACAGAGACGACACACACACACACAGAGATGACACACACACACATACGAAACACACATAGAGACGACTCACGCACAGAGATGATACACACACACAGAGACAACACACACAGACACGAAACACATACATAGCGACGACACACGCACAGAGACGACACACGCACAGAGACGACAACACACACACACAGAGAAGACACACCCAGAGAGACGAAACACTCACACAGACGACACACACACACAAGGACGACACACACACAGAGACGACACACACTCAGAGAAGACACACGCACAGAGACGACACACATAGAAATAGGACACACACATAGCAACGACACACGCATAGAGACGACACACACACAGAGACGACACACACACACAGAGAGAAGACACACGCACAGAGACCACACACACACAGAGACGACACACATACACAGAGACGACATACACACAGAGATGACACACACACACACAGAGACGAAACACACATAGAGACGACACACGCACAGAGACGATACACACACACAGAGACAACACACACAGAGAGACCAGACACACACACAGAAACGACACACACACATAGAGACGATACACACAAAGAGACGACACACACACAGATACGAAACACATATAGAGACGATACACGCACAGAGTCGATTCACACAAAAAGACAACAAGCACAGAGACAACACGCACACAGAGACAACACACACACAAAGACGCGACGACACAAACACAGAGACGACACACGCACAGAGACGACAACACACAGAGAAAAGACACACGCACAGAGACGACACACACACACAGAGACGACACACACACACACAGAGATGACACACACACAGAGATGACACAAACAAAAACACCCACACAGAGACGAAACACACATAGAGACGACACACGCACAGAGACGACACACAGACAGAGACGACACACACACAGAGACGAAACACACATAGAAACGACACACGCACAGAGAAATGTCAAACACACATAGAGACGACACACACAAAGAGACGACACACACAGATACGAAACAAACATAGAGACGACACACGCATAGAGACAACACACACACACAGAAACAACAACCACACAGAGACGACACACACACAGAGACGACACACACATAGAGAAGACACACGCAAAGACACGACACACAGAGTCATCCAAAAAGTTGGGTTGATCTAGGTTCACTTAGAGTGGCGTGCCACTCTAAGTGAACCTAGATCAACTCAACTTTTTGGATATCTCTCTCACTATGATTCTGTTTGTGTGTCGTGTCTGTGCGTGTGTCGTCTCTGTGTGTGTCGTCTCTGTGTGGGTGTTGTCTCTGTGTGTGTGTTGTCTCTATGCGTGTGTCGTCTCTATGTGTGTTTCGTATCTGTGTGTGTGTGTCGTCTCTTTGTGTGTGTCGTCTCTATGTGTGTTTGTTATTTATCTGTGCGTGTGTCGTCTCTATGGGTGTTTCGTCTGTGTGTGTGTCATCTTTGTATGTGTGTCGTCTCTGTGCGTGTGTCGTCTCTGTGTGTGTGTCATCTCTGTGTGTGTGTCGTCTCTGTGTGTGTGCGTGTCGTCTCTGTGTGTGTGTGTCGTCTCTGTGTGTGTGTGTCGTCTCTGTGCGTGTGTCGTCGCTATGTGTGTGTGTCGTCTCTGTGTGCGTTGTCTCTGTGTGTGTGTATCGTCTTTGTGCGCGTGTCGTCTCTATGTGTGTTTCGTCTCTGTGTGTGTGTCATCTCTGTGTATGTTTAGTCTCTGTGTGTGTGTCCTCTCTGTGTGTTGTCGTATCAGTATTTTTGTTTTATCTGTGTGTGTGTCGTATGTTTTTTTTTGTATTCTTTGTGCGTGTTTCATCTCTATGTGTGTGCGTTTTCTCTGTGTGTCGTCTTTCTGCGTGTGTCGTCGCTATATGTTTGTCGTCTCTGTTTGTGTATTATCTCTGTGTGCGTGTCGTATCTTTGTGTTTGTCTTATCTCTGTGTGTGTGTAGTATCTGGGTGTTTGTCCTACCTGTGCGTTTTTAGTCTATATGTGTGTGTTGTCTCTGTGCGTGTGTCGTCTATGTTTGCGTTTGCTCTCTGTGTGTGTGTGTCTTCTCTGTGTGTGTGTGTCGTCTCTGTGTGTGTCGTCTCTGTGGGTGTGTCGTCTCTGTGTGTGTGTCGTCTCTGTGTGTGTGGTCTCTGTGTGTGTGTGTCTCGTCTCTGTGCGTGTGTCGTCTCTATGTGTTTCGTCTCTGTGTGTATGTCATCTCTGTGTGTGTGTGTATCGTCTGTGTGTGTGTGTCTTCTCTCTGTGCGTTGTCGTCTCTGTGTGTGTGTCGTCTCTGTGTGTGTGTTGTCGCTATGTGTGTGTCATCTATGTGTGTGTGTTGTCTCTGTGTGCGTGTCGTCTCTGTGCGTGTGTATTCTCTCTGTGTGTTGTCGTCTGTGTGTCGTCTCTGTGCGTGTGTCGTCGCTATGTGTGTGTCGTCTTTGTGTGTGTGTATGTGTGTGTGTTGTCTCTGTGTGCGTGTTGTCTCTGAGCTTGTTGTCTTTGTGTGTGTGTCGTCTCTGTGGATGTATCGTCTCTATGTGTGTATCGTATCTGTGTGTGTGTGTCGTTTCTGTGCGTGTGTTGTCTCTGTGTTTGTTGACTTTGTGTGTGTGTATCGTCTCTGTTTTTGCGTCTTCTCTGAATGTTTGTCGTCTATATGTTTGTGTCGCCTCTGTGTATGTGTCATCTCTGTGTGTGTTTTGTCTCTGTGTGTGTGTCGTCTCTGTGTCTGTGTTGTCTCTATGTGTGTGTCGTCTCTGTGTGTGCGTGTCGTTTCTGTGTGTTTGTCCTCTCTGTGTGTGTGTCGTCTCTTTGTGTTTGTCGTCTCTGTGTGTTTGTCCTCTCTGTGTGTGTGTCAGCTCTGTGTGTATGTGTCGTCTCTGTACGTTTGTCGTCTCTTTGTGTGTTTCGTATCTGTGTGTGTCGTCTCTTTGTGTGTGTGTTGTCTCTGTGTGTTTGTCGTCTCTCTGTGTGTGTGTGGTCTCTCTATGTGTGTCGTCTCTGTGTGTGAGTCGTCTCTGTGAGTGTGTCATCTCTATGTGTAAGACGTCACTTTGAGTGTGTCGTCTCTGTGCGTGTGTGTCGTCTCTGTGTGTGTGTGTCGTCTCTGTGTGTGTGTCGTCTCTGTGTGGGTGTCGTCTCTGTGTTTGTGTTGTCTCTATGTGTGTGTCGTCTCTCTGTGTGTGTCGTATCTGTGTGTGTGGGCACGCTTCTGTCATCGCCCCATCTCCCCAAAAACAGTTTTCAGACATTTCTTGTTAAAAATTTATTTCAAGTCATTCATTTTGGTTTCACAAGCAATTCATGCCACAGTACAGAACTATAACTACTCCAAGACACGCTTCTGTCATCGCCTCATCCCCCCAAAAACAATTTTCAGACCTTTCTCGTTAAAATTTTTATTTAAAGTCATTTATTTGGGTTTTTCACAAGCAATTCGTGCCACAGTACAGCACTATCACTAGTCTAAGACATCCACTCTGTCATCGCTCCACCCCCCCCCCCTAACACTATGCAGACATTTCTTGTTAAAAATTTTATTTCAAGTCATTCATTTGGGTTTTTCGCTAGCAATTCCTGCCACAGTACAGCACTATCACTAGTCTAAGACATCCAATCTGTCATCGCCTCATCCCCCCAAAAACAATTTTCAGACATTTCTCGTTAAAAATTTCATTTCAAGTCATTCATTTGGGTTTTTCGAAAGGAATTCTAGCCACAGTAAAGAACTATAACTACTCTAAGACACGCTGCTGTCCTCGCCCCATCTCCCCAAAAATAGTTTTCAGACATTTCTTGTTAAAACTTTATTTTCAAGTCATTCATTTGGGTTTTTCACAATCAATTCGTGCCACAGTAAAGAACTATAACTACTCTAAGACACGCTTCTGTCATCGCCCCATCTCCCCAGAAACACTTTTCAGACATTTCTCGTTAAAATTTCTATTTCAAGTCATTCATTTGGGTTTTTCACAAGCAATTCGTGCCACAGTACTGAACTATAACTAGTCTAAGACACCCTTCTGTCATCACCCCATCTCCCCAGAAACACTTTTCAGACATTTCTTGTTAAAACTTTATTTTCAACTAATTCACCCGGGTTTTCGAAAAGCAATTCATGCCGGAGTACAGCACTATAACTAGTCTAAGACATCCACTCTGTCATCGCCCCATCTCCCAAAAAATACTTTTCAGACATTTCTCGTTAAAATTTTTATTTCAAGTCATTCATTTGGGTTTTTCACAAGCAATTCGTGCCACAGTACTGAAATATAACTAGTCTAAGACACCCTTCTGTCATCTCCCCATCTCCCCAAAAACACTTTCCAGACATTTCTTGTTAAAACTTTATTTTCAACGAATTCATCCGAGTTTTCGAAAAGCAATTCATGCCACAGTACAGCACTATCACTAGTCTAAGACATCCACTCTGTCATCGCCCCCCCCCCCCAAAAAAAAACAATTTTCAGACATTTCTTGTTAAAAATTCTATTTCAATTCATTCATTTTGGTTTTTCACAAGCAATTCATGCCACAGTACAGAACTATAACTACTCTAAGACACACTTCTGTCATCGCCCCATCCCCCCGAAAACAATTTTCAGACCTCTCTCGTTAAAATTTTTATTTCAAGTCATTCATTTGGGTTTTTCGCAAGCCATTCGTGTCACAGTACACCACTATCACTAGTCTAAGACATCCACTCTGTCATCGCTCCACCCCCCCCTGAGCATTTTATACAAAATCTCAAGGACGAATAAAAAATCCGGAGAGGTAGAGCTAGGTCAACTCGCAATGTCATTCAAAATTGCCAAGGAACGTAATCTCCCCAAATAACACCATTATAAGTACTCTAAGACACCTCGCTCCCATCTCTCCAAAAATATTTTATTCAGAGATTTCTTGTAAAAAAATTATCCAATCACTAATTAGAATCAATCACACTCCTATTATTCAAACATTAATTAATATCGTTCATAGAGTCCAATTTACGAATTCCTAACCCCAACATATGCCTTATATGCCTGGAGGCATATAAGGTGTTTATAGAAAGCGTTGTCTTAGAAACCTGAAAATGGATCATTCGATTGGAAATCGAAAGGCCTAGTGCCCTTTTTAATAATCGAAAGTCATTGGAAGGCTTGACATTTTTATAGTAAAGATTGATGTGGGTATAATGTATCATTTTTGTTTAGACCAGGGCACTTAGTATCGAAGGAGTTTTCGTAGGAACTTCGAAAAGTGCCCGTTAGATTGAAAATAGAAAGGGCTGATGTCATTTTTAATACTCGAAAGTGATTGGAGGTAAACTAATCCCCCTCCCACGCCCATCCTCTCATTTGCCTTTATGTTTAAAAAGTAAATGTTGCCTTAAGATTAAATAAAAATGCACTGTGTTAATGCTAATTCCCAATAAGGCATCTCAGCAGTATCCCAAGAACGACTGAGAGTATTATGTTCAAACTTTCGGGGCTACTTCTGCTCTTGAAATTTAACCAAATCAAAATAGCGGAAATGTATCCAAGCTATCAAAGAAAGTAAACAGGTTTTTTTGTGAATAGTGTCAAGTTTTCCATTTCAGGTCAACTAGAGGAGGTATGAAACTAAATTAAACACAACTATTTGTGTCCAGATTTTTAAAAGGGTCTATGTTTAAAAATTGCTGAAAATTTTTTTCCAGCATACAAATAGCAGGTCAAACTATAAGTTCTTAAAAAAACGAAAAGATTTAAAGTTTTATTTTATTTTTCCCTGAAAAGATTATGTCAATATAAAACGAACAGAAATAATTAAGAAAACTGTTTCCACAAAATAAATTTTTCAAAGAAAATTAGAAAACACCATCAAACAAAAAATGAGCAAAAATAAAATCAAATAATCTACCAAGCTTGAAAGTACCACAAATCAGCATCGATAAATAAATGAAACCCAAAACGAACAGAAATTACAATAAATAACCGAGTCAAACTCAAAACGCGCAGAAATTGACATAAGTTGGGCTCAAAACCCCTATACCTTCCCAGAACAGAATTTGCACTTTACTGAAAAAATATAAATGTTTTTACTTTTATAACTTTAATAAATCAAATAATATTAAAAATTTGATTACTAAATATCAGTATATGTATATTAAACTGCCAATGCACATTCATTTGTATTTTTTTCAGTAAAGTGCAAATTATGTTCTGGCCTTGGGGCGGACCTCCCCCCCAAGATTTTTTTCTGGCGGCCTCTCCCTATTTTGTTTTACTCTTTTTATAGAATAATTTGTCAATTTGGTCAATTATTGGCAACTTTTTCCCATTGGGCCCCCCAAGATTTTGCTCAATGACGCCCTTGTCACATTGGGCCCCCAATATTTTGCTCTAGATCCGCCCCTGAAAGCCCTTATGTTTGAATAGCATTGAAAGGGATTCCCTATGGCATATTTCTTTTGTTCCTGTTTGATTTATATTCTATAGCAGCCTATACCTTTACTCAATTTTACAATTTTTAGAAATAGTGAAAGGGTAGAGATCATATCCCGATATCAAATTCCCAGGGCATAATTCTGACTCCAAATTCATTCGCCTAATCAAGGACTTGACCTAGCTTGTGTTATGTCATGGAACTGCAATTTGAAACCTATGTAGGCTAGCCTATAACTGTTCTTCTCGTAAAGCAAAATAATACACCTAAGCCTGGGCCGCATCCAGGATTTCTTCGAAAAGGGAGGGGTTTACAAAATATATTTTTCGGGGGGGGGGGGGGGGTCGCTTACAAAGAAACTTTAAAAACGCATCATAAATTCGTTTATATTCATTTTTGTTACATTTTTACGAGTCGGATAAACATTTCTGGGGGGGGGGGGGAGTCAAACCCCCCAATTTCCACTGGTTAAGGCTTTGACCCAAGCTCAGCCAATCCAAGTGCAATGCAGTAGGTAACACTGATGCACATCGTCTCTTCTGAACTTGAGAAATGACACTATAATAACGAAAAAGTGGTGTCATTCAATTCTCTATCAGTCACTTGTTTCAAAATATAATGGTCGCTGTTATGACAATTGCGTCCTAGCCCCCCCCTTTAATAGTGCTAGATGTAACCCTCGGCTATATAAAAAAAATTTTATGGGTTTTACCATGTGTCACTCTTTTTTCAACCTATGTACCCATAAACATGGGCGTATGCAGCATTTTTTCTAGGGGGGGGGGGGGCAGTCGATAGTGTGATGGAGTTTTATCAACTGCTTTTTCCAAACCATCTGCTTTTTCAGCCATATCTAATGTAAATTTGAAGGTCTAGGGGGGGGGGGGTCAGCTGCCCCCTCCCTACGCCCATGCCCATAAATTGAATCAACATGGACGAAATGAAGAAACGCAAAAACACTTGGGGAATGCATAGGCCTAATTTGGGCTAGGCCTATATATTTGCAAATTAGGGCCTTAGGGGGGGGGGGGTAAATTATAGTTGGAGCACTATATAAAAGCATTAACTATAATTTTTCTTCATAATATGAAGTAATAATTGTTTTCTTAGCCTGTCTCATTCTCACTAGCCTCAATTCTAGGGTTATATATGATAGCCTATAGGTCCTAAGATAATTTAGCCTATGGGAAAATCAGGTGGGGGAGGGGGTGACTAGTGATTGAGCAGCCTAGAATTTTAAGTCATGTTAGAATATTCTTTTCAAATCCCTTAAAACACTATAAATCAGGAGGCCCATCATCTAAAAATTTACCCTAGGACAATAATCCACCAATCATAAGCAAGGATTTTTTTTAATTAGGTATTCTACCTGTCAAAAAATAGCCTAAATTAGCCTAAATGATTCCCATTAAGGGAATCACAATCTGGAGGGGGGGCAATGTGACTTAAGGTAAAGTTCTACCAAATCATATTATTGAGTTAGGACTAAAGTGAATACGGTCAATATATACCAAATCATATTATTGAGTTTCAAATAAAGTGAATACGCCATTCAATGCCTTTTTTTATGCGGATTATAAATATAATAAGCATTTCTATCAGAAATAAATTTAAGCCCCCCCCCCCTGCATATGCTATACCTAACCCAACCGAACCCTGAATTGGCATATATAGGGGGGCTGAAATTCATTCCCGATAGAAATGCTTATTATATTCATAATCAGCATAAAAAAAGGCATCGAATGGTCTATTCACTTTTGTCCTAACTCAATATTATGATTTCGTAGAACTTTACCTGACTTAATAGGAGTGTAAAAATATAAAATAAAAGGAATTTAATGTCAAAAAACCTGAGAGGGGGTGGCTGCCCCCCTTTCCGGGCCTAGATCCACCACTGACTATTATCATTCATCAAATAAACAAAAAAATTATGCAGTATTACTAGGTTAGCCTATGAAATAATAAAAATATCGGTAAAATTCTACTTTAGTTACTTTTGGCTATCTTGGAAAGGAGTTGGGTTAGGAAAATGAAACTTTCTAGAATGGATGTACTGGATAAGGTTTTTCCTGGGAATGTCCTATGAAGCAGCCCCATCTCTTCACCCCCCCATCTATAACGTTGGAAATTAATGAACCTTACTATTTGTTTTTAACTACCATTTAATACTATATTACTCGCAGAAAAATAAATAACTTCTTACATGAAACAACTTCTACTTTTAAACTTTTTCAATAAAATATATTCCAAAATCCTATTTAAATCCTAAGCCATTTAATTTTCAAACCATGCTGACTTTCTTTATGGTATATGAAACCCGGTTAGTTGTGATGTCACACTTGCCTTATCACAAACCCTTACCCTTAAGGGTAGCAGGAACATGCCAAACAACTCTGTTGATAAAACCATTTAAACTGTATTAATTAGGGAAAGGATTTCACAAGAAAGATCAGTAAAAATAACCTAATCCTTTTTAGAGGACAAATTATGTCATAGGAAGATGTTTAGGAAGCATTAATAGATAAAGTGCTAAAAACATCAGAATCGACTTCAGAGGACACGTTATATCACGGGAAGAGGTTTTTAAAATCCCCCTTCCCCCCAAACTCAAAATTTCCAAAATTTTACTTTAGAAGCTTTTAAATATTTCTAAAGCACTAATAGATAGAGTGCTAAAAACATCAGAATCGACTTCAGAGGACACGTTATATCACGGGAAGAGGTTTTTAAAATCCCCCTTCCCCCCAAACTCAAAATTTTCTAAAATTATACTTTAGGAGCTTTTTAAATATTTCTAAAGCGCTAAGACATAGAGCGCTACAAACATCAGAATCAACTTTAGAGGACAATTTATGTTACGGGACGATGTTTTTTATGTCATTGGAAGATGTTTTTGAAATACCCATTACCCATTGAAATTTTGACAAAACAACATTTTACCTTAATTTTCAGTTATCAGTTTCTTTTTCTCTGGCTATAGTTCTGAAAATGCAATTTCAGTTATTTGAGTAGAATCTTAAGCCATATCAATGTTTTATTTCCAAAATTTAGGAAATGTATTTGCATATATTTAAAACCTTATAAGTTGGGATTGAGAAAAATTTTTGAAGCTGAAAACAATTTTGTTGTACTTCATTTAAACAGAAGATCTATTTTGCAAGGTTCCGTTGCTATAACTCACACATTTTTAAAGGTTAATCACATTTTTATAAATCCCCCTTACCATTCATCCCATTCCCCCTTCATTCTCTAAAATCTGTTTGATATTTTTAAATTTGAAAAGCCTTATTTTCCTCGGGGGTATTTTTTTGGGGGGAGGGGGGTTTTCCGTGAGGGTATTTCTCGTGGGGAGGGGGGTATTTTCTGCGGGGAGGTATTTTCCGGGGGGATTTTCCGGCGGGTATTCGCCAAGAACCACAAATTTGATGGTATGAGTTTTATTAAAATCTTTTACTTTTAGGGGTTGTTTCCCCTTTTACGAAACTCAGACAAATTTGTTACACAGGCAATTTATCAACCAGATTTTAGAGTATTATTCCGGTGCAACACGTTGCAACGAAATGGTCAGCTTAGATTAGTATAAGCAGGGGCACCGCGAGCAGGTCGCTGACCACCGCCCCCACCCACCCCCTCCCCCGCTATCAAATCTCCTTTCAACTAACCTTCGCACCCTCGAAAGAAAATTTTTATATAAGTTCCAACATTTTTTAAATATTTTAAATCGCGGATGTAAAAAATAAAAGCAAAATTTTTCAACATTATAGGATTAAGCTATTTGAATATGTTTTATGTGGTTACCCAACTCAAAATGTTAAGGGGTTTCCAAAAAAAATAATCAAAACGAATATATATTATTCGGTACTTGTGCATTATAAATAACCCACCACTATAGACTGTACAAGGAAACCAGACACACAGGTATTTGTTAGACAAATGGATCGCAAAGCGTGATTTCTTATTACGTTTACAATATTTAAACTGTGTTTTTTTTGGGTTTAGGGAGGGAAAAAGGTACCTTGGTTAGGTTACGTATTTAATATATGCTCTGATTTTGCCCCCCCCCCCGAAGGAGCACATATATATCCCAAAATTGTTTATAAAATATTATATTTTCATCCTATTTTATTTTATTTCATTACAAGTAACAAAACTTAACTTCTTTCGTTTATAGTGGTGGATTATTTATAATGCACATGTACCGAATAATCTCTAGTCTAATATTTACTTCTGCCCCCTCTCTCCCTCTCCCTATTTACGCTTTAATAACGTCTCGTAGCTTCAAGAATGAAGATTGCTACACTAAACTATTTGGACAAAAACATTTGAATTGCTTTAAGAACAAATGGGGTTAGATACTGTAAATTGCCAAATTTCCTGTTACAACGTTTTAAACATTAATTAGTAAATAATACCCATAAAAAACAAATTAGTTGGGGTTATAAAGCTCCGATATATATTTCAGGAAATGGTGCATTCTCGAGGAGATTGAATATTTTTTTTTGAAATAGTGCTCTGCCAGATATCCTTCCATATGTTCTTCTCTTCTGCCAGATCTGGGTATATTGTCTCGAACGTCACGCCAGTGTCTTTCGATGTTTTGTGTGTGAGCACCTGTTGCAGGGTCAACAAAATATGCTGTTGTTGACGCATAAATACTGATAGACCTGGCTAGCCAGGCAATCGTAGGCCCTCCAACAGTCGCTGATAATTGTTGTCCCTGGCAGGATTCGGTTTTGGATAATTCCCAACAACGTGGCACTTCTTCTATCCGGCACAGAAACCATGAATGAATTACCAGTTCCTCGCTCTATTCCACCAAATACCCATTTACCCTTGACAATCCGACCACTATTATATTTACGCTTCCCAAATTGGGCTTCATCTATCTCAACAATGACTCCTTCTCCTCCCAAAGGAGCGAAGTTTGAATGACATATGTACATACAAACCTCTCTGCAGAACTGGCTCCAATCCACAAAGGTTTGTTTACAACAAGTAACATTGTTGATCATGAAATCCTCCCTTGGAGGCGGTATTTGAAGTCAAATCCTCAAAAAACGGAAATTTTCTAGCTCAGAAAGGTGTGAACGAGCCATCCACGTTTTGTCATAGATCGATTTTGAAAAATTACACTTTACCTGAGAATATTCACGGCCACCTCGGATAGGTATAAGCCTAGACTTCTGGCAACGGAACGATTTTCTATATTTTACGCAAATCTGGCCACAAATATCGCAATTCCTGCTTCTCAATAACCTGCCATGGTTATAATACAACTCTAAGACTGCCTCAACAGTAGAAAATTGAACGATACCACCACAGAAATTTATTTCACAAAAATTGCAAGACATATCTCAATAATTGTCATTTAAAGACTGAAGCTGTAACTCGTAATATCTATTGCGGCTTTAATTAATTGTTTCATTGTTAAATGGCGGGAATAGTCGAACAAAGATAACAGTGAATTGGGTTATGAATATATTGGAAAGATAGGTCAACTTAGTATGGGTTTTTCCTGCATTTGAAATAGTCGCTTCTTAACAGATGTAAATATCCTCGTCGATCCTGATGTTTTTAGCACTCTATCTATTAGTGCTTTAGAAATATTTAAAAAGCTTTTAAAATAAAATTTTGGAAAATTTTGAGTTAGGGGGGAAGGGGGATTTTAAAACCCTCTTCCCGTGATATAACGTGTCCTCTGAAGTCAATTCTGAATCTTGTATCTCTACATATTTGTGTTATTTATATATTTATAAATTATTCAAAATTAAATTTGGGTAAATTTTGAGTTTGGGTGGAGGGGGGATTTTAAAAACATCTTCCCGTGATATAAAGTGTCCTCTGAAGTCGATTATGATATTTTTAGCACTCTATGTCTTAGCGCTTTAGAACTATTTAAAAAAGTTTCGAAAGTAAAGTTTTGGAAAATTTTGAGTTTGGGGGACGGGGGATTTCAAAAACATCGTCCCATAACATAATTTGTCCTCTGAAGCCGATTCCGATATTTCTAGCGCTCTATGTCTTAGCGCTTTAGAAATATTTAAAAAACCTTCTAAAGTAGAATTTTGGAAAATTTTGAGTTTGGGGGGAAGGAGGATTTTCAAAACCTCTTTCTGTAGAGTGCTGTGAAAATCCTCCTTGAAGGAGGATTTTCAAAACCTCTTCCCGTAGCACCCTATGTTTTAGCGCTTTAGAAATATTTAAAAAGCTCCTAAAGTAGAATTTTAGAAAATTTTGAGTTTGGGAAGAAGGGGGGTTTTAAAAACCTTTTCCCGTGATATAACGTGTCCTCTGAAGTCGATTCTGATGTTTCTAGTACTCTATGTCTTAGCGCTTTAGAAATATTTAAAAAAGCTTGTAAAGTAGAATTTTGGAAAATTTTGAGTTTGGGGGGAAGGGGGATTTTAAAACCCTCTTCCCGTGATATAACGTGTCCTCTGAAGTCGATTCTGAAAATTTTAGCTCTCTATCTATTAGTGCTTTAGAAATATTTAAAAAAGCTTCTAAAGTAAAATTTTGGAAAATTTTTAGTTTGGGGGGAAGGGGGATTTTAAAAACCTCTTCCCGTGATATAACATGTCCTCTGAAGTCGATTCTGATGTTTGTAGCACTCTATGTCTTAGCACTTTACAAATATTTAAAAAAGCTTCTAAAGTATAATTTTTGAAAATTTTGAGTTTGGGAGGAAGGGGGATTTTAAAAACCACTTCCCGTGATATAACGTGTCCTCTGAAGTCGATTCTGATGTTTTTAGCACTCTATCTATTAGTGCTTTAGAAATATTTAAAAAGCTTTTAAAATAAAATTTTGGAAAATTTTGAGTTAGGGGGAAGGGGGATTTTAAAACCCTCTTCCCGTGATATAACGTGTCCTCTGAAGTCAATTCTGAAACTTGTAGCGCTCTATCTATTAGTGCTTTAGAAATATTTAAAAGCTTCTAAAGTAAAATTTTGGAAATTTTGAGTTAGGGGGGAAGGGGATTTTAAAACCCTCTTCCCGTGATATACTTTGTCCTCTTAAGTCGATTCTGAAACTTGTAGTGATCTCATTATTATTTCTTTAGAAATATTAAAAAAAGCTTATTAAGTAAAATTTTGGAAATTTTTGAGTTTGGAGGGAAGTGGGATTTTCAAACCAAATTCCTGTTATATAACCTATTCTCTGGAGTCGATTCTGATGATTTTAGAACTCTATGTCTTAGAGCTTTAGAAATATTTAAAAAGCTACTAAATTATAATTTTGGAAAATTTTGAGTTTTGGTGGAAGGGGGATTTTCAAAACCACGTCCCGTGATATAACGTGTCCTCTGAAGTCGATTCTGATGTTTTTAGCACTCTATCTATTAGAGCTTTAGAAATATTTAAAAAGCTTATAAAATAAAATTTTGGAAAATTTTGAGTTAGGGGGGAAGGGGGATTTTAAAACCCTCTTCCCGTGATATAACGTGTCCTCTGAAGTCAATTCTGAAACTTGTAGCGCTCTATCTATTAGTGCTTAAGAAATATTTAAAAGATTCTAAAGTAAAATTTTGTAAATTTTGAGTTTGGGGGGAAGGGGGATTTTAAAAACCTCTTTCCGTGATATAACGTGTCCTCTGAAGTCGATTCTGATGTTTTTAGCACTCTATCTATTAATGCTTCCTAAACATCTTCCTATGACATAATTTGTCCTCTAAAAAGGATTAGGTTATTTTTACTGATCTCTCTTGTGAAATCCTTTCCCTAATTAATACAGTTTAAATGGTCTTATCAACAGAGTCGTTTGGCATGTGCCTGCTACCCTTAAGGGTAAGGGTGTCTGATAAGGCAAGTGTGACATCACAACTAACCGGGTTTCATATACCATAAAGAAAGTCAGCATGGTTTGAAAATTAAATGGCTTAGGATTTAAATAGGATTTTGGAATATATTTTAATGAACAAGGTTAAAAGCAGAAGTTGTGTAAGGTAAGCAGTGATTTATATTTATAATAGTAATATAGGATGAAATATGAGTTAAAAACAACTAGTAATGTGCAGTAATCCACCATTATATAGAGGGGGGATGAGTGGAGGTAGGTACTTCAAAGTACCTTCCCGGGACAAACCTTAGCATGTACATCCATCCCTGAAAGTTTCATTTTCCTAACCCAACTCCTTTCCAAGATAGCCAAAAGTAACTAAAGTAGAATTTTACCAAAATATCTTACCTGCTTTATTGACATCCCAGGTAACAACAGTTGCTCCAAGTTTAGCCAGTTCAACACATATCATACGACCTATACCACTTCCCCCGCCAGTGACTAAAGCAATATCCCCTTCAATGGATTTTGATTTAAATTTTGATGGAATTAAAGATATTACAATTCCTTCCAGCGTATAATACAAACACAACAGAATCGAAACAACCACATCAAGAATTGGATGTCCCATGGCTACGTCGGCTAGCTGTTTCAAACTGGAGCCACGCCAGACTCAAATTTGAGATAAACGCTAAAAATGCCAGATCTGATAACCTTGCACTATTATTTGATGTTTCCAGACTAATCTTTATTGGAAATAAATCCCCGATAGCGAGCCTTGATGACGAAAAGCTTCGTAACACTTACCCTTCGCTCCAGGCATTATATAACAAGGGGTATGCACTCCGTCACAGAGGGTGGATTCCTGTCAATTGATTTATAATCAATGATGAGAAGAGGCAGCGCTTCATAACTCTTTTCTGTGTTTATATCTGGAATTTTCGCACTTCTGAGGTAAGCGCCAAAAAATTGTCACTACTAAAAGGGAGGATCCACAGGTTAATAAGGAGGACCCTCCGCTTCAGTGATTATATAACAAGAGGTCTTTTAAGAAGCAATTACGAAGCGTCGCAGGGACATTAGGTCTGCCGTTTACTCCTATTTGGGATACGAAATAGCGAAATTGTGTTGTTAAATTGAGCGAACAAATAACATAGTGACTCCAAGACAAAATGGCACCAAAAATTTATTTTCGTTTTTTTTATTGATTTTATACGGGTAGCAGGGACGTGCATATGGGGGAGGGATGTGGGCCAAGCCCACTTAAAAATTCTAAACTTTCTGAATTTAAGGGCACTTCTTATTCAAGTTACCAAATTTATTTTATTATTTTTTAGTGTTATTATCATCCCCCCTCCCCTAAAATCCAGCGCGCGTGTCTGACGGGTAATGTTTTATTGCGCTCATGTATAGTAATCAAGATAGGGACAAGGTGCACAGGCTATTTGGCGCCTTTTTATGTTGTTCATAAATATAAGAATGATTTCACTCGAGAATGCATCCCACCCCCTAATGCTGCCATATAATAGCCCTAGGGTATAGGTTTCCACAATACTAAAAAAACCTTCATAATATGCAGCATGTTTTAATTAATCACATTATCATGTTTACTTTCATTGTTATCCGCATTTATAAATTACATTTTCAATAATATTCTATATCCGACAGACCAAATTTTTGGTCTGTCGAATTTCTTTCGGGAAAGGGAGGCGGTAAATTTCGGAAAAATAAAAAAACGTGTGAATTAGGGTAAAATGAAAAATTAAGTAAGGAATTAAGAAAATCTCAATCAGGGATATACATGACTAAAGAAAATACGCCAGGGCAAGCTGAAAGGGTGCAATACAAAGTTCAATTTATTGATTATTTTACAATTCTGCTTTTTTTTGTTACAAATACATTTTTACCCACAATTAGATTGTGCGCAGCAATGTGCGTAGAGATAGGTTTCCCAGCCCCACCCCCTCACCCCCCAACAAGGAAACATGATTGTAACAAGTTTATCAATTTTTAACATAGTCTCATTGTTATATAATTCGGCTGCTTTTGGCGTTTTGACGACTTAAACCACTCTTTTCCCATAAAATAAACCTGGATACGTGTTGGATTGTACTTCATAACTATATAGATCTTACAGCGGAAGAGACTGTAAATTTGCGGGCAAAAATATACACAGGCACGGACACAAGTCCGTGCCTTATAGTCTGCCTTCAGTTTATCTGGCTCCAGTTATCTTATGTACAGAATTCGGCCTTGTTCATAACTCCTTGTAAATTTCCAGTCAAAATTCGCACGAATCCATGTCTCAAACTACCACTACCACTCTGGCCCAAACCATTTTATGTAAAGTATATGGCCTTGGGCATAATTATTTGCAAACTTGCAGTCAAAAATTTGCAAAACTCCATGCCTGAAACTCTGTTTTCAGTTCCTCTAGTCCCAATGATCTTATGTACAGAATACGACGTAAATTTGCAGTCAAAAATGTGCGCAACACTATGCCTCAAACTATACCTTCAGTTCCCTGGCCCGATCATCTTATTATAGGCAGTGCAATAGCGCTGCCTATAAGCAAAGAGCGGTGTGGCCATAATATATTATTATTATTTTTTTTTTTTTTTAGACCAGTGCACTTCGTATAGAAGGAGTTGTCGTAGAAATATTTAAAGAGGCTCATTCGATTTGGAATTGAAAGGGCCAGTGCTCTTTTTAATAGTCGAAAGTTATTGGACGGCAACCAGCCCCCTTCCACCAATCATTTCCCCAAACACATCCAATCAAAATTTTGAGATAGCCTTTTGATTCAGCGTAGTTGATAGATCCGAAAATTATATCTTTGAGGATAACAAACCCCCTACACTCAGGTCAAGGGTTGTCAGTTATGCCTTGGGGAATATGAAGTTTGTATGGAAAGGGTGGACGTATAAACCTCGGGAGGGGGCTTGTTTTATTCGTAATCAGAAGTTCTAGTGCTTTTTATAAGAGTCAAAGTGAACGGAGGGCAGCTACCCCCCCCCCCCACACACACGTCGTATTGTCCCAAAATGCACCTGATATAAATTTTGAGATAGCTGTTAGTTCAAAAAGTAGTCCAATGATCCTAGGCAGCACAATTGCGCTGCCTAAGTAAAGAGCGATGTGGGAACAATGGATTTTTTTTGGACCAGGTCACTTCCTTTAAAAAGGAAATGTCGTAGAAACTTAAAAAGGGGCTCATTCGATTAGAAACTGTACGTTATTTTGCCCTTTCTAATAGTCAAAAGTGATCGGAGGGCAACCAGCCCGCCTCCATGCCCATCAAAGTTTTGAGATAGCCATTTTGTTTAGCATATTTGAAATATCCTGCAATTATGTCTTTGGGCTATAAGTTATAATAGTTGTTTATGGAAAAGGTGGTCGCAAGAGATTCATATGTGGCTCATTTAGTCGGAAATCAGAAGCCCTAGTGTCCTTGAGTTAACAGTGATAAAAGTGCAACTAGCTCCACCTCACGTCTTCTTTTCCCCAAATGCATCTGATCGAAATTTTGAGACAGCTATTTTGATCAAAATAGTCTAAAGATCATATAGAAAGACCTTCGGGGTCGAAACAGCCCCTCGGACCCTGGGGGCAAGGGGTTTAAGCTATGCCCCGAAGGCACAAAGGGTTATATGGAATGGGTGGTCGTATGAACTTTGTATATGGCCATTTGATTTGAAATTGGAAGTTATAGTACTCTTTTTAAGAGTTAAAAGTGAATTGAGGGTGACCAGCCCCCCCCCTCCCATGACAATCATTTTCCAAAACAAAAATCCAATTAAAATTTTGAGATTTCTACTTTCTTCAGCTTTGTTGAAAGATTCGCGCCTTTGGGGACGTCAATCCTCTTACAGCCCCTAGAACAAGGGCTGTAAGTTAGGCAATTCATTCACTGTTTACATGTAGTATATGTTATTGAGAAAGGTATGCATGTTTGGCCTTTACTTTCCAAAAAGACAAAGAAAATTCAGGTGGTCATTTCAGAGCCGGTCGAGGGGAGTGTTGAACTAGATCAAATCACGTCATGTGAATACGGGCTGTCAAAAGGGTGTAACTCATGAAGAACTGAGTGTATAAATTTGGAACTTTCAGGAAGTGATAAGGGAGATGATCAATTGACCCAAAAGGTGATATTTGTACGCTACTACAGCTACTAAAGCTACCACCATTACTACTGCCTCCACTACTACTACTACCACCACAGTACTTCATTTAAAATAGTAAGGGGAAATTTGAACTAAATCAAAAGACACTGTGTGCATGCAACATCCACACAAAATAGTATTGCCGATATTATTGCAGCGTTTGAAAGATGCGACTCTGAAGATGTAGATGTGCCGGACTTAGTGATAAGGAACGCGAGTGAAATCCCGATAATTCCTGTTTCGGCATATTCCATGCTTAGTAGTAAGGTAAACGCCAGTTTTAATGAATTATGCGCTTTGTCAGAAAAGATTCAAACCCAGTCACCTTTCCCCTCCGCCTCTCCCCCTTAAGTTAAAGATAAACCTACGTATGCAGTAATGGTGAAAAATATTCCTTCTGATTTAAGTGATCCGGGTTAGCGAAAAGATAAATTAGATAGTTTTGAAGGTCATGAAGGCATTTTAAGTCTAAAACCTGACATTCAGAATAAAAAGTGGACCGTAGTTACTCTAGATAGGCAGTCAACCGTACCCCTTGCCGCCTCAGCCTCTAAGAGCCTACCTAATGTTCAAACCAAGGTCCTTAACAAAAAAGCACTTGATATTGTTCGGGGTATCCCTGAAAATGTATCAGAATCATCTCTAAAGGAAAGCTTACCGGGATTAGCTCGTGCTGTCAAGATATTTTCGTTTGGAATTTTGGATCAGCTAGCACTGAAAAATGCAATTAAGATTGGTCTCTGACTTGTTTATGAGCTTTTTCGTGTTGAAATTTATCAAATTACCGCGTCGTTGTTTCCGGTGCCAAGGGGTAGATTACCCTATTTCTAGATGCCCACGTTCTCCTGATTTACCAAAATGCTCCCGCTATGCTGGGGCTCACGAAAACACCACAGAGAATCCTTGCTCAGCTGCTCCTGAGTGAACCAATTGCGGAGGAGATCATGTTTCCTTTAGTCTAAATGGTCGGTATTGAGAAATGCACTTGTCAAGACATTATGATGACTTCTCTTTCAGCCTTAAGTTTTGTTTCTCTGAACATTAACAGTACTTAAGATAAGGATCTGCTAATCGACGAGCTGCTAAATTTTGATGTTGTATGGAGTACGACTTGTATTAGATGCCCTAATTGATCGGAAGACCCCTTCAAGGAACATTTTGTTCCTGTCAGGTTCTCTTTCTTCAATCTTAGCCAAATAAATTAGCACGCTGATGACCTTGACCTGAAAGGGATACGCCAAAAAATCGGTTATCTATTTTCAACTTGATATTCCGTAGCATTTCTTCATATTTATATTATGTATATATGATTTTTATATATGATAGCTGTTAGAAATAAGTATAATTGTAATCTGTTTGAGTCTAATGATCTATGTCTTGCGGTAATACTTAGTGGTTTTATTGCTGTGGGTGTTTATATGCCTACAAATTATATAAATGACCGATCGAGTCAGATGTTTGCGTCTGCCTGCTCGTCATTGTCGAAACTACTTGAAAGAATAGGTCTTACCCGTAAAGCTTGTGTTATTATGGGTGATTTTAATGCGAACATTAATAACAATACCATTGGTCACTCACAAATGTTAAATGCTACATTGCCGTAAAATTTCTATTGTATGCAGAAAAATAGATCGTTTACCTATTTACATAATAGTGGTAGCACTTCTGATCTCGATTTTGTGTTTACTGATATGGGGGATCTCCAGCGGCAGATAGTAATGTTTCTGACGACTTTCTTTTAAGTGGCCATTCGTATCTTGAGTTTCATCTACCACTCAGTTCTTTTGAGACATATGCTCCCTCTAGACCCAAGTGGTTCACTAAACAGAACTGGAGTCGTATTGATATATTTACTTACCAGATGCTACTTGATTCGTACTTAGATAAGATAAGGGTTCCGTTTCATTTGCTCTCGCGGGTAAAATCTGACCGGCTTCTCCATTTCGATTGTTATTTGCTTGAATTGGTGCATAGTATGTGCAGATTAGTATGTGCAGATTAGCTTGAATTGGTGCAGATTAGTATGAAAATGGCTGCATCCGTTGCAGTTCCGTCGGGAAAAATATAGCTGAATAACTGTTCGAGAGGCTGGTCAGATTTTCCTGGTTTGAAGGTTGAAAAGTCTCGCCATGTGTTTTGGAGACAAATTTTGGTTGATTGTGAAAGACCACGTTCAGGATGGGTTTTTAAAATTATGAAGTCGAGTAAACACCAATATCAAAAGAAGGTGAAATCTTGGAAAAGAAGTCGGGTTAAAGAGCTATCGCGGGAAATAAAAAATAATCCTCGTCAGCTATGGCGAGAAGTGTCTAAACTCATCCGTTCTTTTTCGTCAACGCCTGATAGCATTGAAATAAATAGATGGTTTGAACATTTTTCTTCAATTTTTGCGGCTGATCCTCCATCATTAGAAAGTAATTTCCGGGACATTCTGATGCAGCATTTTGATCGACTAAACCAATACAGTAACTGGCTTACCATTACCTCGCCGTGTGTTGAATCTTTTGTTCGTCCTCTTCCTTTAGGAAAATCGCTTGGGGCAGATGATATTCAGCCGGAACATCTGAGGTATGGTATCCCTAAACTGTTTGGTCACATAGCTTTATTGTTCCAAGTAATAGTATCGCAACAGTCTGTCCCACGAGGCTTTTGTCAGGGGGTCGTTAGCTGTATACATAAGAAGGGGAAAGAACCTAAAAATTTGCTCTTCGTGCATGCCCATCACTATTTATTTGGTTCTAGCAAAGTTATTGGAGAAGATACTGTGCCCTATAGTGGCAGTGCCAGCGGATGTGGGTGACAATCAGTTCAGTTTCCGGTCCGGTCTCGGTGTTCAGGATGCACATGCAATTTTTATTTCAATTGTTGAAAAGTTTAAGAAGCGAAAAACTCCGTTATTGGTCTACGCAATAGACATGTCTAAGGCGTTTGATTCTGTCCTACATTCACAAGCAGTCCTGTCACTGCTAAGGGCAGGAGTTGATCCCTTTGTTTGTAAATGTCTGTGGCAATGGTATTGAAAATCTCAAGTAAGAATTCGGTCTGCAGGACAGCTTTCTGGACCTATAGCGATACGTAAGGGTGCTAAACAAGGCTCAGTAATCAGCCCTGTGATATTTAACAATGCAGTACGTTCTGCGACAAGATTGGTAGAAGATCTTTTGATACAAGATGGAATTGATGCTAGTGATCTATATAACGAAAATGATCTACTTTTGATAAGTGATAATTTAGAATCTTTACAGAAAGCTACGAATGCCGTGTCGTCTAAACTTGGAGATATTGGGCTAACATTAAAGCCGTCTAAGACTGAATTCGTCGTTGTGAACGAAGAAACATTGCCAAATCGTGTTGTTGATGTTTGCGGGAAGACACTTCTTCAAAAGAATAAGTTTGAGTATCTCGGACTCCGATATAGGAATTCTATCAAAGTATGCTAAAAAGAATACTAAAATCTAGTTATTGCGGCACTTAAAGAAAAACTGCGGAAAACTTACGGCATGCTAGCACAAACTAAAGGTCAATTTTACAAATTACGCTCGGTCGTCTCTGTAACGCCATGTTCGCGCCACAGGTAATTTTTAACCCCTTTATGGAATTGCTTTAGTAAAACTGAACGTAACCAAATTCGTTCCAATTTTTTTCGGCATTGCAAATATTTATTGGGAATTCCCATATGGTTCAAAAACTCTTATGTTTCGCAGAGGTACTATATTTTCAAGATAAGTAACAAAATGGATGAGTTGTCTACCCGTTTCAAAAGTCTAAATAGAACAATCCACGACTTTCCATTGGCTAGTCTTGTTCAGTAAAATCGTGATTTTGATTGTTTTTCTCTCTTCCATAGTTATCGCGCTCCTTCAAGCATTTACACTTTATTCGTATGAAGGGTTGAAATAAAAATATTATTATTATATTCCAAGCCATAAAGAGATCAAAAACAATGAAATGGCAGATAATTTTGCAAATAAGGCAGCAGATATCCCTCCCCCAAGAAATTTAAGGACGTTCAATTTTAGAGAGGTCGTTAGAGCCCAAACAAAAATTGCTTGCCAACGTTTTGTGCATCCTCCTCCCAAATCTAAGAACTTTAATATGCTCTACTATAAACAAAAAGCTGGAACTATTTTATTTAATGCTGACCTTTTTAAATGGGGAATCCTCCACACACCCCTATGCAGAAATTGCCATTAAACTTCGGAAAATGCACAACATGTTCCTTTGAATGCAACCCAAGGGATCAAGATTCGAGGAGACTGAGAAATTACTGTCATCAACTGACGATCCCCATATCGTTTGATGCTCTTATTAATTGCTCTCTTTCACATTATTTGGAAGCCACAATCTATAGGTTGATGATTATGATCCTAAAAAGATGCCACAATTACTAGCAGCACGCTGACTGTAATCAACTAGCAGATATTCTTTGGAATATGGCTAGAATATTTCATAACCATTGAACGTTTTCCTGGCATTTCATAGAGGTGAATGGACCTCCGACCCGACTGGATCCACAGACCTCGCAAAGCTATTAAGAAGAAATATTATGAATTATCTGCCATCTATTAAAACACGATATGGACGAGATAATTACAAGCTTAGAAAGTTTAAGACGAAAATTATTAAATCAAGAGAGCATACACAAAATAATTTTTGAAAATCAGATAAGTTTAGAAAGACCAGCATCTCAAAACGTTTCTGTCCGGCCCCTGCATGAGCTTCCTGATAAAAGGTGAGAAAAAAACAGATTAATGAAAATTTTTTTAGAAGACTTATGCGGCAAATTATTTGAAATTTAAGAACATGTCAAAAAGGGTCTAATTCAAAGCTAGGTCTATCAATGAAATCCAGTTTCACATGAGTGGCTACAATCGAATTATTGATGAAAATAGTATCTGAAATGATTTAAAATTTAGATAATAATAGAAGGAAACATGACAATCTTATTAATAGAAACGTGCTGCATATTACAGGCTAAAGTAAGCATTCCATTGATTTGATGTTTTCTTTTAGGTTTTATATAGCCTACCCTAGGGATATCTCCGGGAAAATTAAAGCAGGGACATGTATTATAAAAAAAACCATGATTTTTGGAAAGAACATAAAATAAGTAATCTAATGGCACTGTTAGGTTATATTTTACTAGCAAGTATCCTTCAGAGGAGCTCTAACACCTATATGATTCTGGAAAACAAACTTGGGTTAATATATATAAGATTCAATGCTACATTTGTAGCTGACAGCATAATTTAGCTAGGATGAAGGTGAATAGGCAGTAAATTTCTAGGTGGCCCTATAATTTAGCTAGGGTGAAAGTGAGGACATCATTTGATGCCTTTTTTATGCTCTTTCATAATTCAATAATCACTTCAGGTGCAAACAGCATCTTGAGCCCTTAAAGGGGCCCTGAAGGTATTTTATATGAATTATGAAAGTGCATAAAAAAAGCATCAAATGATGTTTTCACAGTAAAGTTATACCAAATCATATTATTGAGTTAGGAATAAAGTGAATGCACCATTCGATGCCTTTTTTAATGCTGATTACAAATATAATAATCATTTCTATCGGAAATAAATTTCAGCCCCCCCCCCTATATATGTCAATTCCGGGGTAGGTTAGGTGTTAGAAATATAACCCCTGAGCTGAGTGATATAGGGGGGGGGGGGCTGAAACTAAATTTCGTTAGAAATTATAAATATATTTTTAATAAGCATAAAAAAAGGCAACGATTGTTATATTAAATTTATACGTAAGTAAATAATATTATTTGGTAGAACTTTACCATTTTCACTTTCATCCTAGCTAAATTATATCACCCACTGCAAATTTACCATGAACTTCACCCCTCCCCCCCCCTAATGTGCAAATATATAGGCTACCCTGAAATATTGACAGCAAAGTTTTGAATTGCAAAATTCAGTGCTATTTTTGTCAACAGCATTTGAAAAACTTGAAACAGTAAGAAATCAGTTTGAATTGAAAATCAAGTATTTTGCATGTTAGGTTATAACTTCTTTTTGTGGTTACAAAAATGAAATACATTTGGGGCCCCTTTAAGAGCTCAAGATGCAATTTGCATCAGAAGCTATTATTGTATTATCAAAGAGCATAAAAAGGCATCAAATGATATTTTCACTTTCATCCTAGCAAAATTATAGGGCCACCTAGAAATTTACTAAATAGGCTATGTCATTTGATGTTTTTTTTTTAAATTATCTTTAACTTCTGGGGGGAATTATATTTTGAGCCCTTAATAGAGCCTCAAATGGTAAAAATAACATCCATAGCAACCAAAAGTTTAAAAACATGTTTCTGAAAGAAAATGTCTAATGAGGAAAACTTTCATTTGTAACTGATTTAGAAATGGTAATCAAATCCTTAGGTTTAATAGTAAATTGCTATTTTGAAAACAAATTTGCAGAAATTTTTAAAAAGAACCTAAAACTCTTCAAAAATGACATCACAGCAAAACTGACATCATTCAAGGGGTTTCTGGCTCTTTTTAAAACTTTCTGCAACTTTTTTTTCATAATTATATTTTATAATTAAGACTAATGAAAATAATAATTACCATTCCTGAATAGCTACTAAAGGATTTTTTTTTGTAAGATTGTTTAAACTTTTGGTTATTATGGGCTGTTTTGAGCCCTTTAATGGCTCAAAATGTAATTTCCCCCAGAAGCAAATACTGAATTGTGAAAGAGCATAAAAAAAAGTTTAAGTGATGCATTCACTTCCATCCTAGATAAATTATGCTGTCTGCAACAAATTCTCTGATTCCATAACTGACATAAGGACAAGGTGAATGTACTACTTGATTCCTTTTTTATGCTTTTCCCAAGTATAATATTCAATTCACTTGCATATTCATCCTCTCCCCCTGAGGGCCAAACATAGCCCAAGGATTATAATGTATTATAGGTAATTATTTGTTGGGGGAAATAAAACAGTCTTTCTACTTTAGTAATTCAGACAAATAAGCACTTTAGTTAGGCCTTGACCCTACTCACCCATCCAATCATATTGGGAAAACAGTATATTCAAGCACAATCACTAAGAAGAAGGGTCCATAGACATGCAACATTATCATTAGTAATTGAAAGCCATCATAAAATCCAAAGTAAACACACCTCAAATCTGATGAAATATTCTGAAGTGATCACCTTCCATCAGGGCTGCTCAGAGGGATACACACTTGCTAATATAGGTTTTGGCAATTTAAATTCCTGACCCAGGCACAGCAGTGCACCTACCATAAGATCTTTATGACATTCTTGTGATAGGTAAAGCTTATCAAATACATGCATATTATTAAAATCATCAAAAAATACATACAAAATGAGATTAGATGTATCCGTGTCAGCTACCTAAAGAGCCTGAAAAACATTTCAGTCCTATGTACCAGAAACCCCAGGTGTGTTAGAAGATAAATTGATATATTGTTTTCACAATTAAAATTTAACAGTTTGTCAAGCTGGCATGGATACTATATATATATATATATGAAACAACCCCAATAAAAAAAGAGAAATTACATAAAAATGTCCTATAATATTACTTTATAAATTTTTGCATGTTTTTTTAAGAGTACATTATATTAAAAACTAAATATTTTAGATTACCAAGTTATTTCATTTGCAGAAAAACCTCTCAAGATCAGTTGTGGCTCACTCCAGAAAAAACACACATCTACC
This sequence comes from Artemia sp. Qi Xiang Cuo, assembly GCF_049724085.1. Taxonomy (NCBI): domain Eukaryota; kingdom Metazoa; phylum Arthropoda; class Branchiopoda; order Anostraca; family Artemiidae; genus Artemia; species Artemia sp. Qi Xiang Cuo. Next base: position 7,485,133 of record NC_142798.1, on the reverse strand, counting down.
AAACTTGTGCCAAAGCCCAAGACACTCCCACACATGACCCCTCAGATATGTAGAGAACAAAACCAAAAAAGCCAATACTGGAACAATTACTGTAAAATGGGGAAAGATTATCACTATGAAAAGTTTGCAAAGGCTCAAAATAAACTACAATATCTCACTAAACAACCATATTCAAACTTTGAGTCCAAGCTTGCAGATGATAGCAAGAGAAACCCCAAAAGGTTCTGGAACTACGTATCCAGCAAAGATCATAGTAGACATTCAATAAAGAAACTAATGAAATCTGATGGCATGAAAACTATTGACATACAAGAAATTGCTGAATTACTCAACAAGTAATTTGCATCAGTGTTTACTAATGAACCTGATGGCCCTCTCCCCAAGTCCAGCATACAGTGTACCTAACCTTATACCCCCTATCATGATTACTCTGGGGTCATTTACAAAGCAACTTGAAGTGCTAGATGTTAATTAGTCATCAGGGCCAGATAACATTCACCCAAGGCTCCTAAAAGAACTGGCTAATGAGATATCAACTACACTGTCATATATTTCAGAAGTCCCTTGACTCAAAGACTGTGCCTTTGGATTTGAAGAACTCTTACATTACACCAGTATTTAAGAAAGGTGACAAGACAAATGCTAGAGAATTATTGGCCAATCAGCTTAACCTCAGCTGTAGCAAAAACCCTGGAATGCATTGCAAACACCAAAATTCTAACACATCTTCTGTCCAACAGTATACTGTCACCAGACCAGCACAGCTTCCTTTCCAGAAAGTCAGTTGAGACCAACTTACTTGAAACCTACGTTATCATCACTGACCTTCTGGAGAGGGGATTACCTGTTGACCTTATTTTGCTTGACCTCACCAAAGTGTTTGACAAAGTGCCCCACAGATGCCTTAGGGCCAAATTATCAGCAGTTGGCATCCACAATGATGTAGTAGAATGGGTGATGAATTTCCTGACAGACTGAGAGCAGCAGGTCCCACTTTTCACCAATAACATCAATAAAGTATTCTTCAAACCATGTGATGTTGTCAGGGGAGTTCCTCAGGGTACTATCCTAGGCCCCACCCTCTTCTTCATTTACATAAAGGTATGACAAAGGAAGCCATAAATAATATCATGCCTTATGCTGATGACTCCAAGCTTTTTGGACCAGCCATTCAACAAAGCCTGCAATCAGACCTCCAGAGAGTCCAGAAATGGAGCAGTGAATGGCTGCTAAAGTTCAACATTAATAAATGCAATGTCCTCCATTTTGGCAATAACAACCCTCACCACCAGTATACCATGCATGACCAAAAGTTGCAGTCTGATATTCAGCTACAAACCAGTTATGAAGAATGAGACTTGGGAGTATTTGTTGATGAGCAACTGAAGTTTCATGGGCATTGGCAACAAGTTGTGTTGAAAGCTAATTTGAGTCTAGGCCTGCTGAAATGCACTATCACCAGCTGCTCCCATACTGTCTTTCTGAGACTTTGCAAGGCTATTGTTAGGCTATTCTTGGACTTTGGAACATGTCTGCCCCACCTACAATCATGACACCAGAATAACTGAAGGAGTTCAAAGACATGCCACCAAATGCATCATGGGTCTGCAAAATATGCCATATGATAAGAGACTGGAGCACCTAAAAGTACCAATGCTGGTCTTCACTTGTTGGAGATGTGATATGATGCTGACCTAAAAATATAATAGTCAACCAAAAAACACCCTCCTCACAAAACATACAGGTCATCAACACTAGAGGACACTCACAGAAGCTAGCAGAGCAAAGAGTGAAGACCAGAATACACCAAAACTTTTGTACCAAGCATATTTCCAACAACTGGAACAACCTCCAAGACAAAACATTGACTGCACCCACTAGTGCCTCCTTCAAATCAAGACTTGACAAAAAATGAAACAAAAAGCCATGGAAATATAAGTGGGACAGTCCATCTCTATAAGCTGCCAACTAATGCAACATCACTGGGCCCATTTCATAGTGACGTTCCAAATTAACATCATTGACGCGGAGCAGAACAGATCCAGCATGGACCTTATTTTGCTCCCAATGGCGAATTAAGGTGAATAAAGAATTTGACATCTAAATTTGAAATCTGTTTAATTACTGTGAACTCTTGCATATCTAACTAATTCTGAGTAAACAGCTGAGTATGTGATGTTGAAATCTAGCAGTATGTTCATCTTTTAGCTAGAAAATTAATTAAGAAGACTAAAAATTACTCAATTACATCCCAGCATCTGCCCCATAATGGGACCAGGTATAGCCCATGGCTTTATATGAAAGTTTGCTGATTTGTTTTTCAAATGGGCTCTATTTGATATTATGAACAACATCCTGGTAAGAAATAAGCCAAAAAAAAGAAAGTGGTAAATCCACACAATCTGCAAATAGCTTTAGGCTATATTTAACTCTATTATGGCCACTGATGTGCAAATGTAATTGCAGGGATTTCCGTATTGTATTTGGGGAGTGTGTTGATTGGGAAATTTGAGCAATTTTCTGGCATTTTTTTCAAATAAAAGTTGCATGTAACTTGACTCAATTGAAGTTCCAACTCACCTATGTACTATTGACAAAGTTGAAAAGTGGCGAATTTAAAAGATTTATGAATTGTTAGGCTTATTAGACTTGATAATGTATAGACTGATGAATGAAAATTTCTTCTGGGTTTCATCTGTTTTGGTGGGATTTTTGAGCTGAAAAATCTCTTCCTAGTTAAGTTATTCATTGTGGATTGCCTTCCCAATGTAGCATAATATTTGTAGGCATGAATATATAGAGAGTCAGAGGTAATAGGCTTGGGATACTCTGTGCAGGATTTTGACTCTTGTTGACAGCAGAGCATTGCTGAGTGTAGAAAACCATGTTGTGACCAAGATGGGGCCAGGATTGCACAGGGCTTGAGTGCTTCAGGATTCGTTTCTTGTTTCTAAGCCAGCTTTAGTATTTTGTGCAGACCTGGGAAAATGTGTTAGTCCTAAGGCCATAATAGTTTCAGAGATTTACAGAAAATGGGAATTGCAACTTAGAATGTTAGGATATTAAAAAAACAACTATTGTATTGACATTTTGGCTGATGAATTCAGATGCTTCAAACTGGACTTACTAGGAGTTTCAGAAACTCATATCCCAGGGGTAGGACACACAAATTTAGTTGATATAGAATTTATTTACTCAGGAAGGGTGGAGTTCATAGGCAAGGAGTAGGGGTCCTCACAAAACATACAGGTCAACACAACTCTAGAGGACACTTGCAGAAGCTAGCAAAGCAAAGAGTGAAGACCAGAATGTGCCAAAACTTTTTTGCCAAGCATATTTCCAACAAGTGGAACAACCTTCAAGACAAAACCGTGACTGCACCCACTAGTGCTTCATTTAAGTCAAGACTTCACAAAGAATAGAACAACAAACCATGGAAATATAAGTGGGACAGTCCATCCCTCTCAGCTGCCAACTAATGCAACATCACTGTGCCCATAACACAATGACATTCCAAATTACCATCATTGATGCAGAGCTGAACAGGTCCAGCATGAACCTTATTTTGCTCCAAAGTGTGAATTAAGGTAATTAATTAATTAAGGTAACAAGGAAGCTGCCAAGTATGTTTAGGTTTGGAAGGTATTAATAATAGAATGATAGTCACTCATTTTATGACTAAAAAGTGCAGGGTAACAGTCATAGTAGTACATGCCATGTAGGTTGACTGATGGAGATAGTAGTGACTCAGATAAATTTTACTTACAGCTACAGGAAAAAGTAGACTGGGTCCAAGATAGACACATGGTAAATTTATTCCGGATTTTAATGCCCAGGTCTGTGTTGGCCTCAACTAGCTTGGGGCTGAAGTGAACTGTTAGTTGTAGTAGTTAAAAGGCACATCTAAATGGTATATGTATATTTTGGCTGGTGAATTAATTGAGAAATCAAAGAAATTACCCAAATTGCATTTTGGACCCTGCCCTTCAATATGACCTGATATAGCCCGAGGTTATATCCAAAAGTCAGCTGATTTTTTTTTTCAAATTGGCTTGATTTGGTATTATGAACCAATTGCTGATGGAAAATAAGTATATGGAAAATATGCAATCAGTAATATTTTGTATATAGCTTAGTGTCTAATTGTGGCCCATCAGGGTGGCTAGGATCCAATTGTGGTGGCAGTGATTACCGTGTTTTTAGAAAGAGCATTGGATGAAGAGTCTGATGGCATATTTTGTCTTTTACTATCTGATTTTCATCCTATAAGTAAGCCTAACCCTAAGATTAAAGCATACTGCTACTACTTTACTAACAACCCAGTGTAGCACCAAACCAGATAGAAAAAAATATACAATCTGATCCCTTATTCAGTATTCTTTCCAAGTATAATCATCACATTTGTCATAGTTGCATCCCAGCCTCCCCCCTGATGAGGCCAGGTACAACCTTTGACTATACATAAAGGTTTGCTTTTTTTTTTTTTCAAATTGGTTTTATTTAGTATTATGAAGCAACTGCTGATGAGACACAACCACAAAAAAGGCAAAATCACAAATTCTACAAACTTCTGTATGTACCTCAGGGCAGTATCTGGCCCCATTGAGGGATGGAATGCCCTTGAAATGGCAGCAGTTGTTATGTTTCGAAAAAGCATTGGACAAAATTCTAAATGTTCAATTAAACTGTATGCAAAAATAAAGATCAGTTACCTTAAATCGCAGCTTGGAGCGAAATTAAGGATTTTCATCCTTGTAATACTCCGTTATGAATTCTATGGGTTGTTTGCTAAATTTTGCTGGAGGACTCAGCAGCTTCTCAGTTGTACAGGAACTCTTGTTTTAGCCATTCTTCGTCTAGATTTTTTTTGAATACATCTGTTGAAACAGCAGCCACTGCATCTTGAGCGGAGAGATTCCACATGTTCGTTACTTATTGGCTGAAAAAATGGCTTCTTTCTTAGACTAAGGAGCGTTTCTTGAAGATATTTTGGGAATAACCTCTAGTGACAGAACGTTCTGGGGGAGGGGTAAGGAGACGAGGGAGAAGATTTTTGGAAATAATTTTGTGGGTCATTATCATGTCACCATGTTTCCTCCTGTATGCAAGAGTAGGAAGCTTCAAGTGATGTAAAGGCTCTTTGTATGGCATTTGTTTGAGACCTTTGAACATTTTGGTTGCTCTTAGTTGAACTCTTTCTAGAATTTCTTTGTCCTTCTTGAAATAGGGTGATGCCAGGGACATTCCAACCTCTAGGCGCGGGTGAACCTTGGGTTACCTTGGAGATGGTATTGCTGATGTGTGTTATGATTACCAAAGTGGATTACATGGCATTTGTCAATATTGAACAAGAGGAGCCATGTATCAGCCCAAGTCCCAAGAATATTAAGGTAATTTTGAATAGATTGCCAGTCAGAGGTTGTGGCTGCTTTACCAACAAGTTTTGAATCATCAGCATAAAGAGTGAGGAGGTTTGAGAGGAGATTGGGTGACTCATTTGTATATAAGTTGAAGAGACTTGGCCCAAGAATGGTCCGCTGGGCAACGCTGCTTAAAACAGTTGTAGACAAGGAGCAATGAGGGGGAGGAGCAATTCAACAGAGTTTCCCTGATAATACTGAAGTAAGAATTTTGCAGTTGTGGTAGCTTGTTTAGAAGAAAAAGAAGACTTGCTTTTGTAGCAAGACTGTTTTTTTTCATGGGAAAGGGGCTGCATATATTTTCCCAGTGGAAGTATAGGTGTTAATAGTTTTTTTTTTAAGAAAAGTATCTATTAAAATCTTTTCAATTATAGTAATATCTTGTATGGAGAGGAACAAGGGTGCCCTTGTACATGATTGAACCTTTCAGAAAATATATTTTTCAGTCCAAATTAGGGCCCACGAAGGTATCTTAATTTGGAACAAAACTATTTTGTCAATATGCCCCTGCTTGGCTTAAGATACATCATAAGGTAAATGCACAAGCAACTAATATCTAAAAACACAGGTTTGACTTCAAATAAAGCCATGTTGACTTTCGATTTGTAAAAATTGTAGGAGTACATATCAAATTAAATTCATGTACTATTTAAGAAAATTTGAAAGTCCACAATTTCTACCAGAACAAGTATACTGTCTGATTCTAAATTGCCCCAAAGTATATATTGAATTAGGACGGTGAAAGACATAAATAAAAGATAGACACAAGAATCGTATTTTGAACTTTGCATTGTTTCTTTTTTTCTTTCCACATTTCTTGCTTTAATTCTTTCATCCAAGCCAAATGATTTTATTCTTCTTTCAATTATTTGTCTGTATTTGAATTCACCACTATCTTTTAAAAAGAAGAAGATAATCAACAGAAAAGGGCTAGGTACTTCTATTTTGAGGCTTACTGGATGAAGCCATTTGGTCTGTTTGCTTTTAAATGCAGATACACATCACTAACTATTTGACAGGAATTGATATTTTCTGGGTTCTTAATTTGAACTTCGAGTATGTCTTCTGCATTAGGTATTTATTTTTTTTATAAGCTCATTCATTCAATCATGGTGGCACTTAGACCTAAGTACCACCAAAATTAGTGGCACTTAGAATGTTGATGACCCCCTTTTTACACTCCAAGGAGCTGTTGACTAGAATCCTGAAAATATTTTTTTCCTTGATAGGTTTGTAGGTACATATTTTGTTGACTTTTTTTTGCTTAAGTGGTTTGTATATTTGTAAGAAACAACTAATTTACAGTTAGGGAGAGGTGTGTCAATTACTCCTTGCCCCCTGAATCTGGGTCTCCCCCCTCTTTTGCTCTTATCTGTTTTTCTGTGTAAATAGACCATTTTTCCTGTTTTCATTACTTGCTACTATTACTAATGTCAGTAATCTCTTTAGCCCCTCTGGCGTCTCACTACTGTTATTAATGTCACTCTGCTGCTATTTATATGTATTACCACTGTATATACCTGTGTGTGTGTCAATTGCTCCTTGCCCCCCGAATCTGGCTCTCCCCCCTCTTTTGCTCTTATCTGTTTTCCTGTGTGAATAGACTATCTATCCTGTTTTCATTACTTGCTGCTATTACTAATGTCAGTAATCTCTTTAGCCCCTCTTTCGTCTCATTACTGTTATTATTATCACTTTGCTGCTATTTATATGCATTACCACTGTATCTACTCTACTGCCCTCAGAGGTTTTTTGTGCACTGCCATACTCCCTGTGTTGCAATTTGTATGTTTATTGCTAATAACTTAAAATATACAGGAATGATAAAATCCCTTTTCCAGGTTTGGAAACTCAATATTAAGTTTAGTTAGATTCACATTGTTGCTATTTTCAGTGTTAACACCACAATATTCTTGAAACTACAGACCTTTCTGTGTCCTAATTCACTAATCGCAGGATCTATTGTGGCAGCTGGTAGATTACTCTAAAAATTTTGTTATATGGGCAATAATATGGGCAATATATGGGCAATAATCAACAAAGTCTGCTTTGATTTTTTGTTAGTGTTACTGATTTTCACCAGAAAGCCACAATATCTCTTATTGCAAGTTTATCAGATTATGTATTCTTCTGTATTCTATAAATACCAACACAGACAAAATTTGAAAAAAAATTAAGGCTTAAAAGTGTATTTGTGGAGTTGGGGTGTAAGTTAGTATTATTTCAATGTAAAAAAAGAAAAAAAACATGTGACCTCACAGACAAGGTTCTTTAATTTCGATGAATAAAGTCAAGAGAGCAAATCACAGAAAACACTCAAGATCAAGAGGTTCAAACATATTGTAATGGAATTAATATTTTTTTATTACTATTATTAAAAAACAGATTCTTATACAAAAATTGGCCAGACTCTTCAGGTTTTGCTGATCTGGTAAGATGCCAAATCCTTAATTTTCTGTATTTGTACTTTCAGAGTAGTTCCCAGGGAACAAGGCTGAAAAACAAGAAAGAATCTGATGGAGGTAATACTCTTAACCAATCGCGCTAGAAACTAGAGTAATCCATCTTTCTTCAAATAGGGCAGGACATCGATATCTTTTTTTCAAATCCTCTATCTCCTGATATCTCTTTTGGAATATTACTGCCTCAGTCCTTTAGTGACCTTAAAATCCTCTTTTGTCTTGCCAGAGTAAAAAGGGTTCTTATTAGTTTGGCTATCAAAGAAAAAGACTACCTTTGCATTTTTAATTTGAGTCTACCCTTGTTTTCTTACAGCTAGTTGTCTGACTATCGAAGTTGATGATGATTCTGTTGAAATTTGTGTAAGCTAAAGAATTTTATATGACAATCATGTGACCAGCCAGACACATGCGTTAAACATGTAGAAGTGTATTTTTAGATCAAAGGGTTTCCGGGAGGCAGGTTATTTTGGATAATTCTCGGTGGAAATCCTCTCTGGCCATCTCCTTACCCTTTTTATTGGTCTCAATATAACCAAAAACGGCAAATTTCTATTTTTGCATCTCTTATTTCTTAATTGTTTGATTTTATTCTGATTTTTTTGTGCTGTTGTCTCCTGGCAACTGGCAAGAACACCTGTAGTTTTTCTCTTCTTGTGTCAAATTTATGAGAATTAATGAGTGTTAAAGTGTTAGTTAACAAACCTTTCCAGGCTCGCAGTTGATTCACATTAAATTTGAAGTAACTACAACTTAAAGTGCAATTTAGAATTATCCAAACCATCAGTTTGGAATTATTTTCTAGATTCCGTTTGTCAAGCTGAAGAGCCACAACTTAAAGATCCTATTTAAAAATTTCTTTTTTTCAGAAATTAGGTAATGTTATAGGTTAGAGGGAAGGATTTTTCTCCTATAATGATTTCTTTTTTTTCCTTTTGATTTATATTTGTTTTTTCTATATTTTTAGTGTTTTCCCTGTGTGCCTTTTTTGTTTTTTTTTATCTTATTTCTTATTGCTGTTATTACCCCCTCTTTTTCTATTTTATGATGTCCAACCAGTTGCTTTTCAAATTGATGTCACATTTCAATTTTGTTTATGTTAATAAAACTGTTTGAATTAAATTGGAAACTACTCCAGTTTCCTTTCTCTTCTCTTTAACTCATTAAACCAGTTCAATTTTGATTGTCAATGTTTCGGTCACGTTCGCTGAAATTAAGAAAGCCAAAAAAAAAGAAAATTAGGATTCTTTCCAAATATATATGTACGCAGGCGAAAAAGGCTCTTCTCCAAGACAAATATGGAGTATCCCCCTCCTCCCAAGAAAGAGACTGACAAATCATGGCCTAGAATCGCCCTTTCTTGTGTTTAGAACCTCCCATTCCCCCTAAGAATAATCTTCAAATTCTTGCCCCATAGGTCAGATCTGTATGCAGCTATGTCTATACAGTAAGCCTTTAGGAAAGGATGGTACTTAATCATAAGCCAGTTATCCTATATACATTGGCAGTTTTTGATGGTATAACCTACATTATGCCTATAAATAGATGTGGGTGATGGACAGCATACCTTCACAATTGGGCCATGAAATTGGTCCAAAAACCACGTCCTCCTTCTTTGAAAATGGCGACTTAAAAATAAAATTATTTCATCTTTTGTCCTTTCCCCTTTCCAAGGAATTATAGATGGCTTTTTGTCTTTTTGAGAATAATCTGGAAATCTATCTATTTAGTTAGTCAGTACGCTTCATAATAATTTTTTCTATTCTAGCTTGGACTTTACTTATCGGCACTATATTTAATTAGTCTTGTTATGTATTTATCATAAATTACTTGTCAGAAATTATCATAATTTATTTATCATAAATTATTTATCATAAAGTACTTGTTTTTTTTTTAAAAAGAATGTCTACCCACTTTAATTTGGTTACTGTTAATGTTTATGTTATATCCTTAATGTAGTTTAAAGCTCAAGAGTGTAGCTGATTTGTTTGTAGTAATATTTTTCAGTAGAATGTTGTTAAAAATGAATTTGAATACCTGTATTAACTCTAAGATCAAAAAATCTTTGTTTTAAGTTTGAAATCTGATTTATCTCTAATATATCTCTTACATGTCCTATATATCTTATAAAATTTATATCGTTAGAATAAATATCTTATAAATTTATATCGTTCCTTACAGAGATGTTATCAATCGTCTGAGTCTTTTGTTGGATCGGATCAAGTTTATCCAGTCTTCAGGAGATGGCATTGTTTACTTGTTCAAAGATAAAGCTTTTGAAAGCTTTGTCTTCTGCCAAAGGTATGCTATTATTTAGAATTATTTGGAAGTGCATTGAAGTTTTACATTTCTTCTTTTTTTTAATTATTTTTCAAGCCAATAGATTTTCCTCATTATTCAATCCAAGGAGCTGTAAGTTTCCTACAAAGGGATTTTGGACAAGGCAATTCTAATAGTATACTTTGTGCTTTGATTTGACTCTATTTTTAGGAGCTACGTGCTATTGTATTTCTTAGTATGGTGCATGATCGTCTCTTACTAGGTTGCTAGCTACTGCTGCAACCCGGTTAGAGTATAATTATAAATTTAATAATAAAGTTTAATATAATTATAGTTAATATAATTGTAAATCTAATTATAAGTTTAATTATAAAAGTGGCTAACATTTTTTTTAACAGGTGAACAAAGATCTGACCTGTCAGTGCACAGAGCTATTGACAACCTTCAATCTGTTTGAACTGTATGCAAAACTTGCTTGCCTTTAGGCATAAAAACAAAACCGCATGCACTGTTTGTTTATCAGAAAGCAACTCACAGTGTGTAAAACCCTTCCGAAAGCCGTATGCGATTCAAGTAATAAGATCACCTGTTTCAGAGCAGGGATTGTCGGTTGTTACTGAGTCATACTGTCTACCGATTATATAACGTTAGGTTAAGGAGAACTTTGTCCTTGAATCACAGTTTAGTTATCTTCCTTTTCGTTATATTATAACTGTCTCCATTAGGAGTGGACCCATTTCAGACATAGGTCTAACGTGCCCACACCATGGAAGAGGGGTGGTTAACAGATTTTATGAGAGCGGTAGCATGTCTTTTGTGAAGGACAATGGGTGTTCAAAGATATTTAATTAGAATATCCAGGTATCTTGAAGTGACCAAATACGCATCATAGATTGATAGATATTTAATTCTTCGAAGCTACAAAATTCTATAGCTAAAAAACTCACATATTCGAAATTATTTCCAGCACACCCCCCCCCCCTCGCCCCTCTACTATCGTGTTTCTTTAGTTCCTTCTGGAAAATTTAAAGATAGTGGCTGAAAAATGGATTTTTTTCCCATTTGAATGGATTTAAGCAAAATCCTTCCCTCTAATTTTACTGGGATGAAGTTCAATTCATTTTATTCAAATAAAAATAACACATAACAATAACAATAAAGATCCTAGAAGAGAACTTATTAAGGACCATAATACGCACACAAAAAAAAAATAAAGTAACACTGAAATCGGACAAAAAAAAGAAAAAAGAGAGAAGAATAAAACATGGGTAGTTAAAGCAAATTGGTTAAGAGTTGAAAGATCAAATTATATTGTCAAGTTTTGTTACATTATTGTACAGCGTGCGGAAACTTGTGGCTAGCTCAACACTGGACAGTATTTTGTTCCATTGAACAATGGATTTGTAAATGGGAGATGGCTGGGCAGCACTAGAAACACATTTAGGGATTATAAAGGCTCTATTGGATGAACGGAGATCGTGGGCTTCCGAATTATTAATATTATAATAGGTTAGTAGCTGAGGAAGAAGATTGTTGTGAAAAGCTGAGTAAGCAAGCGATAAGTTTAATTTTTTTATGATTTGGTCTAGTGGAGCTATACCAAAATCTGAGTACAGATTATGGATTGGATATAGATGGGGAAGCCGAAAAACTGCTTCAATGGCACGGTTTTGGGCAAGTTTTAGTTTTTTAGCGAAGAAGCGATTTGCACTCCCTCAAACTGATCCGTAGTAAGAAAAGTAATGAAAAATAAAGGAATAATAGAGGGTAACTAGGATGTCAGGAGGAAGAAAATAATTCACACGGTTAATCATAGCTACTTGTCTCAAAATTATTGCTGTGATTGAAGAAATATGATTAGAGAATGACAAACATGAGTCAATAAACACACCAAGAAACTTGGCAACCTCCACTTGTGGGAGGATGTCGGAGGAGTACTTGAGACCAAGAGTAGGTTGGATTACGTGTTTGTTGTAGGGGGTTCTAAGTAATACTAATTGACTTCTTTTGCTATTAATGGTCATGTTATTCGTAAGGCACCACGCCTGGACTCTGTTCAGAAGGACTTGGGCAGAAGTTGTTGCCGATGGTAAATTGGTGCCAGTGATGAAGAAGTTGCTGTAATCAGCAAATAGTACTGGATACACTGAAGGGCTCAGATCCAAGATACCATTGATATATAGGAGAAATAAAATCGGACCTAGAACGGAGCCTTGCGGGACTACCCTCTGAACAGGTTAGGGCTGAGAAGATACTCCACTTAGGCTCACACTCTGTACCATTCCTGATAGATGAGAGTCAAACCAAGAGAGGGGAACACCACGAATTCCATAATTATTTAATTTATTTATTAAAATACTATGATCGACCGTCTCAAAGACCTTAGAGAAATCCACAAATAAGCCCAGTGCAGTTTTTAAGGGTCAAGTTGTGAGCGTATGAAGTGTGTGGCATCAATTAGAGTATGAAGAGTGGAACATTTCCGCCGAAAGCCATATTGGTGAGGAGAAATCAAGGAAATGGAGCGCTGACTGCCAAACAGAAAGGGAGACAGACGTCTGAAGATAATTATCTCGAGTACTTTGGCTGTAACAGGAAGAATTGAGATTGGACGATAATTAAGTTTAAGTTTATTTTTCCAGGGAAGTGGGGCGAGTGAGCCAGGAGCCATCAAAAAGTGACTTAAGCTTCACGATTTCTGAAGCAAAAATTCTGAGGACTACTTAGCCCAATTATAGGAGGGGGTGGAAAATTTCAACCATGCCGCCGTGTTTAAATATGGGCATATTTGAAATTATGGACATTTTACTCATGAACACCTTGCATGTTTGTACTCTTTTTATGTGAAATATTTGGCAAAATTTCGCTAAGGTTATTTCATGTGTAGTTTTTACAAGCAACATGGAATAGTGCAAACAGAAAAACCCTCGAGATTTAGGCAAAAACGTAAAGCTAAAGCTATAACGACCCCTGTTTTAGTTTAATTCTAAAAAGTACTTGCACATATATCTCTTACAGATCGTCCTTACCTTATATAATTACACATCTTTATCTTGCACAATTTTATAATTATGGTTTAAATTGACTGATATTTTTTCCCCTGGCAATATTTATATTCATTACCAATCGAGTCCTAAAATTAGTTTTCCCCTTCTCCTGAAAATTTGGGATTTTCTCCGAATTTCCGCAAAGTGCATTTTACAGGCATGTGGAAACAGTGACTCAGTGGTTCTAACGGTACTTAGCCCGTTGGGATTATCTATTTGTAAATTATTTTTGTTTATGTCAAAGAATCTCGAGAACTGATAAAGGCTGATTCACTATGGGATTTAGCCACGGCTAAGATTTACTTAACATCACAGGGGTTATCCTGAGATTTAGAAAACGTCAAAATGTTATCGATCATCAAAATTAATCATATTGTTTTTTTATCTAGTTGGTAAGTTAAAATATAAAACGTTCTACTTTTTGTATGGAATTCCTGTACAGTTTTTTTTTCTTCAAAGTCAGTGATATATAATGAAGCTCCCTGGTTGGGTGCCTTAAGCTAATTTAAAAAAAAAAGTTAGAATAAATTGACTTTATTGCAGGCTCTAGCTAGCTCTAGGTTTCGACTAAATCATACACAAATATTATATATATTAGCATTACTGCATATATTCGAGAAAAAACCAAACATAGGTCTGATCAAAATTGCAACAGTTTATTCATCACTTAGCATCACAGACTTGCCTAAGGCCCATTCAAAATGAGGTCAATGCTAAGATTTACGGAACGCAGAGATTCAGCTAACGTCAGACCCGTTCATAATAGTGTTTATCTGACTGGCTTGTTAATACTAACTAAAATGGAAAATGCTCACCATATTGTTAAGTTCCATGCAGTTTAGGATTGATAATGTAGCTCTGATTGGCCAGTATTAGCTAGATTTCAGAAACCTTCAAATAAATTGATCTTGGTGCTGTCTCAAGCATGCTCCAAAAATGAACTGAGTACTACTGTGAATGGATCTGGTGCTTGCTAACTTTTATTGTGAATGGAACTAAAGCAAGGAAGCTCTAGTCAATTTCTGAAAAAAACGCCATCTAGTGCTGCAGAGTAAAATTGTGAATTTAATGAACTGAGTACTACTGTGAATGGATCTGGTGCTAGCTAACTTTTATTGTGAATGGAACTAAAGTAAGGAAGCTCTATTCAATTTGTAAACAAACGCCATCTAGCACTGCCGAGTAAAATTGTGAATTTAATGAACTGAGTACTACTGTGAATGGATCTGGTGCTAGCTAACTTTTCTTGTGAATGGAATTAAAGCAAAGAAGCTCTAGTCAATTTCGGAAAAAAACGCCATCTTGTACTGCCGAGTAAAATTGTGAATTTAATGAACTGAGTACTACTGTGAATGGATCTGGTGCTAGCTAACTTTTATTGTGAATGGAATTAAAGCAAAGAAGCTCTAGTCAATTTCTGAAAAAAACGCCATCTAGTACTGAAGAGTAAAATTGTGAATTTAATGAACTGAGTGCTACTGTGAATGGATCTGGTGCTAGCTAACTTTTATTGTGAATGGAACTAAAGTAAGGAAGCTCTATTCAATTTCTAAACAAACGCCATCTAGCACTGCCGCGTAAAATTGTGAATTTAATGAACTGAGTACTACTGTGAATGGATCTGGTGCTAGCTAACTTTTATTGTGAATGGAACTAAAGCAATGAAGCTCTAGTCAATTTCTGAAAAAAACGCCATCTTGTACTGCCGAGTAAAATTGTGAATTTAATGAACTGAGTGCTACTGTGAATGGATCTGGTGCTAGCTAACTTTTATTGTGAATGGAACTAAAGTAAGGAAGCTATATTCAATTTCTAAACACACGCCATCTAGCACTGCCGAGTAAAATTGTGAATTTAATGAACTGAGTACTACTGTGAATGGATCTGGTGCTAGCTAACTTTTCTTGTGAATGGAATTAAAGCAAAGAAGCTCTAGTCAATTTCTGAAAAAAACGCCATCTAGTACTGCAGAGTAAAATTGTGAATTTAATGAACTGAGTTCTACTGTGAATGGATCTGGTGCTAGCTAACTTTTATTGTGAATGGAACTAAAGAAAGGAAGCTCTATTCAAATTCTAAACAAACGCCATCTAGCACTGCCGCGTAAAATTGTGAATTTAATGAACTGAGTACTACTGTGAATGGATCTGGTGCTAGCTAACTTTTAATGTGAATGGAACTAAAGCAAGGAAGCTCTAGTCAAATTCTGAAAAAAACGCCATCTTGTACTGCCGAGTAAAATTTTGAATTTAATGAACTGAGTGCTACTGTGAATGGATCTGGTGCTAGCTACCTTTTATTGTGAATGGAACTAAAGTAAGGAAGCTCTATTCAATTTCTAAACAAACGCCATCTAGCACTGCCGAGTAAAATTGTGAATTTAATGAACTGAGTACTACTGTGAATGGATCTGGTGCTAGCTAACTTTTCTTGTGAATGGAATTAAAGCAAAGAAGCTCTAGTCAATTTCGGAAAAAAACGCCATCTTGTACTGCCGAGTAAAATTGTGAATTTAATGAACTGAGTACTACTGTGAATGGATCTGGTGCTAGCTAACTTTTCTTGTGAATGGAATTAAAGCAAAGAAGCTCTAGTCAATTTCTGAAAAAAACTCCATCTAGTACTGCAGAGTAAAATTGTGAATTTAATGAACTGAGTGCTACTGTGAATGGATCTGGTGCTAGCTAACTTTTATTGTGAATGGAACTAAAGTAAGGAAGCTCTATTCAATTTCTAAACAAACGACATCTAGAACTGCCGCGTAAAATTATGAATTTAATGAGCTGAGTACTACTGTGAATGGATCTGGTGCTAGCTAACTTTTCTTGTGAATGGAATTAAAGCAAAGAAGCTCTAGTCAATTTCTGAAAAAAAAACGCCATCTTGTACTGCCGAGTAAAATTGTGAATTTAATGAACTGAGTGCTACTGTGAATGGATCTGGTGCTAGCTAACTTTTATTGTGAATGGAACTAAAGTAAGGAAGCTCTATTCAATTTCTAAACAAACGCCATCTAGCACTGCCGCGTAAAATTGTGAATTTAATGAACTGAGTACTACTGTGAATGGATCTGGTGCTAGGTAACTTTTATTGTGAATGGAACTAAAGTAAGGAAGCTCTATTCAATTTCTAAACAAACGCCATCTAGCACTGCCGCGTAAAATTGTGAATTTAATGAACTGAGTACTACTGTGAATGGATCTGGTGCTAGCTAACTTTTCTTGTGAATGGAATTAAAGCAATGAAGCTCTAGTCAATTTCTGAAAAAAACGCCATCTTGTACTACCGAGTAAAATTGTGAATTTAATGAACTGAGTGCTACTGTGAATGGATCTGGTGCTAGCTAACTTTTATTGTGAATGGAACTAAAGTAAGGAAGCTCTATTCAATTTGTAAACAAACGCCATCTAGCACTGCCGAGTAAAATTGTGAATTTAATGAACTGAGTACTACTGTGAATGGATCTGGTGCTGGCTAACTTTTATTGTGAATAGAATTAAAGCAAGGAAGCTCTAGTCAATTTCTGAAAAAACGCCATCTAGTACAGCCGAGTAAAATTGTGAATTTAATGAACTGAGTGCTACTGTGAATGGATCTGGTGCTAGCTAACTTTTATTTTTTGAATGGAACTAAAGTAAAGAAGCTCTAGTCAATTTCTAAAAAACGCCATCTAGCACTGCCGAGTAAAATTATGAATTTAATGAACTGAGTACTACTGTGAATGGATCTGGTGCTAGCTAACTTTCGTTGTGAATGGAATTAAAGCAAAGAAGCTCTAGTCAATTTCTGAAAAAAACGCCATCTAGCACTGCCGAGTAAAACTGTGAATTTAATGAACTGAGTACTACTGTGAATGGATCTGGTGCTAGCTAACTTTTATTGTGAATGGAACTAAAGTAAGGAAGCTCTATTCAATTTGTAAACAAACGCCATCTAGCACTGCCGAGTAAAATTGTGAATTTAATGAACTGAGTACTACTGTGAATGGATCTGGTGCTGGCTAACTTTTATTGTGAATAGAATTAAAGCAAGGAAGCTCTAGTCAATTTCTGAAAAAACGCCATCTAGTACAGCCGAGTAAAATTGTGAATTTAATGAACTGAGTGCTACTGTGAATGGATCTGGTGCTAGCTAACTTTTATTTTTTGAATGGAACTAAAGTAAGGAAGCTCTATTCAATTTCTAAACAAACGCCATCTAGCACTGCCGCGTAAAATTGTGAATTTAATGAACTGAGTACTACTGTGAATGGATCTGGTGCTAGCTAACTTTTCTTGTGAATGGAATTAAAGCAAAGAAGCTCTAGTCAATTGTGAAAAAAGACTCCATCTAGCACTGCCGAGTAAAATCGTGAATTTAAATGTAAAATCCTGAATGCAAATATTAATTATCTCTTTATTGATTCTTAATTGATATGTTAACTGAAAAATGATTTGCAACAATCTTACAGCTATAACTTACACCAAAAAGACAATACACTCACATCATTGTATTTATTAGTCTAAGATCTATCCATTCACCAAGCCAGAATTTTTATATTACATAAACTTTTTATTGGAGAAGGATCTAAATTTGCTTAAAATAATTGTCCTTTTCAAAAAATTTCCTAAGAGTATTCCATCTAAGAAACTTTTCCATCTAAGAAACTATGTACACCGAATTTCAAAAATATTTTCCGGTAAATGGTAGATTTCGGTAACTGAATCTCAGCTATGGAAGGATAGCAAAATTATTGTATTTCGTTGATATATTATAATCTGTAAGAGAGCAGAAAAATAGGACACCAAAAATTATACAGGGAACATAAGCTTTATATCTTGTTCATGTCAAGCGAAGGAACTGATAAGGGACGAAGTCCAAATTCTGAAAAAAATTTCATTTATTTTGAAGTTTTTTTTTGAAAAAAATTCTGAATTTGTTTTTTGAATTTAAAAAAAAAATTCTGAGTTAATAATAATAAAATTGAAAAACACTAGAAAGTTAAAAACTCATAAAAATATGAAAACAAACATTAGTTGCAGTTATTTTTTCATATCTCTTTTTATAGTTCTGCTATAGATTGGGCAGAATATGCCTTTTATCACTTTTTTCGAAAGGATACTGCTTATTTATTTGCGCACGTTTCTGTAACTAGCTTACTTTCTGTAGGCTATATTAACCTAGAACTAAATAATTTATAACAAATGAAAATTAGTTGAATAGCAAAAAAATCTGTATGTATGACAGTGTCAAGAATCTGCATGTATGTCTCTATATCAAATTGTTTTACCATTCTTCTCAATTTTTGACATGTTACATTTTAAAATTATTATTCTTACTCGGAAATGCAAATTTTGCCCATCTCGGATTTTGATTGTCAATTTTTTTTTATTTATACCTTGTATTGTCGTATATAGATCACTTTAAGAAAATTTTAGGGTTGATCCAAATAAACTAAGTCATTTAATTGAAATCCAAATTTTAGTTAAATAAATTTAAACTTGTTTCGTGGTTTTCTACTTCTACTAAGTATTTCTGCTCTGGCAATTCTGCAAATTTCTATTTTATCATTTTCTCGCACTGTTGCGTCATTATTCTTTGCTGTTAAAGAAACCAGGTAGGCTGTTGAAAGACTTAAATATTAGTTTAAAAGGAAACTAGAAAAAAGCTTTCAAAATTAGAGCTGATATTGTTGATAGCTCTGTTTTTGCTCAGCTGCGTGTGCAGGAATTTTTTTCTTGGGGGGGGGGGATTGTTAATAATGTAAACAAGAGGCACCAAGAAATTCGGAAAAATTTACATTTCAGAGGGGGAGCTGGACTTCAATCAAATCCCTCCTCCCCCCGCTTACTTCCCTAATTTAGCTCAGGGTTACCATTTATCCTCCTTTTAATCTCTCTCCTCCCTCCTTTTACGAACAAAATCGGATTTGACCTCCTTTTTTAATTTAACCAATGCAAAATACTTATACAACCATAATTCCCCGACAAAACACTAAATAGCAGTAAGATCATACGTTTTAAAATAAGATGTTTAGCATTTTGCTTATTAGAATAAGCACTTTTTGTTTTTGGATATTTAGAAATGGTATCCATGTAAAACAAACTAACTACGCCCTGTCAACAATGTATGTTTGATGGTCTGACAAATAGATATCATTTTGGTTTCCCAAATGAAATCTATTTAGATATTTTTTTTCTCTGGTCAAAAATTATTTCAAATAAAAGTTTTGGATATTATTTAGCTGATTTGTGCCGACTTTGAACAGTTTGGTACTCTGAATATTAAGAAAGTTATGATTTTTCCACTCTTCACTCATATTTTCCCCTTCTTTTCAAGAATGTATCCAGGATTTTTTTTTAAGAAGGGGGGGGGGATTACCAATTTTTTTTTAATATTAAATTTTTTTATATCCATTTTTGTTATGATTATGCGAATCGGACAAAATTTTTGTTAGAGAAGGGAGGGGGTTGACCCCCCCCCCACCTGGATAAGGCCTTGTTTGTTTTAGATTTTTGTATAATGGTTGGTCTGATCAACCATTTATTTGAAACTTTGTTGAAAAGAAAGGCAGTTGTTCATTTGTTGGTGTTCAATTAACTTGTACTTATTACTTATTACTTGCTTATTACTTATTACATATTACTTATTACTTATTATTGTACTTATTGTACTTATTACTTATTACATATTACTTATTACTTATTATTGTACTTATTGTACTTATTACTTGTACACAATTAAATTTGTTGGTTGCCATCTTTTTATTATAAAAATTAGCCTCTCAGGAATGCCAGAAATACCAAATGCCCTCCTTTTCTTTGAAGATGTGCCCTCCTTTGAAATATCTTCAGGTATTAACAATATTATTATATTTTCAGAAGTAGCTTTCGCTAATCTGAACAGGTCTTTTTAATATTTCAAGTTATTATGAAAATTCAGTTGTTAATAAAGTTCTGATCAATCAGTTTTTCAGGTCAATCTCAAGGAAGATTTAGAACAACTTATTCTACCTCTTTTCAGATGAACCTCCTATTAGGCATTAAACAGTTTACTGCAATGGATGGTAAATAAGGAGGAACCTCTTTTCAGATGAACCTCCTATTAGGCATTAAACAGTTTACTGCAATGGATGGTAAATAAGGAGGAACCTCTTTTCAGATGAACCTCCTATTAGGCATTAAACAGTTTACTGCAATGGATGGTATATAAGGAGGAACCTCTTTTCAGATGAACCTCCTATTATGCATTAAACAGTTTACTTCAATGGATTGTAAATAAGGATGAACCTCTTTTCAGATGAACCTCCTATTAGGCATTAAACAGTTTACTGCAATGGATGGTAAATAAGGAGGAACCTCTTTTCAGATGAACCTCCTATTAGGCATTAAAAAGTTTACTGCAATGGATGGTAAATAAGGAGGAACCTCTTTTCAGATGAACCTCCTATTAGGCATTAAACAGTTTACTGCAATGGATGGTAAATAAGGAGGAACCTCTTTTCAGATGAACCTCCTATTAGGCATTAAACAGTTTACTGCAATGGATGGTAAATAAGGAGGAACCATTGCCAATGGAAACTAAAACTAAAAGCAGGAGTCTGCGTTTATTACGTGTACATGTTACTGTTGGTAATCTGTTTGGTAATATGGTTATCTGTTGGTAATCTGTTGGTAAACAGTTTGGTAATCTGGTTGATGTTGACATTCACTGGTGAATGCCCAAAATTCCTTTTTCTCTGCTTTGATTCAATTACCTTTTCGAGTCAGCTTTTTTAGTCTTACGTAAGCTTTGATGGTAAAAGTTAGGTTACGTTACATTAGGTTGGGTTAGGTTAAATTAGGTTGTAAATCTTAGAAATAGGTTAAAAACCTAGTCTTACCTGTCACCGTCATACCTTGCATAACACTGAAAAAGTTGACTGGCAACGGTGACTAAATCCAAGGAGAGAAAAACTTATTTCGGACATTCACAGTAACATACATATACCTCATAAGTATTCTGTGCTTTTAAATCTGATTCCAAGGATGCAAGATCTATATACTTTAAGTTCAGCCTTCAAAAGTCATCAGCATAAGAGTATTTTAAGTTCCTTGCGATATTTCAGCGATTTTGAAGGACTTGGCTTTAAAAGTTGAAATGATTATTTCTTCAAGGGCATGTTTTCGAAGTCCCTTTGTTTTTTTTTGTTTTGTTTTTGATTGATTATTGTTTTTCAGCACTGGACTTCAAGTTTCATCAGATGTAAAGAAACGCTGTTTTGTAGGAGGCCTTACCTCGGAGGCTAAACAAAAACGAGTTCAAATTCTATTGAAACTTTTACCACAGATCTTGGAATTCCTTCGAAATGACAAATCTGTTACGAAAAGGTAACTATTAATAGTATTATTAATATTATTTTTGAAACTTAATTTATGAGACTATTATTGTTTTTGATTTTGAAATTTAAGAGATATTTATGTTTCTTCGCCTTTGCAACATTTTTATCCAATATTTCCGACAGTTTTTTTTTAGACGAACAATAAAATCATGAGCAGAGCGTCTATGACATTTGAGTTAACTACAATCATCTCCTACTCAGGAATGTATTTATAAACTTCAACAAGTTGGCTATAATCTTGATTCATATTATACTTACACACGGGGGGGGGGGTTTACTCCTCCTTCTTGTTATGTATACTAGGCTCTTTAATATTACAGCTGCACATACAAGATTGAATAGGAAACAGACCCCGTTCCCAAGCGCGTAGTTTCTCCTATTTCGAAATGAGTTATGTTTGGTTATGGTAGTTTTAATCCTGAGGGCAGTGTCTGATTTACCATGGATGCTAGGGTATGAAAACTATTTGATATATTTTTTCGTATTGTAATGTAAAAATTATTGAAATATTTTGAAGTTTCAATTTCTATTACAAAAATACATTTTTGAAAAACTTAATAAAGTAACTAAAGGTTTATGTTTGATTAAAATTATAAAACTTATTTATAATTCATGTTTTTCTAAGGCTATACTCTATCCATTCTAAAAATCGATAAAATCTGAAAAAAAAACTTATGTTTTTATTGATAATAGTGATAAATTACACACTAGAACATTCGGATATTTGGAAGCATTCTTGAAACCCTATTTTCAATGGCAAAAATGAAAACATAATAAGCTCCATGAAAATGGTAACAAAAAACAAAAAAAGAAAAGATCTTGTAACTTACATGAAAAATTAATTTAAGACTAGAAATAATGGAATAACAGCAATTATCTCTTACAACAGCAATATATATATATATATATATATATATATATATATATATATATATATATATATATATATATATATATATATATATATATATATATATATATATATATATATATATATATATATATATATATATATATATATATATATATATATATATATATATATATATATATATATATATATATATATATATATATATATATATATATATATATATATATATATTTATATATATATATATATATATATATATATATTGCTGTTGTAAGAGATATCATCACTATCATCATTTTTCCTCTTATTTTTTCAAGCTTTTCAATGTGTACCAAAATTAAATATTACTTTTTTTAGGGACCTTTATTACAACCACAAAGAGCTTTATGGGACCCAAAGGGTTTTGGACTCAATGATTGAGGATATTGCCAGAATTATCAATGTGCCTCGGATTTGCTTGAGTGTGGTTGCCACTAGTAAAGGACTTGTTGCTGGAGACCTTAGTTATGTTGATTGTACTGGAAACCTTATAGACTGTTCAAATACCAAGGAAGGTATGGATGAATTTAAATTTTAGACATAGATTATTTATAGAAATTAAAATGAATTTAGTTTTTTTTTATTTAATCTAAATCAATTTTAAAATTAAATAATTGATTAATAGTAAATAATTGATAGTAAATAAATGATTAATAGTAAATATTAATAAATAAGTAAATTAAAAATTAAATAGCAGAAAATTCATTTGAAATTAATTAAAATTGATTAATAAAATTAACTTCAATTTAGATTTATTTGCAATAATTTAGCAAGTGGAATCAGATGCATAATCTTTTCTAGCGTTACACTTCAATACTAAATTCGCTTAATAGCAATGTCGGTATGTCAATCTAAAGAATGCACGGGTGCCAATTTACGAAAATGTTGGGGAAGATCAAGGATTTTCTGTTTTTTTTTTTATGTAATAAGACCCCAAAAAGTGTATATTTCAAAATATGAGGATATAGAAATGTTTTTCGGTAAAATACCAAAAGAAAAATGTATTTTTTAAGTTCAATCAATGAGCGATTCCACTTGACTGACTGGCCGTATTTCAAATAGTAAGATGTATAAAAAATGTGGTTGAATTTTGCTTTCTAGAGCTACAACGAGAGAAAGGTTGAGATGGCTTGGGCGCGTTCTGCGGATGAAGGATGACAGATTGCCAAAGATTCTCCTCGTCGGCCAACCGTCTAGGGCAGAACGAAAAGCAGGTCGTCCCCGAATGGGGTTGGAGGATGTTGTGAGGAAAGGTTTAAGGGAAATAACTTCCTGGGAGGGTGTAATGACGGAGGCTTTGATTAGATTGGGATGGAGAAGGAGCCTGCGTTGCTGTGTTGACCTCAGGTGGCTTGGTGCTGCAGTGAGTTTTTAGTAGTAGTAGTAGTATCCTGTAAATTTAGTTATGAAACTGATTTTTTAGATTTTGATTATTCAACTAGAATTATAATTGTATATTCTCACTCTCAAAATAACTTCCTTCTGAAGCGACACAGCGCTGGGGACGGTTCTTCCATTTCTCATAGCAGTGCAGGAACTTTGATACTGGAATAGTCTTCAACTGGTCGTATATAGCCTTTCAAATGCTTTCGACTGTCCCCAAATGAGTTGCCTTGAGGTGATTTTTCAACTTCGGGGAGAGAAAAAAGTCATAAGCCCTCAAGTCGGGCGAATAAAAAGATTGAGTAGCCATAGGAATGTTTTTACTCGTTACTGAAATTACTTTGTGACAAGTAGCATTATAGTGATGCAACACCTAGTTGTTTTATAGTGATTTTATAGTGATTATAGTGATGCAACACCTAGTTGTTTTATAGTGATTATAGTGATGCAACACCTAGTTGTTCTATAGTGATTTTATAGTGATTTAGTGATGCAACACCTAGCTGTTTTATAGTGAACTTATAGTGATTATAGTGATGCAACACCTAGTTGTTTTATAGTGATTTTATAGTGATTGTAGTGATGCAACACCATGTTTGATCTCCTATAAATGATCTTTTTAAGTTTTTCAACAACCTCCATGTGAAAGTATTGATTTACCGTTGGCTTTGTTGTTTACAAACTCCTTGTGAATAATTATGTGGATGTCGGAAAACAAATCAGCATGTATTTGATATTTGACATGTGCATCATTGCGCTATGGGATCTTGGAGAGGTTGGAGCGTGCTACTCCATGCTCTGAGTTTGTGGGAAGTACTCAAACACCCATAATAACTCTAACAAATGAAGAAAAATAATATTAAGGACCTTCAATTTATAACACGAGGTATCAAGGCTGAAACTGTTTTTTTTGTGATTATGGCTGCATCAAATGCAGAATAAGGTTCAGAGATATTAGATTTCTATTCCAAGATCATAGTGGGAAGCGAAGTACATATTTGGCGGAAAACAAGGTATATCTGATAACGGATCTGAGTGTGTGAACGTTCTTTGTTTCTACCGCTGAAATACAAAATACCCCTCCCCCTCCATTAGTTAAACCTTTGTGCAATTATTCTAACGTTGATAATTCAATAATCTATTAGTAAGCAGTATTTTGATAATAAATTCTCTTATTTTGTAAATGTTACGCCCTGGATATTATTGGCTAAGTCCTGATTTTGGTGTAATTATATACGAGGGCTATTCAGAAAGTAGGGAACGTTTTGTTATAAAACAAAAACTAGGTACAGGAAAAATATTTTATTATATACATCTGAAAGAGTGACTAAAATGCCTCTTTTCTACATGGTCACCAAACAAATTAAGGCAATTATCGTAGTGGTGGACTGGCTTCGAAATTTCTTCATCATAGAAATCCGCCGCCTGCGATCTCAGCCACTCAGTGACGCACGCTTGGAGCTCGTCGTCGTCATCAAAACGCTGTGTCGCTAGCCAGTTCTTCATCTTCATCATCTTCATTCGGTGCTAAGTCGGGACTGTAGGGCGGATGTGGGAAAATCTCCCATTTGAATGAGTCCCACGAATCCTCTCATCAACTTTGGCGAGAAGATTGTCTGTCACAATGTTCGGGCGTCCACTCCTCTCTTCATCATGCACGTTTGTTCGGCCATTTTTAAACCGAATACACCATTTTCGCACTGAACTTTCATTCATTACTTCGTTGCCATACATTTCGCACAGTTGCTGATGAATTTCTATCGTTTTTTTGCTAACAAAAACCGTATTACGGACCGCACTTCACAACTGGCGGGATTTGAAATTGCAGCGCACATTTTAAATTGGAATATTGGGAAAACGGGAAGTGCAAAGATGTTCTCGTTCTTACGGCTGGATGCCGACTAAAGCTACGAGCACGCGCACAGCAAAACATACGTGATCGCCGCGTGTCTAGTGGCGTCAGACGGAAATGTTCCCTAGTTTCTGAATAGCCCTCGTATCTTTCGATATGTTTAATATTATATTTTAACATTTCCTTTTATTTTTTGTTGATTTCTTTTTCATAGTGCTTCCTAGATTTCCATGGTTTTTATTTTTCTCTGGAGCTTGAAAATTAACCTTAATGATTCGACCGAAATTTTCACATACGAGGTGTATCCGCGAGGACGGTGATCTGAATGTGAAACCTGGAACTTGTACATAGCATTAAAATTTGAATTTAATGGTTTTAGAATTTATTTATTGAATGTTTCTGTGGAATAGTTATTAAAAGTGTGCTAGTTAAAAAAAAAAAAATCTTAAACCAGTTCAAGTAGAAAATAAAAACAAAAGAAAAATTTTGAAACCAATTAAAAAAAAAAAACTGCTGGCATTAGCAAAGACAATAAAGATATAAGATAAGGTAAGAAATTATAAAAATGATGTAACCTTTTTGAGAATTTTCCTGGAAGCAGAAGCAGAATAGTTGTGAAAGAGAGATTAGAATGGAGAATATGCTGGGCTATTTGCCATTTGTTTTGGTCTCAGGTCTTAAAGTGGATAAGAGGTTTTTTAGCACATGGGGAGAGGTTCTTTAACTTGTGTTTACTTACTTGTTGATATGCTTGGAAGTAATGGTAACGCATTTAAACTCTCGAAGCTAATGGCTTGAAAATCCCAAGTTGTTAAATACAAAAATATTTTCTCTAACCCCCTCCCTATATATTGTGGAATTCCTCAAGGAACCTTATTGGGACCACTTTTATTTTTAGTCATGATTAATGATATTGGTAAGGACTTCCCCCATAGGTGGAAATACGTGGATGACTTGACGATCCTCGAAGTATGTCACAGGAATATTAAAAGTGACCCCCTTGAAATTCTATCTCACATTTCAGATGAAGCTAAGAAACTAAATATGAAAGTAAATTCCACTAAATCAAATGTAATTACGATAAATTTCTTGAAATCTATTCCCGCCTTCCTTGACCCTATACTCCCAGATATATCTGTGTCTTCCTTTAAATTACTTGGGGTTAAAATTTCCTCTAATTTAAAGTGGGATATCCACGTGAAAGATATTGTCCGTAGAGCTAATGCGTCCATATCTCTCCTTAAGCTCTTGAATAAATTTAACACCCCCCCATCCCATTCTTTAAGGATTTATACTTCCTTTGTCCGCCCGCATCTTGAATATGCTTGTCTAGTTTGGCATCCTGGTATCTCCCGTGATGAATCATATAATGTTGAACCGATTTAAAACAGAACCATAAGAATTTTTTTTAAAGAAATTTCGCTAACCTATTCACTCCTTCTAAAAAAGGCCAAACTGGATACTTTTGGTTACGGAATAGGAACGCTAGCCATGTGTTTCGCAAAAAATATCCTAACAAACACGTACACAGACTAAATTTCTCCCAAGAGACACTCCCAATCCAGGCACCGCCTGCCACGTACTGTATCTAGACCCATCCCTATCTTGTCCCCCATCCGTTGTTTAACCTCCAGATATGAAAAAACCTTTGTCCCCTTCATTACTGATCAAATAAACAGCTAGTTTTTTTTTTTTTTTTTTTTTTTTTTTTTTTTTTTTACTGGTGATACTCATGCTGGTGTCCGTTTGGCTCTTCCGTTCCCTCAATTCTTATCTCAATTTTTTTTTTTTTTTGGTTTTGTTTTAATTTGTGCCTTTTTAACTTTCTTACATTTGACACTTTTTGTTAGACTAATGAATGGCTTTGCCTTTCTGATATTGTTGTTATTGGCATTGTTTAGCCAGTTTTTTAGTTGTTAGCTATTTATGTCTTTTTTTTATTATATGACCCCGAAATGCGAATTCGGCCCTTCGGGGCTTGTGATAGCCATTTTCTGAAATAAATATCTTATCTTATCTTACAAGTTTATACTGTAATTGTGACATTAAACACATGAAAATACAGCTGTTTTGCACCTATGTACAGCTGTTAATTTTACTTTTAGGGATTTTGATCTCAAGTGATGTAGATTCATATTCTCAGATTCAAACAGGAGGAGCCAAGGTCATATTAGTTGTTGAAAAAGATGCTGTTTTTCATAGAATTCTCGCTGATTCAGTTATGGATCATATTGGTCAGGCTATTATTATTACGGTACTTTTCTTTTTTTCTTATTTTAGTTGTCTTTGAAAGTTTTTTTTTGAGCCATGGTTTTTAAAGGAATAGTCAAACTTTCTCCTTGAGTCATAGGATAATATAAAAAAAGTCTTTTGGTAAGGTTTTTGCACTTAGTAGATGGGAGATCAAAAATATTATCTTTCAAAATTTGGGCTGAGGAATAAACAAGTGTTTTTTTTATAGCGCGAATATTTGACACCAATTCTGTGCATCATTTTTTTTTATTCTTTGGACAGTTGCACACTTTCTAAACTTTTTTTTTGCCTTTCTTTTTAATTCCTTCACTTTCCGTAGTTAAGTATTACCCACCTATCAAACTTTCTACAATTAATATTCTCCTACCATAAGTTAGCTCACAATCAAATCGGTTTAATTATTAGTTTTTTAACATTTATAACCAGTTCAGGGAATGTGGTTTTGTCCCGACTTTCGTTTCCACGATTAGGGTCCTTTTCCCGATTTTTTTTAGGAAGTTGAGCGATCACCAGGAGCGTAGCTCCAGCATTTTCATTGGGGGGCGGGGGAAGGAGGTCCACACCTGGGAATTCAAGAGGCATGGGATATCCTTCTGGAGAAAGGGGTGCTGGAGCATTTGTGAAAAACAGCCTTTGGTTGTGATTTAAAAATGCGTCTAAGCAAATCAAAAAGTACGCCCTTTAAATCGTCATTGTCGAAACATAATACAGGAAAATTGTAACCCCCTTCTTGAACAAAAGAAAAAATCACTTTTTGAATGGGCAGTAGTGATATGTCCTCTTTTTTCTTAGTCGACATCGAGGCACTGGAACATCATCGGGGGCCTTTTAAGGGCTCGTTTAAAAGCTAATTCTTCTATCTTATCTTTTTTCTCTTCTATCTAAAAGCGCCATTTGGGTGACATTTATGGAATGGGAAGACTGGGCTGGACTTATAAATTAATTTTTATATTTAATTGCTAATTTACAAATTCGACTTAATAAGGCAATCACAAAGTAGATAAGATAAGACATTTATTTCAA
Source organism: Artemia sp. Qi Xiang Cuo (assembly GCF_049724085.1). Classification (NCBI taxonomy): domain Eukaryota; kingdom Metazoa; phylum Arthropoda; class Branchiopoda; order Anostraca; family Artemiidae; genus Artemia; species Artemia sp. Qi Xiang Cuo. Next base: position 7,456,144 of record NC_142798.1, on the reverse strand, counting down.
AAAATGACTATCACAAGCCCCAAAGGGCCGAATTCGCATTTCGGGGCCATATAATAAAAAAAAAACATAGAAATAGCACAACAACTAAAAATTTGTCTAAACAATGCCAAAAGCAACAATATCAGAAAGGCAAAGCCATTCATTAGTCTAAAAAACAAAAAGTGTCAAATGTAAGAAAGTTAAAAAGGCACAAACTAAAACAAAACCCAAAAAAAAATTGAGATAAAAATAGTGTTAAAAAGGTTTAAAAGAGACTATATAAAAAAGGGAGGGAACAGAAGAACCAAACAGACACAAGCATGGGTATCACCAGTAAAAAAAAACAAACAAAAAAAAAAAAAAAAAAACCTAGTAGTTTATTTGATCAGTAATGAAGGGGACAAAGGTTTTTTCATACCTGGAGGTCAAGCAACGGATAGGGGACAAGTTGGGGACGGGTTCAGAAACAGTACGTGGCAGGCGGTGTCTGGATGGGGAGTGTCTTTTGGGGGAAATGTTTTCCATGCGAAGGTTTATTATTGCATTTTTAGCAAAACGAAGGCACAACGTTCCTCTCCTGTACTCAAGAGTTTCCAGTTTGGCTTTTTTAGAAGGAGTGAATATGGTACCAAAGTTTCTTTAAAAATTATTCTTAGGGCTCTTTTTTGAATAGATTCAATTTTTTCTGATTCATCACGGGAGATGCCAGGATGCCAAACTGGACAAGCATATTCAAGATGTGGGCGGACAAAGGAAGTATAGCTCCTTAAATGATAGAATAAGGAGACACTAAATTTATTCAAAAACTTAAGGAGAGACATGGGCGTATTAGTACTATAGACAATATCTTTCACGTGGATTTCCCACTTTAAATTGGAGGAAATTATAGCCCCGAGTGACTTAATGGAAGACATGGAAATATCTGGGGGGATAGGGTCAAGGAAGGCGGGAGTAGATTTCAAGAAATTTATCGTCATTATATTTGATTTAGTGGAATTTATTTTCATATTTAGGTTCTTAGCTTCATCCGAAATGTGGGTTAGAATTTCACGGGGGTCACTTTTAATATTCCTGTGACATACTTCGAGGATCGACAAGTCATCCACGTATATCCATCTTTGGGGGAACTCCTTACCAATATCGTTAATCATGACTAGAAATAAAAGTGGTCGCAATAAGGTTCCTTGAGGAATTCCACAATATATAGGGAGGGGGTTAGAGATAATATTTTTGTATTTAAAAACTTGAGATCTATTTGAAAGAAACGATTTAACAATATTAACTAAGAGAGGATCAAGCTTGAAGTTAACCAGTAGCGAACGAATTAGGGTGGTGTTGTCAACCAGGACAAAAGCTTTTTGGAAATCAACTAAGACAAGGTTTAGCCAAACATTTGGTTTCTCAATGTTGCTTGCGATGGTATGTATTAAGTGCACAAGGTAATGGGTGGTGGAAGTTTTCTTTAAGTTACCAAACTGCCGGGTGTTAATACGCGGACAAATTTTATCCTTAAGCCAGTCACAGACGAAACCTTCATAAAGTTTGGAAAAAAACAGAAGTGAGTGTAATGGGGCGGATGTTGGCGAAAGTCAGACAGGTGCTATAAAACCTTGTTTCCAGCAACTTGGGAGTTTACCAAATTTTGTGATGTGGTTGAAAAATATTTGATAAAGGCTCAGCAATTTTGTCCGAAAAGGCTTTAATTAAGTCAACTGGGATGTCCAAGGAACAAATACTTGATTTTCTAAGCTTAAGAATTTGATTTATAACATCAGAGGGAGAAATAAAAGGGAAGGAAGTATTGGGAGGACTTGAGTTGGACTTGAGCCAGTGAAACGGGGGAGACTTTGAACGATGGATGCAAGATACAAGTTCAAATTGTTGGCAGTCTTATTAGGGGGTTCAGTGAGATGAAAATCAACTTCGGAAGGACCTTTTCCGCATATTTCTTTAATTTTTCTGTATCATTGTTTGGGCTTGTTAGAGTATAGATCTTTGACTTTATTATTATAATAATTAGAAGCTGCATTTCTTAATTTTTTCTTTAGGAACTTCCTGAGACTATTAGCCTCAGTAATACGACCTGCTTTGAAAAAATTGATTTTTTTTTCTTATAATTTTTTAAAATACTGAGTAACATAAGACTTATCTGTAGAACACGTTTTAAATTTTTTCTCAGGGAAGTGGAATTCATAATTACTCCTCAATAAATTTTGGAGGGACAGAGCCATGTAGTCAACTTCTTTTGTTTGATACACAGTGGACAAATTTTCAGTAGTAATCCAGGACCCAAAATTGGAAAGTCCTGAGTCAGTGAGAGGTCTATAAGCGGTTTCAGTTATAGAAAACGACTATTTAACTTTAGCCAGCGGAGATAGGAAAAGGCTAAAGTTGTAACTACCCCCTAGAGGGGGCAGAGTGGAGACGGGTTTGTAAAACTTCGAAAGATTAGTGCAAATTAAATCAAGAGTGGTATTGCCTTTTGTAATTGGGACATTAACGACCTGTTTTAAATTAAAAGCGTTACACGTAGAATCAAGTCTTATATCGTTTGCGTCACCCATCAGGAAAATTCCTGCATTTGGGTATTTTGATAGTACGAAGTCAGCACTTGCATGTAATTTTTCGATAAAATTTATTTTGTCAGCGGATCTCTGATTAGGGGAGTAATAAAAACAACAAGGGACAATTAAATTAAAAGGACGCGGCAAGACTTTAGGTCGAACACACACCCACATAACTTCATCAAAGGGAGTAAGACACGGAATTGGGATTTCACTTGGGTATAAATCATTACGGACAAAGAACAGAATTCCGCCACCTTTCTTACCCAGAGGGTGTTTTTCTGGTCTGAGTAATGAATTGAGAAAAATTTATTGATACCCAAAAAGTGCACTTTGGATTGTCTATCTGTTTTTAAATTGAAAACAAAAAATTCCTGGAACAAATTTCCCCTGGAAAATACCTTCCCTCCCTGCCGAAATTTCTCCCCTGTAAATTTTAGCCACATTTAAAATAGTGAAAGAGTATTGGTTGGTACCACTTATATGTGCACTCAAATTCGAAATCGCGAGAAAAATATTCATATATTGCTTGAATTCTCTTTATCCTTCTTTCAGAAAACATTTCGTACAGCATGGTGATATAGAGATAAATGCCATACAAATAGTGCTGGTGTTACGTGAAATGCGACTAATAACAATAATAGTCCCGATTACATCTATGTCAATTCTTTTTTATTAGGTGGTTAAAAGAAATATTTAGAAAAGCGGAAATAGCGAGAAGTTAGCATGGTATTGTACATAGAGGCCGTTCTACATTTATGGCTAAGCATATGAATCCAAAACGCAAGAATAGGACTTTATCAGCGCATATTAGGTTTTTAAATTACAAATAAGGGAATCTGGAGCTATGTTGGAGTTTCGATTAAATATTGGAAGTAAAAATGTATACAATTAAATGATTCCTGGAGGAATTTAATTTCCAACAAATGAGGCCCCTCCGAAGTTTATATGACCACTCCTTTCATAAAAAAAACCTTATTTGCCTTCTGGGCATAATTTACAACACTTGTCCTCGGGTTCGGGGGGGGGGGGGTATTTAAACCCCAGAGTTTTATTATATGATTTTTGGTCTATTTTGAACAAAATGACTATCGCAAAATCTTTATCAGACGCATTTGGGGAAAAAGGACGTGAGGGGAGGGGGCGTGGCTAGTTACCATCTGATCACTTTTGAATCTTAAAAAAGAGTTGAAACTTTCAATTTCTAATCATTTGACTCCCTCTAAAGCTTATACCACCACTTCTTGTATAAAAACCTTATATACCCCTGGAGCATAAGTTACGACCCTTCCCTCGGGCTCTAGGAGGTTATGTTAACCTTTAAGTTTTTTTTATCTGATTGTTGGACTGTTTTGAACAAAATGGCTATCTCAAAATTTTTATCGGATGTATCTGGGGATAGGGGGGGGGGGTAGAAGCCCTTCGATTACTTTTGACTCTTAAGAAAGGAACTGTAACTTTCAATTTCCAATCAAATGAGCCGCCTCTGAAGTTTATACGATCACCCATTCCATAAAACCTTATATGGCCCTGGGGCGTAACTTACAACACCTGCCCCTGGGCTCTGGGGGGGGGGGGGTAGTATCAACCCTGGTGTGGGTCATCTCCCTCTGAAGTTTATATGAGCACCTCTTTCATAAGAACCGTATATGCCCCCAGGGCATAACTTGCAACGTCTGCCCCCGGGCTCAGGGAGGTTGTGTCCACTTCGGAGTGTGTGGTATCTTATTTTTGAACTATTATTAACAAAATGGCTATTTTAACATTTTTATCAGATGCGTTTGGGGAAGAATGCGGGGGACAGGCTAGTGGCCCTTCGATCACTTTTTATTCCTTAAAAGGGCACTAGAACTTCCAATTTCTAATCGAATGAGCCCCCTCCGAAGTTTCTACGATCACCCCTTCGATAAGAAGTGCCTCTGAAAAAAAAACATTGAAGCCTTACGCCCTTTAATATAGGCAACGCTATAGCATTGCCTCTGAAAATGACATTGAATACAACGATTTTTATCGTTGCTGCCAAATAGTTTTCTTCTTCTCTAAAATAAAATGTCTTTTTTTAGGGAAAAAGATATTGAATACAACGATTTTCATCGTTGCTGCCAAATAATTTTCTTCTTCTGTAAAATAAAACATCTTTTTTTAGGGAAAAAGATATTGAATACAACGATTTTCATCGTTGCTGCCAAATAGTTTTCTTCTTCTGTAAAATAAAACTTCTTTTTTTAGGGAAAAAGATATTGAATACAACGCTTTTTATCGTTGCTGCCAAATAGTTTTCTTCTTCTTTACAATTTTTTTATGGAAAAAGATATTGAATGCAACGATTTTCATCGTTGTTGCCAAATAGTTTTCTTCTTCTATAAAATAAAACGTCTTTTTTCTAGGGAAAAAGGTATTTAATACAACGATTTTCATCGTTGATGCCAAATAGTTTTCTTCTTCTCTAAAATAAAACGTCTTTTTTAGGAAAAGGCTAATAGTTTTCTTCTTCTGTAAAATAAAACGTTTTTTTTAGGGAAAAAGATATCGAATACAACGATTTTCATCGTTGCTGCCAAGTAGTTTTCTTCTTCTGTAAAATAAAATGTCATTTTTCTAGGGAAAATGATAGTGAATACAACGATTTTGATCGTTGCTGCCAAATAGTTTTCTTCTTCTGTAAAATAAAACGTCTTTTTTAAGGGAAAAAGATATTGAATGCAGCGATTTTCATCGTTGCTGCCAAATAGTTTTCTTCTTCTGTAAAATAAAACTTCTTTTTATAGGGAAAAAGATATTGAATACAACGATTTTTATCGTTGCTGCCAAATAGTTTTCTTCTTCTGTAAAATTTTTTTTATGAAAAAAGATATTGAATGCAATGATTTTCATCGTTGTTGCCAAATAGTTTTCTTCTTCTATAAAATAAAACGTCTTTTTTCTATGGAAAAAGGTATTGAATACAACGATTTTCATCGTTGATGCCAAATAGTTTTCTTCTTCTCTAAAATAAAACGTCTTTTTTTAGGAAAAGGCTAATAGTTTTCTCCTTCTATAAAATAAAACGTTTTTTTTAGGGAAAAAGATATGGAATACAACGATTTTCATCGTTGCTGCCAAATAGTTTTCTTCTTCTGTAATATAAAACGTCTTTTTTCTAGGGAAAAAGGTATTGAATACAACGATTTTCATCGTTGATTCCAAGTAGTTTTCTTCTTCTCTAAAATAAAACGTCTTTTTTAGGAAAAGGCTAATAGTTTTCTCCTTCTGTAAAATAAAACGTTTTTTTTAGGGAAAAAGATATCGAATACAACGATTTTCATCGTTGCTGCCAAATAGTTTTCTTCTTCTGTAAAATAAAACGTCTTTTTAGGGAAAAAGATATTGGATACAGCGGTTTTTATCATTGCTGCCAAATAGTTTTCTGCTTCTGTAAAAGAAAACGTCTTTTTTTAGGGAAAATGATATTGAATACAACGATTTTCATCGTTGCTGCCAAATAGTTTTCTTCTTCTGTAAAATAAAACGTCTTTTTAAGGGAAAAAGATATTGAATGCAACGATTTTCATCGTTTCTGCCAAATAGTTTTCTTCTTCTGTAAAATAAAATGTCTTATTTTAGGGAAAAAGATATTGAATAAAACGATTTTTATCGTTGCGGCCAAATAGTTTTTTCTTCTGTAAAATAAAACATCTTTTTTTTAGGGGAAAAGATATTGAATACAACGATTTTCATTGTTGCTGCCAAATAGTTTTCTTCTTCTGTAAAATAAAACGACTTTTTTTAGGGAAAAAGATATTGAACACAAACGATTTTTATCGTTGCTGCCAAGTAGTTTTCTTCTTCGGTAAAATAAAACGTCCTTTTTTAGGGAAAAAGATATTGAATACGACGATTGCTGCCAAATAATTTTTTTTATCGTTGCTGCCAAATAGTTTTCTTCTTCTGTAAAATAAAATATCTTTTTTTTACGGAAAAAGATATTGAATATAACGATTTCAATCGTTGGTGCCAAATAGTTTTCTTCTTGTGTAAAATAAAACGTCTTTTGTTTTTATGGAAAAAGGTATTGAATACAACGATTTTTATCGTTGCTGCCAAATAGTTTCTTCTTTTCTAAAATAAAACGTGTTTTTTATAGGCAGCGCAATATCGCTGCCTAAGTAAAGAACTATGTTGGCACAATGTATTATTTTTTTTGGGGGGGGGGGGGGTTAGACCAGGGTAATTCGTATCGAAGGAATTGTCGTAGAAGCTTTTAAAAGGGCTCATTCGATTGGAAATTGGAAGGGCTTGTGCCCTTTTAATAGCCGAAAGTGATTGGAAGGCAACTAAAACCCCTTCCACGCCTACCATTTTCCCAAACACATCCGATCAAAATTTTGAGATAACCATTTTCTTAAACGCAGTTGATTTCCAGATGGAAAATATGTTTTTGAGGAGGAAACTCCCCCCACAGCCCTCAGGGCTAGGGTTGTACGTTTTGTTCAACGTAGATGAAAGATCCGGAAATTATGTTTTTGAGGAGGACACTCCTCCCACAGCCCTCAGGGCAAGGGTTGTAAGTTATGCCCTGGGGCATATAAGGTTTTTATATAAAGTGTTGTCGTAGAAACTTCAAAATGGGCTCATTCGATTGGAAATACAAAGGGCTAGTGGCCTTTTTAATAGTCGAAGGTGATCGGAGGGCCCATTACCCCAAACACATCCAATCAAAATTTTGAGATATCTATTTTGTTCTACGTAGTTAGAAATTCGGGAAATTAGGTCTTTGAGGATGATAACCCCCTCAGAGCCCTCAGGGCAAAGGTTTTAAGTTATGCTCTGGGGGCATATAAGATTCTTATAGAAAGTGTTGTCGTAGAAACTTCAAAAAAGCTCATTTGATTGGATATTGAAAGGGCTAGTGGGCTTTTATATAGTCAAAATTGATTGGAGAGATACTAACCCCTCTCTCACGCCCATTTCCCCAAACGCATCCAGTCAAAATTTTGACATAGGCATTTTCTTCAACGTCTTTGAAAATTCTGGAAATTATGTCTATGAGGAAGACAAACCCCTCAGGTTAAGGGTTTATTTATACCCTGGGGGCATATAAGGTTTTATAGAAAGTATTTTCGTAGAAACTTGAAAAAGGGCTCAGTCGATTGGAAATTCAAAGGGATAGTGGCGTTTTTAATAGCCGAAAGTGATTGTAATGCAACTAACCCCCCTCTTACGCCCAGCATTTTCCCAAACACATCCAATCAAAATTTAGACAGAAATTTTGTTCAACGCAGTTGAAAGGTCCGGAAATTATGTCTTTGAAGATGAAACTCCCCCTACAGGGCAAGGGTTGTAAATTATGTCCTGGGGGCATATAAGGTTTTTATAGAAATCGTTGTCATAAAAACTTCAAAAAGGGCTCACTCGATTAGAAATTGAAAGGGCAAGTATCCTTTTCAATGATTGAAAGTGATTGGAGGGCAACTAATCCCCCTCTCACGCCCACCATTTCCCCAAACACGTGCAATCAAAATTTGTACATATTCATTTTGTTCAATGTAGTTAAAAGTTCTGGAAATTAGGTCTTTGAGGATGATAACCCCCTCAGAGCCCGCAGAACAAGGGTTGTAAATTATGCCATGGGGGCATATAAGGTTTTTATAGAAAGTGTTGTCGTTGAAACTTCATAAAAAGCTCATTTGATTCGAAATTGAAAGGGCTAGTTCCCTTTTTAATAGTCGAAAGTGATTGGAGAGCAACTAACCCCTCTCTCAAGCCCACCATTTCCCTAAACACATCCAATTAAAATTTTGAGGTAGGGATTTTCTTCAATGTAGTTGACAGTTCTGGAAATTATGTCTTTGAGGATGAAAAACCCACCAAACCCCTCAGGGCAAGGGTTGTAACCCTGCGGGCATATAATTTTTTTTTTATAGAAACCGTTTTCTTAGAGACTTCAAAATATGCTCATTCGATTGGAAATTGAAAGGGCTAGTGCACTTTTTAATAGTCGAAAGTGATTAGAGGGTGACTAACCCCCTCTCACACCCACCATTTCCCCAAACATATCCAACCAAAATTTTTAGATAGCCACTTTGTTCAACGTAGATGGAAGTTCTGGAAATCCGGTCTTTGAGAATGACAATCCCCCCCCCCCCACAACCTTCAAGGCAATGGTTGTAAGTTATGCCCCGGGGGGATATAAGGTGTTTTAATAGAAAATGTTGTCGTAGAAACTTCAAAAAAGGCTCATTCAATTGGAAATTGAAAGGTAGTGTCCTTTTTAATAGGCCAATCGAAACTGATTGGATGGCAGCTAACCCCCCTCTCACGCCCACCATTTACCCAAACACATCCAATCAAAATTTCGAGATATCCATTTTTGTTCAACGTAGATCAAAGTTCTGGAAATTTGGTCTTTGAGGATGATAAACCCCTCCTCCACCTCTCGGTGCAATAATAGTAAGTTATTCCTTGGGGGCATATAAGGTTTTTATAGAGAGCGTTGTCATAGAAACTTCGAAAACTTCAAAACTTCGAAGGACTAGTGCCCTTTTTAGTAGTCAAAAGGGATGACTATTAAAAATGAAATGTGAAAAGGAGGAAAACGAACACCCCACCCACGCCCACCATTCCCCAAACACATCCAATAAAAAATTTGAGATATCCATTTTGTTCAACGTAGTTGAAAAGTCCTTAAATTATGTCTTTAAGGATGACACTCCCCCCATAGCCCTAAGCGCAAGGGTTGTAAGCTATGCCCTGAGGGCATATAAGGTTTTATAGAAAGCGTTGTCGTAGAAACTTCAAAACGGGCTCATTCGATTGGAAATTGAAAGGGCTAGTGCCCTATTTAATATTCAAAAGTGATTGGAGGGCAACTAACGCCCCTCTCACGCCCTCCATTTCCCCATACTCATCCAATCAAAATTTTGAGATAGATATTTTGGTCAACGTAGTTGAAAGTTCTGGAAATTAGGTCTTTGCCAGCGTTGTCGTTGAAACTTCAAAAAGGACTCATTCAATTGTGAATTGAGAGGGCTAGTGCCCTTATTAATAGTAAAAAGCGATCGGAGGGCGAATGCCCTCCCCTCCCACGCCCATCATTTCCCCAAACACTGCCAATCAACATTTTGATATAGCCATTTTGTTGAACATAGCTGAAGGGTCCGGAAATTATGTTTTTGAGTATGACAACCCCCCACAGCTTTCAGGGCTAAGGTTGTAAGTTATAGCCTAGGGGCATATAATAGAAAGTGTTGTCGGAAAAACTTCAAAAAGGGCTCTTTCGATTGGAAATTGAGAGGGCTATTTCCCAGTTTAATAGTCGAAAGTAATTGGAGGGAGAGTCTGCCTCCCCCCCCCCAAGCCCATCATTTCCCCAAAAATTTACGATCAACGTTTTGATATGGCCATTTTGTTCAACGTAGTTGAAAGGTCTAGAAATTGTATCTTTGAGGATGACAATCCTCCCCCCCTATAGCCCTCAGGACCAAGGACGTAAGTTATAATATAATTTGTACTTTACTGAAAAAGATTCTTCTAAATGTTTTCACTTTTATAACTTTAAGAAATGAAAAATTAATTAAGATTTTAAGGAATAAACATCAGCATATGTATATTAAACTGACAATGCATATTTTTTTCAGTAAATTCATTTGATTTTTTTTTCAGTAAAGTACAAATCATATTCTGGGTTTTGGAAAGTATAGGGTCTAGAACCCTACTATGATTAGTTTCGGCTCATTTATAGTTTGACTTATTTTAATTTTCGCTTATTTTTGGATTAATTTATTTATTGATACTGATTTGTAATAGTTGTATTATAGATAGATTATTTGATTCTACTTTTGTTCATTTTTGGTTTAATGGAGTTCTTTGCTTTTTTTTGAAAACCTTATTTTGTGAAAAAAGTTTGTTTGATTAATTTTTTTATGTCAACGACTTTTATCGTTGCTGCCAAATAGTTTTCTGCTTCCGTAAAATAAAACGTGTTTTTTTTGGGGGGAAAAGGCAAATAGTTTTCTTCTTCTGTAACATGAAACGTCTTTTTTTAGGGAAAAAGATATTGAATACAGCGGTTTTTATCATTGCTGCCAAATAATTTTCTTCTGTAAAATAAAACGTCTTTTTTTAGGGAAAAAGATATTGAATACAACGATTTTCATTGTTGCTGCCAAATAGTTTTCTTCTTCTGTAAAATAAAACGTCTCTTTTTAGAAAAAAATATATTAAATACAACGATTTTCTTCGTTGCTGCCAAATAGTTTTCTTCTTCTGTAAAATAAAACGTCTGTTTTAAGGGAAAAAATATTGAATACAACGATTTTCATCGTTTTTGCCAAATAGTTTTCTTCTTCTGTAGAATAAAATGTCTTTTTTTTTTAGGGAAAAAGATATTGTATGCAACGATTTCATCGTTGCTGCCAAATAGTTTTCTTCTTCTGTAAAATAAAACGTCTTATTTTAAGGGGAAAAGATATTTAATGCAACGCTTTTCATCGTTGCTGCCAAACAGTTTTCTTCTTCTGTAAAATAAAACATCTTTTTATGGGAAAAGGCAAATAGTTTTCATCTTCTGTAAAATAAAACCTCTTTTTTTAGGGAAAAAGATTGAATACAACGATTTTATCGTTGCTGCCAAATATTTTTCTTCTTCTGTAAAAAAAACGTCTTTTTTATGGAGAAATGATATTGAATACAGCGATTTTCATCGTTGCTGCCAAATAGTTTTCTTCTACTGTAAAAGAAAACGTCTTTTTTAGGGAGAAATGATATTGAATACAGCGATTTTCATCGTTGCTGCCAAATAGTTTTCTTCTACTGTAAAATAAAACGTCTTTTTTTAGGGAAAAGGATATCCAGATCAGGGGACTCGACGATTAGTGCGTCGTCTCTGGGATGATTTGAAACTACCCGTTTTTGCTTTAGTTGATGCTGACCCTCACGGTGTGGAGATATTTTTTACTTACAAATACGGATCTATGGTAAGTGAAGGGACTTAAATTATATCGTTGCTTTCAGATACGACGTAAAACTATATGGTATTTTCATTACCCCTTGGGTATCTGTTAAAAAAAAAAAAAATCATTGACTAAGCTGTTTACAAATAGGGGGATCGAAAGGGCACTCTGATCAAATTCACTAAACATAAACCCCTAATATTAAAGGGGAAATTAATCCCATCGTGTGGATCCCTCCTTGGTACGGATATAAATCTAATCTTCCTAAAAATGTTCTATGCCTTTGGTAATAAATCGTCAATTTTTCATACAAACTCAGCCAAAATACCCATGTCTTAAAATCTATTATCTAAATTCTTCCGTGGCATTTTGCAGTTCTAACACCTCGATAGAGCTGTAAAAGGAACAAGGAGCCTAACTCTGTCTATTGGGTATCGAGACCTGTGGCGCATAGACCTGATTTTAGCTTGACGCCATAATACAGTCAGTTTGATTAATCCCCTTTTCACCCACAGTATAAGGAACATTTGTAGTTTTTAAATATATTCGTTTTGAGTGTAGATTCAGAGGGCTTGCGTCTGGCTTGTGGGTTCAGGTCTACTAAAACTTTGGCGTGTGTACAGTATTTTTTATTGGGTATTTTCAGGAACGTGCTAAATAGGGATTAAGGATATAATGTAGACTATGCATATCAGGCATATACGCATGAATGTTTTTTAGGGGGGGGGGTTAAACTAGCAAAGCGAAAAATGGCGAATGACTTGGAAGCTATTCAAAATTGCGAGACAGACATTAAAATCATAAGATTTGGCTCAGTCCCGAGCTGCTCTCCTTATGTCGTTGTCTAATCTACACGGGCCGCGCAGGAAAAAAAAAAAATGCTCGTTAATTTCTTGTAATGGATTCCTACAGCGAAGATTAAAACAAACTCTTTTGAACGGTTCTTCTCCACATGAATTTCTAAAGGAATACCTGGGTAAGTTTATGATAGCAATACTGATTATTCTAAACATTTTAAAGTTTCATTACAAAATCCGTTAATATTAGTTTGTTACAAATTTATGTAACCTTGACAATGAATGGAAGCAGATATAACTAAATCAGTGACCCACCCAGGGGGGTGGAAGCTCAGGGTCTGCTCCCCCTCCTCCGAAATCCTCATTTTCTGGATACTGTTTATTCAAATTATGAACAAAATTTGTTTTTATGATTGCCCCCCCCCCCCAAAAAAAAGATCCTGCGTAAGTGGCTGGACTAGTCCATATAGATACACTGAATGGGTGTTAAGCTCTCTAACTGAATTAGAGAAATTATTCTCTTTACATAGCTGAGTGTAAATTATCAGTTTTAAAAATATAAACTGTTCTTTTTCCTTGTGGTGGACGCTAAAAAAGGTTTTGTTTCAGAGTATGGCCAAAGAATGCAAGCGTCTAGCCACCCCAGCCATGAAGTGCATTGGAGTTCATCCTAGTGACTTTGAGCGGCTTTTAGTTTCAAAAGAGAGCCTCCTTCCTCTTAGTCCTCAGGATATTCGCAAGATAGCCACTCTCGAATCCCGTCCATATATTAAAGATGATAATGAGTGGAAGAATCAGGTGCCTTATATAGTTAACTAAAAATACTAAGTGCTTTGGGTTTCTGTCTTAACACAAAGGAGCAGGAACGCACGCAAAAGGAGGGGGAGGGGCTCAACGCCATCCCATGAAATTCAAAATTTTCTTGAGGTTATTGTCATTTCTTAATCAAATTATCAAACAAAATATTTTTTCCTCCCCCCCCCCCTCAAAAAAATCCCGTTTTCGTATTTGCAAAGGAGGATATCGATGAATTTTATAGAACCTTTTCATCGTTTTTTTTTTACGAGCCCAGTCTTTTTAAGATTGTACCCAGGATAGACACCCCTTTCTCTAATTAATTTTCTATTCTAATAATAAATAAGTATTATCTCTTATTAAATGCTTGAGCAATTATTTTGGATTAGTATAATTATATCCTTTTTCATTTTCAATCTATTTTTAAGACTTATGCTTGAGATTTTCTTAAACCTGATAATATTCACAGTTTGCACAAAGCCATTTACTTTGCAAAATAAAAAATCGACGTAGTTCTTAGAAACAAAAAGAAAATAGAAAGGCTTAAAATATTCTAATGGGGGGGGTTCCTTTGAAAAGGTTCGACGGCAGAGTTTGGTTGAGTTGAAGCTAGTTCTATTGGGGGGGTTTTCGAAATGACTAATTCTTATATCTTTTTTGAGAATTTCCGATTAAATTATCCAATGGGAAATTTAGTTGAGCTCTTGGTTAGCGGTCCGCGAGTGGCTTACCTGAGTGGAGGCTGAACATCTAGAGTGGGGAGCTTAATGTAGGAGTACAGGTAGGGAGCTTATATTGATGGCCATACTGACTCGAAATCAGATTGATGAGTTTCAGTTTCCCTTAGGAGCGAGTGGAGCCACAAGGACTATCGAGCTTGAGAAATATTAACACAAGAGAATAAAATAAGATAATGATGCATTTATTGTACTTACATAATAGTCGCAGAGTTCTTTGTTATATCAACAAATTCACAACATAGGAAATGATTCAAAGTTTGTATACTTCAAAAGTTTATTACAACCGCAATCATGGTGTAAGACTCCAACTAAGACTCCAAATAGACTCAAACTAAGACTGAAAATAGACTCCTAGTCGACTCATAGTAGACTGAAAAAGACTCATAGAATAATCCTGTAAGACTGGCCAAAATTGTTAAGTTCTAACTATCTATCCTCTGCAACTATACCCGAGGTTACGTTTAGGAGTTGCTAAAAGTATATTTTCTCAGTCCTTATTGGCTGCACTATTTGTCCTGCATTACTATTGGACTGGCTTGCACCAATGAACTACTTGGGTTTAATTGCAGTTTATGACTCTTAAGATGTCACTCTGGAATTTTTCTAGCAACTATAAATTATACACTGCAATATTTTGCTATCAGGTGTCGCTTAATTTATGACTTTGAAGATATCACTCTGGAATTTTTTCGAACGATCAAAGTTTTATATTGTAACATTTTCACAGCAGGGGGTCGCGTTATTTTCAGAGGCCTTATATTTTATTTCTTTGTAATTTGGTAAGTGATAATACTATTTTATTTCACTAAGATACTAAGGTGTTAAACTTAGTCTCCAGAACAATGCAATTATCTTAAGCAAATATTTTACATCTCGAGTGACTACTTTTTTTTGCATTGTAAATCTTACTTTCTTGACAGTTTGGTATTTTCGAGCGCTTATTATTTGAACACAGGTGTTATCACCTGCCGTATGAGATTTGATCAAGCTAATATTTATTGGATACTTTGGGGACGGGGGGTCAGATTTACTTATTACATTTTCTGTGGGAAAGAATTTTGTTTAATTAACTACGTTTATTTCGGTATTTTAAATTGAACACTTGATATTTGTTTGATTTGTAGGTTACTTGAATTTTTGAATTCACATTCTTGGGTGATGTTATTTTACTTGGGTAACTTTAATTGGGGAATTTTGATGTATATTTTTTGAGAATCTATCCCATTACATATCATCCATCCCACTTTTAACGATGTCCTCATCGTTGTTACGCTCCTCCCACTTTCGAATTTGTTTTTTTTTTTTTTTAAAGAATTTATTTTGTAATTATTAATTGAATTATCTATGCTTTTGTAATATTAATATATTTTCTTTTTTTTTTTATATATAATTGATTGATCTACTATAATATACATTTGACAACATAACTTTTAAAGTTTATGGTCTACTCACTCGATTTGGCGAAGGGGCCAAAGCGTTTCTACATTAGGTTATGTGATTATATGGTAATTATTATTTCCTCCACCTAACACTAAGTTTACCTTCACCTGATACGATTATCTCATCACTGAAAATGGTACATTTTGCCTTTCTAATACTCGACTTTATTTTCACCTGACGCTAAAATGACACGATTAAATTTTTATTCCTTCACCTGATATGATAATACTTCTACTTAGTTTTAACTAATCTAAGTTCGGCATTAATAATTTCTTTATTACTTAACGTGGTACATGTTTGCTACTTCTAATGCTAATTTATACTTCCACCTGACGTTACATAGGCACGATTATATTATTGTTCCTTCACCTAATATTAAAATTCCTTCACCTAATGTTCTAATACTTCTATATGGCTCCAACTAGTTAAGTTCCGCTTTTGTAATTATTTTGTTATTTAATGCTAGTTTATACTTCCACCAGACGCTATGTTGGTATGATAGGTATTTGATTTCAAAGACATCTGTCTACGTCTAAAACATCTAACTACATCTAAATTTTTAGCACATTAAAATTAAAATAATTTGCAAGAAAAGTTTGACACATTAATAGATTCTGATATTAATGTCTGATTGCAACACTGAGCTTATGTAATTTACACTGATTTTCATATTTTATGAAAAGCTCTTTATGTTCTTTAAAGTTATTAGCTAGATACATAAGATTTCACACTTACTTCATCATTCTAAGTGTCTATATTACTCACATACGTTTTCACTCTACTTTGGGCTTCTGTTCACTTAATTACTGGGTTGGCTAATTGTTCATGGTTTGTCTTCTTGGTGTTTTGCTTTCTGTCATTCGTTCTTTGGAATAAGTGTTTATGTTGTTCGCAAGTATGACTGTATGCACAAAATTGTCCGTGCGTGGTTCCTTACGTCATATACGAGGGGTTAATGTTGTAGATTCGTTGAAATGTCTATTAGGTACGTAACCCTTATGAATTAATTACATGAAATGGGTATCTTGATCGCTGGGCTGGGTATCTCTTCTTTGATACAGTTTGGCCGGGAAAAATCAAATACTCGTACAGTCTGTGTTCCCCTTAAATTTTTCACGTTCAATACATGTTGTATTTTGAATATGGGCTGTGTTTCTACAATTAACGTTAACGAGTGCACGGGTGTAGTTTGAGTTTAGTGCATTGGCTCGGCGCAGGGTCTTTGATTTTCAGTTCAATGATTCACAACTATTGATAGCTTGATATGGAGATGAAAACAACTGTTTGGTTCTCTTCTTTGAACACTTCATCTTGGGAAAGACTTTAGCACGTACAGTTTATGTTTCCCACTAAATTGATTATGATTGGTTTTTCTTCTCATGGATTAGGGTTTGGTTTTACAATGTCTGTTAATGATTGGATAGAGTCAAAACTTAAGCTTTTGATATTGGTTAATATTTTCTCTGATATGGGGCTTAAGATACATAGTCCTTGAGGGACTTACTCTGGGTTTATTCTTGGTGTTTTAAACATTAAATCTTAAGGCCGTTGCCGTCTAAGGATTTGACGGTTATTTATGCAGTTTTACGACATGACAGGTCGAGGCGGCTCTTTAGGTAATCATTAATTCAGGCATATCTGTATAGTTGCCGATATTGCCTGAGATAAAATTACCTGGTACAAGGTTTTTGTGATTTGGACTGGTGATCAGGATATCGTCTTGAGATATTTCCTTGGTGAGTACTTGTCGGTGGTTGATGAATGATGAAAGTAGATGCTACTGGGTTGTATCCGTGTTGCTTACTGGTACACCAATAATTAATTTGCACTGATTACTTTGCTTCCTAGAATATAAATATCTGGGCAGAATCATATGCTCTTTACAATTACATAAGTTAACACATATATAACAACAACATACGGTTTTCATAATATTCTGCGTTGACAATTTTTTGAAATAATAGTTATGATTAGTGGTATTAATAAAATCAATTTAGTACAGGTACAGTTAAACGCAACGCTAAAAAAATAAGGGCAGATTTAATGCTTTCATGCATGTTGCCGCAATCATTAGATTATTATCATGTAAATGAGGTAATCATCAGAAAAATGATAAGTGACTATGTGTATACACGTATATATGTGCATTTGGCACATATTCAATATTCAATACATTTTTAAATGTTATTAACGCTCATCTACCTTAATATTTAATTTTCTATTCTACTACTACTTTCGAGATAGATTACATGGTTTTTAATAGAGGTCTCTATTTACTATAAATTTTTCAAATTTTTACTGTTTATGCGCGTCCACGCTGCCCAAGAAATATATCTTTGCAGCTGCATGGGCTTGCGCAATAAAAAATTAAGTGAAAATTTGGGACTGGACATGGCACGAATGAGGACCTCTACTCTCATTCGCTCGATTTTGTCCTCCCTTATTTTTTTGCTTAAGGGTTATCAGGGAGTTCTGGGTTTAGGCTTTGCATCTCTCTTGGCTCAATGCAATCCTCCTCTGGGTTTTGTCTCCGTGGTCTCATAATTTTTCCATAACTTGAATCAACAAAATCCAAATTGTTAGTGGAATCAATGAGCTCCAGTTCGTAAACGATTAAATATTCCACTAGAGATGAGCTGAAGACGCTCCACATTGGTTTCTCGTGTGTGATAATCTTCGGTCTCCTTGTGAATAGGAGAATTCATATTTCTCATGCATTATGACTATTTTGGGGGTAGTTCCCATGCTTAGGTATGACTTCCTGCTTTATGACGTCTTGGGCCACTGTATGAGCAATGAAAATTATGATGGCATCCGTTAATCGTACTTTCCTGTCTAATTCTAAAATTAATATGTGTTAATTTATCTTGCAATGTAATCTAGTCCTAATTTTTCGATTTTTTTCTTTAGGGTTTTGAATATAGATTGCATTATTACGCGTACAGCTAACATCATTAGCTACATGGCTGCTAAATATATTGAAGTTACTAACCCTTTCTCGCATTGTATTTTATTCCCAATTTTCCTGCTACGGATCGATATTTGGGTTTATTTGCCAATCGTATTCCGAAACTATACGATTTTTTTTTTCACATTTTCTTAAATCGTATTTGACGTTCCATTTTTTTTTTCGCAAAGACTTATTCCCTTGATTTATTCACAATGATAATTGCCGCTAAGTATATGACATCTTCTTTGTGTTCTTTATACATATGTACTCTGTATCGATAATTGCCTTGGCCTTTTCTTTATTTGGTCTTTTCAGAACATCTCAGAATAATGGCCAAAAGGAGGTAGTTTTTATTGACTTTTGTCTAGTTAACTTTTTCAAGATTGGTTATAGTCATGGTACACTCTAGGTCGAAGTCAAACTACCTTTTCACCGGCATTTCCTCAATACATCGGGTACTAATTCGTTCGACCATAACTTACTTAAAGCTCCATGTTAACCAATGATGAATATTTACTTTTTTTGGAAAAAACAAGGCAGCTTTTGGTTGAAGTTGAACTTCTTTTCCACTGGTGCCACCTTGCACCTGGTTATTTGTATGTTCGAACATAATTTCATTCCTAAAGTTACGTACTCTAGTTTAACGACTTTGCGGTCGCGTTATAGTCTTAAAAGTATAGAGATTTTCGAGAAACTACCTTCTTGTCAATATATTGATAATGTATTTAGATCTCGTGACATTTATTCTAATTCGTAGTTCCATAAATATTATCGCAATACTGGTTTATCATGTATTTTTTGATATTAATCGATTTTCATGGTTATAACACTTCGGGTAATATTATAGAGTTCTTTCGTCATTCATTTTAACAAGATTATTTATATATACAGTTTCTCCCACTGAGGTTGGGTTTTAATTTCAATATGGGTGCATCATCCGGCAGTGCCGCCTTTGAATTTGGAGATTTAAGCATATTGAGAAGTCGATAATCGTTCCATGAAGAAACATCTGGGCTGAGAAATTGAAGTTCAAATACTATGTCATTTTTACCGTGTTCATGTATATTGAGGTTCATTAAATAAACTAAAAGTTGGTTTGGGAGGTGAAGGGATTCCAAAGTGGCGGTTATGTCGTTTCTTCGCATATTTTGACGAATGACTTTCCGGCACAGCTGAGATAAAGACAATGGGTCATTTATTATTTTTACCACGGAGAAACTTAAGTTCACGTGTGATTGGCAACAGCATAGTTGCTCACGTATTATTACGTCTAATCCAGGGACTATTTTTCTTCCGAAATTTTCATCCTCTTGGAAGAAATTCAGGGTTATTTCCTTTATGTGTTTGTATTCTCTTGGGGTAACTTGAAAAATTGCTGCTCGCATTGAAGGGTTTATTGGATTCAGGTATGTGTTATTTACACAATTGACGTACAGGATTTTAAGAAAGTTTTCACCTTTTAACATATGTCCTTGGTCTATTAGTATGGAGAGAAATTTAATGGGCCAAATTGTAGTTATGCTATTATCATTTTGATCGTACCACATATTGTTGGCGATATATTCAGACAACGAGCTATACATTGTTGATGGGATATATTGTATTAAAGTTCGGAGGGCCAGGTTGGCACTTCGTCTAGCGTGCTCTAGTGTTCGTATCAGTGCACGTGCGCTACAATTATATAACACTAGGCTTGCCGTTAATCTAAGGATTATTCTTGGTTCCACCATAGTTTTTTGAGATTTTAGAAGATAGTATAGTTTTTGACAATCAAGATCTTCTACTGTTCTAATAAGTTCCTCTTCTTTCATTAAGTTATCGACAAGTCCCCATTCCCTTAATGGAGCATTAATATTGTCTACGCTATGTCTTCTCTTAAGATTCCATGAGATTCTATTTTCCCGTCTACGATTATTTAATCTTTGATGGCTCAGATATCTTATCATGGTTACGTTTTATTTTGATTGTTTTATTAAATTTTATGCTGATATAAGCAACATACCGTATGTTCGATTTTTTAGGCTATTACCTTTGACATTGGTTTAAGTTATTAGAGTAAAGTATATGTAAACGTGCTCTAATATAAAATTTATCATTAAATAAGCGATTACTTAGTAGTAATTTATTTTCAAAATGGTTATAGTATTTTAAGGTATAATAATGATTATGAAATAAATAAGATAATTAAATAGTTGGCTACACGGCGCGTCGCTTAGCGCTATGAATTTGATGGTTAATTGTTATATGTGCTGTTTACTTGGCTTTTCTGAGTTAAAGTATTTAACTTCTATTGGTATCCTTTGATTCCTAGTCCTGTCAGAGTTGTTCTTCGTAAGAAATACTTCGGCGCAGTGTCCGAACACAAAATTAAACTATTCGAGTCCCAGCACCGCGTCAACGCACTCCCCACGCATCGGACTTTTTGTCCATTTTTGTTCCATATTCTCGTATAGTCACTTGTGTTATCACATTTTCTATAATTGTGAGGGTTAGGTAGGATAATTTTCCTTGGCTCTAACCTCCCATGGTTGGGGGTTGATCCATCTTCATTATCGTATACTATATAGACATTTGAATTATTGCTCTTATTCCACTTCTAGAGCACTTCATGGGGTTGTCCGCTGACTATTTTATTTTCTTTTATGAATTAGAATTGCCATGTATATTGAGCTTTTATTAATTGCCGAAAGATAAAAAAATTTTTTGTTACATTCGAAGTGCGTGGGATGTTAATACTGATTTTTCGGCTAAAAGTATGCCTCGCTTTGTTTAAGTGTGATTTTTTTGAACTAAAAGAAAAAAATTTTTTTTTTTTTTTTTTTTACCGTACGAAGTACATTAGGTCTTACTACTGGGTTTTTTTTTGCCAAAAGTATCTTTTACATGGTCCGAGTGGGTTTTCGAGTTTTAATCGTTAAGGAAAGGATTGTATTATATTACAGGTTAGTATATTTCAATTAGTGCGATATCTGTCGATCGGCTTGAGGGAACTCTAAAGTTTTCTATTAGAACTTGCTGTGGCATTCGATTTCTATAATTGTTGAACCCTTATTTACAGCAAGATTTTTTCTTAAGTAATCTATGATTAACGAGGCAAATTTTTTTTTTTAAACAATCTCTTTTTTTCTAAATATCTATAGTTTCAATTAATTTCGTTAAGGCCCTTTTTTTTGAAAATATAGACTTATTTTTTAATGTATTCAAAATTCAGCTATTAGGCTGTAACGTTTTTTTTTTCTTTTTATTTATTTTGATATTTTATTTAGCCGTGACGCGACTAAAGTATTACTTTCATCGGCTTTGTATACTATTAGTTAATGGGAGTTAAGTGAGTTGAAGTGTAACTTTAATTTCAAGGTGTCGAATCATTCTTCTCCTGTGGCGGAGTTAACGCCACTGAATATCGTGTTCTAAGTTGATTCCCAAATGTACAGCCTTTGAAGCCTTATCATCAAGTAAATTTTAGCTGAATAATCCTCACAAACAAGGATACTGATTTGGGAGTCAAAATTCGGTACATAGCCCGACAACAACACACTAGTTTATAATGCTTTTCACATCTCTACCACGTGGCAGTATTACTTAAGAGTTTCGTAGTTTGTCATAGGCCATATGAACTTAATTCCTTTATAATTCTCGAATGAAAATTAGAATATATTCGTTGATGCTATATTTTGATGCCACTAAGATGCCGCGAATATGCCGCCTGACTGAGGGGGGGGGCACATAAATTTGATTATAATGTTACTTATAGTATTTGTAATTCTTTTGTCTTGGTATTTTATCGCTATACTCTTTAGTAGGTTATTCTTCTGTAAGGGCTCGATTCGGGGAGAAAGTTTGATAATTTATCCTTGTTGGTTTAGGGTCTCGAAGCGTATGTCCGAACAAAGGGCTAAATTATCTCACAGGTGTTGTAATCTATTTTATGGCTTTTACTTTCACTTAATTGCGTTAGAAATTACCTTTCGGTTATTCGTGCGTCGTATAAATGTTTGTTTTATTCTATTGATTTTAGTTGAGCACATGTTCACTAGTGAGTACGTATTCTCCGAACTCTTAAATACGTGCTTTCGAGAGGTTAGTTTTGTGACTAACATGTGGTTTACTATGCCACATTACTTATTGGGGAAATTAAGGATTAACTGGGACCTGTGGTCGCAACTGGCTTATAAGGTTAGTAGAAATTATTAAATACTATCGTGTGATATGAGTATTTATGACTAATCGTCAGTTTTTGGAAGGATTTTCTTCCTTTCGCGTTAATTGGTTATTTTTTGTAATTCTTTACGTCTGAATTATTTTGGTTATTAGAGTATTTCGACAGACCTATGTTAGTTTAATTTTACTCTAATTGCGCGGTTCATTTGTATGCTTTAATTCAATTTAAGGTAAAATTGGTTGAACTTAATGCTGCAAATTGTTACAGTTTTTGGTG
This sequence comes from Artemia sp. Qi Xiang Cuo, assembly GCF_049724085.1. NCBI lineage: Eukaryota > Metazoa > Arthropoda > Branchiopoda > Anostraca > Artemiidae > Artemia > Artemia sp. Qi Xiang Cuo. Next base: position 7,433,511 of record NC_142798.1, on the reverse strand, counting down.
GTTATATTATTCTTTGCCTATCGGCTGTAAGCGTTCTACGGTTTTTGCTACTTATTGCAAAACTAAGGTATTACTTAGCTCTTTTTAGTTACGATTTTAATTTAAGGTACAAAAATTATCTGTTAGGGAAACATATTCTCTATAGTTGGCAATCAAAAATAGAAGTAAATCAACGCGCGGTTTTTTTTGTCTTAATTCTATTTGAATTTTGACTTCTTGGTACGATATTTTGGAATTTTGGTAATAATTTCACATACTTCGGCTTCATGGAAGGTTTTTCTTTAACGTTTGTCACTCTTGACGTAGAGGATATGTGAATTAATATTTAATTATGCCATTCAAGAAATTCATTTAACCGAATAGGCTAGAGTACAAATATAGGCTGGGCCACCAAAAATAATTTTTCCTTTTTGTTTTTTTTTTTTTTTTACATATTTATTGGGGTTTTTTTTTTTGATTAGCGGATTACACGGCCGTGGTGGTCTTAATCGTACTTTTGGATATAGCTCCTATTTAGGATTATATAGCATTTCTGTAAGTTGAAATGTCTGCGTCAAAATTAATATTTTAAGTTCTGCAATTTTGACTTATTTTTATGTTTTATAGAGTTTTTATATAGGACTTATTTTTACATTTTTCTTGCAAACTAGTTTTTACGTTTTTTAAGGTTACTATAATTTTCGTTTTGCGTCAATTTTCTCGCAACTAATTTCCTTTATTCGTTTAGGTTTCGGAACGGAACTGTGTACTATTTTATTTGTTTTTTGTTATACCTGACCAATATATGATCAATATACGAAAAGATATATATAATTAATGATATATTTTTTACATAAATTTTTGAAAGCAAGCTATTATATATTTTTTTTTTTTTTATAATATCAAAATTTTTATTATTGTCAATTTTTTTGCTGTGTGGGTTTTATATTTTATAAAAATCTTGGTATGTTAAGCTAATTCTTAGTTTTTAGGCGAATAGACTATCAATTATAGGTATGCAATTAACTCAGAGTACACGATATCACACGGGTGCAGAAATGAAAAGTGAAGACGATTTAACTCGAGGGCTTTATGCTTATGTGGTTTGACTATACTATCATAAATCTTAGTGGTTTGAACTACGTCTGGAAATTACGGGCTTTGATTATTGTTGCAACTTATCGTGTCGATGCTTTACTTGGGGTTCATTTGAATTGTATCCGTGATTATTGCCATCTGAGGTAAATTAGTGTCATTTTTCCTGAAGAATCACCACGTCATTTTTCCTTTCAAATTTCGGGAAATTGGTTTTTGAATTCTTTAAATTTAGGAAAGGATTTGAAGGAATAGTAAGGCCGGCTATGTTGTTCTGATTGATTAATAACTCTTTGTCTACCATAATGAAAATTTGCACTAATATTTAAGGGAAAATTAGCGTATTTCCTACTCTTTGGATCGGAGTGGAGGCCGACTAGTACGCATGGTGCACGTTAGGGTAAATAAATTTTTTGTATTCACTTGTGGTACGTACATTTTTGAGGTAAAACAAGCGAAAACACACGGGGGTAAGGCTTTGGATGACCAGATTTCGTCGTTTTGGCTTTTGTGATTTGTGGCATGCATTGGAGTTTGTGGTTGTGTTCGGAGGAACACGTAGGTGAGTCTATCAATTTACCGTTATTGTTTTTTCGTATTGTTTTCAATTGTTTGATTTTTTTCAGATATTTATGATCATATAATGACTGAGGCCTGCTTCTGTTATTTGGATTGACAGAGGCCCTATATCTATAATTTGGTTAATTATCGTATGCTTATTTGCAGGTAAATCATGCCTTGTGTTGTCATTCTCTGACACATATATATATATATATACATATACATACATATATATATGTACACATCTAACCATCTAGTGACCATGATAAGCTTGCTTATTATGTTGCCGCCGATTACCTGTTTTCCTAATTGTTTCTTAGCTGGGTGATAAATACAATAATAACTTGCGTGTCTACTTTTTTGACTTAATATTTTAAGTTGCTTGGTATTTCATAGCCCTTACTGCAAGTTTGGGTTGTGGTTATATTCAGTCATCTTTCTTTTGATTAAATTTTGTATATTTTGGAGGTCCGTATTTGATTATGTCGTTGGCATGATTATTAAAAATGAATAGTCCACAAACTTGAATTTGACAATATACAGAGTCTACTGTAGCGCCGATCTGAATACTTTTTTTTTTGAATTAAAAGTAATTTTTTGGGCTTTAGTGGTCTGGGGTTAGGGGTTGATAGACGGCCGAACCTAGGACGCGGATTTGCTCATTGTATCTTGCCCTGAAGTAAATCTCCTCATTAAGCGATCCATTGTGATCGTCTGGCTTCCTACTCTGGGGGGGGGGTGTCCGAAATGCTGTTTAGCTATTCCTTAGTAATATAAGGATGGCTATTCATTGCATTTTTTTTTTTTTTTTTTTTTTTTACAATTTAATTTGTAATATGCATTTATTTATATATTTATTTTTTAATTAAATAATATTTTATTTATAGCAGAAAAAAAATTATATATTTTAACTAGTTTTAGCTCTAATATTGGGTTATTTATTACTTTTTTGTCGCTAAACATCACATCCTATAAAATATAGTTGTTGTAATGTATTAGAAGGGGATTTTGACGAGAAAGAATTTTTACCTCTTTTTGTTTTTATTTAGCTCGATTTATTCTCGTGTTTGGCATTTCTTAGTTTTCTGCGGCTTCTGGCGACGGTTGGGTTTTGGGTGTTCCTTGTTGTTCATAGCTTTTTGAGGGATCTTGGCCCGTAATAGCATTCTCTTGGGCGTCAGGGTACTGGTTCCTCGTAATTATATTATTATCCGTTGGAGGATTCTGCTGATTAGTTTTCACTTGGGGTTTCATGTGATGCTGACGAGCCTGATTTGGAATTGCAAAATGTGCAGGTTGGGATGATCCTTCGTTGTAACTATTAGTAAGAAGATTTTCCAAATGGGGGCTGAGGGGTAGATCAATTTCAACGGTAAAACATGTTGCAACCATTTGTTCCAAATTTGAGCAAAAATCTCTCTGTTTCTGTAGTTCCTTATTAATTTCGACATGGTTCTCTTTTAGCTGTTTCTCTAAAATATTTTGCTGCAGTTTAATTATTTCTTTTTGTGCCTTCAAGTGGTCGTACTTATGTTGCATTTCCAGAATCTTTGCCCTCTGGGGTGTTAGGAGTTCTTGTATTGCCATCGTCGCGGACAGGATGGTACTATTCTTGTAATCTTGTACTTTTTTTCCAATTACCTGCAATTTATCGTACAATACTTGTAATTTTAGGATCTGGTCGGGATAATTGTATCCCTCGACAATTGCGGTGTCACTAATTGATTCCATTTCGTTCTGGATTTTGGTGATTCGTTCTTTCACCTCTATAAATTGGGCCTCTATTAATTTGTCTATTTGCTTAGTAATTAGGATCTCATTTATCTTCTTGTTCATTTTTTCTTGGGACGCCTTAACTTCGACAAGCGATTTAAGTATGTTTTCTATCATATTTTCAATTTTCGATTTTTCCGTTATTAATTCGGCCGATGCCACTAGGAGTTTTGCTCGTACTTGAAATAGCTGATCCATACTTGTTCTGTCAGTAATAGGGTTGCACTAGTTGTTTTTCTTTCGGAGGGGGGGGACTTGAACAATTCTCGTCTACTTCTATCTTCGGGGTTATTTACCAAGCCGAAGTTTTTTTTTTCTGTCAAAATTAAATTTTTTATTATTTCGCCCTTTTATGGGCAAAAAAAAAAAATGCGCCAATATAGAATGAAGATTTTTTTTTTTTTTTTTTTCTTTTTTTAAAATTGGCGTTTTTATATAATATTTAAATTTAAATTTTTTTTTGGGGGGGGATAATTTTTCCTATACATATTTAAATTTATCCGGTATATTGCTAATTCTTCCAGATTTCGTGGTAACCTCCTGTTCGTTTTCTGGTGTTTTACTCTTTTTTGACTTTCCCATGGATATTAGGTCAAATTTCTTGTATTGTTTCGAAAGGAATTTCTGGCCTTTTGCCTTAGCTTGTTTTGCATGGGCGGTAGCCGAAGTAGGTTTTTGTTTCTGTGCGTTTTGAAGGTCATCGTCGGATTCGGTAGAAATAGTTTCTGAGGATTCATCATTACGGCTTCTTGGGGTTGTCCCTTGAGGTTTTGTGGTATCACCTGCTGTTGCTTCGTATATCTCGTCTGCTCTAGAGGTTGATGGTTTATTTTCTATTTCCTCACGCTGAGGTCCTGTTTCTGGGGAGTTAAAAGATTCTTGGGAACTTATGGAGGAGTCAAATACTTTTGGAGAATGTCTCCACTGCTTGAATGCCATATCTTCCGGGGGGTGTGGTGTATTTCGTAACATGGTCTGTTTCCAGGAGTGAGGTTCCTTGGGTTTTACTTTAGATACCGTTATGTGATGGTACTGTCCCAAGTTTTCATCTTCAGGGTGTTCCTGTGTCCACGGCAAAGTACTTTGCCTTGTTTTTATCGGATAATTAATAATGTCCATAGCCTCTCTCAGGTTTTTTATATTTTTATCCCTGGGAGGAGTTTTCCTCCTTTTTGTACCTGGGGTTTCCACGGCTCTATTTAGTTCCTCATGTAGCGACCGGGGTCTTTCTATTGGGGTTGCTGGGGATACCATGTCATCAGGAAATCTTTTGGGGGGACATGGAGTTGAAATTCTATCGGGGAAAAATTGGGTTTTTGGCGACAGCGTATAATCCAATTCTTGCTCGGAGCTTTCTGTGGATGAGCTCTCTGGGCTTTTTGGGGCTCTTGCAGGTATGGGTATTAGGGGTTTTCTCTTAGGGATGACTAGATTTTTCATGGCCAAAAATTCTTCAAAATCTTCCTCCTCGCTATTATTTTCAAAATAGTTTTGTTTGAAATTAAAGGGTTTTAGGTCGGATAGCCTGGATTTAGGAAATTGATTTTCCGCGTTTGATGAATCTGAAGATGAGGGTTCGGGTGCCCATTTAACGGGGTATTTGGCACCTTTCATACGGCTTACATGTGCCTTGTATGTTCTTCCGTTTTCTGGATTTATCATTTTAAAAGTAAAATTGTTGTCATATTTTTTGATTATTCTGTAGGGTCCTGAATATTTATTGGAGAGTTTTTTGCCTTCCAATTTAGCTTCATTTTTCAGATATACACGGTCGCCTACCTTAAAATTTATATTTCCTTTGATTTTGGATTCATTCCTCAACTCTTGATTCATTTTACATTTTTCCAACTCTTGTCTGACTATTTTATAGGTTCTTCTCATCTTATTTATAAAATCTTGTTTATAGTCCTCCGTGCTATTGTAATACTGTCTTGATTCTATAATTTCTTGATAAGGTATTTCATAATCGCGTCCGAATAAAAGAAAAAATGGACTTTCTTTAGTTGTTTCCGAGTATGCCGTATTAATTACATTAGTCAAGTAAGGTAGATATTGATCCCAATCGTTTCGGTTGTCCTTTGAATAAATACTTAAAACGTTGGAAAATATTTTGTGCCTATTTTCAATTTTTCCATTAGCTTGGGGATGGTAGGGAGAGGTTACTAGTTTTTCTATTTTAAGGAAACTCATTAAATCCTTAGTTACTTTAGAAACGAAGTTAGGTCCATTGTCGCTAATGACCCGTTGAGGAACGCCAAACTTCAAAAATATTTTTGCTAGGGCTTTACTAGTGGCATATGCGCCTTGATTTTTCAATGCTTTGGCAAAAGTGAAGCCGGTAAAATGGTCTATTGCTGAGAGGATGCAAGTATGACCTCTATTAGAAACAGGTAGCCCTCCACTTGTACCAAAAAGGTCAAATGAAACGATGTCGAAAGGGAACCTTGCTATTGGCACTCTTCCCAAGGGGGGATTAGTGTACGTTTGAGGATTTTTTCTTAAATTACAAGCTTCGCATGTACTTATAAAGTCTTTGAGTTTTGTTAATGCCGACGGGACATAAAAGTATTGTTTTAACTTGTGAAATGTTTTGGTTATTCCTAAGTGTCCGCCTATTTCCGAATGGAAGTACTCAAAGGCAGGTATTATTAAGTTTTGGGGGAGCACTGGGATTATTAAGGTTTGACTTCTATTCGTTTCACCTGTTACCATCCGGCAAAGGATTTCTTCGTCAAGGTCATAATAGAAACTGTCTATTTCCCGTCTTAGGGCTTAGAACTTATCAGGGAGATTATCTGAATTCACGAAGTAGTTAATGAGGGTCAAACACATTTCATCCTTAACTTGGTTTCTTTTAATATTTGCTAAGGATAAGGGACTTTCTCGTGGTCCTTCTTCTTCTGTAAGGATTTTTGGTATATTCTTCTTCTGTTTTTGTTTACTGGGATTAATGGCATTTATTTGTTTAGTTTCATTATCTGAAGAGTTATTCTCAGGGTATCTACTTAGGTAATCGCAAGGGGCATTCTGTTTACCGGTCACGTGTTCAAATTCGTAATCCAGATCCTGGATTTTCATTATCCATCGCGCTAAAATTCCGGTTGGATTCTTGAATGTGCTCAGGTACTGTAAGCTTTTATGGTCCGAGCGCAGTTTAAATTTTCGTCCTACTAGATAATGTCTGAATTTGTCTAAGTGGTAAATTATAGATAGTAACTCCAATTGCGTTGCTTAATAACTACTTTCTCCTTTGGTTAGAGTTCTACTTGAAGAGCATATGACTTTCTCTGTATATCGTGGGGGGTCCTGTTGGGGAGTTGGGTTGTTTTCCACGAGGATTATTTGGGAAAGGATTGCACCGACACCTAGAGCTGAAGCATCAGTGGTAACCACAAATGTTCCTTTTTCAAAGTCTGGTAACGCTAATATTGGTTCAGAGGTAAGAGCTTTCTTGAGGATGTTTAAGGAAGTTTGAGCTTCCTGAGACCAGGTAACATTTTGGGAATTCCCTTTAGTTAGATCTGTTAGGGGTTTTGCGATTTGGGCGTAGTTGCGTATAAATTTTCTAAAATAACTGGTTAAACCAATAATGCCTCTTAATTGTTTCATGGTTTTTGGCGGCTTAAGATTCTCTACACATTTTATCTTCTCAGGGTCCGGTGATATTTGACCTTGGGTCACTATCATTCCTAAGAATTTTATTTTGGATTGAAACAAATTTACTTTTTCCGGTCTACATTTCTAATTACCCTCTCTGAATTTTTCGAAAACTTTGATTAATGTGTTTAAATGGTCTTCTGGTGTTTCTCCCACACAAATAACATCATCCACAAAATGGATAATATTTTCTATACCTCGTAATAAGTGTAACAGGGGTCTACATAATGCACTTGAACTGGTTTTGAGTCCAAAGGGTACTCTCAAATATTCATAAGATCCACATTCCGTCGTTGAAAAGGCCGTTTTATAGACGTCATTATCTGCTACTTTAACTTGGTGATAACCCTGCGTGAGGTCAAGAGATGTAAAAATTTTATTTTTGGTTGAAATGGAATCCAGGATTTCATCAATTCGGGGCAGGGGAAATTTGTCACTAACTACTTGCTTATTTAAGGCTCTATAATCTACTACAAGCCTAAGGTCCTTGTTCTTTTTTGGTACTAGAATAACGGGGGCTGAATACGGGCTTATACTTGGCATTTTTATATTGTTTCTTTCGCATGTACGGACTTTATTTTTTACACAGATTGTAGAGGCAGAGGGGATGCGATACGGTTGTGGAGCTCTAGGTAAACCGCTCGATTGGATAGTGTTTAGCAGAAGGCGTCAACACTATGTCTTACTCGCACGTATAAAAAATATCTCTAAAGTTCCAAAGTAATTCACATAATTTTTCCTTTAATTGCGTATCTTGGATATGATCTAATTCAAATTTTTCAAAAAATTGGGGTTTTGTTAGGGGGTACCTATTCTTTGGATTGTTAGTTCCAATATTATTAACTAAGCTTTCCTTGGAGTCTTTCTAGTTGTTCAGCTCATGTTCAGAAATAATTTGTATTTCAACGAGACATGATCCTTTTTTCAATGTAATCATATCGTTTTCATGCGTGTTAGTTAACCAAATAAAACCTTCGCCTTTTTCATATGAAATGATCTGTTCTTCACAAAACAGATTTTCTGGAATTTCTTTGCACGGGGATGCAAACCAGATTTCAGAATTGTCATTTACAGGGGTGACCATTTGAGAGATTTGCACTCTTTGCATAGTGTTTGGGGGGATTTTTGTTTTACGTACCGCGAACCCATAGTATTTTTCTTTCGAGTCATTTTCTATTAGGTTAAGATTAGCGCTTTCTTGCGTCAAGTCTTCCGCTTGTGGGGTTGGTTGTAAGGGTAAATCCAAGTCCTGTCCCCTTACAACAGTAATTAGATTTATTATTTCAGTCCATAATTCAGTTATTTTCTTTATTTCTTTTTGTCTATACTCCTGCATTTTTCCTATTTTTGCTTTTACTGACTTGATCCATTTGCTGCTTAAATTTCTCCCACGAGACGAGAGATAGGGTACAAAAGATTTTATTCTATTTACTGTTGCTTCCCCTCCCTCCACGCGTTGGAGAATAGGATCGCATGGATACACGAGTCTGTTATTCGCTATATCTAATAACACCTTATTAGATTTAAAAAAATTGGCACCAATTATCGCTTCATATGGAAAATTTTTGCAGATTATGAAGTTTGTAGGAAAGATTTTATTGTCTTTTGTCACATCTAAACATATGGAGCCTACAGCCTCCAGCCTATGACCTGTGACACTAGTTAAATTGGGAATATTGAAATTTTTCCGTCGATTAATATATACTGGTAGTCTATTAAATACATTCGCATTTATTATGTTAACCGATGCACCTGAATCTATTAATGCTTTGAAATTAATACTCGCAACACTGAAATTATTTAATATAGGTAATATATCATCATCATCACTAAAAGAAGGTACAATTACAGGATGGGACCTGTAAAAAATACTGGCCTCCAGGGTCCCAGTTAATTTTCTTGGGGGCCTTATTCGTTTCCCTGTGCGCTTATCTGATAAGTTGACGTTTGAGTTTGGGGTTCGATGGGAATTTCACCCTCCACTTCCCTAGCATGTGAAAATCCCATTTGATTGACATTTGACTGTCTTGTTTGCCACGTATTATTGCGTGGGTTAAAGTTTCTCGTGCCGACGGCTCGCAGCATTCGTTAGGTTTGTATTGACGATAAGTTTCTTTCGTTTCCCGTCGGAAAAAAATATCACCTGTAGTCTGTTGTATTTCTGTTGAATCTAGTTGGATACACCGTTCGTGAATCGAATTTGTACATATTTTGTCGAATAGTTGGCTTGGGGACCCGATCATTACGTTGTCGGTTGGGGGACGGATTTATATAGGTTTTGGGATTCGTATATTGGGAAGGATTCGTTGGATTTGTACATACGAATCCTTGTTGGTACTAGTTGTGATATGAGGGTAGACGTGGGGGGTTATTTCTCTAGTTTCCTGTCCCATTTGCATTTGAGTTTGTTCTCCTGAACAAATGGTTATCAAAATTGGGGGTTGCTTGTGTAAGGTTATTTCTATTGTGGCAGTCCCTGGCAATGTGTCCTTGATTATTACATGCATAGCATATAATTTGGGGGTTTTGTACGTAGTTTGTTGTATTCGTGGGTACAAAACGTACTATTCTTTGTCTCGTAGGGGTTGGGGATCTATTTTGGTTTGTTTTGGGTGAGTTGTCTCTTGGAAAGAAATTTGGAAAAAGTGCTCGTGATCGTCCCGGAGTTGAATTTTCTACATTATTTATTCTTGACTTATTGTGGTTCGCCACAATTGAGTCTATTTCTATCATTCTATCCACTTCCTGGACTGCTAAGTCTAAAGTTTGGATATTTTTTGATATCAACATTCGGTACAGTTTGGGGCTTAATCCTTGCCCGAAAGCATTTAGTACGATTTTATCGTATAAGGGACCAAACTCTTTTCCGTACTTTGCCTCAATAGATACCATTACCTTGTGCAGGTATTCTCTAACATTTTGTGTTTCATCGAAACATACCGTACCATGCTTTAGTTTGTGTGTTGAACTAGTTTCAACGAATCTTTCTTGGAACGCTTTTAGCAATTTTTCTATTGAGTTTATAGGAAGATTGTTATCTTCCCCTATCGTATTTTCTATCTGTTTCAAGAAGGTTAGTGCTTGTCCCATAAGTCTCATTAACAACATCACTACTAATGATTTTAAGTCTGTTTGAGTAACCTCTACAAATTGAATTAATTGGATAATAAATTCATCAACGTCTGAGTCTCCGTCATATGGAGGTAGAGATTTCGATATTTCAACTGTTTTGGCGATAACTTTTTGCTTTAATAGTTGTTCGTTTTTGTCCAACGAAATATTGGTTTTCTTTTTTTTTTTGGGTTAGAATTCGGTACTGGTTTTTAATTGTTTGATATTATTTAAAATTTATATTTTTTAATTACGTGTCCTCTCTTTTGTACTATTTCCAGAGGATTTAGGCCTAAAAAAAATTTGCACTTGAAAATAGGTAAACAAAATTACACTTTAGAGCATGCAAAGAGAGAAAAAGGATTTCTTGTGGTTAATATTTCTCAACGATTTTTCCTTTTTTGTTTTCAATGTTGTCCTTGTGTTTTTGCTCCTTTAAACCGACCGCGCCAATTCTAATGGGGGGTTTCCTTTGAAAAGGTTGGACAGCCGAGTTTGGTTGAGTTAAAGCTAGTTCTATTGGGGGGGTTTTCGAAATGACTAATTCTTATATCTTTTTTGAGAATTTCCGATTAAATTATCCAATGGGAAATTTAGTTGAGCTCGTGGTTAGCGGTCTGCGAGTGGCTTACCTGAGTGGAGGCTGAACATCTAGAGTGGGGAGCTTAATGTAGGAGTACAGGTAGGGAGCTTATATTGATGGCCATACTGACTCGAAATCAGATTGATGAGTTTCAGTTTCCCTTAGGAGCGAGTGGAGCCACAAGGACTATCGAGCTTGAGAAATATTAACACAAGAGAGTAAAATAAAATAATGATGCATTTATTGTACTTACATAATAGTCGCAGAGTTCTTGGTTATATCAACAAATTCACAACACAGGAAATTATTCAAAGTTTGTACACTTCAAAAGTTTATTAAAACGCAATCATGGTGTAAGACTCAAACTAAGACTCCAAATAGATTCAAACTAAACTGTAAATAGACTGAAAAAGACTCATAGTCGACTCCTAGTAGACTCATAGTAGACTGAAAAAGACTCATAGAATAATCCTGTAAGACTGGCCAAAATTGTTAAGTTCTCACTATCTATCCTCTGCAACTATGCCCGAGGTTACGTTTAGGCGTTGCTAAAAGTGTATTTTCTTAGACCTCATTGGCTGCGCTATTGTCCTACATTACTATTGGACTGGCTTGCACCAATGAGCTACTTGGGTTTAATTACAGTTTATGAGTCTTAAGATGCCACTCTGGAATTTTTCTAGCAACTATAAATTCTACACTGCAATATTTTGCTAACAGGTGTCGCTTAATTTATGACTTTGAAGATATAACTCTGGAATTTTTTCGAAAGATCAAAGTTTTATATTGTAAAATTTTCCCAGCAGGGGGTCGCGTTAATTTCAGTTGAAGTTTAATTTATTTCTTTGAAAGTTTGTTAGTGTTAATACTATTTAATTTCACAAATATAATAAGGTGTTAAACTTATTCTCCAGAACAATGCAATTAGTTTAAGCAAATATTTTACATCTCGAGTGACTACTTTTTTTTTGCATTGTAAATCTTACTTTCTTGACGGTTTGGTATTTTCGAGCGCTTATTATTCGAACACAGGTGTTAGTCACCTGCCGTATGAGATTTGATCAAGCTAATATTTATTGAATACTTTGGAGACGGGGGGTCAGATTTACTTATTACATTTTCTGTGGGAAAGAATTTTGTTTAATTGACTACGTTTATTTCGGTATTTTAAATTGAACACTTGATATTTGTTTGATTTGTAGGTTACTTGAATTTTTGGAATTCACATTCTTGGGTGATGTTCTTTTACTGGGGTAACTTTAATTGGGGAATTTTGATGTATATTTTTTGAGAATCCATCCCATTACAATATCACATGATGTCTGGATTTCTCCTAAAGCCTGTAAGTATTTCCGTGCGAGTTGATAATTTTGTCTGTGATTTGTTAAATAGTATCTTGGAGTTAAATATTACCTTTCCACTGTCTCTCGTCCATGGGATATTATAACAGTTCATGCTGTTTAATATCTAAAATCCCCTTTGCAATATTGACGTGGACGTTCAGGCACACAAGGGTTCCCCTCCTGCGAAATTTCAGCATTTGCATAATTTCCCCCATTTTTTCCTATGAGTATTGTACACTTTACCTGTTTTTTTTTTGTTTTTTGTTTTTTTTTATCCGGGCCTTTTCCCTTTAAATTAAACACATGCGCAAGAACCTAATTGAGCCACTTCTGTTCAAAAAAAAACATCCATATTTAATTGTGGCGTCATGTACTTCTGGCCCTCATAAACCGCTATTCTTCTACTAAATATACAAGATATAAACTTATAAACTAAATATACAAGCTATGCTGCTAAAATGGCGGTGGGTAGCAAAGTAGTAATGCTACTTGGTAGTTTTCAATTTTGTTGGCGGATTTTGTCTGAAAATACCATTTTTATATATAAAAATACTTTTTGCTCAAAGATAAGCTGTCAAAACACAAGTTGTGCTGCTTAAGTGTCGGCGGGTTCCACATTAATTAATTTTTTATTTAATAATTTTCTTAATAAATGAATAATCCTAAAAATGTTTTTTTTAACCTGTATTTTAATTTTTTATAGAATACTGCAAGGGCATAATCATTACCTTTAGGAATTTAGGATTCAATTTAAAAAGTAGGCTGGTTAACTTGGTAATAGCTACTAGTAAGAACTAATAAATGTATTTAAGGAGAAACTTATAAATTGAGGAGAAACGTAAACTTATAAAATGACAAATTCATAAATTGAATTTCTGCAGTAAATTAGTAGAAATATAGGAGTCAGAGTTCTTACTTCTTTGAAGAAAATGTTAAGAGTTGGAGCTGTAGTGGGAGCAATTATGTTTAAGATTCAGGAGTTGGAATCGATATATGGAAACTATCTTAGAGTCGGATTTGCTCGTCGGTGGTAAAGTGGACCGACTCCACAGCCCTGCTTTTTTTGCAGTATTAAGGTATATCTTCCCTTTGAAACAAGCAATTTTACAACGAGTTTTGCAGCTGCAATATGCACCAACAAGACAAGATACTTATATAATTGTGCTCATTAGTCTCGCATCTATCCATTCAGCCGAGTGGATTGGTGCGCTGGATTTAGGATCCTTTGTCCGAAAGAGCGAGGGTTCGAATCCTAACGTACCCAATTATTTGATTTGGGACGGGGGTCAGTGGCGTGACTCTGTAAGCTCAGCCAGAGTCGACCCAGCTCTAAATGGCTATCTGGAGAAACCCAGGGAAGGTAAACAGGAAGGGTGTGCGAAAGCACAGGATGGCCGGCCCCCAGCCCCCCATTGCACTTCCTGGCTGAAGGGCCTTGAGACGGAAATCAGCACCGTCGATTCGGACTTTAAGGGTCTAGTGCCGCATCCTTTTTCCTTTTCCTATCCATTCACCCAGCCAGAATTGTGATATTATTCAGAATTTTTCAAACAGTTTGTGGTAACAAACTATAAATAAGGAGCAACCTGGCTCAATAGTAGCCAAAACTCTAAAAAAGGAATTTTGATTTCAATGGTTATATCAAAAGAATAGGCTTTTCTTGCTTATTTCATCTGTTCATATATCTTGCTCATCTCCTTGACCAAGAGTGGTGGAAGGTGAGAAACATAAGCCAACTCAAACCTTTTCAACCAAACCATATCAATCTAGCAGTTGGTCTTTAGCAGTCCGATTGTCGGCTCGATTCTTGGTGCCGTAGAGTGATGCAAAGTGTGTATCGAGAACCCAAGCATATTTTATGTTGTGATTTCTTTATTTTTCATAAAGTTTTGTGTGTATATGGCTCTTGGGTGTTGGAAATACACGATATATCTATCTATCTATATCTATAGTAGGTAGCAATTTTCAGCTACACGACTCTTATAGAGGGACATTCGTACTGGATGGAAGGAGATTTGCATTATAGAAGTCTCAACTTTCTGCTATAAGAGGATCATCAACAGATCAAAGAATAATCCCTAAGACGAAAAGATCAACTCTCTAGATAACTTTATTCTCAAATGTAGAGTCGGTTTGACTATGTAATCAAATGAAGTCATCAAATCAAATGAAGATGCCATAAGAAGCAGCAATACGTCCTTTTTTTAATGATGTATAAACACAACTCTTTCTAAGTATTTTTTTTTATCTTGGTGCGGAGCCACAATTGTTCCGCGTTCCGCTACACAAGAAGGGGTCAAAGGCGATATGTGATAATTACCGTCCTATTAGCCTAACAAGTCAAACTGCCAAGATGTTCACCCGAATTATACTCCAACGGATCAGAGCCGTGTCATCCTTAGTCATAAGAATACCAAGCCGGTTTTCGCCCTGGGAGATCGACCATTGATCAAATTTTGGTAAAATTCTACTTTCGCTACTTTTTACTATCTAAGAAAGGGGTTAGGTTTGGAAAATGAAACTTTCAGGGATGGGTCTACAGTCTAGAGTATGTCCCGGGAAGGTATTTTGAAGTACCTACCTCCACTCCTTCTCCCTCTAGAGGGCCCTGACCTTTGATGACCTTTAAAAATCTGTGAGTTATAGAAGTGAAACCTTGCAAAAAAGATCTTCTAATTAAATGAAGTATAACAAAATTGTTTTCAGCTTCACAACTTTGCTCAATCCCAATTTATAAGGTTTCAAAGATATGCAAATACATTTCCTAAATTCTGGAAATAAAACTTTGATATGGCTTAAAATCCTGCTCAAATAACTGAAATTGCATTTTCAGAGCAAAAGCCAGAGAAAAAGAAATTTATAACTGAAAATTAAGGTAAAATGTTGTTTTGGTAAAATTTCAATGGGTATAGACCTGTCATGTAGGCAAATTTCAGGACCCTCTTGAGGGAGAAGGAGAGGAGATAGGTACTCCAAAATACCTTCCCAGAACATTCTTTGGCCTGTAGACCCATACCTGAAAATTTCATTTTCCTAACCTAAACCCATTCCAAGATAGCCAAAAGTAGCTAAAGTAGAATTTTACCCAAATTTTCACTATTCGCCAAATTTTAGAGAAACATCTGAAATTCGGTCGCGACCTGTATCAGCTCTTCATCGACTTTAGGCAAGCATTTGACCTTATTTGGAGAAATGGCCTATGGCATATCCTCCTCCATTACGGAATCCAACGAAACCTAGTAGATCTTATCAAAGATATGTACTCCAAATTTGGGAGTCACGTCACGACTGGTGAAGGTCTCACTGACAGTTTCCAGACGTCTGCAGGTGCCCTTCAAGGATTCCTCTCGTCTCCAGAGCTGTTCAACCTTTTCCTCACAGCAGTCTTATCCCTGGTGGAAACAACTTGCAGCGCACATATAGGGGGTGTTCAGATAGATAAGCTAACCTACGCCGACGAACTTGACGAAATGGCTGAAACACCCGAGGATCTACAAGCCGTTGCTGACGACGTCCTCGAAGCCACTAGTTCTTTAGGAATGATCATAAATGTATCAAAAACAAAGGCTATGTGCTGCTCACTAAAGCTGCCGAACAAAGTTAACCCGGACCTGAAACATAATGGAGAGAATTCCTAGTGGGTCGACGTGTTCTCTTATCTCGGTAATTAGATCATCAGCGACAACAGTCTATTAAAAGACATTAAAAGACGTCTTGCCCTCGCGAGTTCCAGTTTCAAAGCCCTTATGCCCATATGGCAAAGCAAGGATTTGTCTCTGCAGATTAAGACACGACTTTTCAATACCCTGATCATCCCCATCGCAATCTATTCATGTGAAACATGGACGCTGAAGGTAAATGACAATCGTCGACTCGCAGCATTTGAAACTAAGTGCCTCCGCCGCATCGCCGGGATCACTTACCTTGATAGAATCTCAAATGTCAAACTTCTCGAGCGCCTTAAAGTACAACAAACAAATCTCACGAAGATCCAGCTCCAGCAACTTCGATGGCTCGGTCACGTACAACGGATGAGTCGGTCCCGCCTCCCTAAAATCACCTCCGAAGGCCAGATTCAAGGTTCTCGTCCTCGTGGTCGTCCCCCAAAAAGGTGGAAGGAAAATTTCGCACTTCATCGCCTCTCGGACCTTCTTCGCCTAGCAGAAGACCGTGAAGCATACAAAAGGCACATCCACGCCATTACGAAGAAAGAGGCCCCAAGACGACCTTCAAGGACGGATGGGACTTAAGTAAGTAAGTAAGTAATACCGACGTTATTATTAGTGTATTTAGCTCTCAATTTAATTTGCCTGGTAAAAAGCTTCTTTGATAATAAGCTAACCCTGCTCTTTTCCAAAAAATACTACATTTTTCTCGTCTTCACGTGCGAAATGTCATGTCAGCAATGTGAAATGCCAAAGAAAAAACAATAAATAACTGTCTGTAACACTCAAATTGTGTAACCAGTTAAACCTTTTTTAATTTTTGGTGTGATAAGGGAGTGTTGTTACAAAATTTACTTCTAAAGGTTAGTCTTTCTTTCCAAAGCAATTCGTTTTTGTGTAAAAATTTTGTTGAGAAAATATTATATGCTTTCTTTCTTTTTTAAGAATATTATTCAACAGCTCTTAAGCCTTATTTTTTCTTCGTTTTTAAAAATATTTTTCCTTGTAATTTGAATAAGGGAGAATAAATTGCCCTTAACCCTTGATAGAAAGGCACTGGCACTGATCTTACAGACGCTTACACACTAATCTTGAATTTCTTTATGATAGTTTATCTGATCTTTACGAACGTCAGAAAAGTGATCTTTTAAAGGACAATGAAATCAAAATGTTAAAAGTCGGTTTTCAGCTAGCAATTGTTGAGGCTATCCATGCATTTAAATCCCATATATCGCCCAGTGTGTCTCCTTCAGCTGATAATTCTAATCCAAATATGCATTATCTAAATTCTTCAAGTTGCGTAAAAACTGTAAAATCCTTTGAACCTGAAAACGTCTCTATATGTAATCAAGCTAGTGCTAGTGAACTTGCCTCGTCAGAATTTTTTCAGGGGATTAGCAAGGCTACACCAACTATTCCTTCCACCCTTGTTTTAACTGAAATTTTTTTTTTATTGGAATCCAGTCGTCATAACACATCTTTAAAAATGGACAGTGATGTCGAACTTACAGCCGGAAATTCTCACTCTATGCAATCATATATTAATATAAATGAGTTATGTGATCTTAAGTGTAATTAACCTTATGTGTGCTTTAGATTTTTAGACAGTAGATGTTTGTCTAGTAATTGTAGATATCTACACATTTGTAAGTTTCATATTTTTAGCCGTTGTATAAATAATCTGTGCAAATACCCTCATGCTGATATCTGTAAACAGTTTTCAAGTTGAAGATGCTTTGGCTGAGCAAAACATCATATCAAATTGCCCATTAAGAGTCGTTGTAGGTTCCACAAAACTCGGCTACCCAGAGGCCATCTAAATTCTGCTAATCCTACTAAATATTTTTTAGACCATCGCTCACGCACAAGAAAGCCCACGAGCCATCCAGTTCTGACCAATCGAGTACCTATCCCAATCATCCCCCAGTCTCCATATCCCGTTTTCTGCCCCCGTCCTTCTTTTTTGAAGTTTAACCTTCTCAACCCTCCGGCGACGTCCCAACAATTTCTAACCTTTCATCTATAAATATCCACCATTTTGCGTACTCACACAACGTGAACTCTTTGTACCATTTCCCTGCAAAAATAACCTCATCTCTCTTGATTCATCCAGTTCACCCCAAACTCAACCGCTACTTTGTTACCGCTGTTTAGAGTCTCCGCTAGTACCTGCTCAATTAAATACAATTGTATTTGAAAAAGATGGATTTGATACCCCTGTACCTTGATCTCACTATCCAAGTTTAGCCTCCGTCAAGAATTCCACTAGAACCCCTGATCCCATCTGTGATATAAAAAAAGTAAAGTATAAAAACGGTACCTTCACAAGTCGCTTTCGATTCCCCACACTTATGTTGAGCAACGCTGAAAGCCTTAACTTTGAAAAACTTAATGAATTATACACCCTTTCAAAATATATAGATTAGATGTAATCGCTATTACTGAAGCTCAAAATTTGCACATGTTAAAGATTAACAATTTTTCTCAGTTTATTAAACTCTGACCAGAAAACCACCCTCTGGGTAAGAAAGGAGGCAGAATTCTATTTTTTGTCCGTGATACTCATACTGAAGTGGAATATCAATTCCGTGTCTTGCTCCCCTTGATGAGAATATGTGGGTGTGTTCGACACAAAGTCTTGCCGCGTCCTTTCAATTTAATTGTCCAATGTTTTTTTCATTACTTCACTAATCAGAGATCCGTTGACAAAATAAATTTTATCGAAAAATTATATGCAAGTGCTGACTTTGTACTATCAAAATACCCAAATACAGGAATTTTACTGATGTGTGACGCAAACGATATAAGACTTGATTCTACATGTAACGCCTTTAATTTAAAACAGGTCGTTAATGTCCCTACTACAAAAGGCAATACTACTCTTGATTTAATTTGAACTAATCTTTCAAAGTTTTACAAACACGTCTCCACTCTGCCCCCTCTAGGGGGTAGTTACCACTTTAGCCTTTTCCTATCTCCGCTGGCTAAAGTTAAACAGTCGTGTTCTACAACTTAAAACGCGTATATAACACGAACTGACTCATGACTTTTAAAATTTTGCTACGGAATTACTACTGAAAATTGGTCCACTGTGTATCAAACAAATGACGTTGACTAAATGGCTTTGTCCCTCCAAAATTTATTGAGGAGTAATTATGAATCCCACTTCCCTGAGAAAAAATTTAAAACGTCTTCTACAGATAAGCCTTATGTTACTGAGTCTTTTAAAAAACTTATAAGAAAAAAAAATCAATTTTATCAAAGCAGGTCGTATTACTGAGGCTAATAGTCTAAGGAAGTCCCTAAAGCAAAAATTAAGAAAAGTAGCTTCTAATTATTATAATAGTAAAGTCAAAGATTTGTATTCTAACAAGCCTAAGCAATGGTACAGAAAAATTAAAGAAATATGCGGAAAAAGTCCTTCCGAAGTTGATTTTCATCTCCCTGAACCCCCTAATAAGACTGCCAACGAATTAAACTTGTACCTTGCTTCCATCGTGCAAAGTCTCCCCCCTTTCACTGGCTCAAGTCCAACCATTCCTCCCAATACTTCCTTCTCCTTTCTTTCTCCATTTTATCTTATAATAAAAAGCTCTAACGCTCAGAAAATCAAGCATTTGCCTCTTGGTCATCCTTATTGACTTAATTAAAGCCTTTTCAGACAAAATTGCTGACCCTTTATCAAATATTTTCAAACACATCACAAAGTTTGTTAAATTCCCAAGTTGCTCAAAACAAGGTTTTATAACACCTTTCCCAAAAAAATGCACCAGTCTGACTTTCGCCAATATTCGCCCCATTACACTCACTTCAGTTTTTTCCAAACTTTATGAAAGTTTCATCTGTGACTGGCTTAGGGATATAATTTGTCCGTGTATTGACACCCGGCAGTTTGGTAACTTAAGGAAAACTTCCACCACCCATTACCTTGTGCACTTAATGCATACCATTGTAAGTAACCTTGATAAACCAAATGTTTGGCTGAACCTTGTCTTAGTTGATTTCCAAAAAAGCTTTTGACCTGATTGACCAAAACATCCTAATTTGTTCACAACTGGTTAATTTTGAACTTGATCCTCTGTTAGAAAATATTCCTATATCGTTTCTTTCAAATAGATATGAAGTTGTTAAATATAAAAAAATTTTCCCCAATCCCCTGTCTATATATTGTGGAGCTCCTAAAGGAACCTTATTGGGACCACTTTTATTTCTTGTCATGATTAACGATAGTGGTAGGGATTGTCCCCAAAAATGGAAATACGTGGATGACTTTTCGATCCTTGAGGTATGTCACAGGAATACTAAAAGTGACCCCATTGAAATCCTAACCCACATTTCAGATGATGCTAAGAACATAAAGATGAAAGTAAATTCCACCAAATCAAATATAATGACGATAATTTTTTTGAAACCCACTTCCGCTTTCCTTGACCCTATCCCACCAGAAATGCTTGTGAAACATGTTAAACTCATTGGTGTCACAATTTCAAATAATTTTAAATGGAACATGCGTGTTTCTAATATTGATAAACAAGCAAACGTTTCATTATCTATGTTAAAAATTTTAAACAGATTTAATTGCCCTAAGATGCAGTCCCTCCGTGTTTATTTATCATTTATCAGGCCGCTATTAGAATATGCATGCCCGGTCTGGCACTCGCATCTTTCAAGCGAGCTTAGTGACAAAATTGAGTCGGTCCGAAAGCGTTCGCTCAGGATCATCTATAAAAAGAGCAAAATTCCATACTCCTTCCTCCTTAAATCCGCAGGTATTACCACGTGAAAAGAAAGGAGAGTACAAATTTGTTTGCGTTTTGCTAAATCCACAATATCAATTCCTCGTACTGAGGACATCTTCCGTGATTTACATGACCCCATTAGACCCCGTCTCCCCTGCTTAGCTTCCTTGGCAATTCCAACATATTTACCTTTCAACACCGTTAATTAGAGGTTCCGGAAAAGTTTTATCCCCTTTATTTTGGAGCACCTAAATAATCCCTGAAATATGCTCTCTACCAAAATTAACTCCTCTGTCCCTTATTTTAGTTGTTGTGTATGTTCACAATAATCATGCGTCATTTTTTTTCTCTTTATCTTTGTCACTTTTATTTTCCCTTTTGTTGATAATTATTTATGTTAAATTTATTTTCTTACCTTTAATTTTAAATATTTTTTCATTTAATTGTTTTGCTTTCTTTAACTGTAAATATTTCTTTTGAAAACTAATTTGGATTGATTTTAAGTGTTTTTTTTTTTAATTTTATGTCTTTGACCTTGAACACGATTTCGGGAATGTTTTTCTTCTTGACTATGATTTTCTTTTATCCCCCACCCCTTATTCTTCCATTATTCTGTTTCTATTCTAGTCATTTGTTAAATTCTTATCGACAATTTTTTATGCTTGATTAGTGTTTCTTTTCTTGCTGTATTATTTGTTTCTTCGTTTTGCTTTGTCTATTTCTTTTTGACATATGAAGCGAATTCGGCTCTATTAGAGCTTTTGATAGCCTTTGGAAAATAAATATTATCTTATCTTATCTCTTATCAAACTATGCCATAAACGGCTAGATTAAAATGCTTTTTGCCAAATTTAGGGTTTTTTGAAGCATGCCACTCAAGCTTTAGAAGGTAATCCTCACTAGTGCGAATGTCGTACCCCCCCCCCCAAAAAAAAAGAAACATGGGGCCTAAAGATGCACTTTTTGACATTTAGGCCCAGGCACATACGCAGGGAGAGGAGTCTTCGGATCTATCTCCCTCCCTGTTAAGATGTTAGCAATTGCTTTGGTAATTATCCCCCCCCCCTAAAATTTGCGTGGACGTGAGTGTCCCATAATCAGGAAAAGTACTAAAAAACTGAAACGTGTCTTTTGGGGCTTTATTAAATTTAAATACTCACTTTAAGATTTCAAATTTCATCAGATATGACTTTTACAATTAACATGGTAGTAAGATTTATACAACTTTTTGAATTTCAGATGAGTATTATGAAGCGCCTTGGAGTCAAAGCAGAGATTGAAGCATTAGTTAGTATTTCTCCTAAGTTTCTCACAGAAGTCTATTTGCCGTCCAAAATTAGAGCCAAAGGATGGATTTGAGCCCTTCTCCTTTCTATTGTTCATTATTTAGCAATTTTCAGATTTTTTGTACTCGCTTCTTTGTTATATGTTGATTTTTAAAGAGGAAATAAAATGATTTATGAAATGAAATAAAATGATAAAATGTATAATGATATTCGAACGGCAAGGAATTTCTTATGGGGAAATAACCGATCGCATGGCAAATTCGCTCGTCCATGTATTTGGCGAAGCTTTTATTTTGGAAATGTTGATTGCTGCTACTTCCTCAATGCCTTGCTTTTTATCACTATGTCAACTATATTATAATATTATAAAGTGTAAGTACTTAGCACGAAAAAAATCTGCGAAAAACTAATTTTACCACTTTCCATGAACTAGATCATGGAAATTATGCCTATCTGCCTCATGCATCTGAAGCTGCGTTTTCATTTGTTTTTTTTGCTGAAATTTGCTAGGTGATGTCAAAATCAATGACCGCTTAATATGTTTCTTGGTCGGACGAACCGCTTCATATGTAGGGTCTCTTGATCGGTGACCCTTTTCAACATGACTTGGTCAACCGGGACTGAAAGCCAACAGCCAATGAATAAAAACTTTGATGGGACGGGTGATTCAAGCCACTTCAGCTCCAGCAAAGACCACGCTCGAAAACTCCTTAGGGGGTGGTAAGTTGATACTTGTAGAATATCAAGATAATTGAGGAGGGGCTGAATTTCCACATATACAGCCAGGTCTGGATTATCAATAGTCCCACTAGGCCTGAGCCTATGGGCACGCTTTGCCAGGGTGCAATAAATTCTCTCTGATTGACTTTTTCTTGACAAAGACTTGAATCGTGTGATTTATCGTCAAAATGCCAGGTGCACTCCGCTGCCGCTCTGCCCATTCAAAGGAAAGTTATTTTAGAACAACACATGAATTCCGGGGCCACTTATAAACCGTCAGATGTGTCCCAAGAATGGCAGCGGAGAGTTCAGTATCACTTCTCTCTTTCATTACTTTTGGCTCATCAGTGCTTCCATTATCCCCGAATTTTTGGGGATTTCCCTGAAAATCTCGCAAAAATGGAGCGGCGAAAACGCTTGGGCCTAGAAGCGTCAAAGCTCTAAATCCAACCCTCTATAAAGATTGAAAAAAAAAAAAATTATGTAACTTCTACAAACATTTAAGTTTATTGTATTAAAAGAATTTAAGGACAAATGTGGTCAGCCTCAACCCCCTCTAAAGAAAAATTCTTGAAAGATGAACTTGTTGAGGCTGTATTACAGAGACAGAGACTGATATGATAATTATCTCTACTACTGCAGCTTCGGATGGTAGCAAGACCATGTCAATTTCTAGATATTTTGTCATCAATTGGAGAATAATTCTAGGGGATATGTGTATTTTTTTGAAGTGGGGATCAAGAAATAGTGTGATCTGTTCAAGTTCTACGCATGGACTGTTTATTCTTCCCGTCAAAATGTTTCTCAAGCAACTGAGCAAGTTTGGTTTTTGAAGTGGTCAAGTAGGGAAACGTAAGTCTTTAGCGCCCCCACAAAAAGAGAAGCATACTCAGTGAGGGCCTTATATAAGAATTACCGGAGAATAGAGCCTTATATGGGAGATCAGAGGAGATAGACGAATTCAGAAGAAGTGAGCTATATTGAATACCTAGAATGTACATCGCGTAAATTTAATTCTGTGTTCAAACAGTCGCTCTTTTTTCTGACGCAAAACGGCTCAAGCGCAACAGATACATCGAAAACACAGAATTGTTCATTCCAAATGGTATCCTATGGATTCGCATCCCATATGGAAACGCAAACGGGAAAAAGGAATGGTGGCGTGGGACCGATGGCAAAAAAGTATTAGATTGACCTTGCAAGAGATACGATTTTTCGGCATTGAACAATACAAGTTTCTACTATGCACAATTAATTTTGCTGAAACTTCAATTTACGCGTCAGCCCACTGTGATCTTTTTTAACGGATGGTTTAACGCAGTCATTGGACAGTGGCGTCAATTCACGAGAATTTAGGGAGAGAGGGGCAAAATGCCTTTTCAATATCTAGTTAGGGGTGGGGTGGATTTTCTTGTTGTTTTTTTTTCAATGAAAATACCCCCAAAGAGATCTTTTCCAAAACCCACGGGGATAGACCTGTCCCCCCCCAATTGCCACCACTGCTTTTGAATCGTCAAGACACACACATGGGAATTGTTCCCCCCCCCCCCCAAAAAAAAAGATTAAATCTGAGACAAATTTCGAAAATGTCCATTCCTGTGTGTAGCTTTGGACGGTATATCCGAGAAAGTCTCATGTGAGAAGAAAAACCTGTACTTTTGCAGGCCGTATCCCGGGGGGGGGGTGGGGGGGTGTTTGAACCCCCTCCGAAATGTTTGTCCGACTCGTTAAAACGTAACAAAAATGAATATAAAAACATTTTTAATGTGTTTTTTGAAGTTTCCTTTTACCCCCACCCCAAAAATATCCTTTTGTACCCCCCCCCCCCGAAATAAATCCTGGATACGGCCCCTGAATACGTATGGCAAAAATTTTGCCATACGTGCCTGACGAAGGGAATAAGAATCGAATTGAATCGTTTAAAACCCAAGTACAAAAACATTTAGATCAATAAAATGTTTATTCCTTGTATTCTACTGTAAACAAAACAATTATCGAAGAATACAGTCATCTTTAAGTAAAGGCACTTAAACAAGGCAATCTAATAATAACACTACACAACAAATTTGAGCTTATAGAATTCAGAACCAAAATATGTGGTTTTACATGAAATCGAATATGCTACTAACATTTTCCGATTAGTTATAGTTTTTGCTTCAAAATTTGGGTTCGTGAAATTTGCGTTTTTCGGATTTTTTTAATTGCATAGAATATTTTTGTGCTCGGTCCAAATTTTAAATTGATATATTCACTTTTAACGCAATAATTATTCAAATGCTATTTTGTCCGAGACACGAAAATTGAAAAAAAGTTATTATCTGCATGAAACTATGGCTGCTAGAGAAAAAATCGAAAAGGCTGTGCTAATCGAATTTTTGAAATCAGAACAAAAACTGAGCTTAAAAATTCAAATAATAATAACAATTCTAAATCCGCAATAATAAAAAAAAAACAACTATCTCTTCAAACCAAGAGGTAATTGGTCTGTTTATGGTGATTTTTTTTTTTTTTTTAAATCAGCAAGGGAGAACACCAATTTTAAGCTTGCTACGTTTTCATTGTTGCGCATTGCAATAATCACTGAGGTTATATACAAGTAAACAAAAACACGTGCATTCTGAGCAGTAAACAAACCTTTGAAATATTTTACAATGCAGCTGCTTCTAAAAGTATGAGTCCTCTACCGAAGGCAAATAAAGAAAAATGTTTTTTTTTCATAAAAAACGTTTAAATAAAACAACCTTAAAAAAGAGCTAAAAGCTGTTCCAAGTCTTTCTACATCTTCTCCCAAAGAAAGTTGTAGAAATGAAAGGGACTACACCGTAATTTAAAGTCTATTCCAAGCAGAATGAGTGACATAAAAAAAACTTCAAATAAAAAAGAATTCCAAAACCGTTGTCAAATGAAGGTTAAAAGCCACATCCCGACTAAAGAAAAAATGTTAGTAACCTCTTTGAAAAAGCAGAAGGGGGGGAGGGGTTGATGGGTTTCTAAAGGGACTTCCTGAATCGCATTTGCCTACTTAAACTTACTGTTTTGTCCTAATTTTAACTCAACAGAGAAACAAATCAAATATAGATAATGTTCACTAAAATATTTCGTAAAGCGACATAACACTCCAGTTAAAAGGTCTTATACACACACAAGAAATCAACATCCGAAAAATTATTAATTGTTCTCAAGACCGTACCCAGGATTTTTTGTCGGAGGTGGTTTTACTCAAAGATTTTTTTTCCGGGGGGGGGGGGGTACACAAGAAACCCTCAAAAAACGCATACAAAATTTGTTTATATTCGTTTTTGTTAAGTTTTTACGAGTCAAACAAACATTTCGTAACCTCCCCCCTCTGGGCCCGGCCTTGATTGTTCTCATAAGCAAACTGTTATCAATATATAAATATATTATACTATATAGGCTTCCAATTAGTCAATAACCAACTTTAAGAATTTCATATTTTAAGTTTCAACAAAAATCCAGGGTATTGCAAAAGTCGAACAAAAAGGTCAAGGCAAAGAAGAGATAAATGGGAAAAGAAGAGATAAAATGGGTAATATTACTGAAAAAGACATTACGAAATTGTTCACTATTCTCCTCCAGCAAGAATAAAGTAAGAAACAACTAATTACAAAACTATTCTAAAACCCCAAGTGTGTCTTGAATTCAAGGGGGCTGAGGAGCTGCAAAAATCTATGGACCCAAACAAAAAATATCACAAGTCCTAACAGGAATTTAATTGCCATAAAAGTGAGCTAAGAGTAGAATTTTCTTCATCCTAATTTTTACTTTAAGGTAATACGCCCTCCCCAAGTAATTTTTTTTCCTATGGCCTCGCCGAATATCAGTTATGATTGGTAAGAAGATCATTCAAGTGACCCCTTATATTTAGAGAGCTTAAACTTTTCACAGATGGCTTCTTTCCCATAAAAATAGCCCCCCCCCCCTAAAATGAAGGTAAAACTTAATTACAAAAAACCTAACTTCAGATATGTTCAATTTACAGGCCTAATTTGATCTATTTCTCTTTTACAAGTTGAAAATCTGACAAAATTATTTAAAAGGTGATTGTTTTCACTAATCTAGATTTTTTCTGTCCCCCCCCCCTCTTCAAAAAATTATGGATTGTAAGCTGCTTAAATTGTAGCTGGATGTCTCGCCTAGAGTCATTGTAAATACCCTTTCTACATATTTACTTCAGACAAGTTATGGATATCAAATTAGAAAACATGAAAATAATATCAGATCTCGTGATCAGTCCACACACAACCAGTTTCCAAGTCTTTTTAATTTCCTTCAGAAAAAAAAGCGGCAAAAGAGTAGGGAATACATCTTAATGTAAAATTACTTCCAAACAGAATTACTGGAGTCAAAAAAGACTATTAAGACAAAAGCA
This sequence comes from Artemia sp. Qi Xiang Cuo, assembly GCF_049724085.1. Classification (NCBI taxonomy): domain Eukaryota; kingdom Metazoa; phylum Arthropoda; class Branchiopoda; order Anostraca; family Artemiidae; genus Artemia; species Artemia sp. Qi Xiang Cuo. The sequence goes on along the minus strand of NC_142798.1, from coordinate 7,406,609 downwards.
AAGACTTTTTCTTCGTGGCATCTTGATTATTTGAAATCAGACACAACACAACCAACACAGACCCCCCCCCCCCCAGACAGATCATTGTCTGCTATTAGCCTCATCTTGAGACCAGACAAGGGTTCCAGAGAAGCCGATTCAAGCCGTGTGACTCGTCTGGTCTCAACCAGGAGCGTCGAAGGGCCCCTGTTAATTTAAGGTAAGAGGATGGAATTCTACGACTGAATGACTCGAGATAGACTAAAATCAATTCAACTGAATTAATTCAATCATCAAATTTTTTTTTTCGATTTAGTGAGCTGAGGATAACGTTTATCGAATGAGTTGAATAGGGTAAACATTTCTTAATCTAAAGAGAGTATGCAAATAAATCATGTCTGATTTTTCTGATTTCCTCTTTTCTTCAAACTGAAAATATCTTCTAATCTCTTTATTTATTCAAAATTTCTTCCTTTAAATGAGCTGTATATGAAGGTACCCCGGCTTCTTTTTTTCTAATTAAACAAGCAGTTATATTCAAAAGGATCAAAATATCTTCAATTAAAAGAGCTGTATAAAAAATTCTAATTTAAGTGAACTGTGTGTAAACATTCCACTGCTTGTTCTTCTAAGTCTACTTTTTTCTTCTAATTAAACTGGGTTTTATTTTAAGGAGTATACGAATTTCTTCATTTACAAGAGGTGTATGCAAACCAACCATGGCTTCTTCTAATTCTTTTTTTTTCTTCTCCTAATTAAACAGAGAATTTCTATTCAGTAGGCTCCAAAATTTCTTCAATTAAAAGAGACGTATATATATATATATATATATATATATATATATATATATATATATATATATATATATATATATATATATATATATATATATATATATATATATATATATATATATATATATATATATTATTTAAACGGACTATATAATCAAAAAGGGGTTCATTTTAAGCAGTATACAAATTTCTTCATTTAAGAGAGCTGTATGTGAACGAACCACGGCTTTCAAATTATGAACAAAATGAAAACAACCGAAAAGCCAATTTATAAGCACATATATCACATTGAATTTTTTCAATGAAAAAACTTTTTTACCAAAAACCACCTAACACCAATCAACAAATTACATAAAAAATTGATTATCCTATATTGCTGGTAGAGTTTGTCTTTCATTTTCAGTTAAGTCAGGATGCCACAGATCAACAATTAAAACAAGACGAAATTCAGTGCCATTGTGCCACACTTCGTGATCAAAGCTGTCATCAAATACAAATATCTTTCCCTCTTCCCACGTCCTAAAAAGGGAAAAAGTTTTAATTATAATTGCCTAATTCAGACCGGTCCAAGTTTAGTGGCTGGCCCCAAGGTCTTATCCAGAAAATTTTTCTCGGGGGGAGGAGGAGGTGGTTTTACAGAAAAAAAAACGCATAAAGATTTGTCTATGTGCATTTTTATTACTTTTTTTTATGAGTCGGACAGAAATTTTGGGTGGGGTTCAAACCCGATAAACCCCAACCACCTTTGATTAGGCCTTGGTTGGGCCTCTTACGGAAACACTACAAAATTCTGAAAGCTACTTTAAAAGATTCTATAATGCTCACTTATAGCATTACTAAAAGCACATTATTTTACTTACCCCCACCCTTAACGCACGAATATATAGTCCAAATTATATACACTCCGTTTTTTTTTTCAAAACAAACGTTCCCGCTCTGTTTCCGTTCGTCTGTTTTTTTTTTTCAAATTACGTTACCGACAAACAAGTAAAATCAGCGGAAGCAAGCAGCGGGAAAACTCATAGGATAGCCTATATATAATCTGGGCTATATGTTTTGCATATTTGCAGTAGTTTTTATAATTTTATAGTGTTTCCTTCTGAGGCGGGGGGGGGGGAGGGGGAGCACTAAACTAGAACCCTCAGATCACTTAACCACAGAAAAATAGAGGATTTATTCTAAAACATATCCTGACTCAAAAACTTGTTCTTTTTGATTGATTAATATTTTTCATGAAATAACCAATCAGTTATAAAAAAGGCGGAGTAATTTCTCTGTCCAGAAATTGCATTTCCTTGTCAGTCCAGACTTGCTGTACACCATTAGTTGGCCAAGTTTAAAAAAAGGTGGGGCTATGTTTCGCTCCGGAAATGTGATTGGCTAGCGAAAGTACGTCATACAAGCCAACCAAAAGAATTGAAGCACACTTTTTAACACGTGAGTACAGGAAAGTTCTCATTGACTTTTTCTCATTGATTTATCTCTGCAATGCTTTTCAGGCCACTTAACTTTGAGGCTTACGAAAACCGTAAGTAGTTCAGATATGGATACTTGAATATCCCTTCCCCCTTCTTGATCCTTGATTCACTTTGATCCTCTAGACGATCTGTCTATGACAAAAAAATATGTGTTTTGAAACATCATATAGTAGAAATTAAGTGGTTTTATATAATTTTCAAATTAAGGAAGGGGTGAATGAATCGCCTAGACCTACCTGGATACGTGCCTGTAGGTGGTCATAAATTATCAAGTAAAATCCCGAAAAGGAAACTTTTCAAAAAACGAAAGTTGTTTTAATTCATTATAGCACACGTTAAAAAGTAAAAAACAGGTCATTTATAGAATTTATAAAAATTTATATTATTTATAGAAATATCCCGTATAATGTAAAAATCGTATGTACGCCGTATGTTCGTACAATTACCTGTTTTGGGGTGTAATTAGATAGTCATGGCACGCCAGCGATATTCTGGCCTAAAAAAAACGATCTAGATAGGTCATTGGAAAAAAACGTTTCGAGGCTTAACTTTGAAAAACAAATTAATGTAAATTATATCACATTCATATGCACTTAAAGAACAAAATTACGTAATTTTTCGAAGGGGTGGTCGTATCGCTTCTGGTATATATGCCGCATGCAAAATCATACAAGATGACAAATGACATCAAACAGCTAAAACAAAAGGCATGGAACAAGTGACACCCCGCATCACACTGAATTGCAAAGAAAAATGTTGCATAATAAAATATGCGGTTAGAAGACAAATCAAAATTACAATAAAATGAACGAAAGCATTATTTTAGCGGAAAGGATAAACAGGAAGGAGGAATTGAACTCACGTTTTGCCACTCCATGACTTAAAACTAAAGAACAATACGCCGATTATGCTATTACATAATTAGTTTTATCTCGGAATGTAAAGCACGTGCTATCCTACTTTCTAGGGCTATAATGAAAGAAAGGTTAATATGGCTAGGACACATTTAGGGAATGAAGGATTATTAATTCCCAAAGATTGTTCTTTTCCGCCAAAATCTAGGATCAAAGAAAACGTAATGACGGAGGATTTAAGGGAAACTAGAACTTCTTGGGAGGGTGTAAAGAGGGAGGCTTTGAATAGATTGGAATGGAGGAGGGGCGTGCTTAGCTATGTCAGGCGGTTTTGTGCTGCAGTGAGCTGTTAGTAGTTATAATATTAAAGCAATATCTAACCTTGTGTCATTAACGACCCGTATGACCATTCCCTCCGACACTTTGAGGCCTAGATGAGATCTAAGTCGACAGTTCGTAGGTCCAGTGTGAGCCCAAACGTGTGTACCAGGGTGCATCACACTAAACTTGGCTTGGCCTCTTTTGCAAGAGCTGGCCGGTTCAAAAGAACCAATCAAGGCGCATGTTTTGGGCGCTTTCGAACATCCAGGAAGCTTTCTTCCTAAATATAAAAGATAATTAATGGTGTCTATCTATTTCTTTCACTTAAATATATAAATTAATTCAATAATAAAAAGTAGCGAAAAGTGACAGAGATTATGTTTTTTAATGACATTGCATAAATGATTTGATGGAATTAATTTTCAGAATATTTTCGTATTTACTTATGTCTAAAAATACATTATTGGAATAGTACACAACAAAGTAAGGATTTAGTCTAGTTGGTTAAAAAAAAGTAAAAAAAAACAAACAAATTCTAAGTCAATTAGGTCCCAATTTTACCAATTACTTAACAATTATAAAAAAAAGTCATATTTCAAGTCAATTGGGTGCCAATTTAACCAGTTGGTAAAGAAGAGTCATATCTTAAGTCAACTGGTAACCAATTTTACTAATTGGTTACCAATTGTAAAGAAAAGGGAAATTTTAAGCCAATTGGGTGCCAACTTTACCAATAAATTATTTACCAATAAGTGAGTATAAAAAATAATCAAATTCCAAGTCAATTGGCTCAATTTTACAACTTGGTTACCAATTGTAAAGAAAAGTCCCGTTTTAAGTCAATTCGGAGCCAATTTTACCAGATAAAAAAGAAGAGTAGAATTTTAAGTCAATTAGGTGCCAATTTTACTAATTTGTAAAAAAAAAAATCATAATTAAAGTCAACTGGGAGCCAATTTTGCCAATTATTTACCAGTTAGTGAATAATAATAATAAGAAGAAACTTAAGTCAACTGGGTGTCATCTTTGTCAATTGGTTACCAATTGTAAAGAAAAATTAGATTTTAAGTCAATTGGGCACCAAAGAAAAGAACTCAATCGATTCAGTTTCTGAATAGTTCATGTAGTATTATGTAGTATTGTAACTGGTAAAATTGGTCACGGTAAAACTGGGTATTTTAGGTATTTTACCGTAATTTTACAGACTCTGTAAAACTGGTATTTTAGCTATTTTACGTAATTGATGTATTTTGCGTAAATTACGTATTTTACCAGTATTTTATGCATTTTACCGTTATCTTACAAATTTTACTGACATATTTTACAACGCCTTGTAATTTTCATAGCACAAAAGCGCGAAGAGGCTGTCAGAAAAAGAGTGAATAAGATTGTTTTGTGTATTAATCAAAAAAACTTTTTGCACAAAATAAGTTTTTCAAAAAAAAGTAAAGAACCCCATTAAACCAAAAATGAACAAAAATAGAATCAAATAATCTACCACGCATTCAGCTACCATAAGTTAGTATCAATAAATAAATGAAACCCAAAGCAAACAGAAATAAAACTAAGTCAAACTCAAAACGGGCAGAAAGTAATCTGTGAATGGTTCTAAACCCTATGCTTTCTAAAAGCTAGAATATAATTTGTACTTTACTGAAAAAAATTCAAATGAAAAAAATGAGCATTGTAAGTTTGGTCGAGGCCAAAGGCCTCGACCGAGTCCGTATATACATATGGTGATATTTATTCCTTAAAATATTAATTAATTTTTGATTTCTTAAAGCTATAAATGTGAAAACATAAAAAAAAAAAATCAGTAAAGTACAAATTATATTCTAGCTTTTAGAAAGCATAGGGTTTAGAACCCTACACAGATTAATTTCTGCTCGTTTTGAGTTTGTCTTATTTTAATTTCTGTTTTTATTTCAAAATTTTTATTCGATGTTTTTGGGGAAATGTTGGGCGTGGGAGGATTTCAAATCGAATTTCCAATTGAATGAGCTCTTTCTGAAATTTCTACGACAGCTCTTTCTATAAAACCTTATATGCACCCAGGGCATAACTGAAAACCCATACTCTGAGGGCTGTGGGGGAGGGGGGGGGGGGGGTATCATGCTCAAAAACCTAATTTCCAAAACTTTCAACTACGTCGAACAAAATGGATATCTCAAAATTTTGATTGGATGTGTTTGGGGAAATGGTGGGCGTGGGAGGTGGGTTAGTTGCCCTTCAATCCCTTTCACTTAAATAGGACACCACTCACTTAAATAGACTCACTTAAATTGGCAATCACTTAAATAGGGCATTAGCCCTTTCAATTTCCAATCGAAAGAGCCCTTTTCGAAGTTTTTACAGCATCACTATCTATAAAAACCTTATATGTCCCCAGGGCATAGCTTACAACCCTGGCCCTGAGGGTTCTGAGGGGGGTATCATCCTCAAAGACCTAATTTCCCAGACTTTCAACTACGTTGAACAAAATGGCTATCTCAAAATTCTGACTGGATGTGTTGGGGGAAAAGGTGGGCGCGAGAGGTGGGTTAGTTGCCCGCCAATCACTTTCGACTATTAAAAAGGGCAAAAGCCCTTTGATTTTCTAATCGAATGAGCCCTTTTGAAGTTTCTACGACAAAGCTTTCAATAAAAACCTTATATGCACCCAGGGAATAACTTACAACCATTGCCCTGAGGGCTGTTGGGGAGTGTCCTCCTCAAAGATATAATTCCCTGCCCTTTCAACTACTTTGAACAAAATAGCCATCTCAAAATTTTGATTGGATGTGTTTGGATAAATGGTGGCTATGGAAGGGGTGTTAGTTGCCTTCCAAACACTTTCGACTATTAAAAAGGGCATTAGCCATTTCAATTTCCAATCGAATGATCCCTTTTTGAAGTTTCTACGACAGCACTTTCTATAAAAACTTATATACCTCAGGGCATAACTTAAAACCCCTTCCCTAGGGGCTTTGAGGAGATTATCATCCTCGAAGACCTAACTTCCAGAACTTTCAACTACGTTGAACAAAATGGCTCTATCAAAATTTTGATTGGATGTATTTGGGGATAAGGTGGGCGAGAGAGGGGGGATAGTCGCCCTCCAATCACTTTCGACTATTAAAAAAGGCACTACTAGCCCTTTGAATTTCCAATCGAATGAGCCTTTTTTGAAGTTTCTACGACAAAATTTACTATAAAAACCTTATATACCCCCAGGGCATAACTTACAACCCTTGCCCTGAGGGCTGTGTGGGAGTGTCCTCCTCAGAAAAATAATTTCTAGCTGGAAATCAACTACGCTGAAAAAAATGGCTATCTCAAAATTTTGATTGGATGTGTTTGAGGAAATGATGGGCGTGGAAGGGGTGTTAGTTGCCTTCCCATCACTTTCGACTATTAAAAAGGGCGCAAGCCACTCCAATTTCCAATCGAATGAGCCCTTTTTGAAGTTTGTATGAAAGCTAATTCGAAGCGTAGTGCCCTGGTCTAGAACAGAAAAAAAAATACATTGTGCCAACATCGTTCTTTACTTAGGCAGCGCGATTGCGCTGCCTATGATAGCTGTGTTCTCTGGTTTAAAAGCGATCTGTCTGACTTAAGTCTTTTGTTATCAGAACGATTAAGTGCATTACGGTAGAGGTAATTACAATTTTATAATGGTGAAATATTAGCTGAAGTAAAATTATGTTAGTTCTGTTAGATGTTAAAGACAGAAAGGACATATAACAAACAATAAAAAAAAAATTCAATAGCCGAGAAAAATGAGGGTAATGTCAGCCAGCGGACAAAAAAGAAGTGAAAATTATAGAGGCATATATTTCGTCAGAGACTTCCGCATAGCCGTCTTCAATGTTAAAAAAAGAAAGAAAACTAATCTTTTGAATTAACTCAACCTGAGCAGAAGAAAGACTGAATAAAACAAATAAAATAAACCAAGCCAAAATAAATGAAAGACTATTCTCAATTAGATTGGGTAAGAATTCTCTGTTTAGTGATTGACTTAGCTTGTCTATTGACCTAATTTTCATTAAAAGTGTGGACAGATGATCTTAATTTAAACCAAAGAAAAATTTATTTGAATCCTTTAATTTTAAGTTATTATAAATTATAAGTTATTAGTGTATAGGAATATCTCCAGTATCACTATTTAAAGCAAGGTCTCTACGGATTTGTTTAAAATTTCAAATGCCTCCTAAAAGAACGTGAAAAGCCATTTGCTTCAAATATTAAAGTTGCCACATCAAAAAGAACTACATAATCAGGATTTTCAACAATCTGGTGGGCCAAAGTAGAATCAATATCCTCAATAACCTTTTTCTAAGATTTATCCTGCTTTTCAACGAATTGCTACCGAATGACTTGTTACTGACAACAATGTCTAAAAAAAATCTTAGACAACAGTGTCTAAAAAAATTCTTATTTTAGCTTAACAGCCCTTGTGTTTCGGGAGTTCTTTGAAAGAATCTTCAGATAAATACAGAATTAGCTCTAAAGGAGAGACGATTGGTGGGTGGAGGTAGAAATTTATATACCTGATCAGAATCTAAGTTTGAAAGAGAGAAGGTAGATTTGCAAGCAAATCCCATAGAAGACTTTCAGTCATTTTAACTGTGAAAGTGACTAAATATTCCACTCTTATGATCCAGTGCTTAGTTAATCCAAGTCATCAAAGTGTTACAAACCTCTTTTTTAATCATATTCGGTACTTCTATTAATAAATGAAAAATAAGAAGTATATGATATGAGGAATGTGGCTGAATGAGGAATGGCCATTTAAATGTGGCTGAATGAGGAATGGCCATTTAAATATGCAAGGCTCTTAGGTAACATTTCTTAGGTTTAAATGTTGAAAAAAAGGACTAATATGATTTTACTTCCAAATGATGGTAAATGTGATTTATTATTTTTTTATTATTCATTTTTAAAAAAAATAGATGTCTGAAATCGGGCACTGTCCAGATGCTGAGGTATTACCCTAGGCACAAGACTACAAAAGAGATAAACTATACAGTTAATTAAATAGATGAAACTCTAGATGAAGGGGCATTACGATTTTTAAGCCCAGGAAATCGGAATCACTAAAAAATTTCATTAAAAGCTGTAAGTGATGCTTAAAAAGAAATGCTCAACAGGTCTTGCAGCTACAATGCAACTCTAAAACACCAATTTTACAATTTTTTTCTGAGGATTATCTTATTTTACCCTATTTAACCGATTTTAGCTTATTTTACCAATTTTACTTACCGAGTTTTTATGTTACGGTAATTTTACAACACTAGTATTATGGTAGTGGTGCATGCTGACACACACGCGGTAACTTTTTTTGGCGGGGGGGGGAGAAATAACAAAAAATTCAGTAATTTGGTAGGAAGTGCCAAGACATCCACGAAAATTTAGTTAATTCGGCAGGGGGGGGGGAGCTCCTCTCCCTGCATATTATCCAATAGAAGATGGGACTAAAAAGGAAGAGTCGAAAAGGTAGGGGGCTTTTACACGCCTTTAATGGTGTTTTTGAAACCAAATATCATTATTCAATAGATTTTGAAAAGTGGATTCACAGTGAGAACCTCTTTGTGACTTAGGTAGCAAAACATTATATCTCATATAACAAAATAAAGACCAATCTCGGAGTCTGTGTATTCTCTTACCTCGTGCCCACCTTGTTTCTTTTTATACTAAAGAAATGTTCAGTTACGTCTCTTAAGAGGAGCACAGCTAGGGTTTTAAGTTTTTGGGGAACGGAAATATACAGAATGTGCCAAAAAATCGTCCAGTGTGCCAACAAATGCGGACACATAAGCTTAATTAAACTTAAAACATTTGCTAAATTCCAAAGTGTTGGCGCTGCGCGCCGACACCCTGGAACTTTAGGGAGGAGGGTGCACACCCCTCCCCCTAGCTGTAACCCTGCCGTTCTGTACTTAAATAAGAGGGCAATTGTCACCCAACATTTTGAAAGATACCTTTTTGTGTCTTCATTAAAATAAACTTAAAAATAAAATAAAAAGCCCATCCTCCATAAACTGTTGTGAATTGGTGCCACTTATCTCGTATAATCTTCTTACCAGTTTTTTTTAAACACTGAAAATCTTTTGAATTAATTATACAATTGAATCAATTATAAAATAAAATGCTACTATTTTCACCACTAAATATACATTTACTATTAAGCTAAAACATAACATTGTATTCACAGGAGAATAGATATGACCGAACAAAGACTGAAAGAATAGTCAACTGTCACACAGTTGGGAGCCTTCAACTGCTTTAAGTGATCATAAGGAGCCTAATGATGGCCAACTGAATGCTGTCAAAACCTAATTTTTTTTAAACACTGAAAATCTTTTGAATTAATTATACAATTGAATCAATTATAAAATAAAATGCTACTGTTTTCACCACTAAATATACATTTACTATTAAGCTAAAACATAACATTGTATTCACAGGAGAATAGATATGACCGAACAAAGACTGAAAGAATAGTCAACTGTCACACAGTTGGGAGCCTTCAACTGCTTTAAGTGATCATAAGGAGCCTAATGATGGCCAACTGAATGCTGTCATTCAGTTGACAACCGAATATTAGAGTCAGTAAAAAACCACTTGTTTGGGGCCAAATTGTGCCACAATTGTGCCAAATGTTCAGTTTTCCTGTTCACAATTATAACGTAGGCAGGAGCAGGGAAAGAGCGTTCAGCATCAGTTGACCTGCTCAGCAGAGATTGGAGAGCAGGTTATATGCTACCATAGAATGTTGATAATATTCGAACAAGCTTTAGCCAAAAACACCAGGTATTTTTTGTAATTACTACTTAGTAATCAGTAGTTCTATTAATTACTTATGCAGGAAAATATTGAAAAGCTTTAAATACAAATAAGATCTTACACATTCGCTGAAATTAATTTGGAAGGGGTTTGGTATTTGGGGGGAGGAGAGATCATGAGGGGGCTTGGAATTTTGGGGGATCAAGGGAGCACAAATTTGAAAAAGAAAAAAATATAAATAAAAAATCCATGGAAAACACTTGAGATTATAGGCAAAATTGTAGAAATGCTGTTTTTTTAGGGGGGGGGGGGGGAATACACGAAAGCTTGAATTGCTCTTTCCAAGAAATAATCAGGAAAAATACTTTAAAGGATTGAAAGGTTGATAGCCCATTAATGAGCTCCTAAATTGATATATTAGACAACTATATTTACTTCTCTTGAATTTTAATTGTTGACAAAGGAGATAATTACCTTACCAAAGGTCTTTTTACAAACAAATTCGGTAAATATTTTGATTAACGGATTATTCAGATAGCTAAGTAACAAGAGCAGGATATAGACATGAGCTGATCTAAAAGGGACTTGGCATTCATGTAAATGGTAACTGCATTTTCTTATCAATACAAGACGAAGTAGGCATTATAATATAATTTTATAATATGAATAAAATCATAATTTCATAAAATCTATAATTAGGATTACCAAGACAATTTAAGTTTTGTACGGTTACTTGAGTAATTTTCTCTATTCTTCAGAAAATTGGTCTATCGGCATTTTTTTGAATTTGTGCGCCAAATTTTCTCCCCTTAAAACAAGTTTCTTCGTATGGACCTACCTCTACACCTCAAGTAACGATTCATGACGAAATGAGGACATGATGAAAATAAAACATTGAGTGCTAATTCCATTTCTGTTGATAATTATTTCGTTTCTTCTTTTGATTTCATAAGCTCCTAAAAGGGCAGTGCCTCATTTCGGTTGCATTTGTATGTTCTGAGAATAATGTTACTATGAAACGACAAGTGGACTAAAAAAAAAAAAAAAAAAAAAAAAAAAATCCAGAAAATTGTCTAAATCGGGTCTACAGCTGCTCTTCGACGTGACGGGTGGGGGAGGCGGGGCAGTGGAATGAATGCATTGAACAAAAAAGAGATTGAATTTAAAGTGCCTTATTGAGAGCCGTCTAAGTTTTTAACTACTCTATAAAACGAATATTACATTATATAAAGCTGCGAATAATAAATTATCAAAAAAATGCATGTATAAGTTGGGTAATTCCTAAGACTACACTGGTTATGTATGACAAAATAAAGTATATTGTGAAAAAACAAGGATATTTCGGGTCAGTGAAGAAAAAGAAAGCGTAAAAAATATACAGATAAAAGTACTAAGGAGAGAAAAGTCTTAAAATCCTAAGGTCTATTTTGTTTTTATTTTGGCCTTAGGACTTTTATCTGTATTTTTTGGCTCTTTATTCACATCTGTCCAGTATGGGTGATCAATCGGATATTTCACGGAAATATCAGCATATTTTTTCTTCCTTTGTTACTGGCTGGAAGTATCCTTGTTTTATCTTTTTTACAAATTTGCTTGATTTTATGGTGTTTATCGTCATTAGAAAATCAGAGATTCAGTTTTCTAGTAACAATGAAAAATAATCAAATTGATCGTTTCATAATTTTGTCGTTTTTTTTACGTAAATAGTTACTTCTGGTTAAGCAACAATAATTCACGACTCAGCCAATTTTATGTTCTCAGCTGTCCCTATGTTCGGGACAGCTGCAACTGAATAATTTGAACTTAATTTTGCTTTCAATAGTTTCACTAAAAGAAGAAAAAGTTTGAAATTTGGTTCTGTTTCTTTTTTTAACCACAAATTGCACAACTTGATGAGCTGTCATTTAATTTGATTGTTGCTCATTTAGTTTCAAACAATAATGAATTATTGATAATACTTGCAATAACACTCCAAAATTGGATCAGTAAATTCAATAGTAGATGGTATAGAAAGCGTTGCAAAGAAAAGAAAAAAAAGGAAAAAAAGACGAATATCTTCGTGGTAAGAATAGATGCAAACAAATGGAATCTTCAAGATTTCACAATCGGGTTGTGGCAATAATTATTACAAAGAGGGAGAGATGCAGGAGAAAAGAGCCATGATCCTGAGTTTCTTTATGAAATAGAACTGAAAAAAGAAGTCCACCTAGGATCGTTTATTTTGAAAATTTATGAATCTGATAACTCCCAAAAATAAGTACAGCCTAAGAGAGGACAAGAACGGACACAGCCCCCCCCGAAACATAAAAAAAACAAAAAATTATAATATATGCAACACTGAAGACAAAACAGTTTCTTCAAAACGTAACATAAACAAGTTCCCCCCCTGCCACACCCAAGAACAGTCTAGCCTCTATGATCCCCAGCCTCTTCCCCCGTCCCCATTTCACTTCTGACTATACTCATGTTTTAGAACGGCTGCTAATACTACTTATCCCTAGGCTGACGCTGTTTTTGGTCAACATTCTTTTTTCCATTTCTATTCTCCAAATAAATATATTACACATTCCAGAAAGATCTAAAAAAATGTATTCAAATCAATGTACGCATGCTACATAAAGAGACCTATTATCGTCACGTATTGGACGCAAACTGCACATGATGTAGTTAACAAGCGAAGACCGAGGTCAAACTGACTACTTGTAAATGGTGAGTGATGATTATTGTGATAACTTGTAAAGGTAACTGTGGTAACTTAAACTGGTAACTTATGCAAGGAACGGTGATGAATAGTGTGATATTGAAACTACCCGAATATGGGGTCATCATGAACAACCGATTGAGGGTACATTGAACTGGTAGTCGCAACACATCACACGGTGTAAAACAAGGTTGTAAAACAAATTTTTTTATTGTTTTCATTTATGCTTAATTCCTGCTCAGATAGCTTAGATCTCACGAAGGTAGTAAACACAAATTGATAACGATGGCAGTAATAAACGTAATAAGACTTACCCCTAGCATACAATTCAAACTGTTTCCAGTCACCGGTGTCTCGAAGACTTTCTGATTCGTCCTTGAAACCTTCTGGTGGAGTCAAATTCATTAAACTCAAGCCTTCATCTCTAATTATCTCCCAGTTCGCTTCTAGCTTGCTATGAGAGAAAACATAATTGAAGTGTGCCAGATGGGAACGAACAATGGAATCATTCCAGACCATACATAATGGAACAGAGAAAAACAGATAGCACAGAGAAACAGAGAGCTTACTTTTTAATATGAGACGGACAGCATAGAACAACAGAGAGTTTACTTCTTTTAAAGGCTGTAAAACAAAAACTTGACATTCAATTGAGTTCACAAGAAATCATTCACGCTTTACATTTTTTCGGGGCTCACAATTTGGCGCAAAAAGAACAGATTATTTGGCCTCCCCTTTTGGCTACATTAAAGGGATAATTTTATTCATTTTGGATCAAACAAATTAATTTAAATTTTCAGTTCGGTTCAGGACTAACTTCAGGGCTAACTTAAATTGGATTCTTTCTGCGTAATTAAATCAAATTCTGAGCCCGTAATTGGTTTGGCAACGAACACATTCATACACACTTTTTTCTAACGGTTTTTTTCCTCTTAAATTTGCGTGAATTTTAAAGTTCCACTGTGCTTACAATCTTCATTTAATTTCTTCCCTATACAGTTAACTGATTTCACTTTCTATACCACAATTTCTCACACTATTAACGAACTGACTAAATTTTAACGAGCCTTTTTGACGGTTATCATTTTATCGACTAGCCAAAAATGCTAACCTCATAAGTTGATTTATATGTTATAGTCGAAATTAGTTAAAGTATAATTATAAACAAACGGGTGACAAATAGGCTAATAAACACAGTGAAATATTTAGTGGAGGAAGATTTTTCAGGGGTTAAACATAAAATTCATTCTAAGAAATATAATTATACAAATTACACATAAATATATATATATATATATATATTTGAATATTTTTAAAACTAATAAGGAGTATATGTATTTTTGTGGGTATTTTTTTTTTTTTTAACAGAAAATTAACCAAGCTGGAAGCATGAAGATTTACGCAAAATAATTTTGGAGCCTGAGTTTTCGTATACGTCCTATGCGCCATTCCTGGGTCTGGCGGTTCTAAGGCTTAATATAGCCAATAGTATACAGCTAGGTACAACTATTATACTTACTTCAAAAAAGTTTCATAAGTAGTTTCTTCCTTTGTCCAAAAGGGCTTAGATTCCAGTCTATCCACATTGTACAGGGATCTTTGATCCTTTGATCGAAAGTAGCCACGTCGAGCACCCTCCTCATAAATCTAAAAGAAGTAACGATAAAAATTTGGGACTCTCGGCAATTTCTTTTCTCTGACATATTTAAATAAAAACAATGATTCCATGGTTGTCTAAATTCAGCCGAAGGCAATTTTCCTGCTGGAAACCATTATTATCTGTGTTAATTTTCCTGCTGGAAACCATTATTATCTGTGTTAATTTTCCTACCGGAAACCATTATTATCTGTGTTAATTTTCCTGCTGGAAACCATTATTATCTGTGTTAATTTTCCTGCTGGAAACCATTATTATCTGTGTTAATTGTGGTTATTGTCCTCTTTGAGGTGTCTAGAGCCACGAATTATATTATAGAAATAGATTCTTACAGAAAGCCATACATATAGGGTTTATTTAGAACTATATGAAAATAAAAACAATTAGCTGAAAAGTCGCAAAGCACATGTAGGGAGTTTGAACCCCCCCCCCCCCTGAAATGTGTGTCTGACAAAAACGTAACAAATATGAATATAAGCAAACTTTTGATGCGTTTTTTATTTTTTTTGGTAGCTTCCCCCCCCCCAAGAAAAAATTGTAATCCCCTCCCCCTCATAAAAATTCTTGATACGACCCTGGTTATATAAAAGGGAAGCTGCGATTCCTCTCCCCTGTGTGATTAAACACCTGTTTTTGCGAATCCAAATTTTATATTGATAAAACTGCTGTTAAACATATTAAGTTAATGCAAACATTGTAACTCAAACTTTGGTTTTTAGAGCTTTGGTTTCTATTGACAAAGACTGCTTTTTAAGTACAGTTTGCCACTACCAACTGTCTGGGAGGCTGCGACTCAACCACTGTTTTTACAAATCCACATTTAATATTCATGCAACAGTTCTTCGAGCATCCCTGATTTACGATTATCCTCCAAAAAGTTCCCCTTCAAATATTTCAAGAAGGAACCGGAAAAAATGGTTCATCATTTTTGGAGTATTTCGAAGAAATCTTTTTTATAGGAACCCCCTTATTGCTTCCATAAGGGAGCGCATGAATGTGATCTTTTGTTAGGACCGCAATTGGTCTCCAACAAAGAGGTGAGCAATTTTCACGCAGCACACACAATACAGGCTCAGCCGAAAAATATTCTTCAGAATGAAGGAAGATTAGGGGGGAATAATAAGGTTTGGGTCAAAAAATGTACTATTAGAGGCTTCAGGCATTCCCTCACAGAAAGATCTACTGCCCCTCCTCCTTGGATGCCAAACTCGAGAATGGATAAACTCGGTTAAATAAATCTTAAAAGTAATTGTATATATCGACCGTTTATTTTGTAAAGATCGCTTCAGAGACAAATCCACCGCGCACCATTATGACCTATGGAACTGAGAAGCTGAATATATTACTTTTCAATAATTCTAAATTGATGGCTATTCCATAATTGTCACTGAATTTGGCCCTCTGCAGGCCACAATTGTTGCGAATCATAAAATGGAGAAAACTCGTATGCTATTTGAAAATGGCATTATAACTTTCAAATTCTGTCTGAATGAGCATGCCCTTAATAAACAAGTACAATTGCTTATAAGCGATCACCCCTAATGAGGGAAAACACAAAATAAACAAAGAGACACGCGTGCGTGACCAACCTTCTCGAAAAAAAATTACAAGATTTCGCACGTATGGGCTTGAAATTTCTGCACTATGGTGCTGTAAAATGCTGAGTCTGATGGTGTAATTTTCATCTAGAGCACTCTTCCTTTTACGGTGTTTTTCTCCCTTTTCGGCAAATTTTCGTGGCCACTAATTTTAAACTTTATGAAGCTCAAATTTTCATAATCGCCACAGTCCCTACCCTTTAGGTTCTAATTTCTACTTACTATATGATTCATCCAGTTCATTAAGTACCTTAAGAGTCAAATTTTCTGGTGCATGATCAGCCAAGAAGAAAACGAAATAGAAAAAATTGAATAGTTGAAACTGAAGACTAAAGACTAGAAGATGACCTGGATTTTGACTCTAGACAAGGCAATATCGAGGATTTTTGTTGGGCGGGGGGTATTAAAAACTTTACAACACACATAAAAAACTTGTTTATTTGCATTTTTGATACTTTTTTACGAGTTGGACAAAAATTTCCGGTAAACATTTTGTTAAGAACTAACCTCTTACTAACGGGAATGGATACGAGTCCTTGGGAAATACAAGTTAAAAAAAACAAACAAAAATAAAACAAAAAAAAAACAAAAAAAAACACGAGAACAAAGAGTAAAATTTCTATGATATTTTTCTCTTTTTTACTATATCTGAATGTCTAAACTAAATAATTGGGAATCTATAGATGTTAACGAGAGTTTGGCACCAATTCTAAGAAGCAGTAAAGAGAACAAAATATTGAAAAGGTGATATTTAGTTTCTAATTATTATAAATAACAATGATCAAAAGTCAGAAATCGCTCAAAGTCTTAAGATGCTCTTTCTCCTTATAAACGTAAATTTAAAAATATTTCTTACTTTTTCAGCATCACTCCTTCTGCCAAGTCGCTCATAAGCATCACCTAAGTGATAATAAAATCGACCATCAATTCCCTCCTCACCACTATCAATTCCTTCTCCCATATACCTTGCACCTTCTTTGATATCGTGATGGATGTTCTTCAATATGAAACCATAATGGGCTTTGGCGAAGCCAGAATCCGGCCATGTCTTCAGAGTGTCTTCGAGCAGCTCCTTAGCAGCGTCATTTTGGCCAACTGTCATATAAATGACGGCCAATTCGTTGCGAAGCGAAAGGTCTTCGGGAAAACGTAAAATTAGCCGCTGCTGTGTGCGGATGGCTTTACCTTGAAAACCTAAGAAGACAAACAATACAGTTTGAAAATATGGATAGACCAAGCTGTTAGTGAAAATCAGACTGATCCAGCAAGAATGATTTCAGGTAAGTTCATTCTAAGAAAAGACTATAGGAATTAAAATATTACGACTTAAATTCATTTTCAGGGTAGGAATTCAGAAGTGGAGAGCCAGCCAAAACCCCACAAATTCTAAGAATTATTTTTTGTAAACACAGTCGGGCACTTTCCAGTAAATTTCGATCTAGTTTTACACCCCCAGACACAAATATTTGAATATACTGCGGAAGAATGAAAAGTGAAGTACATGGACGACTTTTTTAAAAAAAGAGAGAAAAAAAAGTCAGAGATTAAGTTACCAGTAGACACAAATTTTCAGGTCCTGTTCTCTTTAAACTCGTTTAAGTTAACTATGGCAAGTTAAACATTAAAAAAGACGAAGAATGGTGTTTGTTAGGAGGCAACCTATGGCTGTAGACGCCTTAATCTTCTAGGTATCCAGAAGCAAATAGCCCAATAGCAAATAGCTGGCCATTTACTGTCAGATCAAGCTTGACCCCCATCTTCCACGTTTGGAGTTACTGCAACTGCTTGCACATAGATCTTATCGATCTGTCCATCTACAAATGAGTCCAACACTTTGCACACGCTCCTTTCTACCCTAGTCAGTTCGGAGCTTTATTCTATCCTACAAGGTTTCTATTTCACTTAATCCTTTTCCTTATCACTTCTTCCCACCCCCAATCGAGAGCGCCCTTCTTTTCATTTTGTCCAGTCGGAGTACCAAAAAGCACAATTTTCGGCAATCTATAAGCTTTTTTTTAAACATGATCTAAACATCTTAACCGTTCTTTCATTAGAAAGGTTTTGAATTCGTTCTATAGAATCTGAATTTCTTTCCTTCAAACTGCACTAGGAATTCCATTGGAAAAACTACGAGAGAGTATGAGGGAAACAGCGCTTCAAACTGCACCAGGAATTCCATTAGAAAAACTACGAGAGAGTATGAGGGAAACAGCGCTTTCGCTAATTGTATTTTTTTTAAGCAGTGGTTCTCAAACTTCTCAGAATTTCGTGCATGGCAGCCCCTTTAAAAATTGTTGGATGACTTATAGATCCTTTCATTAATGTAATAAAAAAAACGAGTTTTCTTAACTGAAAGTAAGGAGTGACATTAAAAATCAAAATGAACAGAAATTGTTCCGTATATGAAAGTGGCTGTCCCATCTTCAACGCCACGCTCTTTATGCTAAAGTTTTTTATTGTTTAAAAAAATAGAGTTGTGAGAAAGGGTCTAACTTAAGCGTAGAGAGCGAGGTTTTTATGAGGGGACAGCCCCTTTCATATACGGAATGAGGTCTGTTCGTTTTAAGTTTTAATGTCGCTCTTTACTTTCAGTTAAAAAAACTTGTTTTTTTTTATTTAAGTTTTGAACGTTTTTGAATTAATGAAGGTTTAGATTTTGGCTCAGCGTACATGAATAATTAAAACAAAATTTGCATATTAATTTTACTTTTATTTGGTTAAATGGCTTTCTCTAAAGTTGTTTAATCTTATTTACGAACGTTTTTATTAGTAATAAATATACGTAACTTACGAATTAAAATTACGTAACGAATTTCTATATTCATATATAATTAATATGTATATTAGGGGTTCACCCCCTTGTCCATACCTCGCTCTTTACGCTAAAGTTCGAATTTTGTTCCAATTCTTTAAAAATGACCCCTCAATCACAATTGCCGTTAATTAGAATGAATAGCTCTTATGAAAGTACTAAAAAATCTTTGGCTTAAAGAGCGAGGTATTGACTATTGACAATCATATAAGTAATATTTTCTGTTCGTTTTAAAATTTGATGTTGCTCCTTACTTTCGGTTGAAAAACTTGTTTTTTTTTATTTAATTTCCGATCTTTTTTTTAAAATAATGCTGGGAAATTCGGCGCCCCCTTCATAACAATGTCCCTTCCCCCATGGAAAGATCCTCCCACATAAAACCCGACCCCCCCCCCACCCTCAGAAAAAATACCCCCTGAAAACGTCGGTATACTTCCCAATAACCAATATTATATGTTAACACTGAGTAAAGTTCATAACTTTCAGCCCTCCCCCAGGGACTTTGGGGGACTACGTCATCCTAAAAGACATTATTATCATATTTTCGATCATGCTGAGCAAAATGGCTATCTCAAAATTTTGATCGGGTGACTGGAAAAAAAATGAGCGAGGGAGGGCCTAGTTGCCCTCCATTTTTTTGTCACTTAGAAAGGGCACTAGAACTTTTAATTTCCGTTCGAATGAGCCCTCCTACGATATTCTAGGACCACTGGGTCGATACGATCACCCCTGAAAAAAAAAAACCAAACAAAAAAACAAAAACACGCATCCATGATCTTTCTTCTGGCAAAAAAAAGTGCAAAATTCCACATTTCTGAAGATAGGAGCTTGAAACTTCTACAGTAGGGTTCTCTGATACGCTGAATATGATGGTGTGATTTTCATTAAGGTTCTTTAACTTTTACGGGGTCTTCCTTCTTTTTTGAAAAATCAGCCAAATTTTCTCAGGCGCGTAACTTTTGATGGGTAACTAAACTTGACTAACTTGATGAAACTAAACTTGATGATACTTATATATTTGAAATCAGCATTAAAATCTGATTCATTTGATGTATCTATTGGTATCAAAATCCCGTTTTTTAGCGTTTGGGTTGCTATTGAGCCGGGTCGCTCCTTACTTACAGTTCGTTACCACGAACTGTTCGAAAATAAAGTCGGTATTATTATTTATGGTGATTGCCAAAGATAGTCCTTGTCGACCATCCGTCTAGTGCCAAAAGAAAAGCAGGTCGTCCCCGAATTGGGTGGGAGGATGTCTTGAGGAAAGATTTGAGGGAAATAGGAATTTCTTAGGAGGGTGTAAAGATGGAAGTTTTGAATAGACTGGGATGGAGGAGAAACATGGTCAGCTGTTTTGCCCTCAGGCGGCTTGGTGCTGTAGTAGTAGTAGTAGTAGTATATATATATATATATATATATATATATATATATATATATATATATATATATATATATATATATATATATATATATATATATATATATATATATATATATATATATATATATATATATATATATATATATATATAAATTGAAACAAGAAGTTTTTTTTCTTCGGCACTATAACTTGACGCATAAATGGGGGGTGAAGCCCTTATATGGTTGCGTAGCACTAAAGCATACATGTTAATTTCTATACGAAAAAGAAAAGAGTAAAATAGTTACTTCAATACAATGACAAGTTCAAAATGTGCAAATATCTAGTCTATTTTTTTCCCTGGGGGGAAAGAGAAATCATATTCCATATCATTTAAACACACAAGGCCCAAAACAGCCATCAAAAGAACATCCAAGGACTGACGAAGTCTTTATTGTGATGAAAATAATAAGTATCAGAGCCTAAAAACACAGAAAAAAAGAAGAAGAGAAAAACAAATTTGACGAGGAGGGGACATAAATACAATACATAAATACATAAATACACATAAATTTATTTAATATTCTTGTATTTGTGTGTTATGTTACTTAAAATGCCGAGCTTCCTTACCTCTGAATTTCATTCTGTCGACACACCGAGTTCCAGCAAGACGATAGAGTTCATCAGGAACTTCACGTTCCAAATCGATGACGTTCCTATATGCAAAAATGGCCTGTTCCAAACGAGAATTTGAACGCTCCTTTTCCGACAGTTTCTCAAGTGCCAGTGCCCGGCCATAAAGAGCTCGAGGTGAGTTTGGATGAGCACGAATAATTTCTTCAAATTTCGTCAATGCCTCAAGAGCCGACTGGTGAGGGATAAGGAGTAAGGATGGTTAGAAAGGGATACATCTACACAGTACATTAAGCATGAACAGACGAAACAACATGCCAACCAAAAAAACATTCACCCATTTAATTGTAGTACGCAAAACTAAGGTTAATTCAAAACACAATGCTACTCTTGATGCTTGATTCAATGCTACCCCATGGCCACTCTTACACCAGAACTGACAAAATAGCGAACTAGACTAACAACTACATATCAGTACTGCTATAAAGGTCGTAGCTCACATTTTTACAAATCTTTACCAAATAAATTTTACCCTTATAAAGCTTTTGAACTACTTATTTTAACTAAGTCATAAGTATCTAAACAGTGATAGTGAAAATCCGAAGATAATTTGAGAGAAAAAAAAAGTTAAATTTTTAAGATACACATGGATATTTTGAGTTCCAATTTCACCATGGCTTCCTTAAATCAGTCCCAGTTAAAGAGAAAATTTAAATGAATACAGAGACAACTGTACATAGAAATTAAAAAGCCAAGAAATAATCAGCATGAGTCACTATCGAACGTGAATACGACAACCTTCAGCAGAGAAACTGGGTAACTTCTTTCTTCAACGCAACTTAAAGAGGACACATCACCAGTTATTTAAAGGAGGATTCAAATTTTTCAAAATATTTTTCATTCCTCGAGTATGTCTTTCCAACACATCAGAGGTCAGGTCCCAGAAAAGAGGAAGTTGCCCGAGCTTCAGTACAGAAGATGCTTTGATTTTCACCTAACTGATAAGATTTGAATTCACTTTTCTGGTCTAATTTCTTGACCATGTGAAAAGGAAAAGAGAGAGGGAAGCTAAAGAGCAAAAGGGGAAGGAATAAAACAAATTTGAAAAACAGCAAAATAAAGAAAATAAGAAAGAGAAAATAGAAACATCCCAAGCAATATGTAGACATGAACAAGATAGTGCAAAACAATCAATACATTTCTAGATTAGGTATTATACTTATGTCAGTTCAATCTTTCAGTCCAACAATTCACCATAGCAAAACGATATTGTTATCCTCCTGTTCAGAGCGAATTCCACAAAATTGTCTTACTTTTTGGTTTTCACGTGTTTTAGATTCAGAACAAGCTATTAGATTTTTAAGTACACACTGAAATTCCTGAACAATTTAAATTAATACCGAAAACCAGGGGTTTACCCCTTCCCGGCCACCTAATGAACATCTCTAATTGACATTTGTTCCACTAAACGGGGCAAACTTCTGTCACATTACACGACACGTACGCCAACAATTGCATAGGAACCTTTGAAAGCGGGTAATCCTCTTTAAACAATATAAGGCATTCAGTGGCGTCAATTCACGAAAATTTAAAAGGGGAATAGAGAATGCGCTTTTCATAATCCAAGGGGAAGCAAACTTGTTATTTTTTCGTTTTCTTCGTTTTTAATACCAAAGAAAAGGCATTTTTTAATGAAAATCCAAGTAAAATGGTATTTTTACTTTAAATCAAAACATATTAGGGGTGACATACCCCCCCACCCCCGACGTCACTAAGACCCTTAGCAATTCGGAATATTAAATTTATAGTATTCAGCAATACTGAACAATATTGCTAATATTACTTGAACCATTTTTAGTTAAAACTTTTATTTGAAGATTAAAGAAAGACCTACAAAAAGTTCCTATTATTGTAGGTCTTCCTGAACAACACTAAAATCAATTATATACATTGACAGTATATGAAACTTTTACCTTTATCCCTTAGAAAAACACTATAAAAAAGGGATAATGAAAAAATAAGACAATAAGAGTGTAAATATACGCGAATTTACCTCACATTTTAAGATTCTTCGATATTTGAAGTGGAATTTGATAAACAGAAAATAGTGTTTTCCATACAAGCTATTAGAATCAAATCTGGTAAATAGAGCCTAATATTTAAAATGGTAGAATTGACAGACAATTAACCAACTTATGCTAACATGCTTTAATAAATATTACGTAGCAACTTTCAAAATTACGAAGCTAAAATAAAGGGATTAAAAAGAGGAGATTGCTAGCAAAAGGTATGCAAACAAAAGGAAAACCAGGCGGGAAGGGGGGTCTAGAATGTGAACTCCTCCTAAAAAACAAAACAAAAAAACTAAATATTCATAACAATTCACAGAAGAAAAAACCTCTTTCTTTTCTTTCAAAGGAAAGAAAAAGATGATACAGAAAATTAAGCATATCGGCGTAGGAGGCAAAAATCAGCTATTTAACCCCGGTTTCTTTTTTCAAAACATTGGAAGTGGGCAATTCCTCTGCCACCTCCCTAGAGCTCTTTCACAGGTAAACTAAATTAATAATGCAATTACTACTTGGCTTTGTTAAAGAGCAAACCAATTTGACTGAGTGTCAATCAATAACCAGCAAATAAGAATCAACTGAAAAATTCTTCTTTGAAACTAGGGCCTATGTCTAGTGAACAGGCTAACTTGTTCTAGGTAACAGATTATCTGTACCAAAAGTTTATGTTTCAGGTTTCAAGCCTACAGATTTAACTTGCACCAAAAGGATGGAACACTTATATCTTAAAATTCGTCCGTTTTCTTAGACGTTTTCTTTAAAAACTCTTTTTAGAGTTAAGAAACTTTTCTATAAAATTTTAATAAGAATAATAATAACGATATATCGCTTAAATAAGGCTGATTAGCCTCTAAACTACAAAAAAGAAAATAAACACTGATTTCTCTTCAGCTCAAAACTTCTTTTCAACTCAGTCTTCAGAATTTGTAGACACCATACATGTCGTGATATAACATTGCGTCTAATTGGTTTTTGAATGTTCAAATCGTGGGAGACTGAAAACCTCAAGTAATGAATGGTTCCATATATGTATACTACGATTTTGCAGAGACCAATATTTTTTTGGAACCGCTATGCTTTGATTTTAGAATTGTGTCCTCGTAGGTGATTTTGGTCAAATTTAAAGATCTTTCCCGTAGGCATATTATATGCTCCTTGAGATATCTTGTATGCTTCGATGAAATCACCGCATATGAATCTGTAAGCAAGGACCGGAAGGTTCAGGCGCAGGAAGCGCTCTTGATAGGGAAGGTTATAGAGGCGTGATGAGAATTTAGTTATTTTTAGTTGTACTCTGTCAAGAGCATCAAGAACGTTGTTGTATAAAGGCAGGATGGTACTATGACCATACCTCTAAGATTGACCCGACCAGTGACCTATAGAGTATAGCAAGCACTTGTAAATTGTCGAACATAAAGTTTCTTCTCAGGAGCCCAGCAGCCCTGGAAGTTTTCTTTACTACCGCTCCATAGTGAAGAGCAAATGAAGGTTTACAGTTCACAAATTTCTTGCTTTAGTTCGGTTTTTATATGTTTTGGAGTCTAATTTGTAGGAAGTCAGCTGCTTTTCACCCGGGCACACATAGTGACTTTTCCAATATTAGTTTTCATCGACCGCTCGTCCATCCAGTACCAAATAAGGTCAAGATGTCCCTCTAGTTTTTCAGCGTCTTTTTTTGACGTTTCAACGCGATAAAGCTTGGTATCATCAGCACTTAGGAGGATTGTTGATTGGATTCCGTCGACAAGGTCGTTTATATTCAGACTGAAGAGCTACGACAAAAGAACTGGCGCCTGAAGTATGCTACTCAGTACCTCGAACTCAAGGTCACTTGAGTTTAAGGTCACACACGATGGACTTTTTCAATATTAGTTTTCATTGACTGCTCATCCATCCAGTACCGAATAAGGCCAAGGTGTCCGTCTGTAGTTTTTCAGCATCTTGTGTTGACGTTACCACCCAATACAGCTTGGTATCATCAACATACAGGTGGATTGTTGATTGGGTTCCGTCGTAAGGTCGTTTATATTCAGATTGAAGAGCTACAACCCAAGGACTGATGCCTGTGTTACACTACTCAGTACTTCGAACTGAAGGTCACACACAATGGCCAAGTTTTGCCCAGTGTTTATTTTTATATTAATTAATATAAATTGGACAATTTGTTTTCTCCCAGCAAGAAATTCACTTAACCATTTTCAATAGGCTGTTTGCGGTGTTGAGGGTCCCAATCCCGTAATTTGCAAATTTCTGTAAAAGTCACTTTTCTTGGACCTTGTCGAACGTAGATCCCGATAGATGACATCTGTCAGTACACCTTTATCCATATTTTTCCTCCAGACGTTCACGGCAAGAAACCTTTGCAGAAAAGCTGATTTCTTATTTGAGGAATCCAAATTGTTTCTCTTCTAAAAGACCATTTGCTTTCAGATGATTCACAATATGGCCTGAAATAACTAACTAGAATATTTTATATAACACAGAGGTCAGACTAATCAGGCGGTAGTTCGCCACTGGTTCTCGCTTTCTACTTTCGAGAGACTGTTTGTAGATCATCGTTAAAGGTTATGCAGTATCATTTATTATTACCCGAAGTACCTTTGGATGCAGTTGATCCGGCCTACAAGACTTCGCTGGATTTAGGTATTTCAGTATAGCAAAATATTTTGTGCCAATAATTTCACACTCTGGTATTTCTAGGCTGCTGAATTCAGTCTTTTTGGATATTTTCTTCTGGTTCCCAAGTAAATGCAGACAAGAATTTTCATTTAAGATATTTACTTCATCTTTCGGGATTTCAATCAGATTCTGCGTTTCATTATCACGTAAAGAAGGTATGCATTTTCGAACGCTACTTTTGGAGTTGACTGACTACCAGGATGATTGCATTCTACCCTTGTTTCTCTTCAAACTTTGTTCCTGATTTGTTTGAATACCTTCTCTGTCTCAAGGGTCCGCTGATTTTCGTAAGCCTCATATGCCTCTTACTTTTATCTGATGAGGTTAACAGTTTGTTGTGAAAGAGCTACCCTTTGATAGTTTTTCTTGACAGGGACATGCTTATCTTCGGCTGTATGCATAACGGACAGGAATTCGAAATACATATCTTGTGTATGTCCAATAGGTTTGGTGTATCGGTTACAGGATATCGAGTCCGCTCAGTGACTAGAAGTTCCAAGAAACTATCATTGAAAACCTTCAGTAAAATGTTAGCAGATTTCACTACTGGTTAACTTGTACAACCTATATATTTTTTACTACTAGATTGTGGGTAGATTGAAGTTTCTAATGATAATAAGCTTTTCATTACCAAGGTTTGTCCTAAATAGAACTCACAAACCATCAAAAGACTGGCTCTGATCAAATAAAATCTTTTTGATAGGTAGGTTTTCCTTATAGCAACAAATAATGCCATGACCTGACACATTTTCTAAATTAGTTTCCATTCTAACTTCTACTACAGTCTCCAGATTTGGTTTTCGGAGATTTATTACTTGTCTAACTTCTCCATTTTTGTTTGAAAGGGAGTCTGAACGGAAATACAGCAATTTCAAGTCTTTTGTTGTTGTTTAGGTATTTTATTGGAGCCTGGTGTTTTGGACTGTCAATTGGTATAGCTTCCTAAAGTTTATCTACTTGTTTCCCAGGGAAGCAACTCCTTTTGTCTCTGTTGCTCTAACTGTCTTATGATTGCTCTTTGCGCAGGGCTAAGGTCAAGATTGATGTATACGTACTTTGTACGAATGTCGTATATAGTACTCATACTTTGTTTCGTATTTAATCATTGTCAGATAGTCAAAGATTGGGAAAGTGTCTGAGGATGTTTTTGCGTTATCTTGAATACAATCTGCGACCTTACACAGGTTGACGACTAGTGAGCATGGCTTTCCGTCCTCCCGTTGTCTTACAACTCTTCGACTATCTGTTAGGTTATCTTCTATCAACTTTGTTCCTAGAGCGTTAGTTGAATGATTAAATCTCTTTATGAGGTTGGATCCGATTTTGGTAAATCAAATACAACAGAATTTTGCCCCCCCCCTAAGCCTTTTCTCAGATTCTGCTTTAAGGACGGAGTCAATTGTTGACTCAACAGAATGATGTGGAGTAGGACTTGCTGCAATGAGCCTTTTTTCCCCCAGCAGGAAGCCCTTCATACGGTGGCTATTTCTTACCATACCTCTAAACTCTTCCGGATGGTGACCCTACGTGTCTCCGTGGCTGCAGTGAGTCTTTGTACATTTGTATTTGTCCCTACAAACTTGTTTTTCTGAATACTCTCGCACAGTTTTGGCTGAAGGAAGGACACATTTCGCTTGCTGCAGGCTCTGCAATTCATGTTTCCGTAAGTGTGAACTTGGGTCGTATGATTCGAATACTAGAAACAAATCAATTGCGATGGCCATGCATGAGGCGTGTTCCGGCTCTCCGCAGAAGAAGCATTTCAATGCAGTAGAATCAACTTCAAGATTACAGTAACATCATCGTTCAGATGACGGTTGTGACTCAATTCCAGGAGCCACAAGTTTTACTGAAATTTCAAGTTGGTTTCTTTTGCTGTTGCTGCTGATGGTTTAAGAGTTTAGAGTGCAAAAACTTTGTCATAGAGTAGGATCAAAACTTGCTGAAATAGCTAAAAGAAAATTAAATTTCTCGTGTTCCTGGCATTCTCAACACAAAGACAATGATTGAATGATAAATATTACACAAGAATACAACCCTAACATGTTACTGAATAATAATTGAAAATAAATGTGTATATCATTGAAATGCTAAAAATCTAAGCCATAAATTATTATGTTTATTATTAAAATTATTCAAGATTATACATTTTAAATTATTACTTAATTGACTTACTAAAAAACATCTTTTTAGAAAGTCGAATTATCCTATTTCGACTTAACTAACACATCAATAGATCCTTATTTTCTTCTTATCCCGAAAGTATCACTTTTATTGCTTAATTTTTATGATGTGAAGCACAAATGTTAAACTCAAATTCTTGCTTGTTACACCAGGAGAAAAAACCTAATCAGACGTGATGCATTCAAATGTTATTACTTATTGAAAGATCAATCGACTGGATTATGATTCACCCGTTTGGCGTTATACTAGAATATGGTATGTGAACAAGAAAAGCATTGTCAAACGACCGAATTATTTCAGTTTAATTGTTTTCACACTTCAGTGTGGCAACAATGGGGAAACTTTCACAGGACAAAAAGTCTTAATGCATTTGCAATAGCCATAAGACATTTCGGAGAAAATATCGATCTTCAGGTATGAAGAGACCGAAGATGGAGCTAAGGTGGAGGGGGGGGGGCAAAATATTTTCATTTTAATATCCTTGGTACTTTTACGAGATTGCTTCTTATAAAATTCATTGAAATTAGGACACTATTCTCCCCGCGCATTGAAAAATTTGCTGTTATTTCAGTCAACAAGTACTTGCGCAAAGTAGAACATATTCTTTGTGTATAGATGGCTCAACAGCAAAACCAGTTATTTCGTCTCTGAAATTTATAATTTCCCCAAAGAACTAATCCATACATGGCATTATCAATATTTTAACGCATAGACAATACAGATACAACACTCCAGGCTACCCACTTGGGAGGGTCCACCCCTACCTCCTGTAAAGTCCAGAATATACGAAGTATATGAAGCCTTGGCACCCCCCCCCCCCTCACATAAATACGTCTGTAGGTACTTTTAGTGACTACCTTTATACAAAATTGGGTAATTCTGAATTATTCAGAATACACTCGTGAAGTGAAACTAGGTTTATCCTATTGAAATATACCAAAATATGATGAAAATAGAATATTTCAGTTTATGTAATAATATAATTTGGGCTATGTATTTGCCAATTAGGGGGAGGGGTGAGTGTAAAGTAACTTAACCTAGCTTTACCCTCGCCCCCCTAATATGCAAATATATAGCCCAAATTATACAAGTCCAATGCATTCTGTCACCTGTCATTTTTCTTTGTGGCTATGAAACCGGTTTTCATAGACCTTACATTCAGTGAACTTGTCGAGTGGGCTCTGCATAATGCAGGGGTACCCAAACATTATATAAAAGGTAACACGTAGTAGATATTTATTTACCCATTTTTTATGGCAAACTTTTAATGATTCTGCAAACTGTGTAGTTATTTTTTTTCTTTTTTATGCCTCCTTCTTTTTTTCAGTCTTTTAATAGCGAGTATATAACCACCTTACAGAGGTATTCCTCAAATGGTAATAACCAATTAACATCCGCTTAAAAAAAAATACCCGATTAGCAAGTCACATTGATGAAACTAAAATAGCTCTAATCTCCTGGTTTCATAACGTATCAACCATATGGCTAAGTAAAATTAAACACCCCTATTATACAAATGAACAAGAACTATTAATCAAATAGTCTAGACAGATACTTGTTACTAGGCCAGTTCTATTTTTAGTTGCACGTTAGACTCATTAGTCACTTTGTTCAATCGGTAGCACCCTTCAAAACTAATAGGTGGAATGATGGTGCAAAGTGCAATCACTTGAATTTCTGACAAATTTTATGACCTACAAAGCTTCTTTTTTTTTACGAATAATAAGCACCTATTTAATATCTATCTAAAGTTGTATTTTTATGACAATGTGGATGTTTGCAGTATTATCTGCAACCTAGTATAGAGCAAACCACGGTCCACAATAGCCAAAATTAAATATAGTTAAAAAAAAACTGTTTAGTGGTAAATACTACCCATGTAACACTATTTATAAAAAAAACAGTAGCTTTCATTCATATCAAATGAATAGTAATTAGCAATTGTGAGAGCAATTTAAACCCTCAAAATAACGCCATATTGAAATAATAAAGACCCAATCAAAATCATAATCGTCGTAAGTATTTGAGTAGAGACTAAAGCCCCCCCCCCCTCTACCTTGAACAACAAGCAAATTCTTATTTTTGCATGGGTAGCTCTAGGACAGCATTTATGTGTCATTTTGCTGTTGTTTTAGATTAAGACCTTGCCTACATTACAAACCAAAGTTTCTTTTAAGACCTTGCCTACATTTTAGGCTAAATCGGAATTTGGTGACGTGTGATCCACGCGGTGTATCCCAGTCTTTTGAGAAAATGACTTTACATAAAACATCACGTAAATGCATAATGTGCACACCATTTAGCCATGCTAAATGATAAAGATCATTTAGCTAGTCATACAGATGGAAGTAAAATGGTTTTATTTATATATTTCCACAACCATATGGCTAAGCTGACCCATTCAAATACTCTTATTAAGTTGACGAATACGAACACAATAAGTAGCCTAACCGAATCCAGGGTATTAGACTTATTTCTTTTCTTTTTTTAACTTAGTGTGGTCACGTTATAGGAGCTAAATTATAGGAGTCTTCCAAACGAACAAACACCATGAATACTATCAGCCATGTCTTGGCTTCGGACTCGGTCGAGGCCTACGCCCTCGACCGAGTCCGTTAATTTTTAATCAAAGTTATCAAGTATTTTGCAGTAGGTTGCATAGGTTACAGGTGATTGTAGACAGAGAAAAGCCAAGACAGGTAGTCCAAGTAATTGAGAGGCAAATGTTTAAATGGCTGGGGCACGGGAAGACATGGTTTTGATTTTTGAATTAAAGTTATCGAATTAAAGTTTTTGAATTAAAGAAATTGATTTTGAATTAAAGTAATGAAGTATTTTGCAATAGGTTGCATCATGACATGGCTAATTGTAGACAGAGAAAAGCCAAGACAGATAGTCCAAGTAATTGAGAGGCAAATGTTAAATGGCTGGGACACGGGTAAATGGCAGGAGTATGCATGACTCCCTTATCGGACACATACTTGCCAGGTTAGTTTTTGGAAAGGCATGCCTGCCTAGAGTCTTAGGCATGCTGATCAAGAATTCAAAAATAGACGTAAGACCGTTAGATTGCCTGTAATGAGAGGCAAACAAGGCACGCCCGCCTATGGTCTTAAGAAGGTTGACCAAGAAATTAAAATTGACATAGGACCATAAATTTGCTTGAAATAACAGGCAAACAATCGTGGCACGAGTACCTGTCAACTAAGTCCTTGAAAACATTTTTCTGGGATAAATCCGGAACTATCACTCTGCATCCCCCGTATTCAGGCTTGGTCCATTTGAAGCTGAATTAGATATTAGTATCCACACCCCCCCCCCCCACTTTAACACCCACTAATAAAATTCATCGGAGGGTTCATAGGAAATTAGAAAATTAGGGAATAAAAATGGACTTTTGGAGCCATCAGACAGTCCTCCCCCCCCCCAAATAAAACAAGGACTCAGTACCCCTTCTTGATAAAGATTTACCGATACGATGATTAAACGTTCAGAAATTAGACAATTGGATAACAAATTAAACATTTATTTAATTTCTGACGGTTTTCCAAATCATACTAGGAAAACCCATCCCCCTAATGTGTACAACTTCCCGGGATAATTCTCCACAAAAATTCCTTCCCTGCGGAAGATTCCACGCGTAGAAAATCTAACCTGAATAAAGCTTTGCATATTCTGTAATAAAAAAGAAAAATATATGCAAGCAATCAGCAAATTGCATGACTTACAACCCTTTCCTATGCTGAACCAAATGAATATCTCAAAATATTGATCCGATGTCTTCTGGGAAAAAGGGGGCGTGGGAGGGGGGTTAGTTGATCCCAAGTCTTTTTAGTTACTTAAAAAAAGCACTATAATTTCTAATTTCCATTCGAGCGAGCCCTCTCCCAATCTTCTAGGACCATTCGTTCGATACGATCATCCCTGGGGAAACACACAACAGAAAAAAAAAATCCGTGGTCTTATCTTGTGACAAAAAAAATGCACATTTTGGTGATATATTTGAAATCAGTATAAAATCTAAATCGTTTGATGTATTAACTGTTATCAAAATTTCTTTTTTTTAGATTTTTGGTTACTACTAAGCCTAGTCGTTCCTTACTTACAGTTCGTTACCACAAACTGTTTGATAGATGATGCCCAAGACACCCACTACAAAACTTATGTCGTATATGTACAAATGACCTTACCTTGCTAATGGTATCCTCAGCATCATCAAGTTCATCTCTTATTTCCCAATCGAGATTGCTTGTTATACTCGACTTAGAATACGAGGCCTAGAAGTGACAAACAGATGCTTTATCGCTTGAAAATGGATTTAATCCAAGAAAACAATCAATACAAGGCCGTATCCGGGGGGGGGGGGGTTACCCAGTTTGAACCCCCCCCCCCCCCGAAATGTTTGTTTGACTCGTAAAAACGTAACAAAAATGGACATAAACAAATTTTGTATGTGTTTTTTGAGGTTTTTTGTGTAACCCCTCCCCCCCTAAAAAAAAAAATAGTAAAACACCCCCGAAGAAAAAATCCTGGATGCGCTTCTGAATCAATATATTTCATCAACATAAGGGCCATAGTACCGCCGGTTTAGACTTTGAAGTCTTTTTTATATTTATCTTTTTTTATATTTATCTATATATGTATTTATATTTATCTATATATATTTTATTCATCTTCTTTTACTATTATGAAACCTTGCGATTCTGCTCTCGAAAAGCAGTAAGACATACACTGTTCTCCTTAGCTACGCAGTGGGCCCTTGGTTCCAACAATACCGTTCAAAAAGGGCAGCTCTGAAGGGCAAATTCAAACAAAAAACAATTCCACAAACATCCGAGCAATCAAAAGGACAAACCCGTACTAATACAGAGGAAATTACCTGAACCCGTACTAATTACCTGAATCCGTACTAATACAGAGGGAATTAATAGCTTTTAAATGAGTAAACATTTTTGTTGGTTACAACTAAATAAATGGAAAACATTAAAAAAGGGGAAAACTTTGAGCAAAGTCAGTAAAAAAAAATTAGAGAAATTCAAATCGGCTCAATGTCCAGAAGTCTTGTTCACGTCCAGAACAAAAAAAAATTAAGAAAAAAATATTTAACAAATAATTTCACAACAAAATAACACAAAAATAATAAAGATTTTTAGATGATAATTTCTTTTGTTTATTTTTGTAGTTGTTGTAAAGCCCTATATATTATTTTCTTGTATGTGGCCTTTTTTAATATATTTTTTATATTAAAAAAATATATTTCATCTATGTCAATATAGATGAAAAGACAACGACATTAGGTAATTTTCCTCTTAAAACTCTGAAATTTTGAGATACGTTGAATGATGGTACCTAACAAATCTACAAGGAAAAGAATACGACGCGGCTTTTAGCAAACATGAAAAAAAGTTATCTTTTGAAAAGAAGTTTTGTTGCAGTTTTTTGTTGAAGTGTTGCAGTTTTTTGTTGAAGTGTTGCAGTTTTTTTAAACTGATTTTTCTTTAAAAGAAAAATAATAAGAGAAAATACAAATAATAACAACCACATTTCTAAAAGAATTATCTGGGACCCAAAGCTACTAGGATTTTATAGAAGTTTTACTATATAAAACATAAATAAGAAAAGACAGAAAGAAGAAATAATCCATAATGCTTCACGCTTATCATAAATAGTTTGTTAGACCCCACTGCCTTTCCAATTACAAGTAAAATAAAAGAAAATTATACCTATTTTTCTATATTTTAGTTTGTTTCATTTGAGGTGTATTCTTCTTTATTTCGATATTTTTAAAAGGACCTGTTCCTATTTGAACTCTTATTTGTTCTTTTTTTCTAGTTGCACAGAAAGGTAGTAGCATTTGGAGTGAGAATAAGGAGAGAGCAGAGGAGAAGGGAAGAAGTAGAGAGTGAGAGAATTCTCCAATATTCTAGTGGCGATTGGGTTTCTCATCTTAAGATGCCAGAAGACAGGTCGAACAAAAACAATGTTATTTTTTATCAAATTCAATTATGTTCGATAGCAAATTTTACTTTATGAGCTATAGAGTGCACGGTGAGAAAAGATCTCTTCAGAAGTCTAAAATAGTTTGATGTGTTATTATTTTTTAAGCCAACTTTTTTATTAAATAAATAAGAAATGTCAAATAGCTAGACCATTAACTTAGTTCTTACCCTTTCAGCACTAATGTCTTCATCTTCATCTTCTTCTTCATCGGGAGTTTCACTGGGAGCCTAGGAAATCATATGACTATTATTTACAAGACCTTCTGTTTGTAATCACTGTTAATTTACCAAGATGTATTTAATACAGACAGACACATGCAACCCAGTGACATACCAGAATCGCAGGGTAACTGATTTCTTGTAGTAGTTTGCCTTTTTTTTTTTTTTTTTTTTTTTTTAGTTTGCCGCGGAAACTTAGCAACTTGATCTTCGTTCAATTTTAATATTCCTATTTTATTTTAAGAAAGTGTAAACAACACCCTTTCTGGTCATAAAAATACACCCTCTTCCTTATTGTACATCTTCAGTGTGTGCAATCCTTCCTCTTGTTTTCCTTTCCCTTTCGTTCGATGTGACCTTGAATGCTACTACGAATTAATTCATTTTCCACTCTTTATATTTTGAAAGGATTTGGTTTATGGATTTTTCAGCATAAAACAAATACCAATAAAATTTTTTTATCATCGACAGTGCAACTTTAAAGTAGGCAATTGATGATACCATTAATTTCTACACAGTATAAGGAAACACCAACTAGGGCATTCTACAAATAAGTTAAAGCCAAGTCTTAATACAAATAATTTATTATACATAAATAAGGCATAAAAAAGTAACAATTTAACCACAAAATCGGAAAAAACAGAAAACTGGACTGAACCTAATTCCAGGTGATCCGGATGATGAAGAACTTCCATCAAGGATGTAACTACCAGAATTCGAATCAGAAGGGGACTTATCGTTATTATCCCCACCTAGAAAGTAAAAAGAACCAGAACTGTCTGATCTAGAAATTTTAGATCTTCCTTGAGCCTCTACAGGTGGACGCGCAGGAGCAGTACTCTCCTTTTCTTGCTTCTCCACTTGCATTTCTAGAGGTTTTACTATGTCTTTCATTGTCACTGCTGGGTGCTGAAATGAGTAAGGCACTGGCTGGAAACGAAGCTTTGAGTCTGTGTATGGAACTGTATCATAAGGAATAGATTCAAAGTGTTGCTGATGCGGTAAGAACCGATACTGTGGCATAGCATAAACAATAGGATATGGTCTAGGGTATTGCAATTCACTGCCTATTGGTAGTAATAATTGTCTTCCAGTCCTTTCGCCCGCAGCGGTATCACTATTTTCAGCAGCCCCGGAACTCGACAGTTCTTTGATAACTATGTCCCTACCAGGTCTTTCAGCACGTACACTGGTACCTTTTGATTTAAGTTCTGCACCTTCTTCTGCAAAAGCAGCCACAAAGAACAAAACAAACACATATTTGAACATTACTTAAGTAATTTGTAAAAAAGTTAAGCAAAGACTGATGAAAACCCTCTAGAAGCGACTTATATAATCAACAGACCTACGCCTCAAAAAGTACCAGCTGGTATCTCAATTATCGACGCACAAGAGTGACAAATTAGCTGTAAAAATAGGAACATGTAGTTTTTTTAGCTGTTGCATTTTTACTTTTATGATGACGTCGAGAAAGCCACATGATTTTGTGGTTGAGGATAGAAGCTTATAGTATATTTTGGATTTGAAGAGATACTGAACAGTTATGGGAAATTGTAAAAAAAAAAAATATAAATAACTAGTAAAACGGCTGAAGAAACGATGGTACAATCCCATTATGCGGGCCTCTCGGGTTAATCACTATAGAGTAGGTAATGGTAAAACTCGTTTTTGACGTCTTAACTGTTATAGAGTAGGCAATGATAGCAAGGTTTTCATTGCGTATACGATATTAAACTGTGGTTTTTGGAGGTTAGGTGGGGAAAAAGGTACCTAGGTTAGGTTCGGTTACGTATTTAATATATGCAATGCTTTACCCCCCCCCCCCCCTAATGTGCAAATATATAGCCCAAATTTGTTTCTATACTATTATATATTCATCCTATTTTATTTCATTAGCATTAACCAAACTTGACTTTTTAGAGAGGCCCGCATAATGGGATAGTACCAAAACAATGAAGTAAACAGAAATTTAAACAACGAGAAACTGAAAACAATTAAACTGACAGATTTCTTTAAACATTCAAAATATCAAACAGTTCGTGGTAACGAACTGTAAGTAAGGAGCGACCCGGCTCAATAGTAACCGAAACTCTAAAAACCGGAATTATGATACCCATCAGATTTTTATGTTGATTTCAAATATATAAGTTTCATTAAGTTTAGTTTTGCCCATCAAAAGTTACACGCCTGAGAAAATTTGCCTTATTTTCGAAAAAAGAGGAAAACACCCCCAAAAAGTCATAGAACTTTAATGAAAATCACACCATCGGATTCAGCGTATCAGAAAACCCTGCTGCGGAAGTTTCAAGCTCCTACCTGCAAAAATGTGGAATTTTGTATTTTTGTCAGAAGAAAGATCACGGATGCGTGTTTAATTCGTCTTTTTTTTTCCCCAGGGGTGATCGTATCGATCCAGTTGTCCTAGAATATCGTAAGAGGGCTCATTTGAACGGAAATTAAAAGTTCTAGTGCCCTTTTTAAGTGACCAAAAAATTGGAGGGCAACTTGGCCCCCTCCCACGCTCATCTTTTTACAAAAGTCACCCATTCCAAGTTTTGAGATAGCTATTTTGTTCAGCATAGTCGAAAATCTAATTAACTTGTCTTCGAGGATGACTTAATCCCCCACAGTTCTTGGGGAAAGGACTGGAAGATATGAACTTTGCCCATTGTTTACATATAGTATTGGTTAATGGGAAGTATAAAGACGTTTCAGGAGGGATTTTTTTCTGATGGGGGGGGGGGTGTTAGAGGAAGGGGTTGTGGGGGAGGATCCTTCCATGGAGGAGATTTTCTTGAGGGAAGGGACATTTCTATGAAGGGGGCGCCGGATTTCCCAGCATTATCTAAAAACCGATCAGAAATTAAATAAAAAAACTGG
This sequence comes from Artemia sp. Qi Xiang Cuo, assembly GCF_049724085.1. Lineage (NCBI taxonomy): Eukaryota > Metazoa > Arthropoda > Branchiopoda > Anostraca > Artemiidae > Artemia > Artemia sp. Qi Xiang Cuo. The sequence continues at coordinate 7,369,627 of NC_142798.1, read as the reverse complement.
TTTTTTCAACTGAAAGTAAGGAGCAACATTAAAACTTAAAACAAACAGAAATTATTGCGTATATGAGGGGGTTCGACCCCTAGTCAATACCTCGCCCTTTTCGCTAAAGTTTTTTTTTAGTACTTTCAAAAGAGCTATCTTTGCTAATTAACCGGCCTTTGTGAGTCTGGCATTTTTGATTCAAACAAAATTTGGACTTTAGCGTAAAAAGCAAAATATCGACTAGGGGGCAAACTCCCTAATATACGAATAAAACATACGAATATAGAAACGTGCGTTACATAAGCTAATTCGTAAGGTACGTGAGAACAAAATTTCGAGAAAGACATTTAGCCAAAAAAGTTAAATTAGTATACAAATTTTATTTTAATTATTTATGTGTGGTGAGCTAAAATCAAAGCTTCATTAATTCAAAAACGTTCACAAATTAAATAAAAAAATAATTTTTTTAACTGAAAGTAAGGAGCAACATTAAAAATAAGAACGAATAGAAATTATCCCTTATATGAAAGGTGTTGTTACCTCCTCAACGCCTCGCTCTTTACGCAAAAGTTTGACGCTGTCTCACAACTTTATTGTTTAAAACAATAAAAAGCTTTAACGTAAAGAGCGAGGCGTTGAGGAGGGGACAGCCCCTTTCATATACGGAATAATTTCTGTTCGTTTTAAGTTTTAATGTCGCTCCTTACTTTCAGTTAAAAAAAAACTTGTTTGTTTTTATTTAATAGCCTTAAAAATTCAAATGCAAATGGAAAGAGAAAAGGCTAAGCTTTTTTTCAATACATAATCTTCCCATGTTCAATACACTAAGTGTTTATTTTAACAATAAAAAGCTATTTCACCTTTCAAGGGACCCAGACCGGTCCAGTCCAAGTAAAAAATTTCGTTAAAGTGATCAAAGACTTGAAAGCCTAAATAGAGTAAAGCCAAAGACAGATAGTCTCTGTGAGAGGCAAACCTGCCATAGGTTTTTCAAAATTGTGTAAAAAATGACTATTTTTACTTCTTCATTATAGTCTATAACCCCTAGGGCAGAATTAAGGCTGATAGACCTGCAGTAAGTGTAATTAAGAAAGTCTTTCGTCCTCGGTGACATTTGAAGGCAATTAATAACAGGCACGTACGCATAAATTTGTTTCGGGGGGGGGCCCAATTTGTTTCGGGGGGGGGGCCAAATCCTTCAAACCCATTATTCTGTGAGAAAAATCAGAAAATTATGGGAAAATGAAAAAAATCGTGAGATTTCGGGGGGGGGGGCATGCCCGGAGCCCCTTCTTCGCGTTTAAGACCGCCCTAATCGAAGGGTCGCAATGACAAACTATAAATAATGAACGGCCTTGTAAATAGAAAAAAAAATTAAATACAATCAACTTTTAAATACTTTTATGTTGAATCTAAATAAACTTCATTTCCTATATATTTGTAGATGGGGAGAAGGCACAACTAGCACATTTTGAAAAGTAACGGACTTCCATGTATTTAAACACAACATACCAAAGTATACTAAACACACACAAGAACATACTAAACACAATATACAACACATTAAAAGACAACAACATATTGAAGCATTAAAAACCGGAGTGTACAATCATTAAATTATAATCTTAAGATGTGATAAATTGTTTCAACAATATTCTCTTTTGCTTTGGTCCTATGCACAAAAATTTCTCCTTTATTGGCCAAATTAGCATACCGCAATAAACAATAGGCAATATGAAAGAAGTTGACGAGATAATTGGTAATTGAGCCTTCCACGGCCCAAAAAAAGGTATTTCATAAACAATTTTCTTTTTTTCACAGCTGTTCTACCATAATTACACTGTGTCAAGGGTTGTCTGAATGACTTTTGAATAGCGTTGTAACAATGAAATTTTGGAGAAAGTAACAATTGTAACATTTAATTTGTTAGAGAAAAAAGTTCAGATTTACAAATTTGAATTAACTTCCTTAAAGATATACTTTTGAAAAAAAAGTGGAATAGAATTCAACAGAGAAAAAGATTCAGAGTAGCGAACGAGGTCCACGTGTGTCACGGTCATTTTAAAAACTTAACCCCCCCCCGGACCATTGTGCCTACGAACAGTCAATGCGTATTTATTGCAAGGCGGGTGTTACAAGCTATACCATTTGTATCAAAGTCGAATCAACGGTAATGGGAAAGTTGTGTTTAATAGCTTTAGTCAAAGCGTCACTGGCTTCCAATCAAAACCTTTCTTTCACGAGTAAAATCAGAACTAAAACTTGAATGAACTTAAACGGAACAACATCAAAGCTTAAAACGAGCATAAATTATTCTATATATGAGGGGAGCTGCCCCCTCCTCAATCTCTCGCTCTACACGCTGAAGTTTTTGTACTTTAAAGAACCTTCTTATTCTAATTAAATAGCCCTGGTGTTTAAGGAGTCGTTCTTACAGAATTGAAACAAAAAGTTAAACTTTAGCGTTTGAGGTAAGTAAGGAACGTAAAGTATCTACGATTGAGAGGTCCTGGTACAATGCGGTAGGTACATTTGGAAATTCTTTGGTATAATTCAAATTTTCTAGCATATTTTGACACATTTACGTTTTATACAGTGCTTTCAAAATCGAAGATCTGGTCAAGTTTATCGAACATTTTCGAAAAAAATCTTCTATATTTATTTTAGGGATTTTGAAATTTATTATTCAAAATTTGCGAAGATTATTCTTCTCGTCGGTTCATTTTTCAGTCCCCCCTTTGATGGTATTTTCTGACACACAATTTTAATAAAAATCATGTCAAATCTATTCTTTAATGTTCTGAAACTGTTTTAATATACTATCTTTATATGTGAACAATAATTGTGTATGTATTTATGTATGTATGTTCTCAAAAACGGCTCCATATTTTTTCGGAAAAAATGGTATCTTGAGTTATTCTCGCACAAAAAAACGATCTAGATAGGTCAAAAGTCGGAGAAAAATCATTGAGAGCCTTAATTTTTTTTTTGCAAATGACGTCATGTACTGTTATTACATCATACAAGCATTTCTTATAACATAATATACGTATACATCATACATCATATAAGCATTTTCTTATATAGTATGTCATGCATAGCATATATAAGATTGTTGAGTTTCCAACGCAACAGTTATTTATATAATATAATGTCTGTTGAAAGGCCCAAAAAACGAAAATTTTCAGTTGCAGTTACTATAAGCGAAGATTCCTTAAAATCAGCGCCCGAGCTATTGACCGTAATATTATGTAAAAATCTATAGTCCTGACCATCAATGCGACATCACTTGCATAAGCCGCTGTAGCAGACGCTATTGTTACATTGTTTAAGTGAATAAAGGGTTAAAAGCCTGTCAAAAATGAAAATGCAGATCAAAGACACAGGCGAATGGAAGATATGCGAAAACGACAATTAGATCGTGCTAAAAATGAAAATGAAGCACAAAGGCACACGCGGTTAGAAGACATACGACACCGAACAAGTGAGGGATTCAAAAATAAAAATGAAAAACAGCGAGTCAATGAAAATCAACCTGGACAGCGAGAATCAAAACGTGTCAAAATTGAAAATGATAGCGAAAACAATTGGGCTTGGTGTTTTGAAGGATAATGTCATCAATGCCTATCATATCTTTGTTAAGAAAACAAAGGTTCGGTGATACGTATTTCATTACGACAAAAAATAAACCGAGATGTAACAAAGCAAGAAATTTGAACATGATAGTGAGGGTGATTGGGTTTAGGATTATCACATGGATAAGGTCATCAATACCTACAATACCTTTGAAAATCAAAAATATGGGCTGGATAAATCGTTGGAATAAAATGAAGTTTTTGTCCGACCACCTTAACAATTCAAAGAAACAAAGGTTTGGCGATACGCCTTTCATAATGACAAAGACAAGCCAAGGCAAAAGAAGAAGTTTTTGTCCCACCGCCTGAACAGTTACAAGAAACAAAGGTGGTCGTCAATACCTTCCATACCTTGCAAATTCAAAAACCCGGACTAGATAAATCGTTGAAAAAAAATTTTTTGTCCCACCACCTGAACAATTAAAAGAAAAAAAGGTTCGGCGATATGTCTGTCATAATGACAAAAGAAAAGCAGAGCCAAAAGTTAAAGGTCCAATAAAAAAAATGTAATTTTACAAAGGCACCACTTCTAATTTATGATCAATTTTGACGTTTAATTTTGACGTCATGACATCAAGAAAAGGCTCAAATTGTTTACGTTTAGAAGAAAAACAACGGTAGGAATCAATTATATATACATATATATATATATATATATATATATATATATATATATATATATATATATATATATGTAAAGCCTGCAGCGTGCCTCATACCTTTGTTAAAAAACAAAAGTTCGGTGATACATATTTTATAATGACGAAACATAAGTGGAGGCGTAACGAGCCAAATAAATTAAAATGATAGCGATGATGATTGGGTTTGGATTTTAACAAGGATAAGGTCATCAATACCAACCATACTTTTAAAAACCAAAATATGGACTGGCTCGATTTATATTTTTGTAAATCAAAAATATAAATCGTTGGAAGTTTTTGTCCCACCACCAGAACAATTAAAAGAAACAAAAGGTTCGGCAATATGTCTTTCATAATGACAGATAAGCCAAGGCAAAAGAAGAAGTTTTTTCCCACCACATGAACCATTAAAAGAAACAAAGGTGGTTGTCAATGCCTTCCATACCTTTGAAAATCAAAAACCTGGACTAGATAAATCGTAGGAAGAAAAAAAGTTTTGTCCCACCACCTGAATAATTAAAAGAAACAAAGGTTTGGCGACATGTCTTTCATAATGACAAAAGACAAGCTGAGGTAAAAGTTAAAGGTCAAAAAAAAAAAAAAAAAAAAAAGGAAATCTCATAAAGGTGCCACTTCTAATTTAAGGTCCATGTGGACGTCATGACATCAAGAAAAGGCTCAAATCGTCTGCGTTTAAAAGACAAGCGACAGTGAGAATCTATATAAAGAAGCCTGCCCCGTGAAGAGTGCCGGGGACCGGCGGTACTATATAGCTCCTGGTACTATATATATATATATATGTATATATATATATATCTATACATATACCCCGCACGTGGAGTCCAAATATTCCGATTCTTATTATTTGAATGTTTTTTTTTGTGTTCCACTGTTTTATTTAAATTATACCCATTTCTCGCACTTAAATTCTGTATATCTGTTACTCTTATGACGTACATTTCTTATGACGTACATTAATCAAGCTTTAGATTAGTATCAATGTAAAATATAGTTTTTAGACTCACCACAAGGCACATAGGTAAGATTTTCGTCTGGAAGGGGCTTCTATTGAGGAGTGAAATGCAACTTCATAAAGTGGGTAATTACACGGAAACATAAACTGCTAGAGGGAAAATTGGCAAAGTTGGTTCTGATGATCTGTGAATAGTCATCAAGCAGCAGAAATTCCCGATAAAAGTAGATAAAAGCAGAACTGAGTAACAAAAAGAGCTTTTTGATAGCTGTTATATATGAAAATGATGTTAATCAAGAAGATAGTTTTGAATGCTTTTGATCAGAAGACAGTCTTGCTGGAAGAGATTCCTTGAAGTTCAGCAATGTACGGCTAAAGATATTTACCAGAACTACATTACTATTTTAAGATTTTGAAGCTTCAAAGGCAAACATAAAAAGACTTGCCATGAACAGTGCATCGGTTATATTCGGGAATCATAGTGGTGAGAAGACGAAGCTGTCAGATGACTGCCCAAATTTTGTTCATGTTTTACAGTTCACCTGCGTGCAGGGGCACCGTTTGGAGGGGGCAATGAGGGGACATTTGCAACCCAATAATTTGGAGAAAAAAGTATTATGTAGCCAATGCCTCTTGACTATCCGGATATGGACCCCTCTGGCCCCCTCACAATAAAAAAAACTGGAGATTTACCCCTGCCTGTTTGCTGGTGCTGCCGAAAATCTGTTGCCAAAAGAAATCGAAGATTTTGTTCTTGATGTATATGGCTATATTTGTCACAGCCCAAAACAGGCCAGTGAGGTTTTGAATTGTAAAAGCTTCTGCAATTGAAAGGACTCCAAATTTTTAGACATATAGCTAGTCGATGGATGTCTCGACAAGTCCTTGCTGCTTCAAGTTTACAGCAGTGGGGTTGCTTGACTTTATTCTTCTGTGCTGAAAGTCTTAAAAGGTCCAACAAACCAGGGAATATCACTGTCAAACTCAAAATCTGATTTTACCGATTTTTTTTAAGGCTTACTTGATCTTCCTGGTGAATATTCTGAAGTATGTCGAAGACCTAAACAGGCAAGTTCAGGCAGAAGAAACCCAGATTCATCGTATCTATAATCGTTTTTCTGAAGCGTGCAAGAAAAGACCATCCCACTTTTTACTGCCTAGTTATATAAATGAAAATGATTCCTCCTCATTAAACCCAGATGATACTAATTACTACGTCAATGTCAAGGATGTGGATTGTGGGGGCCGAATGGAAGTGATTTTTACCATAGAGAAGGTATCTGTCTGCTGCAGCTTAAAAGAGTGGAGAAAATTTTTGCTCGTACCCTGTGATGAGACGCGAAAGCTTTTTTTCACCTCCATGCATAATTCAGTAAGAAACATCAATCCTGCAAAACACTCTTTTTGTTTGCCTAATGTGTACTCATTTGTGTATTTTACCTCTACCTTTGCATCTAGTTTCAAATGTTAATCGCATAATGAACTTCCATCGAATGACGTGAGAAAAAAAAAACCGTTTACCTACAAAAGTGAAACGGATATATCCACTTTAAGAAGTATGACCTTCCCTGGGGAAGTCTTTAAGACGTTAGCTTGCCAACTTGAATTTCAAATACTATATGCTTGCTAATAGTATTTTGTGGTTTCGCCTTTTTTCCTCTCTCCGCTCGAAGGTATTCATCTAAGTTGTCGACGATGCAATTGAATGGATATGAAAAGTCGCAAAATTATAAAGTGATTAAAGCAAATTCAAATATGGCACTACATTTCTTTAAGAATAAGGCAGCCCTACTCGTTAGGGGAGGAGAAGCTAAATTTAAATTCCTAAGGTTATAAATAATACAAACTTGTTACTTAATAAAACTGATAGGGCGATTACTATGAAGAAATGGGCAAATTAGGATCTACAGCCTCCATAACCATGGACAGGGGAACGAACCAGGTTTGTCGTCACAAAACCTACGCGGCCTACAATTAAAAAGACCATAGTTATTTAGGTGAAGGGTCGCAGAGCTTTGAAACAACAAGGGGCATAGCTAAATCAAGCTATAGGCCCATATTTATCTGAAGCGCCTCTCGTGAAGAGTTTGAAAATGCTGACCAGAACATGCACTTTTGAGACATAAGTCATGCTCCCCCTTCACCTATAAACCGCTGATCTCCACTCTGATAGCAAGCAATTGACAAAGTTATATTTTTATATACAGCTTGTTTCCACGAACTGCTTGATTAAGAATTTAATTAAATATGAATAAGGCTCGCAGCCCTCCAGTCCGAAAATGCTGACCAAGTTTCAAGTTCAATATTGATTTTAATTAAAAAAATATATATAAAAATACACTTAACTCAATTCCTTGTGCATTGATGCACGTTTGTGCCCGTAATAATTGCACACTCTAAATACAACGTGGTCTCCTATCCTCTCCAATTTCCACCCCGAACCGCCATCAAATAACAATAAATTAAACACAACTTCTCCTCCGCTCACACCCCTTGAAGTATCAAACTAAAATTTAGTAAATAATAATAATATCAAAAAATTCTAAACATAATAATAATAAAATAAATCTAGTAAATAAATTTTTAATCTTTTAGATATTTTTTACATTCTTTTTCAAGGAGCCGAGAGACCTACATGATTTCAGCTCTAGCGGAAGTGCATTCCACTCCCTAGCACACGCAATTCTAGAAGAAAATTCCGACCTAGCTAACGGTGTCGGGGGTACGTAAATGTCTGATGAAGATCGTGTACTTAAACTATGGATTTGTGATGCTAATGTGAATAAGCCTTTAAATGGTGATGGGAGTGTTCCTGAAAAATATTTAAAACAAAAAACGGTGCAATATAGTCTGTAAAGTGATGCCATTGATAGTCTGTTCGGTACTGGGCCTGAAATTTGAAGTGCTTTGTTGGGAAGTGAGCTTGGTCTCTGTAAATGTGTCTTGAAAATAGATTGCCAAACTGTAGAACAATATTGAATGTGAGGCTTGAATGTGTGAACTGCATTGTAAATCAGGATCAGCATTTTTTTTTAGGGAATTGGTGACTGAGTTTTCCTCAAGATTCCAAGGTTCCTTGAAAGCTTCGTGTCTGAACGAGAGATTAAAACACCTAGGTATCGAACGTGTAATTTTTCTGGTCTCTTGATAAGTCCACGAGAGGTTTCAATGCCAATTACATCAGAAACCAGCGAATCTATACGCGAAAAAAATAAAACACACGATTTGTCAACGTTGATGACTAGACGATTTGCGTCCATCCACATGTACGTTTCATCAAGAATGTCTTGTAGCTTCCTTTTGAGAGACTTGATGTTCCATTCTGAGCTTGCCATAAGTGAATCATCCGCAAATGCCGCTAGTTCGTCCTCGGCTTCTACTATAGACCCCGGCATCGTTTGTGGGTGACATAGTTTCCAGCAATAAGGGCTACCACTTGCAGGAGTCAGTACTTGCTGAAGATCATTTACATGAATAAGAAACAATACCGGTCCCAATTTAGAGCCCTGTGATACCCCACAGTTAACTACGACATCATTTGTATAGTCATTTCCTGTGTAAATTCGATGATTTTCCAGGTAAGACTTAAACCAATTTAGGACTTGGCCACGAACTCCAATATGATCCAGCTTTCCTAGTAGAATTTCGTGGTACATGCTATCAAACGCTTTCTTAATATCTAGAAGCACAGCTGCAGGTAAAGCACCCAAATCTAGGATTCTGTTTACGAATAATCTTAGTGAAGTGAGGGCGTCTTCGGTTGAATGGCCAGCCCGAAACCCAAATTGGCGGCTGTTAAAAAAGCCTTTGACCTCAAAATATTGGTAAAGCTGGTTTTTCATTGGCGTTTCAAAGACTTTCGAGAAAACTGATAAGATTGAGATTAGTCTATAAATTGCTGTGTCTGTATGACATCCACCTTGGTGAAGAGGTATTATCTTTGCCTTTTTAACATTTCAGGAAAGACCCCTTTATCTAATGAAAGATTTACAAGGTAAGTTAGAGGTTCAGCAATGGTCGTCACTACTGCTTTCAGTGCCTTTGTGCGGACCAGGTCGAAACCTGAAGCAGAAGAGCCCTTCAAACTTTTTACAAGTAATTCAAGCTCACCTGGTGTTACAGGACTCACTGCCATTGATTTCATGCACTTCGGGCCAAGGTATTCTTTGTACGATTTAGCTGGTGTCCCGACGGAATTTGCTGTGGTCTGGCCGATATTTTTGAAAAATGTACTCAGCGATGCGGTAACCTGTGTAGGTTCGGTAATTTCTTTATCATCCACGACTTATTTCGCTGGTAATGTTAGTGGCTGGTCGTAGTACCGAGTTGAAAAATTTGCCAGATTTTTCGACCATCCTTCCCGCTTTCCGTCAGCTTTTGGTGCAGGTAGCCTCGCTTTGCTCTTCGTGACACAGGCCGAACGATTTCCTGTATTGCTCATACTCCTCTAGCCGCGCTAAGCTCGGAAAGTGTCTATACTCTCCCCAAAGATGGTTTTTCTTATTCACACAGGCCAGAAGACCATCCGTCATCCAGGGGCTAATTGGCTGGTCTTTTTGTCGTTTATTAGTTCTCGGGTTTCTCCCGCAACATCTACTGTATACATCCAAGAACGTCGAGTGAAATGACTCAAATGCTTCGTTGACATCTTGAATCTCCATTACGTTATCCCAGTTTAATTGCTCTAGTTCCTGCTTTAAATTCTTCAAGTTTTCCTCTGTTAAACATATAATCGGTAACATGGGGTCTATTCGTGACCTTATCCTAGCTGGTTCTGAAAGGGCGGGTGTTGCATGAATGGGGAAGTGGTCTGATGTGTCGCTGACGAGGACTGCCGCCGACTCTGGGAGCAGGGAGCTGAATATGTTGTCGATAAGTGAATGCGTACTCTCAGTAACCCGTCTCGGAATCGTAACAGCAGTGTATAGGCCTGAACCTGCCATATTATTTAGAAAACCTGCTACTTCGGCCGTTAGCGGAATACTGAGGTTAATATTAAAATCTCCCATGAGACTAAGCTCTTTTTTTGACACTCTGCTAGCTCCAGAACTTTAGCCATATGTTCCATAAACTGAGACGTTGACCCTGACGGAGAAAGATAAATTTGAAGCTCCTCGGTTCCCTAAAAAACCCACTGATTTCCACTCTAATAGGTCGCAACTGACAAGGTAATCTCTTTATGTACAGTTTGTTTCCAAGAACTGTTTGATTAAGGGTTCCCTTAAATATGAATAAGGCTAACAATCTTCTCGCTCAACTCTTGTTTATGCTCAAGTTTGTTATTATTTGTACGACAGTGTTTCGAGTACGATAATCATCCCTAAAAAGTTCCCTTTAGAAATATTACTCAGGGAGTTGAAAAACAATTATTATAGTTATCATTTACGCGCTTCTCAAGGGGAGTTCAAGTGTACGCCCAAAATCAGTATCCGCAAGCTCCAGAGCAGTGAAATTAAGAATCTAATTTGGGAAGGGAAATTTTCGGAAATACCTATTTTGAGCCTCTCCTCTGCCGAATTCATAAATAAAAAGACAAATCATGGTCGCAGCGTCAAACACAGCCTAACGAAGAACAAACTCTAGCCTATAGTATCCGAAAATTTAAAAAAACGTTCTAAAAAAACTGTCAAATGAAGAAAAATAGCCATTTGTACCTATTTTAGGAACAATAAATGTTATTTCGTCTTATCTTATTGATATTAAATAAAAAAAAAAGTTTTTTTAATTGAATGTAAGGAGCAGCATTAAAACTTAAAACGAACAGAAATTATTCTGTATATGAAAGGGGCTGTCCCCTCCTCAACGCCTCGCTCTTTACGCTAAAGTTTTTTTATTGTTTCAAAAAATAGAGTTGTGAGAATGAGTCTAACTTTAGGGTAAAGAGCGAGGCGTTGAGGAGGGGACAGCCCCTTTCATTTACGGAATAATTTCTGTTCGTTTTAAGTTTTAATGTTGCTCCTTACTTTCAGTAAAAAAAAAACCTGTTTTTTTAGATTTAATTTTTGAACGTTTTTGAATTAATGGAGGTTTTGATTTTGGCTCACCCTACATGCATAATTAAATTCGTTCGGTTGAATAATTCGTAAATTCGTTACGAATTAACTTACGTAACGAACTTCTATATCCATATATTAGGGGGTTCGCCCCCAAGTCAATACCTCGGACTTCACGCTACGGTTCGAATTTTGTTTCAATTCTTTAAAACTGACCCCTTAATCACAAAGGCCTAATTAGAATAAATAGTTCTTATGAAAGCACAAAAAAATCTTTGGCTTAAAGAGCGAGGTATTGACTAGGGGGCGAACCCAATCATATACTTAATAATTTTTGTTCGGTTTAAGTTCTAATGTGGCTCCTTACTTTCAGTTGAAAAACTTGTTTATTTTTTTATTTAATTTCTGATCCTTTTTTTAAATAGTGCTGGGAAATCCGGCGACCCCTAAATAGCAATGTTCCTTCCCCCGTGAAAACTTCCTCCATGGAAAAATCCTCTCACGTAACCCCGACCCCCCCCCCCCCTACTAGAAAAAAATCCCTCTTGAAAACGTCTGTATACTTCCCAATAACCAATACTATATTACCCAATAAACATTGGGTAAAGTTCATAACTTTCAGCCCGGGGACTTTGGGGGATTAAGTCATCCTAAAAGACCTATTTATTAAATTTTCGACTATGCTGAACAAAATGGCTATCTCAAAATTTTTATTGGGTGACTTTGGGAAACAAATGAGTGTGGGAGGGTGCCTAATTGCCCTCAATTTTTTGGGTCACTTAAAAAGAGCACTAGAACTTTTAATTTACGTTGGATGAGCCCTCCCTTGATATCCTAGGAACACTAGGTTGATACGATCACCACTGAAAAAAAAACAACAAAAAAACAAATAAACGCGCATTCGTGATCTTTCTTCTGGCAAAAAATGCTAAGTTTCACATTTTTGCAGATAGGAGCTTGAAACCTCAAAATTAGGGTTCTCTGATACGCTGAATCTGATGGTGTGATTTTTAATAAGTTCTATAGCATATAGGGGATCTTTCCCCCTTTTTACGAAAATCAGCCAAATTTTCTCAGGCGCGTAACTTTTGATGGGTAGGACTAAACTTGATGAAACTTATATAATTGAAATCAGTATTAAAATCTGATTCTTTTGATGTATCTATTGAAATCAAAATCCCGTTTTTTAGAGTTTCGGTCACTATTGAGCCGGGTCGCTCCTTACTTAAAATTCGTTACCACGAACTGTTCGATATGTTTTTTGCGTAAAGAGTTATGAGAATTCCAGAAAACGGCCAGAAGACAGTGGAACCTCTCAAAACTTGTGCCAAATCAAAATGAAAACTGCACCATGCAACTACTACTACTAACAAATCATCGTAGCACCAAGTCGCCTGAGGCCGACACAGCTCCTCAGATAGATTTGTAAAAATTGTAGCTTCCTTCAGAAATTTTAGCTTTTATTTCTCCAGAAGTAACATCATATAAAGAAATCACTTTTAAAACAAAGTAATTTATATCACCAAAAGTGATGCAACATATAGGCATATATATATATATATATATAAATATATATAAATAAATATATATATATATAAATACAATACATATAAATAAAATATATATATATATATATATATATATATATATATATATATATATATATATATATATATATATATATATATATATATATATATATATATATATATATATATATATATATATATATATATATATATATATATATATATATATATATATATATATATAGTACCTCAGCACTCGGCACGCTTCTTTATATCGCTTCTCACTGTCGCTTGTCTTCTAACCACAGACAAATTGAGCCTTTTCTTGATGTCGTGACGTCCAGATGGACCTTAAATTATAAGTGGTGCCTTTGTAAAATTAAAATTTTTTTTATTGGACCTTTAACTTTTGCCTCGACTTGTCTTTTGTCATTATGAAAGACATATCGCTAAACCTTTGTTTCATTCAATTGTTCAGGTGGTGGGACAAAAACAACGTTTTCTTCCAACGATTTATCTGGTCCGTATTTTTCAAAGGTTTGGTAGGTATTGATGACCTTATCCCCATCAAAATTCAAAACCCTATCATCATTCACTAACATATTCAATTTTTTTGCGTCATAAAAACTCGGCATATCTTTCGTCATTACGAAATACATATTGCCAGACCTTTGTTTTTTTAAGAAAGTTATGGTAGGTACTCATGACCTTATCTATGCCAAAATCCCAAACGCATCATCATTTTCAATTTTAACACCTTTTGATTTTCGCTCTTTTTTGATCATTTTCAATTTTAACCGCCCATGTCTTTGCTAAAACAAAAATCAACAAAAATAGAATCAAATTATCTACCAAGCATACAACTACAACAAATCAGTATCAATAAATAAATAAAACCCAAAAACAAACAGAAATTAAAATAAAAAAAAGAGTCAAACTGAAAACGAGCAGAAATTAAAATGAGTAGGGTTCTAAACCCCTATGCTTTCTAAAAGCCAGAATATAATGTGTACTTTACTGAAAAAAAACTTTTAAATGTTTTCATTTTTATAACTTTAAGAAATCAAAAATTAATTAAGATTTTAAGGAATAAATATCAGCATATGTATATTAAACTCAAAATGCCCATTTTTTTCAGTATATTCATTTGAATTTTTTTCAGTAAAGTACAGTTTTTCAGTAAGGGCGTTCGCAATCCGATCGCTTTTGACAAAATTTTCAAAATTTTGCTTGAACGTGTTTGGGGAATGGTGGGCATGAGAGGGGGGATAGCTGCCCTCCAATCACTTCCGAATATTAAAAAAGGCACTCAATTTCCAATCGAATGAGCACTTTTTAAAGTTTTTACGACAGCGCTTTCTATAAAAACCATATATGCCCCCAGGACACAACTTACAACCGAAGCCCTGAGGGCTGGGGGGGGGGGGGTGTCACACTCAGAGACATAATTTCCAGATCCTTAAACTACGTTCAAAAAAAGGGTATATCAAAATAATGATCCAAAGTGTTTGGCAAAATGATGGGCGTGGGTAAGGGCGTTCGCAATCCGATCGCTTTTGACAAAATTCTCAAAATTTTGCTTGAACGTGTTTGGGGAATGGTGGGCATGAGAGGGGGGATAGCTGCCCTCCAATCACTTCCGAATATTAAAAAAGGCACTCAATTTCCAATCGAATGAGCACTTTTTAAAGTTTCCACGGCAACAATTTCTATAGAAACCTTATATGCCCCCAGAGCATAACTTACAACCCTTTGGCATAACTTTACAACCATAACTTTACACAACTTTACAAGCATAACAATACAACCCTTGTGGGGAGGGGGGGGGGGTTGTCATCCTCAAATACCTAATTTCTAGACCTTTGAAAATTTTGATTGGACGTATTTGGGGAAATGATGGGCATGGGAGGGGGTTAGTTTCCCTTCAATCACTTTCAACTATTAAAAAGGTCACTAGCCCTTCCAATTTCCAATCGAATGAGTCCGCTTTAAATTTTCTAAAACAACACTTTCTATAAAAACCTTACATAACCCCAGGACATAATTTACAACCCTCACCCTGAGGTGTGTGAGGGTTTGTTATCATCTAAGACTTAATTTCCAGAAATTAGGTCTTTGGCTACCTCAAAATTTTGGATTGGATGTGTTTGGGTAAATGGTGGGTGTGAGAAAGGGGTTAGATCCCCTTCAATTACTTTCTACTATTAAAAGTGCAGTAGCCCTTTCAATTTCCAATCGACAGAGCCTTTTTGAAGTTTCCACGAGAACTCTTTCTCTAAAAACCTTACATGCCCCCAGGGCATAAATTACAACACTAGCCCTCAGGGCTGTGGGGGGGGATGCCATCCTCAAAGACCTAAATTTCAGAACTTTCAACTACGTTAAACAAAAGGGCCATCTCAAAATTTTCATTGGAAGTGCTTGGGGAAATGGTTGGCATGAGAGGGGGGTTAGTTGCCCTCCAATCACTTTCGACTGCTAAAAATGACACTAGCCCTTTCAATTTCCAACCGAATGAGCCCTTTCTGGAGTTTCTACGACAACACTTCATATAAAAACATTATATGCCCCAGGGCATATCTTACAACCTTGCCCTGAGGGCTGTGGGGGAGTTATCATCCTCAAAGACATAATTTCCAGAACTCTCAACTACGTTGAAAAAAATGGCTATCTCCAAATTCTGATTGGATGTGTTTGGGGAAATGGTGGGCACAGGAAGAGGGTTACTGCGCCCCAATCACTTTCTACTATTAAAAAGAGTAATAGCCCTTTCAATTTCCAATCAAATGAGCGCTTTTTGAAGTTTCTACGACAAGCCTTTCTAAAAAAACCTTATATAATCCCAGGACATAATTTACAACCCTGTCCTGAGGGGTATAGGGGGTTTATCCTCATCAAAGACCTAATTTCCAAAACTTTCAACTACATTGAAAAAATGGCTATCTCAAAATTTTTATGGGATGTCTTTGGGGAAATGGTGAGCGTGAGAGGGGGGTGAGAGAACCCTCCAATCCCTTTCGACTATTAAAAAGGAAACTAGCCATTTCAATTTCCAATTGAATAAGTCCTTTCTGGAGTTTCTACGATAACGCTATCTACAAAAACGTTATTTACCCACAGGCCATAACTTACAACCCTTGCCCTGAGGGGTGTGGGAGGTTTGTCATCCTCAAAGACATGATTTGCAGAACTTTCAATTACGTTGAACAAAATGGCTATCTCAAAATTTTGACTGGATATGTTTGGGGAAATAGTGAAGTGAGAGGGGGGTTAGTTGCCCTCCAATCACTTTCAACTATGGAAAGGGCACTAGCCCTTTCAATTTCCAATCAAACGAGCCATTTTTGAAGGGTCTAAAAGAACGCTTTCTGTAAAAACTTTATATGCCCTCAAGAAAAGCTTGCAACCCTTGCCCTGAGGGCTCTGAGTGGGTTATCATCCACAAAGACCTAATATCCAGCACTTTTAACTACATTTAACAAAATGGCTACCTTAAAATACTGACTGGATGTGTTTGGGGAAATGGTGGGCGTGAGTGGGGGGTTAGTTGCCGTCCAATCACTTTCGACTGCTAAAAACGGCACTAGCCCTTTGAATTTCCAATCGAATGAGTCCTTTTTGAAGTTTCTCAGATAATACTTTCTAAAAAAAATTTATATACCCCCAAGGCCTAACTTACAACCCTTGCCCTGAGGAATGTGGGGTTCTCATCCTCAAAGACCTAATTTCCAGAACTTTTTGCAACGTTGAACAAAATGGCTATTTCAAAATTTTTATTGAATATGTTTGGGGAAATGGTGGGCATGAGAGGAGGAGGGGTTAGTTGCCCTCCAATTTCTTCGACTATTAAAAAAGGCACTAGCCCTTTCAATTTCCAATCGAATGAGCCTTTTTTAAAGCTTCTACGACAGCAATTTCTATAGAAACCTTATATGCCCCCATAGTATAATTTACAACCCTTGCCCTAAGGGTTGTGGGGGGAGGGGGTTCATCCTCAAATACTTAATTTCTAGACCTTTGAAGTACGTTGAACAAAATGGTTATCTCAAAATTCTGATTGGATGTGTTTGGGAAAATGGTGGGCTTGCGGGGGGGGGTAGTTTCCCTCCAATCACTTTCAACTTTTGAAAAGGGCACTAGCCCTCTCAATTTCCAATCGAATGAGCCCTTTTTAAAGTTTCTAGGATAACACTATCTATAAAAATCTGATATGCCCCTGGGGAAATGGTAGGCGTGAGTTGGGGGTTCGTTGCCCTCCAATTACTTTCGACTATTAAAAATGGTACTAGCCCTTTCAATTTCTAATCGAATAAGCCCTTTCTGGAGTTTCTACGACAACACTTTATATAAAAACGTTACATGCCCCCAGGGCATAACTTATAACCTTTGCCCGGAGGGCTGTGGGGGGGGGGGCGTATCATCCTCAAAAACATAATTTCCAGAACTTCCAACTCCGTTCAAAAAATGGCTATCTCCAAATTTTGATTGGATATGTTTTGGGAAATGGGGCGCAAAAGGGGGGTGATTGCCCTCCAATCACTTTTTACTATTAAAAAGGCACTAGCCCTTTCAATTTCCAATCGAATGGGCCCCTTTGAAGTTTCTACGACAAACCTTTTTATTAAAACCTTATATAACCCCAGGGCATAAATTACAACCCTGCCTTGAGGGGCGAGGGGGGGGGTATCATCCTCAAAGACCTAAATTCCAGAACTTTCAACAACATTGGAAAAAATGTCTATCTCAAAATATTCATTGGATGTGTTTGTGGAAATGGTGGGCGTGAGAGGGGGGTTTGTTGCTCTCCAATCACTTTCTACTATTAAAAAAAACTAGCCCTTTCAATTTCCAACTGGATGTGTTAGGGGAAATGGTGGGCGTGAGAGGGGGGTTAGTTGCACTCCAATCACTTTCGACTATAAAAAGGGCACTAGCCCTTTCAATTTCCAATCAAACGAGCCGTTTTTGAAGTTTCTACAACATCGCTTTCTATAAAAACTTTATATACCCCCACGAATAACTTACAACCCTTGCCCTGAGGGCTCTAAGGGGGTTATCATCCTCAAAGACCTAATGTCCAGAACTTTCAACTACATTGAACAAAATGGCTACCTCAAACCACTGATTGGATGTGTTTGGGGAATATGTTGATATGTTTCGTAGAAGTAGTTCCTTTGTAAAATTAAGTTTTTTTTTTACTGGACCTTTAACTTTTGCCTCGGCTAGTGTTTTGTTATTGTGAAAGACATATCGCCGAACCTATTTCTTTCAATTGTCCATGTGGTGGGACAAAAACTTCTTCTTTTGCCCCGGCTTGTGTTTTGTCATAATGAAAGACATATCGCCGAACCTTTGTTTCTGTTAATTGCTCAGGTGAAGGGACAATCTAGTCCAGGTTTTTGATTTTTCAAAGTATGGCAGGCATTGATGACCTTATCCAAGTCAAAATCCAAAACCTAATAATCATTTCTATCATTTTCAATTGCTTTTTGTTCGTTTTACCTCGGCTTGTCTTTCATCATTATGAAATACATACATGGACTTACTTGGACTATCTGTCTTGGCTTTTCTCTGTCTACAATTACCCAGCCCAGTCTTGATGCAACCTATTGCCCAAAATACTTGATAAATTCAATTCACTGAGAATTTTTTCATAATTTCTTGAATTAAATTTCTACATCGTGCAGCTAAGTGAAAATAAAGAAATTGTTACTTACTGAGAATTTTTTCATAATTTCTTGAATTAAATTTCTACATCGTGTAGCTAAGTGAAAATTGTTTGTGATAAAGAGAAAAAAAAAGTTACTTACTTGCGAGTTTTTCATAATTTCTTGAAAGAAGTATCTGTACTGTATATCCAAGAGGTGAAATCAATAAAGAGTTTGTTACTTACTTACAAATATTTTCATCATTTCTTGAATGAAATTTCCATATTGTGTATCCAAGAGTTGACTTCAAGAAAGAAATTGTTACTTACTGAGAATTTTTTCATAAGTCATTGAATTAATTTTGTAAGTCATACATCTAACATATGAAAACAAGAAAGAGTTAGTTACCTACTTGGAGTTTTCCCATAACTTCTTGAACGTAATGTCTTTTTTGCTTATCAAGCTGGTGAATTAAGGAAAGAGTTCTATACTTTAATACAATGAAATTTCTGTATTGTGTTTGTGTCGTTTTGGGCTTTGTGTCTCTTTATTGGATGTGTGCGTCTCTTGTCTCTTTGGGCTGTGTGTCTCTTTGAGCTGTTTGAGTCTTTTTGGTCTGTTTGTGTTCTCTTTGAGCTGTTTGAGTCTTTTTGATCTGTGTTTGTCTCTTTGGGCTGTTTGTGTCTCTTTGGGCTGTGTGTGTTTCTTTGGGCTTTGTGCGTCTCTTTGGGCTGTGTGTCTCGTTGGAGTGTTTGAGTCTTTTTGATCTATTTGTGTCTCTTTGGGCTGTTTGAGTCTTTTTTGGGCTGTGTTTGTCTCTTTGGGCTTCTGTCTCTTTGGGCTGTTTGTGTTTCTTTGGGCTATGTGTGTCTCTTTGGGCTGTTTGAGTCAATTTGGTCTGTGTGTCTTTCTTTTGGCTGTTTGTGTCTCTTAGGGGTCGTGTGTGCCTCTTTGGGCTATGTGTGTCTCTTTGGGGCGTTTGAATCTTTTGGTCTGTATGTGTCTGTATGGGCGTTTTTTGGCCTGTGTGTTTCTTTTGGCTGTTTGTTTATCTTATAGACCATGTGTGTCTCTTTGGGCAATTTGTGTCTCTTTTGAGGGTTTGTATCTTTTTTGTATGTATGTGTCTGTATGGGCGTTTTTTGTCTCTTTGGGCTGTGTGTGTGTCTCTTTGGGCTTTGTTTTTCTCTTCGGACTGTGTGTATGTCTCTTTAGCCTGTGTGTGTCTCTTTGGGCTGTGTGTGTCTCTTTAGACTGTATATCTCTTTGGGCAGTTTGAATTTTATGGTCTGTGTGTGCCTCTTTTGGCTGTGTGTGTCGTTTTAGGCATTATGTATCTCTTTTAGATGTGTGCGTCTCTTTGGGCCGTGTACGTCTCTTTGAGCTGTATGTATCTATTTGTGTGGTGGGTGCCTCTTTTTGATGTGTGTGTCTGTTTATTTTGTATCTGTCTCTTTAGACTGTATGTCTGTTTGTGGTGTTTGAGTCCTTTTGTGCTGTGTTTGTCTCTTTGGGCTGTTTCTGTCTCTTTGGGCTGTTTGTGTTTCTTTGGGGCTATGTGTGTCTCCTTGGGCAATGTATGTCTCTTTGGAGGGTTTGAATCTTTTTAGTATGTATGTGTCTGTTTGGGCGTTTTTTGTCTGTTTTAGCGGTGTGTATGTGTATTTTTGGTTTTTGTTTATATTAGGTCTGTGTGTATGTGTCTTTAGACTGTGTGTGTCTCTTTTGGCGGTGTGTGTCTCTTTAGGCTGTATATCTCTTTGGGCAGTTTGAATCTTTACGGTCTGTGTGTGCCTCTTTTGGCTGTTTTTGTCGTTTTGGGCTTTGTGTCTCTCTGTTTGATGTTTGCGTCTATTTGGGCCGTTTACGTCTCTTTTAGCTGTATTTGTCTCTTTGGGCTGTGGGTGTCTCTTTGTGATGTGTGTGTCTCTTTAGGCTGTGTGTGTCTCTTTAGGCTGTGTGTGTCTCGTTGGACTGTGTGTCTTTTTGGGGTGTCTGAGTCTTTTTGGTCTATGTTTGTCTCTTTGGGATGTTTGTGTCTCTTTGGGCTGTGTATGTTTCTTTGGGCTTTGTGTGTCTCTTTGGGCTCTGTGTCAATACGTTTAAGCAATAAATATCTTTAATCTTAACCCGTCTTTATTCTTTAGAATAGTTCTATCTTGAATTCACCAGCTGGATAAACAAAAAGACATTTCGTTCAAGAAATTATGACAAAATTCTAAGTAAGTAACAAACTCTTTCTTAAAGTTACCTCATGGATACACAATGCAGAAATTTCATTTAAGAAATTATGAAAAAATTGTAAGCAAGTAACAAACTCTTTCATGAAGTCACCTCGTTGATATGAAAAAATTGTAAGTAAGTTGCAAATTATTTCTTGACTCCACCTGCTGGATAAACAAAAAAGATATTTCGTTCAAGAAACTATGACAAAATTCCAAGTAAGTAACAAACTCTTTATTGTTTTCATGACTTAGATACAAGATTTAGAAATTTAAGTCAAGAAATTATGAATATATTCTCAGCAAGTATCAATTTCCTTCTTGAATTCAACTTTTGTGTAGAAATTTAATTCGAGAAATTCTGAAAAAATTCTCAGAAAGTGACAATTTATTTCCTGAAGTAAACTCATGTATACACAATACTGAAATTTCATTGTAATTAAATATCAAATTCTTTCTTTAATTCACCAGTTGGATAAACAAAAAGACATTACGTTCAAGAAATTATGACAAAATTCTAAGTAAGTAACAAACTCTGTCTCGTTTTCATAAGTTACATGTATGATTTAGAAATTAAATTCAAGAACTTATGAAAAAAATTTTCAGTAAGTAACAATTCCTTTCTTGAAGTCAACTCTTGGATACACAATATGGAAATTTCATTCAAGAAATGATGAAAATATTTGTAAGTAAGTAACAAACTCTTTATTGATTTCACCTATTGGATATACAGTACAGATACTTCATTCAAGAAATTATGAAAAAATCGCAAGTAAGTAACTTTTTTCTCTTTATCACAAACAATTTTCACTTAGCTACACGATGTAAAAATTTAATTCAAGAAATTATAAAAAAATTCTCAGCAAGTAACAATTTCCTTATTTTCACTTAGCTACACGATGTAGAAATTAATTTCAAGAAATTATGAAACAACTCTCAGTAAGTAACTATTTCTTTCTTGAAGTCAACTCTTGGATACACAATACTGGAATTTCATTTAAGAAATTATGAAAAAATTGTAACTAAGTAGCATATTCTTTCTTGAATTCACTTGTTGAATAAAAAAAAAGAAATTTCATTCAATAAATTATGACAAAATTATAAGTAATTAACAAAATATTTATTGTTTTCAAGATTTAGATATACTATGTATAAATTAAATTAAAGAAATTATTAAAAAATTCTCAGTCTAAGCAGCAAATTCTTTCTTGAATTCACCTGTTGGATAAACAAAAATACATTTCGTTCAAGAAATTATGACAAAATTCTAAGTAAGTAACAAACTCTTTATTGTTTTCGCGAGTTAGATAAACGATGTAGAAATTAATTTCAAGAAATTATGAAAAAATTCTCAGTAAGTAACAATTTCTTTCTTGAAGTCAACTCTTGGATACACAATACGGGAATTTCATTCAAGAAATTATGAAAAAATTTGTAAGTAAGTAACAAACTCTTTATTGATTCCACCTCTTGGATATACAGTACAGATACTTCACTCAAGAAATTATGAAAAAAATCGCAAGTAAGTAACTTTTTTTCTCTTTATCACAAACACTTTTCACTTAGCTACACGATGTAGAAATTTAATTCAAGAAATTATGAAAAAATTCTCAGTAAGTAACAATTTCTTTCTTGAAGTCAACTCTTAGATACACAATACGGAAATTTCATTCAAGAAATTATGAAAGTATTTGTAAGTAAGTAACAAGCTCTTTATTGATTTCACCTCTTGAATATACAGTACAGATACTTCATTCAAGAAACGTGATTAAACACGTTTTGAAACTACATGCTATTTGCTTGCCTGTGTTTGGCACCTTTCCAAATTAGCGGGGATTCCCAACTGCTTCCTACACATTGCAAAAAAGTGAGCAGTACGAAAAATCCACGTTTTCAACCAGACTGGTTTTTTTAGACAACACGAGAGACATGCAAAGTCGACATAGCTTTATTTCATTTTTAAGGTTAATTTAGACGAGGTTACGTGCGCGCACGTCTTTTTTGTTTATCCAGCAGGTGAATTCAAGAAAGAATTTGATACTTACTTACAATTTTTTCATATCCACGAGGTGACTTCATGAAAGAGTTTGTTACTAGCTTACATTTTTTTCATAATTTCTTAAATGAAATTTCTGCATTGTGTATCCATGAGGTAACTTTAAGAAAGAGTTTGTTACTTACTTAGAATTTTGTCATAATTTCTTGAACGAAATGTCTTTTTGTTTATCCAGCTGGTGTATTCAGGAAAGAATTTGCTACTTACTTACAATTTTTTCATAATTTCTTTAAAGAAATTTCCGTATTGCGTATCCAAGAGGTGACTTCAAGAGAGAATTTGTTTGTTACTTACTTGCAATTTTTTCATAGTTTCTTGAATGAAGTTTCAACATTGTGTATCCAAGAGGTGACTTTAGGAAAGAGTTTGTTACTTGCTTACAATAGAAGTATTCTAAAGAATAAAGACGGGGTTAAGCTGAAAGATATTTATTGCTTAAACGTATTGACACATAGCCCAAAGAGACACACAAAGCCCAAAGAAACATACACAGCCCAAAGAGACACAAACAGTCCCAAAGAGACAAACATAGACCAAAAAGACTCAGACACCCCAAAAAGACACACAGTCCAACGAGACACACACAGCCTAAAGAGACACACACATCACAAAGAGACACCCACAGCCCAAAGAGACATACAGCTCAAAGAGACGTACACGGCCCAAAGAGACGCACACAGCCAACAGAGAGACACAATGCCTAAAACGACACAAACAGCCAAAAGAGTCACACACAGACCATAAAGATTCAAACTGCCCAAAGAGATATACAGCCTAAAGAGACACACACAGCCAAAAGAGACACACACAGGCTAAAGAGACATACACACTGTCCGAAGAGACACAAAAAGCCCAATGATACACACACACAGCCCAAAGAGAAAAAAAACGCCCATACAGACACATACATACCAAAAAGATTCAAACCCTCCAAAGAGACACACATTGCCCAAAGAGACACACATGGCCTCTAAGAGACACAAACAGCCCAAAGAGACACAAACAGCCCAAAGAGACAAACATAGACCAAAAAGACTCAGACACCCCAAAAAGACACACAGTCCAACGAGACACACACAGCCTAAAGAGACACACACATCACAAATAGACACACACAGCCCAAAGAGACACATACAGCTCAAAGAGACGTACACGGCCCAAAGAGACGCACACATCCAACAGAGACACACAAAGCCCAAAACGACACACACAGCCAAAAGAGGCACACACAGACCATAAAGATTCAAACTGCCCAAAGAGATATACAGTCTAAATATACACACACACCCAAAAGAGAAACAAAATGGATAAATAGAAATACACACTGTTCTAATATAAAAAAAAACCCAAAAGAGACACACACACCGCTAAAAGAGAAAAAACACGCCTATACAGACACATACATACAAAAAAGATTCAAACCCTCCAAAGATACACAAATTGCCCAAAGACACGCATATGGCATATAATATAAAAAAATACCAAAAAGAAACACACACCGGCAAAAACATGCCCATAACGACACATACAGACAAAAAGATTCAAACACGCCAAAGAGACACACATAGCCCAAAGAGGCAAACACGACCTCTAAGAGACACCAACAGCCAAAAGAAAGACACACAGACCAAAATGACTCAAACAGCCCAAAGAGACATACATAGCCCAAAGAAACACAAACAGCCCAAAGAGACACAAGTCCAAAGAGACAAACACAGCCCAAAAAAGACTCAAACAGCCCAAAGAGACACAAACAGATCAAAAAGACTCAAACAGTCCAACGAGACACACAGCCCAAAGAGACGCACAAAGCCCAAAGAAACACACACAGCCCAAAGAGACACAAACAGCCCAAAGAGACAAACACAGATCAAAAAGACTCAAACAGCTCAAAGAGACACACAAACAGACCAAAAAGACTCAAACAGCTCAAAGAGACATACAGCCCAAAGAGACAAGAGACGCACACATCCAACACAGATACACAAAGCCCAAAACGACACAAACAGACAAAAGAGGCACAAACCGGCCATAAAGATTCAAACTGCCCAAAGAGACATACAGCCTAAAGAGACACACACAGCCCAAAGATACACACACAGGCTAAAGAGACATACACACAGTCCTAAGAGACACACAAAGCCCAAAGAGACACACACACAGCCCAAAGATACAAAAAACGCCCATACAGACACATACATACCAAAAAGATTCAAACCCTCCAAAGAGACACACATTGCCCAAAGAGACACACATGGCCTCTTAAGAGACACAAATAGCCAAAAGAAACACACACAGACAAAAAAACGCCCATATAGACACATACAGACCAAAAGATTCAAACGCCCCAAAGAGACACACATAGCCCAAAGAGGCACACACGACCCCTAAGAGACACAAACAGCCAAAAGAAAGACACACAGACCAAAATGACTCAAACTGCCCAAAGAGACATACCAAGCCCAAAGAAACACAAACAACCCAAAGAGACAGAAGCCCAAAGAGACAAACACAACCCAAAAAAGACTCAAACAGCCCAAAGAGACACAAATAGATCAAAAAGACTCAAACAGTCCACCGAGACACACAGCCCAAAGAGACGCACAAAGCCCAAAGAAACACACACAGCCCAAAGAGACACAAACAGCCCAAAGAGACAAACACAGACCAAAAAGACTCAAACAGCTCAAAGAGACACACAGCCTAAAGAGACACACACAGTCTCAAGAGACACAAACAGCTCAAAGAGACACGGACAGCCCAAAGAGAAACACAACCGAAAGAGACAAACACAGACCTAAAAGATTCAAACAGCTCAAAGAGACACATACAGACCAAAGAGAAACGCAAAGCCCAAAACGACACAAACAGCCAAAAGAGGCACACACAGACCATAAAGATTCAAACTGCCCAAAGAGACACACACTGCCCAAAGAGACACACACAGGCTAAAGAGACATACACACAGTCCGAAGAGACACACAAACAGCCCAAAGAGACAGAAAACGCTCATAGCCCATACAGACACATACAGACCGGTGTTACTTTCTAAATAATTCGAATTTTCCTATGTCTTTTGCCAACGGATTTGTTTGAAGTTGTGGATATAGTTGACCTGGGCTAAATAGATCAGTTTAAGAGAGAAGAACTTTTTTGTTCAATCCATATAAACAGTTAACGTGCAATTAAAATGCTGGATGTTCGTGTTTAGAGCCCCCCCTCCTCCCTCCCCCTGGGGGGCCCCGTGGGAGCCGGGAGCATCCTTCGAGGTCGGAGGATCGATGCCTTTTCGAGTTGGGATATCGAACTTCACAACCCTTTTCAAATAGAACAGCCTCAAATTCTTTCTCGAAAGCATCTTTCAACGAAAATAATTGCTTGAATTGAGTTCGCCCAAAATAATGTTTTCTTCGCATCATTGTGAAAGACATAATCGGAGATTATTAAAAAAGACCTTTCTTATCGCAAATACACATCCTGCTGCATGAAACCCCTGCTTAAAATTCAAAGCGGATTAAGTAGCGATGGGAATAATTGGATTGCCCCGGATATGAGTGACGGCTAAGTGAAAAATATACAATAGTTTGAGATTGATTTGTCAACTGTGAATTGTTTGTTTTTCATATAGTTAGTTTTTTTAAAAAGAATATTCGAATTATTGCATTAGAATACGTCTTGGTTAGAAGTTACAAGGTAAGGTTTTTTTTTTATATATAAATACGTGATAAGCTATTTCAGCGTTATAAGCATTCCTTTATATACTGCTAATGTGGTTAATGAAGAAAATGAAATAGGATTTTCATTTTAGAAACAAATTTTAAGTTTTATTCATCAAAAGCTATGCGCCTGAGAAAATTTTGTCTTATTTTTGAAAAAATAAGCCTTTTCATTTGCAAATTTTCTTTAAAAATTTGGAAAAAACCTATCTACGGATGATTTCCCGTGAAACTTGTAGCAATTCACCTCCTGGAAAATTCCCTCCCCATGGAAAATTCTCCTTGTGGAAAATCCCCTGCAGTGAACTCAAAATTTGGTACTTACGTGTTAGCCCGACAATACTCAAGAAATGAAGTTAAGTTAACCCTAATCGAATATCCTAAAACATGATGAAAATATGATACTTTAGTAACCAAAAGATTCAAACGCCCCAAAGAGACACACATAGCCCAAAGAGACACACACGACCCCTAACTCTCCAAAACATCACTTGTGTATTATACTGTACATAATCACGACATCTCCTCCAATTCGCAAATTCCATTACCCCTTTTTTGCAAATGTTAAACAAACATCTCCGATTGTAAAAGCATTAAAAAATTTTCCAATCACTAATTACCCCTTTTTTATCTTGCCGCCTATCAATTCTGAGTTTCCGGCTAGAATTAGACAAAGCCCGTCTTTATCACCAATTTGGTAACCCTTTCGCAATAACAAAAAAGGAACATCATTAAAAACTATGATGAATGCAAATTATCCTGTATATGAAGCGAGCTCTCATTTCTCGTTAAATTGACAATGCTCTCCAAAACATCACTTGTGTATTATACAGTACATAATCATGGCATCTCCTCCAATTCGCTAATTCCATTACCCCTTTTTTGCAAATGTTAAACAAACATCTCCGATTGTAAAAACATTAAAAAATTTTCCAATCACTAATTACCCCTTTTTTTGATCTTGCCTCCTATCAATTCTGAGTTTCCGGCTAGAATTAGACAAAGCCCGTCATAGGACCGGTATTGCGTAAATCTCTTTGAAAGGTGTAATGCCCCTGTAGAAATGTTTATCTACCAGAAAAACCTGTTTGGTACATAGGGCCCGTAGAATTCAAAAGATCAACTCTACTCTTATCTTTAATTCTGACCGAGTTATAAATTGTTCCAAAAGGGCGTAAAAAGGGCGCAAGTCTCCTATCTTCTATGTAACGAAGGATTCAGCAATTTGGACATTTTCAGTGAATTCCGATCGAAAAGTTAACAAGGAATCAGTCTTTTCTTAAATTCTGATTTCTGAGAAAGATTTTTACTTTCATTTTGCTCTCCTGTAAAATTAGGAAAAGTGGACTTACGCCCTTTCTGCCAAACACCACGAAATTTGAGCATGTTTACCTGTTTTGGTGTTGCCCATTGACCATTTTCTTTAGCTGATTTACTTAGTGTGGAAGTAAGGGCGTATATTATTTAAAAATGAGTTTTTATGTGAATAACAGCCCAGTAGAGCCTTTACAGCTGATAAATATCAAAATGGTTGCATAATAATATTGAAGTTGCAAATTTATTTAAATAAAACCAAAATGTGTGAAATACATATGACTGCTGTTTCGATGTGTTATTTGCCATGCTTGTTGTAAATATCAATCTGAATTGTTGTAATAGGTATCATAAGAATTCTACAAAACTTGTATACAATTATACAGAACAGATTTGGCCTAACTTAATTTATGTATAAGATGATTAGAAGACACTATATTTCTTTTCTTTATTAATCTCCGTATTAGTAGAGAAAAAGGTTAGAAAAGGCCACGCCCTCCCTCTCCTTTGGAACCAAAAGCTAATAGAGTCGACTCCTGCTAACTCGAAATTCACGAGACCGCAATTTTCTTCGAATTACGTATAGATTGACGTTCGAGTTATAGAGGTCATTCTGTATAAAATTCGACTTCTAAAGGTAGCTAGTTATTAAGGTAAGCCAAACGAAAATTCGAGTTACAAAGGAACAAAATTGCTGAATTTATTCCCTACAGCCACTACAAAGTGAAGAATAACTTTATTAGTGTTCACATTTAAATGTCAACACTTGACATTTAAATGTATAGACTTGACATTTAAATGTCAATAATAAACTTAGCTTGCTAGGATATAGACACCTGAACATTAACAGAATCTGATACAAGAATATTTTAAACAAAATTAATAGATATCAAAGTTTACACGTTGAAAACAGCATACCGGGGTTTCGACTAACCAAGGTCCGTTGAAAAAACTTCGAGATACAGAGGTAAACTTTGACTGGTGGGGGTAAAGTGAAAATTCAATGACGACTTGTCTACTGAATTTCGGTTATAGAGGTAGTTTTTGAGTCACTTCGACTTACAGAGGGTAAATATGACCGAAAAATTATTTCGAGTTATGCACGGTTTTTCGTTCGATTTAGACAGGTTTCTCCAAGGGGATTGAAAATACTTCGAGATATGGAGGATTTCGAGTTATCAAGAGCCAACTGATAATAATAAAAGTCCGAATATTTCAGCTTTACTTCCGGAAGTCTTCATCAATAAAAAATAAATAAGTAAACTAAACTAAATTAAACAAAACACATAAAGAAAAGGAAAAAACATAACAAAAACACAAACGACAAAAAACTCACATCTACTCATATTTATCATTTGTGTTTATGGTTATCCTTTTATTTACATGTTCCGTTTAACTTAGCCTTTTTTTCATTGATAGATGCTACGGATGTGAAGCCAAAATATTCACTTTCATAATTACTAGCGAAAAAAGGGTTTTCATTATTATTTTCCACTGTCCTATTTGAATATTGCACCCACTTTTCTATATTTTCATTTCGTTTTATTTCGTAAATCGAAAGGCAATGTGGTCTAAGAAATTATTAACCAAAAGCTACTCTGATCTTGTAACCGGGTATAGCATCAATACTAAAATAAATACAGAGATACAAGGCTCTTCTACTTTAGCATTATTAGCACTATTAACCTCATTCATATGCCCAAAATGGAAGGAATTATTTATCTCATTCATTTGCCCAAAATACACAAAAATGTAAGATCCTGACTACCATTATCGGATAATTAAGTGGAGACATCAGCTACAGTGATGTCATTATCTTGTCCATGTTTACTACGTACTTAAAAGGATACTAGTAATCGGAATAGAAAAAGAAAATTATCTACTGTACCTTTTCATCGACAGAACTATCACCAGCAACAGCTTCGATTATTTCATCGAGAACAGTGTGCGTATCTTGTAGTAAAACTTCTTCAGGTACCGATTGTGCCTATAAAAACAAAAGAACTGGAATAAAGAAAAACAACTTACAACCAAAGACTACAGCAACATTAGTCGAACATTTGAAGGGTCACTTTCTTTATAATTAAAAGCATTGGTCAATCATAAGAAAATAAGAAAGCGATGAGAAAGTCATACAATCATAAGAAAATAAGAAAGCAATGAGAAAGTCATACAATCATAAGAAAATATGAAAGCGATTAGAAGGTCATACAATCATAAGAAAATAAGAAAGTAATGAGAAAGTCATACAATCATAAGAAAATATGAAAGCGATTAGAAGGTCAGACAATCATAAGAAAAAAAGAAAGCAATGAGAAAGTCATACAATCATAAGAAAATAAGAAAGTGATTTTCAACCAAAGACTGCAACAGACATGAGTAGAATATTTGAAGGGTCCCAGTTCTTTACAATTCAATGCAATCATAAGAAAATAAGTAAAGTCGACCCAAAACTAAGTTTAACCAGAAAACAGTGAAATCGAAAAGGAATTGCCCGTAGAATTTTAAATATCAAGGACATCAAAATAAGAACGTTTCCCCCCTGGGCTCACCTTAGGCCTATTCAAGCCTGAAAACCTCGTTTTAAAGTTTTTTTAAGCGTTGTTTCAGAATTACGATGTGTTGACAGGGCAGCATCACATTTTTGTCAGGTATGCCCGCTGGACCGTGAAAATAAATAAGCACAACTAATCCCTTAAATCTGAATACGGTCTTCGTCCGTAAAAATAAAAACACAAATAATCATATATATTAATAAATTAATATATTAAATATATTTAATATAAATTAAAGTTTTAAAAAAATGGTTGTGTAAATTTCCACCCAACCAATTCAAAAACTTAGATTTCGCTTTCATTGTACTTGGCACTTTAATTCTACCCGAAACAAAATACAAACCCACAACAACTTCGGCCATTTATCTATGACCAAAGCCTCTTCACATACTGATTGTGCCTGCCCACATGAAAGAACCTTAAAAATAGAAAGCAATTTTGTCAGATTTGCTAGACAGAAGCTACGGATTACACCACACCAGTCCTTATGAAGTCTTTACACCACATAAACCCGTCCTTATACCACAGAAGTCCACACCACTGCTTACAGACTACAACCAACACCAGTCTCGCGTTGGACCGGTTTTATTTTTCAGAGAATTACTTTCAGTATTTCAAATGTACGTATCCAACGTACTTTTTAACTAACAGTAAAATACTTTTCAAATAACCATTGTTAATGTAACTTTCAACACCATAACTCCTTATAACTTATGCGCAAAACGTAAAGTGTGATTTATGCCAAAATAAAAAGTGCGAAGATTAAGAGGGCTATAGAAAAGACTTTTAGGGCTTAAAATAGAGAAGGTTTCTTTTTTCATACTAAATAGAAATACGGATAATTCATTGATAAGAAATAGAATGTAAAAGATGAGAAAAAAATAAAATTAAAGAGATGAAGATCAAGAATGGAGTTCTTTTTTTAAGGCCAACGAAACTACAGGACGAGAAGAATATTTAGGGAGGACAACAACTTCCCTTCTTCAATGCTTTAAGAGAAAGTTACAAGGAAACACGTTCATATTTTCTGAACGTAAATGCAAACAAACCAAACCGAAAAAAATTACAAAAACCAACAACGCGGAAAGCAAAAATAAAAAAAAATAAAAATAAAACCCCAAATTTGCATTTCAAAAATGAAACAACAAGGAAAAAACCAATAGCGAGTAAAATCAGAATTAACAGAATTAAAAAAAAATTAATAAAGAAAAACTTATTTCAAAAGAAAGCCACTCATTAATATCTACGAGCCATCAAGTGGCTCCTCCCGAAATGAGTGGCTCACAATCTTAGTTTTTTTTTAATGAAAGTATGCTAAGGAGAATTTTTCTGGCTGAATCTTCTGTAAGACATTTTACAGAGGAGGGGAGGATCTTTAGCGAGGATGGAATTCCTGGAAGGAATTTTACTGGGAGGTGTATTTTACGTGGGAGGAGGTTTGCACGGAGAGGAGGGAATTTTTAATGGAGAATGAGCCAGATTTGCCGGCATTATTTGAAAAACGATCGGAAATTAAATAAAAACAAGTTCTTTAAACTGAAAGTAAGAAGCAACATTAGAACTCAAACCGAATAGAAATTATTCCGTATATGAAGAGGATCCACATCCTCAACACCTTGTTCTTTACGCTAAAGTTTGACTGTTTGTCCCAATTTTTTAGGAATGACTCCTGAAACACAAGGGGCGTTTTATTTGCATAGGTAGCTTTTTCAAAAGCACTAAACACTTTACCGTGAAGAGCAAGGTATTGAGGAGGGTGGCAACCCCTTAATACACAGAATAAATTTTGTTCGTTTTGAGTTTTAATGTTACTTCTTACTTTCAGTTGAAAAAAACTTGTTTTTTTTATTTAGTCACACACATTAAACCAATGTTTTCTTAGCAAATACGAAAAGGGCCTCAGAAATCATAAGCAATGCAATAGAGCTGCCTAAGTGAAGGGCAAAGAGGACATAATATATAATTTATTTACTTTTTTCTCACCAAGGCACTTCTTGCCTCGGGCACTACTACTAAGGATGAAAACATTAAGGTGACAATTTTAGGAAACGTTGATCTAAAAAAATATTGAACTAAATCAAAAGACGTTGTGTGCGTATCGGTTGTCAAAAGGGCTTCTAATAGTATTACTGCTACTACGACTACTACTACTGACGCTAAGGGCATGCAGATGAAACTTTCAGAGAATATTTAGAGGGATGTTGAACTAAATCAAAACACTGTCTGTGCATGCAGGTTGTCGAAGGTTGTCGGGCGTAGGCTATAAGCAATATCCCAGGAATGGTCTAGGGTACTAAGTTGAAACTTTCAGGTATATTAAGGGGGATATTGAACTAACCAAAAGGCACTATGTGCATACTACTGCTGCTACTAAAACTGATACTAATACTACTACTACGGCTACTGCTACTACTACTACTACGACTATCACAAGTAGTACTAGTACTTCTAATACTAATGCACAATGGCAATGCAGGCTATTAAAAAATTGTAACAGCTATATTCCCGGAGCAGCTTAGAGTACTAAGTTGAAAACTTCAATGCATGTCGAGGGGGATGTTGAACGAACCAAAACGTACTATGTGCATGCTACTATTATTACTTCTACTGCTTCTATTAATACTACTACTAAGACTAATAATTTTAAGGAGACATTTTCAGGAAACGTAAAGGAGGGTGTTGAATTGAATTGAAACACGCTATGTGTCTGCAGGCTGTCAAAAGGGCGTATCAACAGTATCTCGAGAACAGCCTGTTGCAACTTTTTGGGCATATTGAACTAATTAAAATGCACTATGTGTATACTACTAATACTAGTAGTAGTATTACTTTCAGCTTTGAGGGGGACGTTGGGCTATATCAAAACATATTCTGTGCATACAGGTTTTCAAAACGGCGTATCACCTCTCAAAAACGGATTAAAGTACTAATGCTCCTACTATTACTTCTGCTACCATGACTACTACAATTGCTGACTCTAAGGGTTTTAGTAAAATTGTCAGGGAATGGTGAGGGCAGTGCTGAACTGAAGCAAAACACTATATACATGTGGATTATCAACTTCCAGGGCTACCAATATTACAACCGCTTTTGTTTCTAATCCTACTACTGCTACTATTGAAATAAATCAAAATAGTTTCAGCCCGTTCAGGTTGTAAAAATAGACCCAAAGGTGCAGATATTCAGGCGGGATATCTTAGGAATGGGATAGAGAATAAAGTAGAAATATTGAGGGAAAGTTTATGTTGCTTTAAAACTAAATCAAAAGGTACTATGGGCATACTGGTCGTCAATAGGATGTTTCAGCAATATCTCAAGAACCACTGAGGGTTTTAAGCTGAAACTTTCAGGGCTGCTACTATTACCACTTCTGTTCTTACTATTGAGCTAAGTCAAAAGGATGTAAGTACATTCAGGTTGTCAAAATACCATAAACACAATGTCTTAGTTTTATTAAGTTTTATTCTTCAGCGAAAGTTCAGGTGTAAAACCAAATGAGAATTCACTCCTTGTATCCAAATTTTCAAAAGGGCGCGTATTATTAAAAATTGTTGAAAAATTTTGTCTAATATATAAATAGTAAGCCAACATCTATATTTGAAAAACCGGAAATATTTGAAATATTCTTTTCTTAGCCAATGAAAAAGGCTACGTCAACTAAAAACGAGTAGAAATTAATCTTAATATTTTGTTTCCACAATAAAATTTTTTCAAAGAAAAGTAAAGAGGTAGGTAACCGTAATCCAAAGATGAGCAGAAATTAAGTCACATAATTTTTCAAATGTAAAACGTCCATAAATCACCATCAATATGTAAATGAAACCAAAAACGAATAGAAATTACAATAAATAACCGAGTCAAGCTCAAAATGAACAGAAACTAAGAGGAGTAGCCTACTACTAACTATGTCTACCTTCGCATAACGTAATACAAACATACTCAGATAGAAAAGATTAATGAAACTAAGAGGAGTACTACTAACTATGCATACCTTCGCATAACATAATACAAACATACTCAGATAGAAAAGATTAATGAAACTAAGAGGAGTACTACTAACTATGCATACCTTCGCATAATATAATACAAACATACTCAGACAGAAAAGATTAATGAAACTAAGAAGAGTACTACTAACTATGCATACCTTCTCATTACATAATACAAACATACTCAGATAGAAAAGATTAATGAAACTAAGAGTACTACTAACTATGCATACCTTTGCATAATATAATACAAACATACTCAGATAGAAAAGATAAATGAAACTAAGAGGAGTACTACTAACTATGCATACCATCGCATAAAATAATACAAACATACTCAGATAGAAAAGATTAATGAAACTAAGAGGAGTACTACTAACTATGCATACCTTCGATAACATAATACAAACATACTCAGATAGAAAAGATTAATGAAACTAAGAGGAGTACTACTAACTATAAATACCTTCGCATAACATAATACAAACATACTCAGATAGAAAAGATTAATGAAACTAAGAGGAGTACTACTAACTATGCATAACATGGCATAACATAATACAAACATACTCAGATAGAAAAGATTAATGAAACTAAGAGGAGTACTACTAACTATGCATAACATGGCATAACATAATACAAACATACTCAGATAGAAAAGATTAATGAAACTAAGAGGAGTACTACTAACTATGCATACCTTTGCATAACATAATACAAACATACTCAGATAAAAAAGATTAATGAGACTAAAAGGAGTACTACTAACTATGCATACCTTCGCATAACATAAAACAAACATACTCAGATAGAAAGATTAATGAAACTAAGAGGAGTACTACAAACTATGCAGACCTTCGCATAACATAATACAAACATACTCAGATAGAAATGATAAATGAAACTATGGAGTACTACTAACTATGCATACCTTCGCATAACATAATACAAACATACTCAGATAAAATAGATTAATGAAACTCAGGAGTAATACTAACTATGCATACCTTCGCATAACATAATACAAATATACTCAGATAGAAAAGATTAATAAAACTAAGAAGAGTACTACTAACTATTCATACCTTCGCGTAACATAATACAAACATACTCAGATATAAAAGATTAATGAAACAAAGAGGAGTACTACTAACTATGCATACCTTCGCATAACATAATACAAACATACTCAGATAGAAAAGATTAATGAAACTAAGGAGTACTACTAACTATGCATACCTTCGCATAACGTAATGCAAACATACTCAGATAGAAAAGATTAATGAAACTAAGAGGAGTACTACTAACTATGCATACCTTCGCATAACGTAATACAAACATACTCAGATAGAAAAGACCAATGAAACTAAGAGGAGTACTACTAACTATGCATACTTTCGCATAACGTAATACAAACATACTCAGATAGAAAAGATTAATGAAACTAAGAGGAATACTACTAACTATGCATAATTTCGCATAACGTAAAACAAACATACTCAGATTTACTCAGAAAAGATTAATGAAACTAAGAGGAGTACTACTAACTATGCATACCTTCGCATAACATAATACAAACATACTCAGATAGAAAAGATTAATGAAACTAAGAGGAGTACTACTAACTATGCATAACATGGCATAACATAATACAAACATACTCAGATAGAAAAGATTAATGAAACTAAGAGGAGTACTACTAGCTATGCATACCTTCGCATAACGTAATACAAACATACTCAGATAGAAAAGATTAATGAAACTAAGAGGAGTACTACTAACTATGCATAACATGGCATAACATAATACAAACATACTCAGATAGAAAAGATTAATGAAACTAAGAGGAGTACTACTAGCTATGCATACCTTCGCATAACGTAATACAAACATACTCAGATAGAAAAGATTAATGAAACTAAGAGGAGTACTACTAACTATGCATACCTTCGCATAACAATACAAACAAACTCAAATAGGAAAGATTAATGAAACTAAGAGGAGTACTACTAACTATGCTTACCTTAGCATAACATAATACAAACATACTCAGATAGAAAAGATTAATGAAACTAAGAGGAGTACTACTAACTATGCTTACCTTCGCAAAACATAATACAAACATACTCAGATAGAAAAGATTAATGAAACTTAGAGGAGTACTACTAACTATACATACCTTCGCATAATGTAATACGAACATACTCAGATAGAAAAGATTAATGAAACTAAGAGGAGTACTAACTATACATACCTTCGCATAACATAATACAAACATACTCAGATAGAAAAGATAAATGAAACTAAGAGGAGTACTACTAACTATGCATACCTTCGCATAACATAATACAAACATACTCAGATAGAAAAGATTAATGAAACTAAGAGGAGTACTACTAACTATGCATACCTTCGCATAACGTAATACAAAGATACTCGGATAGAAAATATTAATGAAACTAAGAGGAGTACTACTAACTATGCATACCTTCGCAAAACGTAATACAAACATACTCAGATAGAAAAGATTAATGAAACTAAGAGGAGTACTACTAACTATGCATACCTTCGCATAACATAATACAAACATACTCAGATAGAAAAGATTAATGACTACTAAGAGGAGTACTACTAACTATAAATACCTTCGCATAACATAATACAAACATAATCAGAGAGAAAAGATTAATGAAACTAAGAGGAGTACTACTAACTATGCATAACATGGCATAACATAATACAAACATACTCAGATAGAAAAGATTAATGAAACTAAGAGGAGTACTACTAACTATGCAGACCTTCGCATAACATAATACAAACATACTCAGATAGAAAAGATAAATGAAACTAAGGAGTACTACTAACTATGCATACCTTCGCATAACATAATACAAACATACTCAGATAAAAAAGATTAATGAAACTCAGGAGTAATACTAACTATGCATACCTTCGCATAACATAATACAAATATACTCAGATAGAAAAGATTAATAAAACTAAGAAGAGTACTACTAACTATTCATACCTTCGCGTAACATAATACAAACATACTCAGATAGAAAAGATTAATCAAACAAAGAGGAGTACTACTAACTATGCATACCTTCGCATAACATAATACAAACATACTCAGATACAAAAAATTAATGAAACTAAGGAGTAATACTAACTATGCATACCTTCGCATAACATAATGCAAACATACTCAGATAGAAAAGATTAATGAAACTAAGAGGAGTACTACTAACTATGCATACCTTCGCATAACGTAATACAAACATACTCAGATAGAAAAGACCAATGAAACTAAGAGGAGTACTACTAACTATGCATACTTTCGCATAACATAATACAAACATACTCAGATAGAAAAGATTAATGAAACTAAGAGGAGTACTACTAACTATGCATAACGTAAAATTTTCGCATAACGTAAAACAAACATACTCAGATTTACTCAGAAAAGATTAATGAAACTAAGAGGAGTACTACTAACTATGCATACCTTCGCATAACATAATACAAACATACTCAGATAGAAAAGATTAATGAAACTAAGAGGAGTACTACTAACTATGCATAACATGGCATAACATAATACAAACATACTCAGATAGAAAAGATTAATGAAACTAAGATGAGTACTCCTAACTATGCATACCTTTGCATAACATAATACAAACATACTCAGATAGAAAAGATTAATGAAACTAAGAGGAGTACTACTAGCTATGCATACCTTCGCATAACGTAATACAAACATACTCAGATAGAAAAGATTAATGAAACTAAGAGGAGTACTACTAACTATGCATACCTTCGCATAACAATACAAACAAACTCAAATAGGAAAGATTAATGAAACTAAGAGGAGTACTACTAACTATGCTTACCTTCGCATAACATAATACAAACATACTCAGATAGAAAAGATTAATGAAACTAAGAGGAGTACTACTAACTATGCTTACCTTCGCATAACATAATACAAACATACTCAGATAGAAAAGATTAATGAAACTAAGAGGAGTACTACTAAATATACATACCTTCGCATAACGTAATACGAACATACTCAGATAGAAAAGATTAATGAAACTAAGAGGAGTACTACTAACTATGCATAGCTTCGCATAACATAATACAAACATACTCAGATAGAAAAGATAAATGAAACTAAGAGGAGTACTACTAACTATGCTCACCTTCGCATAACATAATACAAACATACTCAGATAGAAAATATTAATGAAACTAAGAGGAGTACTACTAACTATACATATCTTCGCATAACATAATACAAACATACTCAGATAGAAAACATTAATGAAACTAAGAGGAGTACTACTAACTAAGCATACCTTCGCATAACATAATGCAAACATACTCAGATAGAAAAGATTAATGAAACTAAGAGGAGTGCTACTAACTATGCTTACCTTCGCATAACATAATACAAACATATTCAGATAGAAAAGATTAATGAAACTAAGATGAGTACTACTAACTATGCATACCTTCGCATAACATAATACGAACATACTCAGATAGAAAAGATTACTGAAACTAAGAGGAGCACTACTAACTATATATACTTTCGCATAACGTAATACAAACATACTCAGATAGAAAAGACTAATGAAACTAAGAGGAGTACTACTAACTATGCATACCTTCGCATAACATAATACAAACATACTCAGATAGAAAAGATTAATGAAACTAAGAGGAGTACTACTAACTATGCCTAACTTCGCATAACGTAATACAAACATACTCAGATAGAAAAGATTACTGAAACAAAGAGGAGTACTACTAACTATGCATACCTTCGCATTACATAATACAAACACGCTCAGATAGAAAATATTAATGATGAAGTTGTTGATTTTTAATCAACAATCTTTTCTTTTCAGAAAAGATTAACGAAGAAGTTGTTGATTTTAATTCACAATCGATTTGATTGTTCGCCACCTATGAGTCCAAGCAAATTCAGTCCCAGATTTGGCATACAAGTCCAGTGGACATTTTCCGTCACGCGTCAACCCAAAATCAATCCAATCTTTCATCCCTTTCTTCTATGGCTATCTACCTTAGTTCTGCCCTAGGAATGACGTATGGACAGATGATAGACAATGGTGACCCAGTGGGTGCGGATGTCGTAAATGATCAATTTGCTTCAATTTGTAAAATTCACCCGCCAGTTCAACATATGCAGTGAGTGTAGTGCAGTGAGTGACATTCCAACAGTGCAGTGAGTGACATTCCTGTTATTGAAATTCATCAGATTCAACTTAAACTCGAAGCTCTTGACACAAATAATTCAGTGTACCCAGGTGATATCCGTACCAAATTGATTGTGGAATGTGTCCAGTATTTAAGTGTACATCTAACTGCTATTTTTAACCAATGTTTTGTAGATGGTATTTTTCCAGCGTGTTTTAAACGAGCTATTATATCTCCTATACCGAAAACTAAGACCCCAAAAGTTCCCTCTGACTTAAGACCAATATCAAAAACCTCCATTTTTTTCTAAAATATTTGAAAGTTATACTTTCAGTTTCCTTTTTGATGATATTCATGATAAAATCAACCCAAATCAGTTTGGCTTTAGGCCGAATCATAGCACCATGCATTGCTTAATTTATATACTTGACACTATTTTCAAACATCTTGAGTTGAATAGTTCCTACGTTGAGGCTGTTTTTGGTGATATCAGCAAAGCCTTTGACAATTTGGATCATTAGACAGTTACAGATAATGCAAGGGCTTTAGGTGCAAGAGATTTTGTCTTATGTATGTTAGCTAGGTTTTTGTCTGGCCGTGAGCAATGTGTAGTCCTCCCTAACGGGTATTCATCAAGTTTTTCCTCGATTTCCTGTGGAGCACCTCAAGGGACTAAATTAGGTCTTTTAGCATTTTTAATTGTTTTTAATAATGTTTTACCAAATTTTGGCAACTCATTTAGATTTGCGGATGATTTGACATTACTGAACCTTTGTCAAACATCTAATACTTTGGATGTTACACTTGACTCACTCATTAACAATTTAAAGAATGATCTTGACAATGTTAAACTCAACTTAAGCATACCCAAAAGCAGTTTCATGCTAATCTCTTTTTTTTAGAAACATACCCCCTATCAATAATTACCTTTGCATACCAAATTTAAATACTGTTAAACTGCTTGGTGCGCAGTTGGACAACGACCTTAAAAGGAATTCCCACATTTCCCACTTATTTAAATCTGGTTGTTTTCTCTTTAAATCGTTCTCCCTTCTCAAACACTTCTCCATATCATTCCAAAACCTTAAAATAATTTGTTGTTCTTATATAAGACCCTGTCTTGAATATGCTTGTCCTGTCTGGCACCCTGGGTTTACCAAAGACCAATGTTCTAAAATTGAAAGTATTCAAGAAAGAGCAATAAAAATTATACTGGGGACGGCCAATACTACATATGAAGAAGGTTTGACTAGACTTGAACGTACTACATTGGAATCACGACGTCATATCCTCACCATGAACTTTGGTCACAAGTGCCTTAGTTCTGGCTATGATCGATGTTTTATCTCTCCCTTTAAAGAAAATTCCCCAATCCTTCCTAATACAAGACTCAATGCTCGTAGAGCTACAGGTGCAGAACTGCACCTGTATCCCCAAATGTTGACCATGAGGTACAAGAACTGATTTTGTCCCCTATTTTGTTTCCCATTTTAATAATTGATATAACTTTTGTTTTATGTTTACCCCCTAACATCTGTTTTATTATTGTAATTCTGACGTGCTTATGCCATCTTTTGTACTACTTTAGCCAATAAATCATTTTCTATTCTATTCTATAGATATACTTATCTATCAACAAATGAAATGGCATCATTTTTATACAATCGTAAAAAGGGCTTATGCCAGATTTGCCTCTCACTCACTCGGACTATCTGTCGTGGCTTTTTCTACAATCGGCCATGGCTTGATACATGCC
Organism: Artemia sp. Qi Xiang Cuo; assembly: GCF_049724085.1. NCBI lineage: Eukaryota > Metazoa > Arthropoda > Branchiopoda > Anostraca > Artemiidae > Artemia > Artemia sp. Qi Xiang Cuo. The sequence goes on along the minus strand of NC_142798.1, from coordinate 7,328,386 downwards.
CGCAACTGCTTGATTTTAATTCAAAAGACAGACGTTGAATTTGAGTTAAAATCAATAATTTTGCGGGCATCAAGACATGGCTAATTCTGAGAAAGTCGCAGAATTAAGGGATAAAGATTGGACTGATTTTGAATTAAAATTAAGTAGTTGTGGGCATTTTTTTTTGTGGGAGGAGGGGAGGAGGCAATGTTTTTTTTTTACTGAGCTTCGGAACGGTTTTGCTACCCATAACAAGAATAATAATGATAATAACTCTAGTACATTGAAAACAAAATATCGACTTACTTCTTGAGGTGAATCTGCTGCCGTCGAAACTACATTGTCAGGAGCTTGTCCTTCTTCTGCTTCCTGAAAAAAAAGACAACATAATGTTGAGGGTAGCCACTGTAAAATCCAACAAGTCAATATACTAGAAACCAAGAGCCGGGAAAACAACTATGTTGACATTCTAAAAAGAGAAGATAATAATATAACATTTTTTTGGGGCACATATCATGCTTTCAGGAAACATTGGGTAGCTTCAAGGACTACCCCAACATAATCTTAAGTATTTGGAATCCTAATCAAAAAAGGATTTTTTTTTTACTTTTTTATTTTAAACACTTCTATCGGAAGTGATAAGCGTTTAAACTTAATCACTAAAATACCTTGAAATTGGACTAAGGTAAGCTTTTCAAGTCGAAATTTCAATAAGTTATCAATAAAACCAAAACTTTTGATTTGACAGCTTTCCTAATCAAACTTTTCTCTAATTCTTAGACGACAATACAGAATTAAATAATTAGATTTTTTTCTATTTGAATGTTTCCTTTTCCTTCTTTCATCCAGCTCAAAATTCAAGGCAAAACCCTCTACAGTAAAATCGTTTTCCCCTTTGAAGGGAAAAGCGATACTCCCAATAACGTGGGCAGTATTTGGGGATACTAAAGCCAACCAAGTTTTAAAGCATCTTTACTAGCTTTTCATCTTTAATACTAGCTTAGAGGCGGTACAGGCAAGCGACTTTCCTCAGTATCAACTTGTCGCATTTGTTAAACTTAAAACGAAAAAAAGAAACCATTACACTGACTCTAAGACTTTAGAATATTACTGACTCGAAATGGAGCTAGTTTAAGCGATCTCCGTGCGTCTTTTGTTTGTGGGCAGAATACGGACACCTTATATAATATACGATAAAAATAGACGGCCGACATAATATCCATGCAGTCAATCATATGTATTCTATCCATGTAATATTATATCATATTTTATATAATTGAAATACTTGTCCTCTTCCAGATATTGAAAATATATTTTTTTTAACTTCATTAAAAGAAAGATTGAAAATTCTTTTTCGTGAATTGGCGCCCCTGGGTTTGCGGCAATTCCCATTGCAAGCTGCTTAATTTCATCAAATCTGTTTATCGGCGTACACTCATGAAAGCTATACTATATCAGTTAAAACAACGTTAAGTTTCTTTGAAAATATCAGTTTTCCTTCTTACTTGTTATTCTCTTTGGATACTTGAACATCAGTCCTTCTAACCTTTTAAACGTATATGTAATTTTACCAACACTTCGAGATCAAGCCTCTGCGTTGAACTCAAAGACCTTTCTAACCTTGATTACAATCCAGGGTTTCCGGGAGGTTCTCAGTGTAGTTTTACCAACACTTTGAGTTCAAGGCCTCCGGACGGAGTAGAAAGGGAAATATCAATTTCCCTTGCTGATAACATTTCACTGGTCGTAGTCTAGTTTTACTGTAGGTTTTTTGCATGATTTCATTGACTATCTAGATTCATGACGTCAGTGAAAATGCAATGTCCCAGAATCTGGATTGCTGTTTTTAGTTCACCGTTCTATTTTCTATAGAACGCTACACTAAACGTTTAGCAAAACTTAGTCAAATTTGACGTAATTTTTCTTTATTTGCTCTTGTCTTTGTATTGGCAAATATTGAATATTTAATGTAGTCTTTCTATAGTAGTATACTAGTATTCTATAGTCTACTAATGTAGTCTAGTCTTTCCTACTTTAAAACTTCCCAGTTTACTGTCCCGTTCCAATTTCACTGTACATTGTCGGTACAATCATACAAACAATATAACTCTGCATTAGGACTGTCATTTCAAAAACCCAAACTACAATCTGATCAGAGGATTATCAACCAAAATGCTAATGTGATCGATTTTGAAAAAAAAAAAATTTCCATCCGTGAACAAATTTTGAAAAATTGAAAGCTTTTGACAACCCGAAAAAGAAAGTCCAAGTCTACTGAGTTTAATTGAAGTAGGCATATCTTTTCGTCGAACAAAGAAAGTGACTAGTCTAGTCCTAGCCTATAATGACCTAATGAATAGCCTATATCTTTGAATGGCATAGTCCACTAAGTCTCATTTTAGCCGATGTTTTTTAAACGAAGGCAATAGTGTTAGAGTAGAAGCAAATATTCTTTAATTTCAAAATACTTCTTAATTATTTTGAATACCTCAGTTTCAATAATAGTTCTTTTAATTCAAAATTTTACGTTAAAAAAATTTTTATGAATAAATTTTACAAGTGAATGAAACTAATAACTTAATCAGATAAAAATTTCCAAACCAACGGAAATAATGAAAAAAATGAAACAAGTTTTAAAAATGTTAATAACTTATTTAATGCGAAATTCTCTTTAGTAGTATTATTATTCCCAACTCGTGAAATTAAGTAGCTGCAATGAGCCTATGAACAGACCAAGAGGCGGCAATTTGCGAAAATGTGGGTCTGTGTGTACTGTGCAGGGAGGGGGGGGGGGAATCATTCCATCTTTTTTAACGAATAAAACAAAATATTTTTTCTAAATCCAGGGGGAAGGTAAGTAGTTTCGTTCTTACTTTTTCAACGAAAAAAAAAAATTCAAACCCAAGTGAGGGCGTTCCCTCCCTCCCCCCCTCAGTTGGTGCTCAGAAGAGACCTTACGAAAAAAAAAGTATGTTTTACTAAACCAGAACTTGAAGAAAAATGGTTAAGAAATACTGAGAAAAATTAACATAGACAGAATAAAAATCTGATTTTCCTTTTACCTTTTGACTCGGCTGATTGGAAGCCTCGACAAACTCTTCTTGAACGCTATGAGTTTGAACTACCTCTTCTGGGATTGACTGGGCCTAAAAACAAATATTACGGTAATATTTTGCAAAAAAAGGAAGCTGTATTGTACAATGATTGTGCTATTATTCTATTAATCTAGGCTAAGCGTAAGATCGTTGTATATGAAATCAGTGATGAGGAGACGAATATTTCAACTGAAGAATTGGAGCACATTCGCAAAATTGAAATACTGTGCAGACTTTTCAAAATTACGAACTTTGAAAACCTTGAAATACTCCGTAGCCAAATATTAAAATTATCGAAATATTTTGAAAATTTTTGCAAGAAAATACAATTTTTTGGCCGATCAGAGCCTCCCTAACTATGGAATATTATTCAATAATGGGGAATCGTGTCAAAACCATGTGAATAGTTCGTCAATACTATTTTGTTTTCCTCTGTGGCTGACAAGATAACAAGCTAGTTGTAAACTGAGTTTTCACATAGCGTTAGCGTTTATATTAGTTTGTTTTCTTCTGTAACTGACAAGATAATAAGCTAGATGTAAACCGAGTTTTCATATAGCGTTATTTTGAGATTTAAGCTTTTATTTTAGTTTGTTTTCCTCTGTAACTGACAAGATAATAAGCTAGTTGTAAACCGAGTTTTCACATAGCGTTAGCGTTTATATTAGTTTGTTTTCCTCTGTAACTGGCAAGATAACAAGCTAGTTGCAAACCCAGTTTTCACATAGTGTTGTTTTAGTTTGTTTTCCTCTGTAACTGACAAGATAAAAAGCTAGTTGTAAACCGAGTTTTCACATAGCGTTATTTTGAGACTTAAGCTTTTATTTTAGTTTGTTTTCCTCTGTAACTGACAAGATAATAAGCTAGCTGTAAACCAAGTTTTCAAACAGCGTTATTTTAGTTTGTTTTCCTCTTTAACTTACAAGATAATAAGCTAGATGTAAACCGAGTTTTCATATACCGAGTTTCTTAGATAGTTGTCCTCGGAGTGATTATCTTGTAACGGAGGGAGCTGTATGTAGGGCCATCTCTCACCTAAAACCTAAACAATCTTTTGGGATTGACGGGATCGGTGCACTCCATCTAAAAAGTGGTGGGCCCGCTCTCACTAGTCATGTAACCCTCCTGATGCAGATTATCCTCATTCAGGGTATTGTCCCAACCACTTTCTCAATTGGAGATCTTACACCAGTTCCTAAAAAAGGAAAAATTACCATGCGATGCTCCTCTTTCCGTCCAGTCACGGTTGCTACCGCTCTCTGCAAGTTATTTGAACTTTTATTTGTAGATGAGTTTGAAAAACTGTGTTGTAGTCCACCAAGACACTTTGGTTTCTAACGCGGCATTAGTTGTGTGGAAGTACGCCATGTCGTTGCATATGCACTCCTGGATGCGAACAAATCAGGAGAAAGTTTAGCAATCCGGGGCTTGGACCTGCAGAGAGTGGTTGATTCATTTATTCATGGACTTATGTTGCTAAACTCAGCTAAAAGAGGAGTGAACTCAAATATCATCCGGACTTTCCGTGATATTTATTCTCACCTTCGCGTGCGACTCAAGCTCCCTCCCGATAAAGGCCTTCCGCCAGCCCCACGGTTAGCTTTGATACCAGTCCATAAAGGTGCCCGTCAGGGAGCAGTTTTATCCCCCAATTTCTTCAATAACTACATTATTGAACCTCAAGACAGCTGTCCTTCATCATGCATTCTCAGTTCCATTGACATCTCCCTAGTATGCTATGCCGATGACACGCTGAATCTCAGCCGGACGCTTAACCGCCTTTCAGAAATATTCTCATGTCTGCAGTCCAACTACGAGAAAGTCGGTCTGAGATTTAGCTCCCAAAAGTCGGAAGTTTTGCTTTATAATTGGAAGAATGACCCTCCTACTAATATCACACTAGGTGATTGTTCAGTAAAACCAGTTGATAAAATAGTATATCTGGGGCTTCCACTAGGTTCCTCATTACAGTATACCCGCTCCCTCCTGATCTCACATCTTGAACGGCGAATATCCAGCTCCTATTATTTGATCGTTAAATCCACTCTGAGATTTAACCGTCCACTACGGGCAAGTATTTACAACGCTACCGCTGTGCCACATATATTATATGTAACCCCTTTCTGGAATTTATTGGCAAACCGTGAAAAGTCTAAAATCCGCTCTGTATTTTTCCGTTTTGCAAAGTACCTACTAAAATTGCAACCTTGGACAAAAAATAGTTTTCTGATTCGGCGCTATAACCTAGCGGACCCAAATCTAGCTGTTGAGACACTTATTAGCCAGCAAAAAAAAAAACCAGCAATTCCAAAGCACGCGTGGGCAATTTTGGTTTTTTAATTTTCCCTTTTGTTTCCTTTTTTTTTTTTTTTTTTTTTTTTTTTTTTTTCCTTTCAAAAGTTGTTGTGTTTTTTGCTATTTTCGAAGAAGTTGTTGTTTCTGTTGTAATCTTTGAGTATGCTATCTTTCAGTTTCCACTTTTCGTACTATTTTGTATACTATTTAAGAAGTTGTTGCTTTTGTTATTATTATCGTTTTGTTCCCTCTTTTCGTATTTTTGTATACTCTGTCATTGTACATTTATTGTATACGACGGGTTTTCAATATATATTATATTATATATATATAGCGTTATTTTGAGACTTAAGCTTTTATTTTAGTTTGTTTTCCTCTGTAACTGACAAGATTATAATCTAGTTGTAAACCGAGTTTTCACATAGCGTTATTTCGAGACTTTAGCTTTTATTTTAGTTTGTTTTCCTCTGTAACTGACAAGATAATAAGTTAGTTGTAAACCCAGTTTTCACATAGTGTTGATTTAGTTTGTTTTCCTCTCTAACTGACAAGATAACAAGCTAGTTGTAAACCGAGTTTTCACACAGCGTTATTTTGAAACTTTAGCTTTTATTTTAGTTTGTTTTCCTCTGTAAGTGACAAGATAATAAGCTAGTTGTAAACCGAGTTTTCACATAGCGTTAGCGTTTATATTAGTTTGTTTTCCTCTGTAACTGACAAGATTATAATCTAGTTGTAAACCGAGTTTTCACATAGCGTTATTTTGAGACTTTAGCTTTTATTTTAGTTTGTTTTCCTCTGTAAATGACAAGATAACAAGCTAGTTGTAAACCCAGTTTTCACATAGTGTTGTTTTAGTTTGTTTTCCTCTGTAACTGACAAGATAACAAGCTAGTTGTAAACCGAGTTTTCACATAGCGTTATTTTGAGACTTAAGCTTTTATTTTAGTTTGTTTTCCTCTGTAACTGACAAGATAATAAGCTACCTGTAAACCGAGTTTTCAAACAGCGTTATTTTAGTTTGTTTTCCTCTTTAACTGACCAGATAACAGGCTAGTTGTAAACAGAGTTTTCACATAGCGTTATTTTGAGATTTTAGCGTTTATATTAGTTTGTTTTCCTCTGTAACTGACAAGATAATAAGCTAGTTGTAAACCGAGTTTTCACATAGCGTTATTTTAGTTTGTTTTCCTCTGTAACTGACAATAACAAGCTAGTTGTAAACCGAGTTTTCACATAGCGTTATTTTGAGACTTGAGCTTTTATTTTAGTTTGTTTTCCTCTGTAACTGCCAAGATAATAAGCTAGCTGTAAACCGAGTTTTCAAACAGCGTTATTTTAGTTTGTTTTCCTCTTTAACTGACAAGATAACAAGCTAGTTGTAAACCGAGTTATCACCTACCGTTATTTAAGTTTGTTTTCCTCTGTAACTGACCAGATGACAGGCTAGTTGTAAACAGAGTTTTCACATAGCGTTATTTTGAAAGTTTAGCGTTTATATTAGTTTGTTTTCCTCTGTAACTGACAAGATAATAAGCTAGTTGTAAACCAAGTTTTCACATAGCGTTATTTTAGTTTGTTTTCCTCTGTAACTGACAATAACAAGCTAGTTGTAAACCGAGTTTTTACATAGCGTTATTTTGATACTTGAGCTTTTATTTTAGTTTGTTTTCCTCTGTAACTGACAAGATAATAAGCTAGCTGTAAACCGAGTTTTCAAACAGCGTTATTTTAGTTTGTTTTTCTCTTTTCTGACAAGATAACAGGCTAGTTGTAAACAGAATTTTCACATAGCGTTATTTTGAGATTTTAGCGTTTATATTAGTTTGTTTTCCTCTGTAACTGACAAGATAATAAGTTAGTTGTAAACCGAGTTTTCACATAGCGTTATTTTAGTTTGTTTTCCTCTGTAACTGACAATAACAAGCTAGTTGTAAACCGAGTTTTCACATAGCGTTATTTTTAGACTTGAGCTTTTATTTTAGTTTGTTTTCCTCTGTAACTGACAAGATAATAAGCTAGCTGTAAACCGAGTTTTCAAACAGCGTTATTTTAGTTTGCTTTCCTCTTTAACTGACAAGATAACAAGCTAGTTGTAAACCGAGTTATCACCTACCGTTATTTAAGTTTGTTTTCCTCTGTAACTGACCAGATAACAGGCTAGTTGTAAATAGAGTTTTCATATAGCGTTATTTTGAGATTTTAGCGTTTATATTAGTTTGTTTTCCTCTGTAACTGACAAGATAATAAGCTAGTTGTAAACCAAGTTTTCACATAGCGTTATTTTAGTTTGTTTTCCTCTGTAACTGACAATAACAAGCTAGTTGTAAACCGAGTTTTCACATAGCGTTATTTTGAGACTTAAGCTTTTATTTTAGTTTGTTTTCCTCTGTAACTGACAAGATAATAAGCTAGCTGTAAACCAAGTTTTCAAACAGCGTTATTTTAGTTTGTTTTCCACTTTAACTGACAAGATAACAAGCTAATTGTAAACAGAGTTTTCACATAGCGTTATTTTGAGATTTTAGCGATTATATTAGTTTGTTTTCCTCTGTAACTGACAAGATAATAAACTAGTTGTAAACCGAGTTTTCACATAGCGTTAGCGTTTATATTAGTTTGTTTTCCTCTGTAAATGACATGATAACAAGCTAGTTGTAAATCGAGTTTTCACACGGCGTTATTTTGAGATTTTAGAGTTTATTTTAGTTTGTTTTCTTCTGTAGCTGATAAGATAACAAGCTAGTTGTAAACCATGTTTTTACAAAGCGTTTTTTTTGAGATTTAAGCGTTTATTTTAGTTAATTTTCCTCTGTAAATGACAAGATAGCGAGCTAGTTGTAAACCCAGTTTTCACATAGCGTTATTTTGCGATCGATTATAGCGTTTATATTAGTTTGTTTTCCTCTGTAACTGACAAGATAATAAGTTAGTTGTAAACCGAGTTTTCACATAGCGTTATTTTAGTTTGTTTTCCTCTGTAACTGACAATAACAAGCTAGTTGTAAACCGAGTTTTCACATAGCGTTATTTTGAGACTTGATCTTTTATTTTAGTTTGTTTTCCTCTGTAACTGACAAGATAAAAAGCTAGCTGTAAACCGAGTTTTCAAACAGCGTTATTTTAGTTTGTTTTCCTCTTTAACTGACAAGATAACAAGCTAGTTGTAAACCGAGTTATCACCTACCGTTATTTAAGTTTGTTTTCCTCTGTAACTGACCAGATAAAAGGCTAGTTGTAAACAGAGTTTTCATATAGCGTTATTTTGAGATTTTAGCGTTTATATTAGTTTGTTTTCCTCTGTAACTGACAAGATAATAAGCTAGTTGTAAACCAAGTTTTCACATAGCGTTATTTTAGTTTGTTTTCCTCTGTAACTGACAATAACAAGCTAGTTGTAAACCGAGTTTTCACATAGCGTTATTTTGAGACTTAAGCTTTTATTTTAGTTTGTTTTCCTCTGTAACTGACAAGATAATAAGCTAACTGTAAACCAAGTTTTCAAACAGCGTTATTTTAGTTTGTTTTCCTCTTTAACAGACAAGATAACAAGCTAATTGTAAACAGAGTTTTCACATAGCGTTATTTTGAGATTTTAGCGTTTATATTAGTTTGTTTTCCTCTGTAACTGACAAGATAACAAGCTAGTTGTAAACCGAGTTTTCACATAGCGTTATTTTGAAAGTTTAGCGTTTATATTAGTTTGTTTTCCTCTGTAACTGACAAGATAATAAGCTAGTTGTAAACCAAGTTTTCACATAGCGTTATTTTAGTTTGTTTTCCTCTGTAACTGACAATAACAAGCTAGTTGTAAACCGAGTTTTTACATAGCGTTATTTTGAGACTTGAGCTTTTATTTTAGTTTGTTTTCCTCTGTAACTGACAAGATAATAAGCTAGCTGTAAACCGAGTTTTCAAACAGCGTTATTTTAGTTTGTTTTTCTCTGTTCTGACAAGATAACAGGCTAGTTGTAAACAGAATTTTCACATAGCGTTATTTTGAGATTTTAGCGTTTATATTAGTTTGTTTTCCTCTGTAACTGACAATATAATAAGTTAGTTGTAAACAGAGTTTTCAAATAGCGTTATTTTAGTTTGTTTTCCTCTGTAACTGACAATAACAAGCTAGTTGTAAACCGAGTTTTTACATAGCGTTATTTTGAGACTTGAGCTTTTATTTTAGTTTGTTTTCCTCTGTAACTGACAAGATAATAAGCTAGCTGTAAACCGAGTTTTCAAACAGCGTTATTTTAGTTTGCTTTCCTCTTTAACTGACAAGATAACAAGCTAGTTGTAAACCGAGTTATCACCTACCGTTAATTAAGTTTGTTTTCCTCTGTAACTGACCAGATAACAGGCTAGTTGTAAATAGAGTTTTCATATAGCGTTATTTTGAGATTTTAGCGTTTATATTAGTTTGTTTTCCTCTGTAACTGACAAGATAATAAGCTAGTTGTAAACCGAGTTTTCACATAGCGTTATTTTAGTTTGTTTTCCTCTGTAACTGACAATAACAAGCTAGTTGTAAAACGAGTTTTCACATAGCGTTATTTTGAGACTTAAGCTTTTATTTTAGTTTGTTTTCCTCTGTAACTGACAAGATAATAAGCTAGCTGTAAACCGAGTTTTCAAACAGCGTTATTTTAGTTTGTTTTCCACTTTAACTGACAAGATAACAAGCTAATTGTAAACAGAGTTTTCACATAGCGTTATTTTGAGATTTTAGCGTTTATATTAGTTTGTTTTCCTCTGTAACTGACAAGATAATAAACTAGTTGTAAACCGAGTTTTCACATAGCGTTAGCGTTTATATTAGTTTGTTTTCCTCTGTAAATGACATGATAACAAGCTAGTTGTAAATCGAGTTTTCACACGGCGTTATTTTGAGATTTTAGAGTTTATTTTAGTTTGTTTTCTTCTGTAGCTGATAAGATAACAAGCTAGTTGTAAATCGAGTTTTCACACGGCGTTATTTTGAGATTTTAGAGTTTATTTTAGTTTGTTTTCTTCTGTAGCTGATAAGATAACAAGCTAGTTGTAAACCATGTTTTTACAAAGCGTTATTTTTGAGATTTAAGCGTTTATTTTAGTTAATTTTCCTCTGTAAATGACAAGATAGCGAGCTAGTTGTAAACCCAGTTTTCACATAGCGTTATTTTGCGATCGATTATAGCGTTTATATTAGTTTGTTTTCCTCTGTAACTGACAAGATAATAAGTTAGTTGTAAACCGAGTTTTCACATAGCGTTATTTTAGTTTGTTTTCCTCTGTAACTGACAATAACAAGCTAGTTGTAAACCGAGTTTTCACATATCGTTATTTTGAGACTTGATCTTTTATTTTAGTTTGTTTTCCTCTGTAACTGACAAGATAATAAGCTAGCTGTAAACCGAGTTTTCAAACAGCGTTATTTTAGTTTGTTTTCCTCTTTAACTGACAAGATAACAAGCTAGTTGTAAACCGAGTTATCACCTACCGTTATTTAAGTTTGTTTTCCTCTGTAACTGACCAGATAAAAGGCTAGTTGTAAACAGAGTTTTCATATAGCGTTATTTTGAGATTTTAGCGTTTATATTAGTTTGTTTTCCTCTGTAACTGACAAGATAATAAGCTAGTTGTAAACCGAGTTTTCACATAGCGTTATTTTAGTTTGTTTTCCTCTGTAACTGACAATAACAAGCTAGTTGTAAACCGAGTTTTCACATAGCGTTATTTTGAGACTTAAGCTTTTATTTTAGTTTGTTTTCCTCTGTAACTGACAAGATAATAAGCTAACTGTAAACCAAGTTTTCAAACAGCGTTATTTTAGTTTGTTTTCCTCTTTAACAGACAAGATAACAAGCTAATTGTAAACAGAGTTTTCACATAGCGTTATTTTGAGATTTTAGCGTTTATATTAGTTTGTTTTCCTCTGTAACTGACAAGATAACAAGCTAGTTGTAAACCCAGTTTTCACATAGTGTTGTTTTAGTTTGTTTTCCTCTGTAACTGACAAGATAAAAAGCTAGTTGTAAACCGAGTTTTCACATAGCGTTATTTTGAGACTTAAGCTTTTATTTTAGTTTGTTTTCCTCTGTAACTGACAAGATAATAAGCTACCTGTAAACCGAGTTTTCAAACAGCACTATTTTAGTTTGTTTTCCTCTTTAACTGACAAGATAACAAGCTAGTTGTAAACCGAGTTATCACCTACCGTTATTTAAGTTTGTTTTCCTCTGTAACTGACCAGATAACAGGCTAGATGTAAACAGAGTTTTCACATAGCGTTATTTTGAGATTTTAGCGTTTATATTAGTTTGTTTTCCTCTGTACTGACAAGATAATAAGCTAGTTGTAAACCAAGTTTTCACCTAGCGTTATTTTAGTTTGTTTTCCTCTGTAACTGACAATAACAAGCTAGTTGTAAACCGAGTTTTCACATAGCGTTATTTTAAGACTTAAGCTTTTATTTTAGTTTGTTTTCCTCTGTAGCTGACAAGATAACAAGCTAGTTGTAAACCAAGTTTTTACATAGCGTTATTTTGAGATTTTAGCGTTTATTTTAGTTTGTTTTCTCTGTAGCTGACAAAATAACAAGCTAGATGTAAACCGAGTTTTCACAAAGCGTTATTTTGAGATTTTAGCGTTTATTTTAGTTTGTTTTCTTCTGTAGCTGATAAGATAACAAGCTAGTTGTAAACCATGTTTTTACAAAGCGTTATTTTAGAGATTTAAGCGTTTATTTTAGTTAATTTTCCTCTGTAACTGACAAGATAGCGAGCTAGTTGTAAACCAAGTTTTCACATAGCGTTATTTTGCGATCGATTATAGCGTTTATTTTAGTTTGTTTTCCTCTGTAACTGACAAGATAACAAGCAAGTTGTAAACCGAGTTTTCACATAGCGTTATTTTGAGATTTTAGCGCTTATTTTATTTTGCTTTTCTCTGTAAATGACATGATAACAAGATGGTTGTAAACCGAGTTTTCACATAGCGTTATTCTGAGATTTTAGCGTGTATTTTAGTTTGTTTTCCTCTGTAACTGACATGATAACAAGCTAGCTGTAAACCGAGTTTTCACATAGCGTTATTTTGAGATTTTAGCGTTTAGTTTAGTTTGTTTAATATTTATTATTTTATTCATAAATGGATAGACAGTGAAATTATGGTTAATATGGCAAAATGATACAATTTACATGCCATTTCTCTGGATCAGCTGACAAGGGCTTATACTACGGTCTCTTAAAGAGTAATTAGCTTTCTTCTATAAAAAAGGACTCATTTTGCAAATGGGGATCTTACCATCCGCTTCCAAGAATGCTTCCAGGATTTTTTTTTTTTTGGGGGGGGGGGGGTGAGGGGGTACAAAAAACTTTAGAAACGCATCAAAAATTTGTTTATGTTCATTTTTGTTACGTGTTTAAGAGTCGGACAAACCTTTCGGGGGGAGGGAGCCATATATGGTTACTGGATAACCATATATGGGTATTTTTTCATTAAAAATTGAATTTCATTTTTTTTCTTACTTTTAAAGACATATATGGTTGTCTAGGCCATACAAGGGGAGGGGGAGGGTAGGGTGTTTGACGCCCTCCCCTAAATGTTTGCCCAACTCGAAAAGCGTAACAAAAAGCCATAAAAATGCCTTTCTTCCATCGAAAAAAACAGCACCCCCTCCCATACAAAAATCCTGGATACGGCCCTGATGGTTATGCAAGTTTCCACTTAAAAGGTTCAAACAGTCAGATTCCATTTTCACTGGCCTTGGCACACTATTTACCCTAGTATTACCTAGAGATTTACCTACATATCACAGTGTTTGATTCCCAGATATGCTGGGAATTGAAAGCAAAGAAGGCATCTTATTAACCCAGACTGATGACATAGTCCGACGCTGGAAGGAGCATTTTAGCGAGGTACTAAATCAGATACCTCCCAAAACTACTTTAAATATCCTTGAAGAACCATTGTTCAATCTCGGAGTATGTTCCGGACCTCTCATGCTTAGTGAAGTCAAGGAGGCCCTAAAGACTTTGAAAAACGGAAAGGCTGCACGCAATGATGGCATACCACCAGAATTACTGAAGTATGATAGAAGCACCCTAGCCGAACCCATATTTGAACTTCTTTCCCGTGTTTGGGATGAAGAAAAAGTCCCTAGTGAATGGTGGAAGGCAGTACTTGTAAAACTCTTCAAAAAGGGACAAAAGACTAAGTGTGATAATTGAAGAGGTATTGCTTTACAGTCTGTTGGCAGCAAAGTCCTGTGCCAAATAATTCTTAACAGGATTCAGAGTAAAGTGGAGAAAGTTCTGAGAGATGAGCAGAACGGATTCCGCCAGAGTAGATCATGTTGTGACCTGATATTTAGCCTGAGAGTCCTGCTGGATGAATCCAATGAATGGCAAGTTCAGCTACTTATAGTATTTATAGATTTTATCAAAGCCTTCGACTCGATACACCGCGGAACTATGTGGAAGATAGTGCATTATGGAATTCCGACCAAAATTGTAAATATAATTAAAGCGCTATATCATGATATCATGTGTGCAGTACAGACAGAGGGTGGCCTAACGGAGTGGTTTTTTGTTCAGTCAGGTGTAAGGCAGGGCTGCATTCTATCACCATTAATGTTTGCCAAAGTGATAGATTTTGTTCTCCGTGGATGCAGTTTTAGTGGCGGTCTACAGTTAAATCCACTGAGAGAACTCAATGATGGTGATTTTGCTGACGATGTTGCACTTATTACCCACGACCCAGAAGATATGCAACGCAACATTAATGAACTCGGTCGTATGGCAAATGTACCGTGAGTAATATGTGATATATTTAAAATATAAAAAAAATTAAATTCTTTACTTCTAAGGATACTTCCGATATAAATGCCTCGTAGCATTTCAGACGTTTTGTTTTACAGATATAAAGTTTGGAAAATCTACCGGTTAAATTAAGGCATTAATCAAGGAAGAGGGTTTTGAATTTCCTGAAAATACTTGGCAATAAAAAATCACGAGATACAAAGTTTCACAGGAAGTTTCAAGTTATCATGGGAATATGAATGTCTAATCATCAAAATATTGAAAATAAATTATTGGACAGTCAGTTAGTATAATGATTTTAGTTTGTAAACATGATGACTAAGTAGCGGGCCCTCCACAGGAGTTGGGCCAATCATGAAATAGCTCTCACGGGACAGAATCAGGACTTACGATATACAGTGATGAAAAGTATTTTTCGCGTCATTATTATAGGTATTATTATAAGAGAGACATTATGTTCCTACCATTCTGCGATACACTCTGAAGTTATCATTCTGATTGTATTACTTATATATGTTGCTGTATAGGCTACATGAAAGCGTAAGTTTCAATAAATCTATTACCTTTCTATTTGCGTTGTTTCATTTATATACCTTTATCTCGCCACACAGTAGATAAGTAGCGCAAATGTCCCCGTTGGAAACATTCCCACAGAATCTGATATCTAATTAACAATAGATGTAATCCACAAGGAGACGACCCAAGGAAGCGCAGCTACACTTCTGGATTGATAGCTGGACAACATGTAACCTAATATAATTACGAGTCTTGTTTTGTCTTATAAGAAGTGGCGAGATCATTTTTCTACCCCTCAATCGTACTTATCCCTTTCCCTCTTTACAAATGGTGCAGCCTTTAGCTGCACAAGTCTATATCAACTTAACGGCTTAAGGTACAACCTGAGAGGTACAAGTGGAGCAATTCCATAACGGCGCAGTTGGTGCGATCCTTAATAATACAACTTAAATCCTTAATGGCACAAGTGACACGGTCACAAGTGGTACAGGGCCGACTACCACACAAAATTCTCCCGGTACACAAATGCTGTCGGACTCTCCATAAATGCTAACAAGACCAAATCAATGTCGAACGCATTCATACCTGACTTTTGGTTAACAACGAGGAAATTGAGGAAGTGAGAGAGTTCAAGTATCTCGGCAGCATTCTTACGCAAGATGCCAATTCCGAAAGAGAAATACTGTGCCGAATAGCATTGGCTGGGTCTGCTTTCAGCTACCTTAGAAATATTTGGAGAAATAATAAATATTCACAGAAGCTAAAGCTTAGAAACTTGGAGCATCACTGCTCAGCTAGAACGACGACTCCAGGCATTCGAAAACAATTGCCTAAGGTCTATCCTAAATATACATTGGACGGAAAGAATACGGAATGATGAAATCTATCGTATGACAAATCATACCCCCATCCTTGATTTCATTAGAAAGCGGCGATGGATGTATTGGAGGCATATGGTGCGAATGGGGGATGGAAGGCTGCCGCACGACGCATGGTGTTGGACACACCCGGTCTCCGCAAATCAGGGACACCGAAAATGACCCTTGGCAGGTCGCTAAAGAAGGAGGCGAAGCTGGCGAGGTCCTCGTTGGAGGATCTATGAAGGCTCAGGACAGGTCGTCGTGGCGAACCACTGTTGCTGCCTTATGCACCTCCAGGCGTAGGAGGACCTAAGTCTAAGTAAGTAAGTTTCGGTAATTTCATATTCAAAATAATAAAATTAGTAAATAAAACAGTAATTCAAAAATATTTTAGGACTTTCAGGGTACTCACATCCAGTGTATATCCTACTGTTCATTTTATTGTTGTATAGAAGTAGTATTCAATATAATTATTAGAGCTTTCTTTATTAGAGCTATCGAAGAGCCTGTTGTAATTGTTCAATTAGTATTTGTCTTTTCGACTTTCATTATTATTTTTATTAGTGCTTTTTAATCGGTATTTTTTCTGTTTTATTTTCTTACATTTAATTACAAAGAAATGTGTATTCATAGTGCGAGTCGGCGCATTTCACCCAGAAAAATCGCCTCCCCCGGCGTATATTGGTGTTAAAGTGTATGTGTTAATACTTGTAAATCAGTTTGTCCCGATTTTTCAGCTTGAGAATCCAAATATTGGATTGCAAGTAAAATATTGCACAAGATTTGATTATTTAGTGAAAATCTTCGATGAACTTACCCAACCACATCCCCCCCCCCCCCCAAAAAAAAAAAACTCAACTCCTTCATCTTAACGTTCAACGCATGGCAAATTTTCAGCCGGTATCTTCTACTAGCTAGGCCTTCTTCTTTCAGATGTATTTTGTTTCCATGGTAGTCTTACATTTTTGAGGCGGAATCAGCCCTCCTTATTTGGGAAAGGTGCTTCCCAAAATTCCCAATTCCAGGGAATTTTGGCAAGCAACTTGCCATAATATTAGAGGATACAACGTTTTCATAACGACGCTTCAATAGATTTGACTCGAATCAACTTTGATTATATAACACAGCTCAATTTTTTCAGCTGATGCATGCCAAGATTGAAAGAAAAAAGATATGACTAGTTAAGGACTAGTTTTGAAAACATTGAGTCATTTTTTGAAAATATTTTTCCAACTCAAAACATTTCTCCAACTCAAAACATTTCTCCAACTCGTAGATTGGTCTAAAAACTGCACGTAAAAAAAAGCAAAAAACCCTTATCTGAAATTGTAAGGGAAGTAAAACCCCCTTTTCCATCATTCTTTTGATAAATCCCTTCCGAAAAAAAAAATTTGCCCCCCCCCCCCCCAAAGAAAAAAAAATCCTGGATACGACCAGCCTAAAACACAACTTTATTATGTTTCACATGCTCTCAAAAACCTGATCTTATACCCAATTCCTTAACTCTTAGACCAGTGAGCATGTATACACACATAGATCAAGAGGTATGGGGACTTCCAAAGGCACTGAGGGAACTAGACCGGCTGAATTTTAATCCTGATATAATCTAAAAAAAAAATTTTACATGTATATTTATAGCAAATTTTTTTCCAAATAAACGAATCGAACAGATCGTAGTAACGAACTGTAAGTAAGGAGCGACGTGGCTCAATAGTAACCGAAACTCTAACAAACGGTGTTTTGATACCGATAGATACATCAAAAGAATTGGCTTGTTATTCTGATTTCAAATATATAAATTTCATTAAGTTGTAGTGTTTTATATCAAAAGCTACGAGCGTGAGAAAAATTTGCCAAATTTTCCAAAAGGGGGGAAACACCCCCTAAAAGTACAAAAATCTAAATAAAAATCATACCATCAGACTCAGTGTATCAGAGAACTTTTTTCAGAGGTTTCAACCCCTATTTCCAAAAATGTGGAATTTTCGTTTTTTGCCAGAAGAAAGATCACATATGCGTGTTCATCCGTTTGTTTTTCCCAGGGCTAATCATATCGACCCAGTGGTCCTAGAATATCGTCATTTGAACGGAAAGGAATATTTCTAGTACCCCTTTTCAGTGACCAAAAAGATTGAAGGGCAACTAGGCCCTCTCCCCGTCCCCTGTGTTTCCCAAAACCGTCCGATCAAATTTCCGAGATAGCCATTTCATTCATCATCGTTGAAAGGCCCTAAAACTATGCCTTAGAATATAACACCCCCCCCCCCCCAAAGCCCCAGGATAAAGTTCTTTATTTCCCCATTGTTTACACATAGTATTTGTTATTGGGAAGTATATATATACATTTTCGGGTGTGTGGGGGGACAAAATTTCTACTGGGAGTTTTTTCGCGGGGAAAATTTCATGGGGTGGAAAATTTTCAGGGGGTGAACTTATAACGGGAAATTTTACACTGGGGAAATTCGACAGAATTCCTATACAAAATTCTTTTTAGATGTATTACTTTCTCTTTTATCTAGAGGATATTTCCGTGGGGAGGTGGATTTCTCCGTGGAGCTTGGGCCAGATTCCCTGACATTATTTAAAAAAAGGTCAGAAATTAAATACAAAAACAAGTTTTCTAACTGAAAGTAAGGAGCAACATTAAAACTTAAAACGAACAGAAATTATCACGTATATGAAGAGAGTTGCTCCCTTCTCAACACCTCGCTCTTTACACTAAAGATTGAATTTTGTCCCAATTCTTTAAGAACGACTCCTGAAACACAAGGGTCGTTTATCTAGAACAATAAGAAGCTTTTTCAAAAGTACTTAAAAAACTTTAGCGTAAAGAGCGAGGTGTTAAGGAGGGGGCAACCCCTTCCATATACGTGTTAATTTCTGTTCGTTTTAAGTTTTATTGTTGCTCCTTACTTTCAAACAACAAAGCAAATATGTTGACTTGAATAAACAAGAAAAGTGGCTTGAATACATGTCTTGTCATAAGTTTTAAAAACAAGATTCGAATCGAGATTAGAAAAAAAAACAACTAATTTTCCAAACTTTCCCAAAGGCGAAGGAAATAAAATGAAAAATACCTCATCTGGGGACTGGGCAGCAGTTGATATAAAATCTTCTACAATTTCTTCTTCACTTTGTTCAAGTTCCTAAAAATGAGGTAAAAATAAGTAGGTAATTTGTTCTAAAGGCGCTAAAGTAAAAACATAAAAGCCTGTATATAAAAAGGGTTAATTTTGGATAAAATGTACCTTTCTCATAAAACTCCTTTCTCATAAAACTCCTCTCTAAAAAATTCAAAAATACAATGCATTAGACTCAAATCTGAGAACAACCAGTGTACCCTCTCAAACGTTTCTTTTCCATTACTTATTATATAACGATAGCGATAAATTTACCTAACAAAAATGGGAATTCGTTATATATAATTACTTATATATAATAATAATTATCTGCCGTTAGCGAGACTCAAGTCCATGGACTCTTTCACTCTAAGCAGGTACTCTGCCATACTCGGCTAATGCGAAAGTACTGTTCATGGACAAAAACATGTCAGGTTCTCGGAGCGTTGTCTGGTGTGATCTTGTCTTCAATAGGAATACATATTTTCTAGTTTCTCTATTAAAACCTAGGTAATAAACATGTTCTTTAGATATTATTTTCTAGCAGACGAATGTTACGGTAACCAAGCCAAGGGACAGAGCCACAAACTGTTTCGGATTTCTCAAAACCAGCCATTTAAACATTTGCCTCTCAATTAATTGGACTATCTGTCTTGGCTTTTCTCTGTCTACAATTAGCCATGTAATGATGTTGATGCAACCTGCAAGATACTTGATAACTTCAAATCAATATCAACTGATTTTGAAGAAAGTTACATATTGAATCAATAGCCTGTATCAAAATTTTTGATTTTGATACATCTATTAACAGTGTATTGGAAATTATTGGGGTTTTCCCAGAGGAGCAGAATGTAGCCGCTTGCAGAGGTGTTGGTACTTGTATGATATAGCCCCGACCTAATTTTCTTCATCTAATTAAAACCTTACATGTTTCTCTGACGCTCAATAGTTTCCCTATTAAAACCCAGGTAATAAAAATGTTCTTAAGATATTGTTTTCTAGCATATTCTAGAATGTGACGGTAACCAAGCCGAGGAACAGAGCCACGAACCAATTGGCATGAAAACAGAACCACTTGGCATGAAAACAGAGCGAAGTTTGCAGATGATTTGTTATTGCTAGTACTTCATAAGCTAGGATCCATGATTAGTACGGATGGCATAATTCGCCGTTTGGAGGCTGACTGTGAAGATAAACGGCTTTCAATTAATAGGAAAAAAGGTCAGCACTTATGAGAGTCTCGTTTTTGAAAAAAAAAAATCCTAGTCAAAGTGATATAAATGTGCCAATTGTAAATAATACGGCAATTTTAGGTGTGACTTTTAATTCAAAAATGTCATGGATGGATCATGTAAATAATTGTACTAAGAAGGCGCATATATCGTTGCGTAATATAGTTACAATTCGGCGATTCGGTTTTAGTCATTTTTCACTGTTGAATTTTTATAAACTGTACTTTCGGGAGTATTTTAGAGTATGCTTGTCCTGTGTGGCATCCGGGGCTAAGTAAAGAGCAAAGAAATGACCTTAAGAATGTGCAGGAACGTGCTACCCGTGTGATATTAGGTTCGGAATTCACGAGCTATGATGATAGCCTTAATATCCTAGGCCTAGATGGACTTGATGCCAGCCGCCACCAGCTTACAATGGCCTTTGACAGAAGCTTTTGGAGTCAAGCAGGCATCGAGATTTGCCTCCTGAATCGACACGAACAGGGTTTAATGCAAGGCATCAAAATAAAATCGAGCCTTGTAAGCCCGTGGCTACCAACCGATACAGATTGTCTTTTCGACAGTATTTTGTGTCTCGTTTTAATAAGTAAGTGACAGGGAAGAGTGATTATTTAAATTATACTGTGTCTCATTTAATTCTTGTTACTTGACATAATAGATTCGTATCGTATCGCATCGAACCGTTTCAGATTTCCCAAAACCACTTGTCTAACCGAAGGAAAAAACAGCTTCATTACCACCAAAACGATTGTTACCTAGAAACAAGGCGCGTAAAAAAGACAACAGAACCTTATCGAAGATATGTTGATAGCATCACAGTATCCTTTTTAATGTGACTCATTCATCAATATCATCAATCATGACATCAACGGAACAAGTTAAAATATTTCCCCAAATTGATCGAGCTTCATCTCTTGGAAGTTGCCTAATGGTTTCAAGTGTGATTTCGGCAGACTTTTACAGGGCTGTTTAAGATTTCCGTGTATTGCCTAGTGTTTCATATACATTTTTTGACCAATTTTAGATTCTGGAAAAATTTAATTTGTTATATTGATATCATGATTAACAATATTGATGGAAGAGTCACATTAAAAAGGATTACACACACGTTTCCTATTGACTCAATTTTAGTTAGTTACAATACTAAGAAAACATACCCATAACCTTAAATTTTCCGGAAAGAACCAAAACCTGCTTTTTGAATCATTCGAATCCATAAGAAAACGAGAAATACGACAAACATTAGCAGTATTTTCTGCTTAGTTTTTTGTGGTTTTCCTGTCGATCACCATGCTTGACAACCATGGTTGCCAAATACTTTGTTGCCGATCACCATGGTTGCCAATCACCTAGGCTTGGAACCATGCTTGGGTGCCAAATTGCTACCCAATCAATAAGAATTTTAGTTGACCTGTAAGAATCTTTATTTAATTGCCAGGGACATTATTAATGCCCGGGACTTTTTTTTTATAGAAACATTTGGAAAATTGAAGGAGCTACTCCCCCTAGAGCACAAAAAAAAACATTTTCATTAGGAAGTCTGAATTTTATATTTTCTATACTGCAATTTATTACCGAGGTCAAATACTTTATTTAACGAGATAAGAAACTATAACTTCTTCTGGCAAGAATTGTTAAAAAAAAATTCTTCATTCAGTATACACGGTGCTAACGTTAGTATCACGTCTAGAACGTTAAATTTTCAAAAGATTTGAATTTTCAAAAACTGCTATCTATGGAAAATGCAAATTTAAAACTAAGCAAAAGACATCACAAAGTATTAGTAGTACTAGAGTCCCAACTTTGAGATCATCTTAATATATATTTGGATTGTCCACAGAAAACCATCATCTTTTAGAATTTTAATTTATGGACAAATTCTCTATCTTTAGTAAGTGACAAGAGGTTTCGATCATAAGTTTTGCTGAATATTTTTGTTCTAAAAACATAAGACATCAAATTGTGCATTTAAAGTTAAAATTTTGTTTATTTTCAATACGTCATGTCGGGTCAAATGTTTGGAATAATTTACCCGAATTTTTAAAAAAAAGTCGACAAATATGTGTGATTTCCGTAGAGATCTTAAAATAGTCTGTCTCCGGTTGCATGATTTTTGAGGATTGGTTAAATTGAATTTCATTTGCTCTCAAGTTCTACAACAACAACAAAATAATGGAAATAAATTGTTTCATTTTTGTTGGATGGAAAAACGTTTTTTTTGGGTGTGTTGGCAGGTGGAACTAGCTGTTGTTTCGAAGGGCTGTTGCAACCAGGAGCTGGGCAAGTGCAGATTTTTTTTCTCTTTTTTAAATTTTACTCCATGTTTATGGTGTTACTCTATGTAAGCAAAAGCTTAAGGTGGGTGAATTGTTCTGTTGTATTGTTTTTTTAGTGTTTACTGTATGTGTATTTTTGCTGTTGCTTGATCTCTTGAATAATCTTCGTTATTAAATTGAAATTTAATTAAAATTGGAATAAAATCGAATTTAAAAAAATTGAATGAAATAAATTGAAATTTAAATAAAAATTAAAATTGAATTTAAAAAAATTGAATTTACAGAAATTGAACGAAATACAATTGAAATTGAAATAAAAATTGTAATAAAATTGAATTTAAAAAAATTAGACTTACAAAAATTGAATGAAATAAAATTGAAATAAAAATTAAAATTGAAATCAAATTGAATTTAAAAAAATTGAAAAGCCTTCTGCAGAAGTTCAAAACCTAGCACAAGGTCAGAAAACAGTAAAACAGCAAATTTATTTTTAAGGAACTTGAAAATAATACTTGAATAGCTCAAAAATAGTGAATAACACCTGTTTCCTATTTTTTTTTTTTTTAACAACAGAAACTAAAGGATCACAGTTTATCTGTTCCACCCAAGTTGTTTTCTCCTGTTTTTGCCTTTCCAAGGAAACTGATATTTCAGTGGAGAATTTTAAGGGTACGAAAAAAACAATCGGATTCCATTTTCTCTAGTCAATTTCGAATATTACAAAAATTATGAATAACAGGCTGTTTACAGACTACTCGATTTGCTTCTAAAAACAGCCGTTTTCTATTTTTCCGAAAAATTGAAAAAAAAGAACTATAGTTTACCTGTTCTATCCTAGCTGTTTTCTCCTGTTTTTGACTTTCGAAAGAAAACTGAAGCAGGTATTGCAAAAATTCTTAAAAGGAAGGAAAATAAAACAAAACTAATAGAACAATAAAACTAAATTAAATTGAAAATGAAATGATTGAATTTTTGTCTCTATTTGCATAATTCTGCGAAAATCAAGAAAAACAGCCGTTTTGATAACTAGGTATATTTTTTTCCGAAAAAGAACGGTAGTGTTTTTTTCCCGAAAAAACAGAACAGAAAGCAGAAGTAATTTTACCTGTTTTACCATTATTGTTAGCTACTTTTAAAAATTTTCGAAAAGTAGAAAAGAAGTCATAAACAGGTTATCTGTTCTACCCTCGCTATTTTCCTTTGATTAAAAATTTCCTTTGAAAAAAAGGGAAAAACTGGTTATCTGTTTGTGTCCCCGGCTTGATTGTTCTGTTTCTCTTTTTATTAAAAAAGCTGGAATATTCATTGTTTATTTACATTCAAACAACAAAATAGGGGAAAACAAAATCAGACTTTTGCAACATATTATAGGGGCTAAAAAATCAAACACTTAAATTTTTTGGGAAATTTATACAAAATAGTAAATATGGTGAAATTTGGACCAACCTTATTGTCAATAGGAACTTCTCGTGATTCACTATTTTCAGCCATTTCAACAAACTCTTCTGCAGCACTGTGCTGCTCAAGTACTTCTTCAGGGATAGACTGTGCCTAAAAAAGCATTTTATTTCAAATATTTTGAATAAATAATTTTTTTAGTTAAATAAAAAAAATTGTAATGTGAAATATAAAAGATAAAATAAAATATAAATAAGCAAAAACATGTAACTAACAAATTATATAACTTACACAATTATATATAGTTCATAATTATATACGTTTATATTATATAACAAAATATATATATATAAAAAAAACGTGAGTAGACGAAAAACTTGTTTTTTTAATATAATTTCTGATCGTTTTTAAACAATGCCGGGAAATCTGGCCCCACCTCCATGGAGAAATCCTTCGCCACCGAAAGATCCTCTAGATCTAGACCAGGCCTTTCTAAACTATGGGTCGCGACCCCCAATGGGGTCGCGTAGCAAAATCATGGGGTCGCAAGAGATTTCAAAGTCAAATATTTAAATATTAAAGTCAAATATTTATAACATACCACAAGAAATTACGTATGTTGTAAAGTTGATGAATTTTTAAAGACTGAAGGTCTAGAATGGAAAAATTGCTGTGGAATATGCACAGATGATGCAAGAGCGATGACCGGCAAAAACATTGGTTTTAAATCATTTTTTCAATTATGACCATATGACAATTACTAATTATGACCATATAACTGTTACTCACTGCTTTATTCAGTTCTTGGCCCTTGCAGCCAGGCCCTTGGCCCTTGAATCATGAGGCCCTTGCAGCAAAAGAATTAGCACCATAATTGAACGATGTGCTTCAGAATGCTGTTAAGATTATAAATTTTATTATGAGCCATGCCCTTAACAGTCACTTATTTTCAAATCTTTGTAAGGATATGGATTACGTCTATACAACTTTATTATTGCATGCAGAAGTAAGATGGTTCTCAAGAGGTCAAGGTTAAAGATTATTATTATTATTAAAAGACGGAATTGAAATATTCTTAGCCGAATGAAAATGTGAACTTGCTGCTTTTCTTCACAATGAGTTATGGCTGTCCAAGCTGTGTTATTTGTCGGATATCTTTGCGAAATTCAACGATCTCAACTTGTCTCTTCAAGAAAAAAATCGCGATATATTTATATTATATTTTTATAAATATTTATATTTATATTTATATATATATTTACTTCTAATGAGAAAATTGAAAGTTTTATTAAAAAGATTAAAATTTGGAAATACAGGGTAGAAAAAAGCTTCGAAATATTTTCCAGTTTATAATCGAGATAAACCATTGTAAAACGTGTATTGCAAAAATTACCACAGCATCAAGCTGCCTGGGGCCAACAAACCTACGCACGCTCCTCCTGCATCCCAAACTATTCAAAGCCTCCCTTCTTACACCCTCACAGGAAGTTCCCATTTCCCTTAAATCTTTCCTTAAAAGGAACCCCAGCCGTGCACGACCGTTTTCCGTTTAACCCTAGACAGTTGGCCAAAAAGGACAATCTTTGGCAATCTGTCATCCTTCATCCGGAGAACGTGCCCTAGCCATTTCAACCTTTCTTTCATTATAGCTCTAGAAACAGGATTAAACCATACTTTTCGTAGAGCCTAAAAAACAGTCTAAAAAGTGAATTAAAGTATTCTTTTAATTAATCGTAGATGGAAAAGGCTTTCTGACTGTTAATTCTGTTGCCTCTTCTTTTTCCAATATTGGACTTTCTCTGAATGTTGACAAGTGCGAGTCGCTCTCTTTTAATGTTAAGTCTTCTTCTAGATCACCACTTAGTTGTCAAATTTTTTCTATATCTCTTGTTAAATCTATTAACTGGTTGGGAATCTCGATTACAAGTAATTTACGGTCGTTTCGTTCGTTCTCTGGATTGGGTACTGGGTATAAATTCAAACTCTAGATTGGGTATTCAAAAGTCGCTGCTAACAGAAGTAAATATAACCGTAAATCACTAGTCAATCAATCAATCATCAATCATTTTATTTATAAAAAAAATATTAATAAAAAAAAACTCCCAATATCCACCTCGCCCTCAAATACTACAACAGCTCCCCTATCAGCCTTTAGTATCAAATTCTTTATTGATAAGTGTTCATGGGTCAAATATAAAAGTCTTTACAGCTCAACACCACTTTTCGCTGCCAATACAATATCATCCACAAAAAGGAGGCCAAACAACAATTTTATTTATAGCCCGTCACAAAAATCTGGGCAGAGCCCAGAAAAAGAGACAGAGTAAAAATAAAAAAAAACAAAAAAAGAAATAACAGAAATAGAAACACACAAAACTACAAACAAGGGATAAACAGAAATGACCAAAGATGTGAAGACTTCTGGCATTCAGTAGAGAAATCACAAATGCGGTTTTCAATAACACCAGCTGGGTTTACCAATTGATACTTTCTTTACAGAAAAGAGATACTTGTCCAATTTGGAAGCTCCATCAAATACTTTGCAAATTTAAAATAAAGGCGATAAACTTGCTTTCTCTTACCACAATTAAAAAAAGACCAAACAGGAGCAAGGGCAAGTAGGTGAGGAACTGTTAGGCTGTTATATAGCTGAGAACGGTGAGCTCTATTCATATACGATACGTTTGGAGCCAGGGAGGCATACGCAGCCCGGATCTTGCTAGCATTGTTTTTCATTGCCAGGTTTACAGTTTCTTTCAGGTTTGTTCCAATAGGCATGCCCAGGTAAGTAAGGCTGCTAGGTAAAGGAACCTCAGAGCCGGAAAGACTTATTGAATTTCTATTTCCTTTATAGTTGAATGGTAGAACAACTGTTTTATTAGTAATAAAGCTCAAAGCAATGTGTTCATACTCATCTTGGAGAAGCTCAAAAGTTAAAAAGCATCCTTGGAGAGTGCAGGAAAGGTTCAGTAAGTCATCCGCAAACGTAACTAACGAAGGATCAACTCCTTTGAAGATAAATGTACAGTTCAACTTATCCTGAGCACCAGTAACACAATTATTAAACAAAACTGGAGAAGTCAGAGCTCCTTGGCGTACACCTTTCTAAATCGTAAATAGTTGACTACCATCTTTAATTCCAGTCTTCAGATTTCTATACATGTATCTTAAACAAGTAATTATCGCAGCATCAGTACCTTTCAAATGGGCCTCAAGCAAAACCTGTGACTCGACCTACTGTACTCGACCTACTGCGACCACTGTGTCTTATTTTTATCTGGTTTGCTTCAAATTTTCCTCAAAAAAGATATTTGAGCTCTCCGCTCATCGTATTTTCAGTATTTGAGATTATTACTTTATTTGCCCCCATGGTATAAGAATAGAAAAATAGTGCTGAATTTTAATGCTCCAGATATAACGGTAAAACTTGCCTTGCTATATCAAGGGTTGTCCTAGTCTGCTATTTCTAAGTTTCAGCCATTTTAGGGTCTTGTCCCATGTTTTTCTTCTAGTTGATTGTTTATTTTAGTCTCTTTTTTCTTTTGTACTTCATTACTCCACTTTTGTCTTCTTGTTTATAGTGGGTTAAAAATAAATTATTATTATTAAAACAAAGCCTATTTATCATAAATAAATAAAATGAGCGTTAATCCAATGTATATGCCCTAAACTAAACGGTATTTTAACAAAACTCGAATTCATTTACGTTAAGAAATTTTGTACCTATTACTTTTCAGAATAGCTTGTAGTTTCACTGTTCCCCCTAAAAAATGCCTGTACGTGCAAATAATTCGAATATAGATGGGGGGGAGGACATACAATATATTTTCCAATGTTTAGGAAGGACAAATTTGTCGTTTTTTTCAATTATTTTCAAAAAAATACAAGAAGGCCTATGATCTGTTTATGATCGACAGATGTTGCGACGTTAGAATGTTTGCCGCCCAGTGTGTCCGCGACGGAGTAGCAACAGCAAAAAAAGCTTGGTAAAAAAACGTTAAGTGTGTACCGGCCCTTAGACTGGGTAATAATACATTAGCTCCAGAGACCAAATGATATTGCTTTCTGAAATTGATTAAATGGAAAGATTACACAAACTATTTATTAAAAGAGAGTTAAAGAGCAAAAAGAGAAAAGAGAAATATAAAAAAAGAAAATAGAATATGTAAATAAGGTGATATACTGTAAGAGAAGGGCTGGTCAAATACCAATCTATCACTCAATCATAAACACCTCACAACGAAATTAATCAGCACAATTAACAATTCAGACGCTTTCTTTCGCCCTGCTGTGTATCCAGTAAGAATCACAATTCATATCCAAACTTGTTTATTCCAACCTTTAGGTAGTATTGCCCGATGAAAACTACAAGGCGCCATAAAATATGTCACTAAAATATGTAAAATACCGATAAAATACGTAAAATGCACAAATCACGTAAAATAGGTAAAATACTAATTTTACGCGGGTCCGCAAAATACGGTAAAATACGTAATCTTCCGAATTTCGCCGTGATCAACTTCACAATTCACAACACTAATAATAGGTGAGAGAATTGATCTATATACTAACAAGGATTTTGAACTCTTAATCAAAGGCTTAATATTCGTCCTTTTGAAGAATTTCCCCACCGGGATAAGAACTGGAAATCAATTATCACCGTTATCGATCAAGATTTTGAAATTACACAACAATTCGTCCTATCTCTTATCGTTCACAATACGCCTCATCACCTCCCTACGCTGTGGGCAAGATCTACTGATAACGTCACTTATTTCACTTTTTCATATTTTATCCCTTTCGCTATATTTTTTCTATTAATTGCAATAAATAAAAATAATTGTTTACTAAAATCTCACCTCAAGTGGTGAATCAACTGGAGTTGAAACAATGCCTTCAACAACGCCTTCGGCAGCATTCAAAGTCTGGTCTTCGAGTCGTTGATCCTACAAAACACATCAAACTGATCAAGTAGTCTTAGGAAGTTAGGATGTTTCTAATCTTCCTAAGGTTAGAAAACTGATCTTAGAAAGTTTCTCACTTAAACAATTATCTTACAGCTACAAGTAAGTTCTCATTATTTCAAGGTACAATTGGGGTTAATTAATAAAAGAGGGAATAAGTAACCTAAAAATACACTGCTCTGTGACAAAACGCACGTCGAGACCATTAAATATATAAAATTTTTCATCAAAAGGCAGTAGGGCTTCCACTTCACTCTTCGGTACAACCACAAGCCAGCTCAATAAATAAAATCAAATAACCTCAACACTAGGGCTCCCCCCCCCCTCGGGACGTAAAAGCACCTCACCTAATTACATTAACAAAAAAATCAGTAAATCTTCGAAGTAAAAAAGAATTGGACTGTTGTTAATCTGTTTGTACAGGCTATACAAATTGGCTAGGTTTACAAATACAAAAAAAAAAAAAAAAAAAAAAAAAAAAAAAAAAAAAAAAATCTTGTCATGGGCATCCCTAAAAAATTGGAAATTACACCCTTATTTCAATTTCCCCCTAATTTCAATTACCTCTTAAATATCTGGATAATTACAACACTAAAATATTGGAAATTGCAACTTAAAAAAAAACTTACCTAAAAATTACACCTTAAATATTGATATTACATCTAATTGATTAAAAAAAAAAAACTACCCGAAAAATAAGTTTTTCAAAGAAAATTAAAGGCCATTTTAAACCTAAGCTCAGCAGATACAAATACCTGTTAAAATTCAAACTAAAAACGACCAGAAATTACTATTAAAGAATAAATGAAACCCAAGACGAACAGAAATTAAGTAAACAATCATAGCAAAAACATACAACAAGTTTTAATATAAAGGAATAAATAGATCTTAAAGCGAGTAATGCTAGATTGAATATGAAAATCTAGCTTAATACGAAAAAAAATATTTTGCTATTGAAGTATAAATGAAACTTAAAACGAACAGAAATTAAATAAACAATCAATGCAAACAAACATAAAATAGATATTAATGTAAATGAATAAATAAATCTTAAAACGAGTGAAACTTAAATTGAATATTCAAATCAAGCTTGAAACGAACAAAAATCACTACAAACAAGAGTTTGGGTATCACCACCTTCTCTCACTGTAAAAGTCTAAAACCTAACAGTCTAAAAGTCTGATGAGCTTTCAGCAATTAATATCATTATCCATTAAATATTCAGTTTAATTTATTAACTCTTTCTAAAGTTGTTCAAGACGAACATAGTTTCACTACAAACAAGAGTTTGGATACTGCCCTTCCCTTAACTGTAAATAAAAACCAAAAGCCTACTGCGTCATTGGCGCTTAACTGAAAACGAGTAATAGTACAAATATTTTATTTTCCAGTTCTTACAGCATTGAAAATAAAAATAAAATTACATTGAAAAAAATTCTTGAACTGATGGATCTTTCAACAATTAAACTACTACTACAACCGAGGTTAAGGTTATTAAGGTAAAGCTTTCAGGGCATGAGGGATTCTGAATTAACGAAAAGGCACTATGCACACACTACTACTAGTAGTAGTACTACTACTACTACTACAGCTACTAGTATTACTATTGCGAAGGCTGAGGTCAGATGAAAACGCAATATGTACATGAAAGCTGCCAAAAGGGCTTATAAGCAATATTCTAAGAACGGCTTAGGGAATTCAGCTGGAAGTTTCAGGACTTGTTGAGTAGGACTTGTTGTGTAGTAATAGTACTACAGCTACTAGTATTGCTATTGCTAAGGCTGAGGTCAGATGAAAACGCAATATGTACATGAAAGCTGCCAAAAGGGCTTATTAGCAATATTCTAAGAACGGCTTAGGGTATTCAGCTGGAAGTTTCAGGACTTGTTGAGTAGGACTTGTTGTGTAGTAATACTACTACAGCTACTAGTATTTCTATTGCTAAGGCTGAGGTCAGATGAAAACGAAATATGTACATGAAAGCTGCCAAAAGGGCTTATCATCAATATTCTAATAACGGCTTGGGGTATTCAGCTGGAAGTTTCAGGACTTGTTGAGTAGGACTTGTTGTGTAGTAATACTACTACAGCTACTAGTATAACTATTGCTAAGGCTGAGGTCAGATGAAAACGCAATATGTACATGAAAGCTGCCAAAAGGGCTTATCAGCAATATTCTAAGAACGGCTTAGGGTATTCAGCTGGAAGTTTCAGGACTTGTTGAGTAGGACTTGTTGTGTAGTAATACTACTACAGCTACTAGTATTACTATTGCTAAGGCTGAGGTCAGATGAAAACGCAATATGTACATGAAAGCTGCCAAAAGGGCTTATCATCAATATTCTAAGAACGGCTTAGGGTATTAAGCTGGGAGTTTCAGGACTTGTTGAGTAGGATATCGAACTGATCAAAAGGTGTTACTACTGCTGTTACTACTATTACTACTACTACCACTACTATTATTACGACCATTAGCACTACAAAAACTAAGGGTATTAAATTAAGGTGAAAATTCCAGGAAATATTGAGGAGGATGTTGAACTATATAAAAAATAATGAACTATATTATATATAAAACTTTAAATCCAAATCCATTTGTTCTTTTCAGTAACCTTGCTTATTATGGTGATTTCTTTTTGATGTTATGAGAAATAAAAAACATATCTCGAAGTAAGAAGTGTTTTCAGTAAAGTTCAAACTACATTCTGGTTTTTAGAGGGCCCAAAGGCCGTTAGTAATTATTCCTCTTTGTGGTAGTTTCTGCTCGTTTTAAGTTTGACTTTGTAACTTATTATAATATCTGTTCCTTTTGGGTTTCATTAATTATTGATAGTTATTTGTAGTCGTTTTAAGTTGAAAATATTATTTGACTTGATTTCTGCTCGTTTTTGGTTTCATGTAGCTCTTTACTTTTCTTTGAAAGACTTCTTTTCTGGAAAAGTATTTTTTTTAATTAATTTGTCTTAAAGTGTCCTAAATACAACATTAAACATAAATAGAAGTTTACAGATTGCATTATTCTTTGCTTTCAGAAAAAGAAAAAGAAAAAAAAATACAAATTTTCTATTTGTAATTTTTTATGTAAGAGCCCTTAGTTTTCGTTCGACTCATAATCCATGAAAAACATGTTAATATCGTCGTTTTAGATTATTTTAGACCATATCTCAAGCTGGAATTTATTTGTCATGTACCCATTGGTCAAAACAAAACAAATCATAAAAAAGCCATATAGTAGTTAAATTAAAAAAAAAAAAAAAAAAAAAAAAAAAAAAAAAAAAAAAAAAAACACCTTGGCGAGTGAAATAAGTATTGGAAACGAACTCGAGCACTTATTGACATTATCCCCAGAAAGGCATCCAAATTTAATTTAATATCTTATTTCAATAGATCAGGGGATAGGTAGTAATTAATTATAGTTAACTGGCAATTACTAGTTACAGTTACTTATTCGTTATAAATTATCTATTTATTTACTTATTTATTACACCAATATGATAGCAGAGTTTACTAAATATTGTTATTATACCTGTTCCTTAATGATAGGTGTAGAAACAGCATCTTCATGCATACCCTTCGGTACTTCAGAGATGTCAACTTCTTCTTGTGGGAGGGATTGGGCCTATAAAAGAAATTCGCATGAGTACGACACGAACTCACTTTAATAGCTTTCTATAATATTTAATCAAACTTGTACCAGAAACTAGAAAGAACAACATGCCTCACCAGCATACAATGAGGGATAAACACCCCTCCTTGCGATAGCCTCCAATATCCACTATAATGATAAGACGTTAGCCTCTATCACTTTTAACAAATTAAACTACTTTCTAATTCAATAATACTTGAAAAATAATTGAGCAATTACTCCAGACCTATTACAGTTGTGACAAAAAAAAAAATTGGATGAAAAAGACAAACCTATGGAGTTTGCGAATTGTTAACGGCAAATAATCACTTCTCAGACTTTATAAAATATTCAATCAAACTCCACAAGGAGACCAGAGAGAACGAATGGGGGATATGTAAACCTTACATATACAAGTTTCAGTTTCTTACTTAAGATAGTGAACTTGATGTAAATATGAAGTTTTGTTTATGGTATGGTAAAGTCAATGAAATATTGAAGTCATGTTGTAAAATGTCAAGGCAGTCTGTTCAAACCGAGACACCAGTTAAACCTTGGATTTCTATAGTACTGATAGCTGCGATAATGAAAAGGAGGTGGTTATTTAAGTATTCTAATGCATCTCCATCTGCCGAAGAGAGGTAAAGAAAATATAACAACAAATTGAATAAGCAACTTCGAAAAGCTAAAATAGAATATTTCAGAGAAGAATTTAAGAAGTTGGAAGGAAATCCTGCGAAGACCTGGAAAACAACCAACTCGGTAATCCACCCAACCCAGAGTTCTGTTGCCACAGTTTGTACCTCATCACCGGAGGAAGCAGCTGATCAGATGTGTGACCACTTTGCGAATATTGGAAAAACTATGGCAGATACAGGATCCTCGTCCTCTGTTGAAGATTATCTTGTTCCGTTTTTACCTATGGCTAGTGATGTTTCTGCTTTTTTGCGTCCGATTAATGTTGAGGAGCTCCGAAATACAGTTTGGAGCATGAAGAGTAATGCCGCAGGTAGTGATTATTTTTCCCTGAAAGTTTTGAAACATGTATTTCCAGTTGCATCAGAGCATTTGGTGTACCTATTTGATCAGTGTATGAAATGTGGTATTTTTCCAGATTGCTTTAAGTCAGCTGAAGTTATTCCGTTATTTAAAGGTGGTGATAAGAATTCTTTCCATGATTATAGACCTATATCTCTTCTCTCAGTGTTATGTAAAGTGTTTGAAAAGATGATAAATGCTAGAATGATTGAGTTTCTGGAATCATGGAGACTTTTAATTCCAACCCAGTTTGGATTCCGAAAAGAAATGTCGACGGATCAGGCCGTTCTGTTTTTGGTAACGTTCGTAAATGATGCCCTGGATGCTGGTTGGAAAGCGGCCTCAGTTTTCCTCGATATTGTGAAGGCCTTCGATTCGGTTGATCATGGTATTCTGCTTGCAAAACTTGATAATTGTGGATTTCGTGGTGCGTTCTTAGGCCTTTAAGGTCTTTCCTTCATAATCGTTCTTTGTATGTGAGTGTTGGAGGTGCCGTATCGGGTACAAAGAAAATGGAATAGGGTGTGCCACAAGGGTCTGTGCTCGGGCCTACACTCGTTTTTAATCTTCATTAATGATTTGTGCGGAGCTGTGGAGGGTTTGTCGTTTGACCTGAAATTTTCCGTTAGTGAAACCATAAAGTTAATTATTGCGCTACTTGCAGATGATGCGCATTTTACAGTGGCAGTGAAGACGGAACTGCAACTCATGGAGAAGCTTATTACAGGTATGAACCAAATTGGGAAATGGACTAGAGCTAACAAACTGAGGTTAAAAAATAACAAATCACAGTTTCTAGTTTACGGAAGAAACCCCAATTACTATCCATGGATTAATGAGCTTAGATTTGTTGATACTACAATCCAGCGACTAAAGACTGTCAAGTACCTTGGTGTACTGATAGATGAATGTTTAAGTTATAGGCCCCATATAGAGTTGTTAAGTAGTAAGATTGCAAGGAAGGTTGGGATTATGAGAAAGCTGAAGAAATTTTTCCCCTATGATGTAATAAGGTCTTTGTATTTTTCTACTGTTCACCCGTACCTTTTGTACTGTAATGTCGTTTGGTCGAGTACTTTCCCAACACCTCTACTTCCGCTTCGTGCGATGCAGAACTCAGCTATAAGAGTGCTTTGTGGTGATAAAAAAGGTGCATCAGTGAGAAGGCGATATGTCGAACGACATATTCTGCCTTTACACGGAGTTTCTAAATTTTATTCAGCTTTGTTTTTGTTTAAGTATGAGCGTGGATTATTGCCACAATGTTTCGGTCAAATGTTCGTGGCTGGATGTAATGTCCATGAATACTCAACCAGAACAGCATCCCAGATAAGACGACCTCAGGCTTTAGCTCGAAGATCATTCTTCTCTATCCGTCATGTGGGACCAGGGTTTTATAATAGTTTACCAAATGAATTATTAGTTGATGATAATATTGCTAGTTTTAGAAGTAGGTTAAAATCTCTGTGTTTTTGGTGAGTATAATATTTCTTAGCGATTTTCTCTTGAGGGGTCTCTCAGTTGTATTTTGAATATTTTTTATTGTGGTTGTGTGAGGGTGGTAGTGAGAAAACAGTGATAATTAGTTATGTTTTTTTTTGTTTTTTTTGGGGGGGCTGCCCTAAGTTGGAGGAGCTTGTTCCGTACTTTTTTTTCTCTCTTTTCTTTTTTTATTTATTGTTTTACGTTGTTGATAGCGATGTATATATCAGGTTTTTTTTTGAAGGGTGTATAGCCTAAACAAGTTTGCTTCTGGTGGTTGATTTATTTATTTGTTTGATTTAAATAAAAACCCTTATCAGTTACATGAGGATAGAATGAGGGATACACCCCCCTCATTGCTATAGCCTCTAATATCCACTATAATGTGAAAACGTTAGCCTTTATCACTTTTAACAAATTAAACTACTTTCTAATTCAATAACACTTGAAAAATAATTTAGCAACTATTCCGGACTTATTACAGTTGTGAAAAAAAAATAACTTGCACGAAAAAAGACAAAACCTATGGAGTTCGCGAATTGTTAAGGGTAAATAATCACTTCTCAGATTGTATATAATGTTTAATCAAACTTACACAGGCGACCAGAGAGAACGAATTGAAAAAAAATATGAGGATACACACCCTACATGAGGATACAACGAGGGATACGCACCCCTCATTGTTGTAACCCCCTAATATCCACTATAATGATAAAAAGTTAGCCTCTATCACTTTTAACAAATTAAACAACTTTCTAACTCAATAATACCCGAAAAATGATTTAGTGGCTACTGCGGACTAATGGTACGATACCACACACGATACCTGATACTCGGTACGATATCACAAAATATCGGTACCACATACGATACCTGATACTCGATACGATACCACAAAATATCGGTTCTCAGCGGTATTATATCAATGAATAAATGCTCCTGGGAAGCATTGATACTTTCCAATCATATATTTTCCCCATTGCCCGAAATGCAGTAACACCATTTAATAACTTAACCGTAAAACTGATTCTAGCCCTGGTACGAAATGTTCATACATAGCGCCGGAATGCGGTCAGGTCCAAATTACGATTATCTATAGTAATCCAAATTGTACACAGAACAATGCCTATGAAATCATTCTTTCGTAAGGCAAATTTAGACACACTAGAATAATAATCTTCCAGCCTGTAAAAACACTTGACCTGACCCTGAAAAAGGATCTGCTTACTTTTTTTTTAAGTAGAAAAGATCTACCGGTCTGTTTTTTGTCCTATTTCTAGATTCATTTGAAGGTTTCTTCTTGAAAACACTTTCAGAAAAATATGACGGGACTGTTGTAGACAATCCAAAGATGATCATTTTTGCTGAGAAAATGCATCTACAATACACTATTATATTTATCTAATATTCCCTCACTGTAACCTTAGCACTACAACCTTTTTACATTATCATTTACAGACTGAAAGACCGTGTCTCTGAAATTGTCAATATCATAACTTCAAACACACTGAAAAACGGTCTGCCAACATCTGGTAGCATTGCTGTTGACCTAAAAAAGCAATAAGTGCACCAACAACCGTTTTTCTTGGTGCCAAAGAACTAGAGCTGCCAAAAGCACCAACAAACATTTTTTTTTTAGGTATATAAAAATGCTGCTTATTGTTTCTTCATTTTTTAGTAGACAAGTCTTTTTAGCTTTATTCAACGCTTTCTTCTCTAAGAAAGTGTTTCAAAAAAGGTACAACAGAGCCGCTGTAAATAACCCAATGATGTTGAGGATCATTTTCGCAGTGAAAAATACATCTATCTCTACTATATATGTTCAATCACTCTACAAGAAATTCAATCATTTAAGCGGCCTGTCAGCCTCTGGGAGCGTTGCTGTTGACCTAAAAATCAAGAAGTGCACCAACAACCGTTTTTCTTGGTGCCAAACTACTAGTGCTGCCAAAAAGCACTCACAACCATTTTTTTAGGTATATAAAAATGCTACTTATTGTTTCCTCATTTTTTAGTAGACAAGTCTATTTAGCTTAATTCAACATTTTCTTCTCGAAGAAAATGTTTTAAAAAAGGTACAACAGGGCTGTTGTAAATAACCCAATGATGTTGAGGATCATTTTCGCAGTGAAAAATGCATCTACCTCAATTATATATGTCAAAATATTTCCTCAATTAAGCGGCACCGCACTGCCCTGTTCCATGACCATTTTTACAGGCTAAAAGACAGTTTCAACAGTGTGTCTGAACTTCCCAATATGGTTATTTAGGACACTCTGGTTTTTCAACCAGTAAGAACCGTTGCTTGGCCAGGGGGGAATATTACTGTTTACAGTTTTTCTTATAAAACGTCTAAGGACCACTTAAAAAAAAAAAAAAAAAAAAAGTATAACAGGGCTGCTGTAAACGCTTCCGATACTAAGGATCATTTTTGAAATGCAAAATGCATTTTGTAAAATCCAAGTAAATGCATTTTGTAAAATCCAAAAAAGTGTTGACATTATTTTATAATCGATGCCAGTTTAGTTGAAAACAATATTTCTTTTGTTTATCCGTAAGGACAAAAATCTTTATTCCTACATTTGATAGATGCCGACATTATCGCCAATTCAATGAAATATTACAATTTCTTCAATACAATATTACACCATATTCCTGGCCGAAAGGCAAAACTTGAGTACGTATGCAAGTAAAGGGGATGTGTTCCAAATATACAGATTTTTTCTTTTCAATTCCCCTAAAATTTTACTATATTTCCCGGAAAATTTGGCTGTTTTTTTTGTGGTTTTCCCAGAATGTGCCCCCTCCCCAAAAAAAACCATATGCAAGAGAAAATGAAACAAAAAAAATTCAAACTAACTTTATCTGGTTCATCGACTGGAGACGAAACAAAATCTTGTGGCGCATCTTCAATTATCTCCGGGACTACTTCTTCTTTTTCTTCTTTAGCAGAGTTTTCTAGATTGGATGCGTCCTGAGATATAGACTGAGCCTGTAATAATGCATTTAAAAATGAATAAAAGTTAGCACGGCCAAGCATTTACAAGATTAACTACATAGATTTCGAGTTGTTGGAAAATTCAAGACGTCAAGGTTCTCGTTTCCTAGGCATAAACAGAAAAACTTTGAGGTACAAGCGTGTGCGGCAAAACAAAAGTTGAACTTTTCAACTTTTAAATCTAATAAAAAGAACCCCGTTTAATGAAACATTTCATCTAGCAAGTTTGCCAGAAAAAATTTTTTTTAGGAAAAAAATCTCGGGAAAGTTTGTACATGCCTACAAAAAAAAAAAAATTGGAAAAAGAACAATTGACAAACATGAACTTAATCTCGTTCCTACTGCTATAAATTAGGCTTAGATAATCGTATAAAAGATAGTGTACAGAGTATTTAAGAAAGGATACGCTTAACAATTCAAAAAAATTAGTTACACTTACAAACAGGGAGGGGGAAGGGAGTACTCCTCCCAAATTCATTCGAGAACCACCATTGAAAGCTTCTGAGACAACCAAATTAAAAAAGACAAGATCCATAACGCTAGTACTTAGCTTCAAGTCTTTTTCGGACAAAAGAAAAGAAAAAAGGGTCTGATTCTTCTAAAGTTTTGGCGGTCTATATATTTTAAAACGTTAGTTGTTATAACACTAATATTCTTTAATTCTTTTTAGTTTCGACTCCAAACAGCGTTGCCAAGTGTATATTATGCTAACCAGTGAACTGGAATCAATGGTATGCAAAAAAAACTGACTCAAAACAAGAACAACGCTCATTGGGATTTACTAAGAGAATAACTCCACTCCCTGTATCTGCGCAATATCTGTGCAACGACACAATTAGTTAGCAACTAGGCTAACACAAAAATTTACAACCAGATAACATTTAGAATTACAACGTCTGAAGTGGCATTAATCCGATTTAGCATTTTCTGCGAAATATGTCAAAAACATTTACAGAAAATTTTGTATACTATGGCGACAGCTTATTGGCTAGATTTGAGCATTTTTTTTAAATATTTAGGCTATTCTGGGTGTTAATCACCCACGTAATAGCCGCAGATCATTAATATTTTTGCCTTTTTTTCTTTTCCTTTTTGCTGTATGCAGTTTTCTTTTTTTTCTAGACTAATTTTCTTTTCTTAATTTCCAAAAATGCTGTCATTTAATTCGATACGATTTCTTCCGAATTCTCTCCCCGAAACGAATTTTGAAAATTTAGTTTATGAAAAGCCAAGCTTTAAAGAGTTTTAAATACTTATTAAAGCTTTAAATACTTTTAAGAGATTTAAAGCTTTAAATACTTATTCCATAGAAACCATGATTTACTTAGGTTATTTAGGGGGGGGGGGGAGGTAACTAGGTTAGGTTAGGTTACGTTACGTATTTAGGTACTTTCCCATTATGCGGGCCTCTCGGGTTAACCACTATAGAGTAGGCAATGATAAAACCCGGTTTTGACGTCTTAACTGTTATAGAGCAGGCAATGATAGCGAGGTTTTCATTGCGTATACGATATTAGACGGTTGTTTTTTGGGGTTTAGGGGGGGGGGGAGGAACTTTGGTTAGGTGATGTATTTAATATATGCTATGCTTTACCTTTCATTAAATAGGTCGGCAGGTAGTATCATAGCCATATTTAGCATTTAGGCCTAGGCCATCCCCCCCCTCCCTGCCCCTTAACGGCTCAATAGATATGCCAAAAAAGCAGCAGCAGCTATTCAGTTTACCAAATTAATCCCTTGAAATATTTTTATTGATTTTCCTCTATCCCCTTTTTTTAGTTTTTACTACATATCTGACTTACAAAAAAGAACGGTCTCCACCAAGAAAAAGCAAATATTCTTTTCTTAAAAAAGAATATTTTCTATATTTATATTAAAAATTTTCTTTCCTTAAAATATTTCTTATTATTTATACATAGCATTCTTTTCTATGTATTATTATACTTAGCAACGTTTTGGAAAATATTTACTATAACAGATAAGTTGGAACTTCATTCAGTTTTCTTTCGTTTCGCGAAAAATCTTCCACGTTTCCCCCCATGGACTCACAACTCTTACCTAGTTGCAAATTCACCTTAGCTGATTCTGTTATATTTGTTGAAAAGCAAGTATCTCTATATATTATGCGTCTTTTGAAGCTGAACCTTCCATGGGCGTACGAAAGGGGGGCAGAGGAGGGCAGCTGCCCACCCCCTCCCTACTTAGAACTTCAAATTTACACTAGATATGGCTGAAAAAGCAGTTGATAAAAGGTGGATGGGCGAAAAAGCTGGAAATAAACAGCTGGAATAACAGAAGAAAAGTCATACAAGAAGTAATTATGCATAATGTCTTGGAAAGATTTGGCTCTATTCCAAGAAGATTGATTAATGCTGAAGCTTATTGATGATTTTTGGTGATTACTTATTAAAAAAGATTTAATAGGTATGATAGAACTTGCTGGCAATGTAAGCTTTTGTGAACTGCCAATATAACTTCAGCCCCCACCCTTTATCACAAAATCGGCTGCCCTCCCCCCTCCCCCCTAGAGAAGAAGCTACGTATACCCATGGAACCATCCTAGGTTTCTCATCTTATTACAGTGATTTTTGGAAGTGTTTGATATTGTTTTTTTATATGTTCCGTCTTTCTTTCTTTTTTGTATGACTGGGTTTCATATAAATAAAAGTAACACTCATATTTCTTAAAAGTTAAAAAAGGGAAAATAAAAACATTCAGATAATGAAGACCGAACCCAATTGACAAGCCAGTTTTTGTGCTACTTGTGAATAAGAAAAATAGCGTTATAGCAAAAAAAACATTATTCCTTCAGTACATCTCAATGCAAAGAGATAATTCTTCCTTAGGCTAAATTCGAGGTAAAATCAGTCTAGGGTCCCGAATTTCAGAAGAGGGACAGAGGGTGGTTCTCAGTTATATTAATTATCGTCTTTTTTTAAGTTTTTCTATGAATGCAAGAGAAAAAAGTACAAAAATAAACTGAATCCAAATCAAGAGAAGGGGATGTCCTTTTAGAAGGACCACCGGATGAAAAAACAAAAACAAAAAACGGGAGTTTTAGTAAAACAATTTTTTTCGAAGGGCAACTGAAAAGTATAAAAATTAAATATTATGTAAATTATATTTTAATATTTAATTTAATATATAATATATTTTAATTTAATTTAATATATTTAATTTATTTAAATAATGATTAATAATAATAAGTTAATAATATAATAATAATATTATATAAATATTTAATAATAAAATAAATTATAAATAATAAAATAATAATAATATAAAAATAGTTAATAATAATAATTTAATATATTTAATTTAATAATTTAATTAAAAATATTAAGTAAATATTAAAAAAGAAAAAGACATACCTCGTCTGGTGATTCAACTGGCGTTGAAACGACATCGTCGGGTGCATCTCCCTCTACCTCAGGAATTGACTCTTCCCTGCTTTCTTGATTTGTCTTAAAAAAGGAAAGCTAATTATGCACATTATCTGTATGATTCAATAAATAATGCCATTACTATACCCAGTATTGCCATCGTTAGGCAGCTTGTGAGTGATACACTCTTTCCTCCTTGCTGCTTTATTAAAATTACTGCTTAGGACATCTACAACAAAATCCCAGAAGGTTTTAAATCGTTTTTAGAATCTTATTCCAGCCTGATGTCCAAAGACAGATCTCTCCCTTGTTCTCTTGCAGGATATTGGATATCAACAGTCAAAATACGTCAATAAAAACATTTCTTGAATGCCGTATTAAGAATTCTAAGCTCATAAGTCAGTCTTTTCGTCTCTAGTTTTTCAATAAACAATAAAATACAGCCAAAAAATGAGTCCAATGCAACCCCAACAAGGCTAAATGGTTGGTAAATCCGCAGATTGTAAGACAAAAAAGGAGTTAGAGAGAGAAAGAGAAAGGGAGAGAGAGAGGGATAGAGAGGAAGATATAGAGAAAGAGAAAGTTGTCGCCTGCTCTTTAACGTTCAAACAAGGGTGATACTACGAATTTACAATTTGAAGCACAAACTTTGAAGCAAAACGCGTTGCAGGATGTTAAGGATCAACCTTTTTGTATTTAGACAATGTGAAGTTAAAAAACAGTTCTTACTACATAATATGCAGAATAATTGTACCTAACATATCAGGTATGCAGACCCGCTATACTTTATGAGAGATAGAGAAAGTTGTCGCCTGCTCTTCAACGTTTAAACCAGGGTGACACTACAAATTTACAATTTGAAGCACACATTTTGAAGCAAAACGCGTAGCAGGATGTTAAGGATCAACCTACTAACTTGGCACTTGTCCAAACCAAGATTCCCAACAGTAATAGCCGACTAGTGAAAACGAATTGAGTGACCATCAACGATTCCATCAAACAAATGCAGAGTTTGAGAAATCTTTACTAAGTTACATATCAAATACTATACTTTAGCAATTACAATGCCGTACCTAAAGGCCAAGGTTGCTTATATTTCCGTTTGGCTAAAATCCCATCAAACTGTTTTATAAGGAAACCCACTCAAGAGTAACAAGAGAGTCTATGACACTAGCTCTAGTGTACCAACGAAACCATTCCTTGGATAGGTAGCTTTCGAATTTATACCGGTGTTACACTTGTTGCAACTTTCGAAAAAAAGTTAAAATTTATGAACGGTACGTGTTCTTCATAAATTTCAGTCATTTTTCCGCTATAAAAGAAGCGCAATTTAAACGGTGAGAATATGTAAGTCTGGGAATTCACGTTTTTTACAGTTTCAACTCATTTGTTCAACCAAACGACACAGGAATAACTTAGGCTATTTCTTCCCACGAATAATAGGTCTATCAAAAATTTTGCATATCAAAAATTAGTACATAGCAATAAAACTTGTTGTTCTAAGCTTCTATTTCTTCGGATTAAGAAGAAAAAAAAATTGTCCATCGAATGATAAATCATTGAAAGTTACAGTTGAAAGCTGAACATAGCAGAACTCACCAGAATAAAGCATGGAGACATTATCGACGGTAGAATAGCGGGTATTTTATTTTTATCGGTAGTTGTGACCATACTCCGCAGGGGCACCAATTCAAAAAACTGTAAAAGGGGGGAGGGGATGGACAAGGGCTTTTTCGAATTGCTTTCAAATAAGATATACAAAATAATTTTTAGAAATCTGAAGTCCAGCACACTTTTTTTTAACGACAATACCTCTCTATGAGGGGGGCTACTGCCCCCCCCCCCGAATTGGTAACCCTGATAGTAAGGCTTAAGCATTCAATAAAAATAAGATTAATTAGGAAGTTTTAAAATGTTACAGAATTATTCAATTTATTTTACGAGTAAGAATCATGGATATAAGGGCTTCTAGTGCCAAAATACCACAGAAGGTAACTAAAAAAATAAAATTATTTAAATCTTAAAAACTAGAACGTTAATGAAATGATAATAAATACCGTACCTGAATTTCCTCATAGACGTCACCAGGTTGAACAGGTTCAGGGATAACATTACCCTCAGGAGTCTCAATCGGTAGGCCACTTTCTTCTTCTTCTTCAAACATTTCCCCACCTTCGTCAAAGAATTCTTCATCCTGTTCTACAGCTTCTTTAGATTCCTCTGAAGCTTAGAAAAAAACAAGGGTTGTGAAACCATCTCAAAGGCAGATGGAAATTAAGCACACAAAAATGGAGGAAAAAAATGGATTGGGTTGTTTGAAGTTTAAAAACTGTTAAATGAAAAGTTCCAAAATCCTTATTTAAACTAGTTAGTAATATTGAATGCAGCATGCAGCACGCCTATAGATTATCTGCAGGGCTAGTCACAAGTTTTCGACAAAGAAAAAACGAATTTATTTAATAATATTTTAGGTAAATCTGGCTCATCAAATTCCAGGAGAATCCGGCTTTTGATTCTGACAATGTTCCAGTAGTTAAAAAGCATAAGAGTAGCCTATTACCTCCACATTTAATTGAAGCCTAACTATCATGATGGTTCGATCTAAACGGGTGTCCTCGGTCAAAACCTATCATCTACAGCAACCTAGCTAAGTGGTCCTGGCTAGGAGGTTGGCGCGCTGGGTTGGAAATCCTTTTGTCAGAGGGGCCCGGGTTCGATTCCTGACATGACCAGCTATTTGGTTTGAGACGGGGGTCAGTGGCGTGAATCTATAAGTTCAGTCAAAGTCAAACTAGCTCTAAATGGGTACCTGGAAAAATCTGGGGACTGTAAGCAGGAAGGGTGTGCGAAAGTACAGGATGGCTGGCCGTCAGCCTCCCAACACACTTCCTGACTGAAGGGCCAAAAAACGGAGATTAGCACCGCCAGTTTGGACCTTGAGAGTCCAAACTTACTTACTTACTTATAGCAACCTTGTGTCCACAGTTGAGACACTTTTGAGACAAAAAGTATCTAAAAAAAATTTCAGTTAAAAACGAGAAAATGGTTGGCAAAGAAATGAAGTAAACAGACTTTGGATAGCCTATTCAAGAATAGCCTATCTTCATCTATGACTCCCGTTCCAATCGAATGAG
This sequence comes from Artemia sp. Qi Xiang Cuo, assembly GCF_049724085.1. Classification (NCBI taxonomy): domain Eukaryota; kingdom Metazoa; phylum Arthropoda; class Branchiopoda; order Anostraca; family Artemiidae; genus Artemia; species Artemia sp. Qi Xiang Cuo. Next base: position 7,284,195 of record NC_142798.1, on the reverse strand, counting down.
CTCTTTTTGAAGTTTCTACGACAACTCCTTCGATACGAAGTGCCCTGGTCTAAATAAATAAAACATTGTGCCAACATCGTTCTTTACTTATGCAGCGCTATTGCGCTGCCTATGATCAAGTACCTGCTGATCCATACAACATTTACTGCGTTATATTTTCAGAAAGAAAAGCAATCATGAAAGTCATTGATAGTAAATTATATTTTAATAAATAAATTAATTTTGATTTGGAAATTAGTTTAAAAGAATAATCAACTAATAAATAGAGAAACTTTTAAGCGAAATGAAAATGGAAAATAAATTCAATCAAACTATTAAGAAAGAAAATTTAGACATTGAGATGGAGTGCTTGATTAAAGGGACGAAATGTGTAAAAACTAAATATGAAAATAAACTCGTTATCATTATTGATTTTAAAGGTGAAATGGTTGTTCTATCTCCACATAAGCGTTTTGATTCTAAAGCAGCTGATCTTGAAAACAAATTTTTAAAAATTAGATAAAGGTATGATTTTAAAGGTTATTGAAAGAAGAAATAAAGATAATATAAATTATTTAGATATTGAAACTGAACTGTCCACTAAATATTAAATTATTAAATTTTATTAGTAGTATAGGAAAAATATTGAATATAAAATATATATCAATTTCTTATGTCACAAGGCCTGTTTTGATGGTAAAAGTTATGATGGGAAATGCTTGAAAATGCGTATTTTTCATATGAAAATCGTGTAAATTGGTCGATGGGGCGGGGCCCAGTTAACTTTGGGAACCACTGGTCTATTGGCATTTTCCCCATTTATTCTAGTATAGTATTTAGTTCTCGATTTATCTTAGTAAGAGTGAAGAATGTGCCATTGTAAGTCAGACTGCATTTCCGAAGTTTATAGCAAGCTTATTGATGACAGTAAGAAAATACGGACTCATCCCTATGCTAATTTAAATCAGATGAAGTCTTACATTATTCTTTTATTATTATTTTTTTTTTTTACTTTATTTAGGTAGGGTAGTTGCACGTTTGAAGAGGATAGGAGGACCCCTGGTGCTAAGACTAATGGTTTCCATTTATTGAGGAGCCGTGTAGTTATGTCGAAGAGTGAAGTGGGAGCTGCAGTTCATGTTGGTAAAAGAATATTTTATGTTTATGGGTCTCAACGTGCCTTTTGGCACAGAATGTTGTAATTAGAGTTTGTTTATCTCGAACGCACGAACGAACGAATGAAGGTCCGAACTAACCTGCAAGTGGTGCTGATAGGCCTTATGGTTAATTAACTTTATTGATCCAACTTTCAGCTGGATTTATTACTTTATTTATTTATTTTCATTTTTTACTAAATTTATTACTAAATAATTTTCCTAATATAAATAGATTTCATTTAGCTTTAATGCTGCGCTTTTCGTCTCATCCAGTCACAAGGCATACCATTCCTGTTAACAATTAATCCCTCCATTATGCAAATTAAGGCTAATAAAAATACGCACACTCCTGCCCCATCGCATTATATACAAAAATTCGCTCTTTACTCCCTGCCGTGATATTCACACTTCCTTTAAATCTTTTCTTTATTTGTACCGTTTTCTTTATAAAATCTTTTAATTGTGCCGCTATTTTCAGGTCCAGATTCAATCGGATTAATCAATTTCTGTAGAAGATTTTGTCCAAAAGAAATTCCATTGAGACAGAACATTAAAACTATCAATTTGACTTGCATTGCGGCTCTTCAATCACACATCCTTTAAATCTTTTCCTGACGGCACCCCCCCCCCCCTCCCCGTTCAAGGACATCCTGCTTTTTGTTTGGCCAAATATTGATTACCAAAACAAAGGCAGGAAAATGGATTGTCATGCAGGATAAATTTTTGAAATCCAGAATCAAACGAACTTACCGATTTCTCTGGAAAACTTTTGTCCGAAAGGTATTTCATGTTGAGGCAGAATATCAAGGCTATCAATTTGACTTGCGTTTGAACTCTTCAATCACGCTTCCTTTAAATCTTTCTTTATGAGCCTGCCTCCCCCCTTCCCTTTCAAGGGCATCCTGCTTTACGTTTGGCCCAAAACTGATTCCCAAAACAACGCCTGGAAACGGGATTGTCACGCAGAATAGATTTTTGAAAGCGAGTTTGACAAAAAGATAGAAAAAAAAAATCAGAGTGTGTCGTTATATTCGAAATCCAGAATCAACCGAATTAATCGATTTTTCTGGAAAACTTTTGTCCAAAAGGTATTTCATATTGAGACAGAACATTAAGACTACCCATCTGACTTACGTTTTGGCTCTTCTAAGTCTTCTAGGGGCACCTTATCCTCTTCAGGCTCTCCTTCTAGGCCAATAGTTTTCTTCACTGTCTCATAGATCTCTGAGGCTGATTCTCCATGCTCACTCCATAATGATGTAACTGTTTCACTTGTATCTTGCAACAATGACGATACTTTGGTAACTGAATCAGCAACAATATTTGACACTAAAAATTCAAATTCAAATGTTTACAACGCAAACATCAGCAAACGGAAAACCTTAACAGAAAACAACTATTACTACTAACAACTCACTGCAGCACTAACCCCCTGAGACCAACACAGCTACAAACGCTTCTCCTCCTTTATCCCAATCTATTCAATGCGTGTCATTATAATTATATAATGACATATATATCTCATTATATATGAGGTATATATATATATATATATATATATATATATATATATATATATATATATATATATATATATATATATATATATATATATTACCTTGGACCCCAGTTCCTTTTGTGCAACCAGAGGCACCCAGGGCATCCAGAAAGAGCCACAAATCCTCCTCCGTATGCACTACTAGTCATATATCTTCCCACTGGGACTGGATCGTCGTATTGATTTGTTTGATTTCCAACTGGTAGGTGTGACAAAGTGTATTTTTTGGTCGTTATCTTCTAACGGATCCCTTCAGCTGCCATTCGAGTACGGTTCTAGGAGGTCCATCCTCTGTCATACGAATAATGTGCCCCAATTATCTACATCTTTTCTGGTAGTTGACGTCTGTTACCAGGGGCTAGCAAGATGTATATTGAATTGATTGGCTTATTACATTTGCGTTCCAATCGATGTTTCATATTCTTCGAAGACAGTTGTTCTCGAATGCAAGAATCCTCTTTTCCTGTTGTTGGTTAAGTTTCCAGTACTCGCTACTATACAGGAGGGCCAACAGGACGTTACTGTTAAAAAGCCTTAGTTTCAGTTTGGTGGAGTACTTTTTCGATCGCCAAACTGGCTTTAGTCGATTATAAGCTCCACTGACTTGTCCAATCCTCGACTGCACCTCTTTTTCACTAGATCCCGTTCGTTCAACTGTATTTCCAAGGTATTTAAACTCCACCACCTGCTCTACTGCGGTATCCCCGCACCTTTTGTCCAGTGACGAGTCCCTTATTGCCATGCTTTTTGTCTTTCCCGAGTTGATCTTCAATCCTAAAAGTCTCGCCTTCTCTTGGATGGCATCGAGAAGGTCCTGGAGCCTTTTCTTGTTTGCCTCCATCAGGGTGATGTCGTCGGCGAAATCGAGATCTGCTAGTTGTTTATTTTCGCGGTGTTGAATACCAACCCCATGCAATCTCGGAGCACATAATCAAATACAAGGACAAAAAAGAGGTGAGAGAGGACAATCCCCTGTTTGACACCGGACATAATATGGAAATACCTTGTACTTCCTTCATTGATCCGAACGCAACTTTCGGTATTTTCATACAGAGCAGTGTGCATGTATGAAAGTTTCTAAGGGATGCTGTAATAGCTTAGGATTTTCCAAAGTGACTTTTGATGTAATTAGTACAAATGCTTTTATAAAACCCATAAAGACACGGTACATCTTTTGCCTCTATTAGTTGCATTCCTCGATCATCATGCGCATGACGTATATAAGGTCGGAGCAGGAGCGAGATGGAGGGAAGCCATGTTCTTAATCTCGTATGTGATAATTTAGGGATGGTTGAATACAGCTGAGGATTATCTGCGAGAAAATTTTCCCAGGAATTGAAAAGAGACTAATGCCCCTCTAGTCATCGCCCTTTGATGGGTGTCCTTTCTTAAAAAGTTTAATCAGTGTGCTTTTCCTCTATTCTTCGGGGACTTTCTCTGATTTCCAAATGCAAGAGAAGAGTGCAGTCCACACAGTCATGCAGACACCTAACGAGGTTTTGATCATTTCTTCTGATATCCGATTGTTTCCTGGCGCTCTGCCATTTTTTAATTTACGAGCGGCTTGTGTCAATTCCTCGGTCGATGGTTCCGCGGTATTGATTTGAAGCTCCAGGAAAGGTGTTGTGGGAATATTAGCTGTGTCGGGGGGGGGGATGGGTCTGTTGAGAACTTCCTTGAAGTGCAAGGCCCAAACTTCAGATATTTCATCGGGGGCTGTGACTGTCTTCCCATTTACGTCTTTCACTGGTCCATAAAGGTTACGACGTTTTCCGATAATTTTATAAGTGATTCTGTAGGCGGCTTGAGAATCACCCCGATTGGCTGCTTCTTCCGCCATAGCTGCCTTTTTTTCCAAAAAATACCATTTATCCCTTCTTGCACTCTTTTTCACTAGCCTTTCTTCGTCTCGGTCTAGTTGATTTTTCAGTACTGTGTCACTGTTGTCCCCACCATCTAACAAACGATGTTTTAATTTTCGACGTTCTTCAATAAGGGTCCACGTCTGATCAGATAGCCACTCGTCTTTAGGTCGCTTTTTGTGCCCAATTGTTTCTTTGGCTACCTGGTTATAGGCTTCCTTTAAGGCGGTCCAGGTTGTTTACACGCTGGCAGCGTTGTCCAGACCTAAGATCGGGCTCTTAGACCGGTTTATGGGCTGTTAAATAAACTCGTGTCGCAATTTTGTATTGGAAGGATTGGCTGAATCATATACAGGACTTTCTTCGGTTTGGGTTTTCTGTATGGCTTTCAACTTCACAGCTAGCTTTGCAATCATCAAAGCATTGTCTGTAGCAACGTCAGCTCCTCTATAGGCTCTTACATCTTGGAGGCTCGATTTCCACTTTTTGTTGATCAAGATATGGTCAATCTGGTTATGTGTTCTTCCGTCTGGGGAGTTCCTCGAATACTTATGTATGATTTTGTGTTGAAAAAAGGTTCCTCCTATGATAAGGTCGTTCGTTATCGTAAAATCAACTAACGGTGTCCCGTTCTCGTTTACTTCGCCGAGACCTTGTCTCCCAAGAACTTCAGGACAGTATGACTTGTCTCTCCCCACTTTGGCATTGAAGTCACCAACAAAACACACGATATCGTGACGGGGGATATCTTTGACAACAGCTTGCAGGGTGTTGTACAAGTCGTCTTTTGAGGTTTCGTCTGCATCATTATTTGGCGCATAGCATGCGACTACTGCTAGTTTTGCCTCGCTACCTGCGAAACGTGCTACGATGATTCTTTCATTTATAGGAGTCCATTTCATGAGGGCTCGAGACTCCGATTTTGACAGCATCATGGCAAAGCCTGCCTCTTTCTTTTTGTCGGTGCCACTGTGCAGGATTTTGCATCCTTTTTTGAGGTTCTGATTTCCTGCACCAGTCCAACGGACCTCCGACAGAGCCAGAATGTCTAAACCATAACTTTCCATTTCTTCTAGGACCTGTTCTGTCTTCGAGGGCTGAGCCATGGTCCTTATGTTCCAGAAACCAAGTTTTAATTGGCAGTTTGCTTTTATGAATCGTGTTCGGGAGAGGTCTGAAGTTGTCATAAAGGGGTCCGAGGGCGGTCCATGGTTGTCATCAGGTTGCATATTTTGTATCATGTGGCTCTCGCTGAACGTTTCTGTAGCAAGGCTTAATATATATATATATATATATATATATATATATATATATATATATATATATATATATATATATATATATATATATATATATATATATATATATATATATATATATATATATATATATATATATATATATATATATATATATATATATATATATATATATATATATATATATATATATATATATATATATATATATATATATATATATATATAATAAACCGCAAATGAATAACTAATAAATCGAAGGTTATAAAAGTAATCCTATATATTCCTGATGTAGAAGAACTTTGGGTCAAAATCAGACTGTTTTTAGCTTAAAATCTCTGGCTGATTTTCCGCTATTCATGTTTTTCATCGCTCTCGTGTCTTTTTAAGAGTTATCAAGACCTTTTGAAGGTTATCTATGGTTTTGTTGTATTTAAGGACAAATAGTGTCGACCAAATTTTCACTCTTAGGCCAATAATTGAGAACTGCCCGAGTTTTCAAACACCTTTGGTCCTCAGTTTTATAGATTATGAGCAAGCGTTCGATTCTGTTGATAGAAGAGCTTTAATAAAGGTTTTATCCTTGTATGGTATACCAGACAAATACAATAAAGTGGTTAGTGCTATGTACGAGAATAACACTGCAGCGGTTAAGGTAGGAAATGAGGCTAGTAGTTGGTTTCGTATTAAATCAGGAGTTAAGCAGGGTTGTGTTCTGTCCCCCTTTATATGGATTGTTTTGATGGATTTTGTGTCAAGGAGCGCAGGGAAGGCAATGAGAGACCACGGAACCAAATGGGGAGGAAAAAGTGTCCTGAACTTAGATTATGCTGATGATTTAAGCATCCTAGATGAAAGTGTGAGCAAAATGAATGAAGTTTTAGAGCTTTTGCGAGTTCAGGTTGCTAGAATACGTTTGAAAATTAATGTTAAGAAGACTAATTCACTAAGGCTAGGAATAAGTGAAGATGAAAAGGTGACGTTGGGTAATGAAAAGAATGATCAGGTGGGCAGCTTCACTGATCTTGGTAGTATTGTTAGTAAAGATGGTGGAATCAGTGAAGATATTAAAAGTAGAATATCCAAGGCTCAGGGTGTTTTTTCACAGTTAAAAAAAAGTTTAGAAGGATAGGAAGATAAGTCAGCAAATCAATATTAGAATATTAGCAGCTACAGTGATGACAGTAGTCAAATATGGCTCTGAAGAATGGGCACTCCGAAAAGCGGATGAAGATTTGCTAGACGTTTTCCAGAGAAATTGCTTAAGGATTGTTCTGGATACCCGGTTGACTGACTGTATTTCAAACAATAGGCTGTACGAAAAAAGTGGTTCAATACCGCTCTCTAGGACTATAATGAAAGAAAGGTTGAGGTGGCTAGGGCACGTTGTGCGGATAAAGGATGACAGATTGCCGAAGATTGTTCTTTTCAGTCAACCGTCTAGGGTTAAACGGAAAGCAGGTCGTCGTCCTCGTCTGGGGTGGGAGGACGTCATAAAGAAAGATTTAAAGGAAATCGGAACTTCCTGGGAGGGTGTAAAGAGGGAGGCTTTGAATTGTTTGGGATGGAGGAGGAGCATGCGTAGCTGTGTTGGCCTCAGGCGGCTTGGTGCTGCGGTGAGTTGTTAGTAGTAATAGTAGTAGTAGTAGTAAGAACATTTATTGGTTTTCCCCTTCAATTTCTTTTTCTATCAACAAGCAGAGCCATAGAATAGAAGTTTAATATTCTGCAAAAATTCAAATGTATTAAAAAAAAAATTCACCTGGTCAATGTCAAAATTAAATTAGAATGCCAGAAGTTAGATATGCAAATGTCCTACAAACTCTATTCCTCGGAAACAACATGAGACTTCGTCAGACATTGAGTGACAAAAATATACTTACACTGCTGGTTGGCATCTATTTCAAGAAATACAACGCCAATTGCGAGACCAATTGAACCGATCAGAATTAAAAACACTAATTTAGAACACCATCCGCTCCCTCGATTGTCTTCACTGGAGTTCAATAGCAAGGTTTCATCTTCTGCAAAACAAAACAAAAAATAAATTAATTTTAATATATACTTAGTCAAGAGAGTCAATGTCGTGCCTTGAAAGCAGGACTGCTAGGTCTGAACTTCCCCTCCTCGCAAAATCACAAAAAAACTGTCCCTTTGAGTTACATAAACTTGGAAAAAAAACGAACAGAAACATTGCATTTTGCATAACGGACTTCCTACGCCCTCTCGATCAAAATCCTAGATGCGACTTTGAAAATCGCAAGAACAATTTCGGAAAAAAGAAGAACAATTTCGGAAGAACAATTTCGGACTTCCAAGAAGGTTGATTTTTGTTTTTAAATAAAGCGAGATTACTTTAACATCTTTGACGAGTGCAAATAAATTCCTTCTCTTTGCGTAGTTTTCACAAAAAGGAGAAACTTTCTTAAAGTACCAAGGCTATTAAATAAAAAAAAAGTTGTTATCCCCTAGACCAGTCTTAGGTCTACTCATACCCAAAAAGAATTTATGACAAGCGCAAACAATTTCTACACTTTCCACAAAAAAAAAGTGAAACGGTCTTAGAGCACCAAGGGTATCAAAATACAAAGCTTATTTTTTGTTGATTTCTTATCCATTTTCCTTTTCTTTTTAAATTTGGCACCCGCTACCACCAAAAACTTCACGTAAAGTTCATTTTTAATTTGAATTTTTGGCCTTTTCTACATGTTTAAGATCAAGGCCGTATCCACGGGGGAAGGGGTTGCCGATAGAACCTCCCCCCCCCACCACCGAAATTTTTCTCCAAATCGTAAAAGATGCATACAAACAAATTTTTGAAGCGGTAATTAAAGTTTTTTGTATACCCCCACCCACCCCGAAAAAAAATAACCCCCACCCGAACAAAAAACCTGGATAAGCCCTTGTTTGAGATACGTATCGTTGTTTAACCTTCCGCTAAACCAATTCATAATCATGTTTCATTTTCTCAGTCATTGGTACTTTCAAAACAATTAATTGTCTAAATTAAACTTTTTCGTTTTATACACTCGCGAGAGACTTCTGTAAATAATTTTTAAGCGCTAATATATATAAATGTCAACTAACTAATATATATAAATATATATAATATATTAACGTCAACAGTGCAGTATTCGTCTCTTATTGACGCGAAACGTCGAAAGAAAATAAGGCAAATGAAAAACTAATTAGGATACTACAGTATTACTGCTGTTCTAAGAAAAAATTAAATAAAATCAGCAGAAATTAGTATATAGGCCACATAAGAATAATATATTACAATGGTGTTGCCATTAGCACTATTTACCTTATATGATAAAAAAAGGACAGAATTCAGTAAAAGGAAATATCAAACTTACCAAACAATAAATAATATCAAATTTTGGTCAGGTTTGTCACTATGTTAAGGAGTCTTTGGTCACTTTTGGTCAATTTTGGTCAATTTTGGTCACTATGTTAAGGAGTCTGTCCATTAAATTCACAAATCTTTAAATAGCAAACCCTATATAGAGAATCAAAAGCCACGAATAGAAATTTAAAATTTTAGATATATTTAGAAACATTTTGTTTGTCTACTATAAAAAGATTTGCCCATCTTGTTTTACTATTTTAGTCAACTTCTCGTAACTAGAAACGCATTACTACTGAATAAAACATTAAGGCTTTTTTTAAATATTATTGTTGTGGTAAATCCACTACAATGATTGCATTAATTTTAATTAATAAAGATGACAAAATGATACTAATCCAAGTTGGGATATCAAATGGCGATACCAGGGACACACACTAGGATGAATTTGCGGGGGCGGGGGGGTAAATGAAAAGTAAATAGAAAAGATCACTGAACAGGCAAATTATACGAAAAATGCTGGAGATTAGGGGAGAAATTGTGACAAACTTGATATTAAATAATCCGGGTCCAGAGACATTTTGAAATAAAAATTATTCACAAATAATTTAACAAAACCATGGATCCTGGGAAAAAGCAGATTGGGGGAAGGGGGACGAAAGGGGTGGAAGCTACGGGGCACAAGGTGGAAACCCCATCCTCTGTTGCGCAAACACACGAATGATAAGTGCGTTTTATTTTTTGTTCTATTGGATGCAAGTTGTACTACATGCAGACGTTCCGTAAACAATGACAAAAGCAGGATTCAAGCTACTGAAGACAAATGCACCTTGATAAGACAGTAGCTGGCCACGTCAAAAAAAATTAAAAACATAACATCATGCACAAACGCATCCAAAAATGATTTGTATTTAAAAAAAATGAAGTGTTACAACATCCCTTTTGCTTCTCCACTATTGAACCAAGGGAATTACGAGTCCAGTTAATTGGGGGGGGGGGGTATGATAGGCTGTCTGTAAACTCAGAGACAAAACAGTTCCCGTATTCTTTTCGAGGACGGTACTCCAAGTCTATAAAACTTATTAAGAATTTTACAAGAACTAAGTAACATATAAAACTAATGACACTGGTAGAAATATTTCTACCTGCTTCATCAAAGCGGCTTACGAAAGAGGAATACAGTCACAACTATAAACAGTCTGTTTTGGTAAAAACAAGGTTAATCACAAATAGCACAAAACACATGTTCTTCAGTTAACAAAATGCTAAATTTGCAATAAGTTCCATTAGGCTACTATATGTCTCCCTATACATCAAGTGATTTTGCTACCACGTAATTCACTATTAAGCGTTTTTTTTTTTTTTTTTTTTTTTTTTTTTTTTTTTTTTTTTTTTTTTTTTTTAATGACTGTCCAATATCCAGTAAAATGTCTGCGTTCGGTAGTAATCGACATATTTGCAAGACGGGCGAATAGCAAAAATAAAAGATCGCTCTGTTGCTATCAAAACAACCCTATCTCTTTAAAGTTATTTGCTTGGGTAGGAGTAACGCGACAGCTGAGTAAGACAATGCAACAAGTAACCAAAAACAAAACGAAATAAATATATCATGCGACACATGAAATAAACAAAGAACCTTTACGATTAGCTCTGGAAGGCCTAAATACAATATCATCATCGTCATCAGGTGGTAGATTAATTCTAGTTCTTTCATCTAAATACTCTTCTTTTTGAAGCTGTTCCAGATTCGCTAAACATTAAAACAACAATACATTAATGAAAAGTCATTGGAACCATATGGGACAGAATCATGGGTGTCCATAAGGGGGGGGGGGCCCGCCCCCTGGTTTAATGATGTTGCCTTATGTTTATATTTTGTTCTGAGATTTCTATTATATAGCATTAAAAGTGCCAATTAGACGAGGTTTGCCCCCCCCCCCGTGGAATTCAGCTTATGAGCGCCCATGGACAGAATTAGATGTTAGTAACATCAGAAAGGATGGAATAGCCAGAATGGGGTGGGAGGGGGGCCCATAACACAAACTTTCCCAGTATACTTGTCGTATCTAAAACTAATCTCTGACAGTAGACAGTAATTTTCGTCCAGCAAAAGGACTCAAACGACGTTGCTATGTGAATTTCGGCTCGAAAGCAAGAATGAAAGTGAAATTCTCTGCAATTCTTCTAGGAAATTTCATAAAAAAAAAACTTTGAACAACTATCTACAAAATACACATAGCAAATTATTGTCATGACATAAACAGGAAGTTCTTATTAATTTTAAACACAATTTCATCTGCTGGAGAACCAAGTATTTCCGCTCTGATCAAAAAACACTTTCATCAACCAGCCTATGATCCATATGCCAAAGCGAAACTAAACCCTTGTTAAGGTCATATTGTAGGTGAAAATTCAGGGGCATGAAGGCCATGGGTAAAACCTAACTTAAATGTTACGGTTTTCAATTTCGTAATTATTGACATCAAGCTAAAAATACCAAAACAGTCAATTTTTATCGTCTGGCACAATAATTTTTTTTTAAACAGGACTTCTTCATGATTCATGACTAGTTGGGTTTCCTAAAAAAAAACTAAAAAAAAACTATGGCTGTGCCAACAACATACATTAAAATACATTAGGATAAGACCCATAATTTGTTCGGAGGGGCCAGGTACGTGCGTATATTTCTGTAAATCTTTCGAGCAAAACAACAAATCTCTCATACAGATTCTGGGGAAGCAAATTTGCGGTTTTTCAACGTTTCAATTTTTTTAAAAGCCTTAAATAACTAAAATATTAAGTTCTCGGTCATTTGGGTATCCACAAGGGACGGTTGGTAATAATGCCTCATAATGGTATTTACTATTTGCCACATTTTTTTAATCTTTCCTTTTGAACTAACCCAAGGTTCGAGCTCCCCTTATCCCACCCACTTGCTGATATAATTCGTTAGCGATTTTACACATACCATATGCTAATAGTGAAAAGCGTCCAAAAAAATTGCAAAAAATAGTCTTCCCTAATACAAATTAAGGAATCAAGCCATCAATAAATGAAATGAATTACAAATGTGATTATTAGCGAGAAAGACATAGCCAATCTGAGCCTGGCTCAAAGACAAATTTTTCAATTTTCAAAAGTTATGGTTTTCAATTTCGTAATTATTGACATCAAGCTAAAAATGCCAAAACAGTCAGTTTTTATCTTCTGGCAGAATAATTTTTTTTTTAACAGGACTTCTTCATGATTCATGACTAATTGGGTTTCCCAAAAAAAAAAAAAAAAAAAAAAAAAAAAAAAAAAAAAAAAAAACTATGGCTGTGCCAACAACATACATTAAAATACATTAGGATAAGACCCATAATTTGTTCGGAAAGGCCAGGGACGTGCGTATATTTCTGTAAACCTTTCGAGCAAAACAACAAATCACTCATACAGATTCTGGGGAAGCAAATTTGCGGTTTTTCAACGTTTCAATTTTTTTAAGAGCCTTAAATAACTAAAATATTAAGTTCTCGGTCATTTGAGTACCCACGGGAAACGGTTGGTAATAATGCCTCATAATGGTATTTACTATTTGCCACATTTTTTTAATCTTTCCTTTTGAACTAACCCAAGGTTCGTGTTCCCCTTATCCCACCCACTTGCTGATATAATACGTTAGCGATTTTACACATACCACATGCTAATAGTGAAAAGCGTCCAAAAAAATTGCAAAAAACTAATGTCTTCCCTTAATAGAAATTAAGGAATCAAGCCATCAATAAATGAAATAAATAACACATGTGATTATTAGCGAGAAAGACATAGCCCACCTGAGCCTGGCTCAAAGACAAATTTTTCTCTCAGAGTCCCCGCCTTTAGAAAAATCATTTGATTCCAACAAGTTCCACACCTGACATTCTTCTCCTTGGCAATGGAAAGAATCCTTAGAAATATATTGTAATTAAAAATTCCAGATAATAGAAACATTAAACAGGATAGTGCCAGCATAACACAACTCAGAAGTGGATTAGAAAAATCTAAAAGGGCTTAGCCTGCAGAAGAAACAAATAAAGAGTACGCCAGTAGGGACGTACACAAGGGTGGTGGGTCCTCGGGGCTCGTCTCCTCAAAAGCTTTTTTTAGGTTTTCCGAACTGCTGGAGCCTTCTTATTCAAATTATCACACAGTTTTTTTTTTTTGTAATTGCCACCACTGCAAAAAATTCTCCGTACGTTCCTATCCACAGTATTAACAAAATTACGAATTCTAATTATCACAATGTAAATATGTTCTGTCTAAATAACTAGAACAAACACTGAACTCCACCCCCTATTTTTGATGAATATATTAGTCTGCTTCTAAGAGTTGTTTTAACAAGTTTTTGTTTTTTTCAAATGCAGAAAAGGAACAAAATTAAAGGTTGGAACGAACAGAAATTATCCTAATTACCCTCAACTTTCCATTCTTTAACTGAAATTTGTGTGTTTTTTTTGTTTTATTTTTTTTTATATCATCTTAATACTTATGATAGAAATTTACGGTTTACCCTAGAAATTGAATTTGAAAATAAAATACCGTTTGTAGATGTGTTAATTATTGTAGTATTGATAAGCTGGATTTTAATATCTTCAGAAAACCAAAGTAAAACAATAGATGTCTTTATTGTAAATCCAATCACCCCCCACAAGTTAAAAGAACAGTTGGAACTTCTCTCATTGATCGTGCCTTGACCATTTGCTCCGATTTGCACATAACAGCAAAAATAAATTTTTAGCAGAGATGTTCTTTTTAATAACAGATATCCCATTGTTTTTATCAATTAGCCGTAGACTAAAAAGACACTCCCGTAAAATCAAAGATCTTTCACAATGTGAGGCTCCTGATAAGCCTCAAAAATATAGTCTATCTTCTATCCCAAAAATCACAACAAAATTAAAAAGTGTTGGCACAAAAAATAATCTGTATGCTATGTGGTTTTCACTAATAATTTTAAAATCCCAAATTTCTTAAACCCTGGTATAGATGAAACCCCGGTAACTCGTCAGAGAGGGGTTTATCAAATACCATATGACTGGGGCAATTACTATAGGGCTGTTCTTTTACTCATCTTTGTGCAAAGATCTTACATCTTTTGACAAAGAACGCTTAAAAGTGAAATCTTAGCACTAAGATCTTACATCTTATAGCGTTCTTTTGCGAACCTATCATTATTCTGCTCTGATCAGTGGTCTAAGAACAATGATGAGTATATCATCAAAGCTCTCTCATCATTGTTCTATATGGCAGAAAGATGGCGTATTTCACACTTTTTGCCAACATCAGTGAGCTGTAAGATCTTAGAACAAAGATGAGTTAAAAGAACGGAAATATTTGCAGAAAGATGTGAGATCTTAGAGCAAAAGAACGGGCCTTATGTTGGCAGAACTCATCAGAATCTAGAAAAATGCCTACATCAGCATAAAGCAGACATAGACAAAGCATTCATTTCTAATAGTTCTAATAACTCCTTTGATTCTGCTTTAGGTAGCCATATTTTTGATAACCCCAGCCACACAATGCTTTTTAAAAAATCCTCTCTCATTAGTAATGATTAGGGCATGAAACAGGTGGTTCGGGAATCAATTGAAATTAGACTCAAAATAAATCATAATATTTCTTTAAATAGGAACTTAGGGGAATACTCAAAACAAGATTAGCTTTGAAAGCGTGTATATAATTATTGTTATTTTGTTTGAATGAATTTTATCATCTCACCTCACTATATCCATCAGCCTCGGTTGAACTTTGTTGAAGTAATGATGCTAGGGTTGTTTTAAAAGTTTTTTAAAACATTTTAATTTTACAGTGCGCATTTTAATGTAAGTTACCTTGCAACTTATCTGTTATAGCGCCTATTTATATAGAAGCAATGTAGAATCTATTTCACTGACGCTCATTCCTAACGAAATATCACAAAATATGATCAAAATATAATAATTTATTAACAAAATTATGGAAACTAAAGAAGAAACTTATAGAATGCAGGGCACCCTGAACGGATTGATGTAATTAAGAATCGCGTTTAAAGGATCTCTGCCTTCTGACCTCACTGCCGCACACATGTATTTTTTCGGCTAGATATAATTTCAGATGGTGGCAGGCTGTACCTTGGTGCCATCATTCCTCCACTTTGCGGAATCCCACATTCTTTGGGCAACAAACCCTTATCCTGGAAAAATTTCTTCTTCTATTTGACAGCAGGCGGGCTTTTCAGTAAAACTATTTAGCCCTTTTCCTTCTGCTTCACTCTGTGGGCTACAGAGCTACTGGCTTGATTGCCTCATATTTATTAGATATAATCAGATATCTTTCAGCAGATCTTTCGACTCTAGGAGTTCAAATATAAGATGATAGATGTCGATTTCTATGCTTCTTCAGTCATATAAATTTAATCAGTCTCAGTCATAAAATTTAATTGCCTCTTCTTCAGTCATATTCTTCTTCTTCATTTTAACATCCATAATCAGACACAATTCTCTTTCAATACTATTCTCTTTCGCAAACTAAATGAAACCGTTTCAACTCAGCTTCTGTATACATAGGCGTAATAACAGATAAGTACCGTTCCCTTTTTTAGCATTTCCCTGTGTTGTGCTGAGGACGGCCCTTGGGCATAGGGCCCAAATATTCACTGAATTGAATTCCACTGTCTTTAGAAAATTTTCCCTATTGTTTTCTAAGATATTGTATTTTGTTGTTTGTGATAGAAAGGCAGTGTGGTCCTCGTCGCTATTTTCGAGATGAGAGTGCTCATTAAATTGCTTCAGCGTTAATCTATGTACTCTCCATTCAATGTACTGTAACGCCATCGCTTCTATTCTAAACGCCCATTTAGAATTAGATTTTACTAATACCAAGACTTAGCTACCACTACTACTACTACTAACAACTCATCGCAGCACCAAGCCGCCTGAGGCCAACACAGCTACCACTAATTTCAGGAATTAGTTTAATCAAACCTTTTTGACAATAGAAATCTAGCTAGCGTCCAGAACTAGTTCTGGCTAGAACTAAAGTTCATCGATTTGAACTTAGCTGAGGCCAAATCAATCAGAATTTTTCATAGTTTTCCATACGGTTTTTCGATTTCATAACCCCTGCCTACCTTAAATGTTAATGCTGATCTTTACTGTAATTAAAAAAACGTTTAATTAAATTTGGGTTCAATTTAGTACATATTCTTTATTAGTTAGATGCATGGACTTATCATAGGGTCTGAGGAATCCCATCCACCTCATCCCCTTTCCTCTTTCCGCTGAAGTCTCACTTTCCTGTTACTAAGTGTATTATAAATCATCACAAGCATGAAAAAGTCCTTTTGGAGAAAGGAGTGTGGGGGGAGACTGGCATAAGAATTATGATAAACATGCACGAGGCAACTGTCCAATCTATTCTTCTGTCTCCTTGAAATATAGCCTCTTACGACCAAAAAACTCGTTCACTGAAGAATTCGACCACCACTACATGATGTATACTCTGTGTCAGCTGAGGGTATTAAAGTGGGGTTCAAAGGCACTGAACTGAAAAAGAGCTATTGGAAGCCATAAAAAACGACCACTGAAATTCCTTGGCCAAACGCTACGATGAACAACCGACACTATATCCCAAGATGTCCTCAACTATTAAAGAAACCACTTTCAAACTTGGAAATGGAGCCCTAGCAGCAGAAAAAGATTCTCAGGCACACAACCAGAAATTTCTTGGATTCTTGACGTGACTTCCGTTTACATGGTGTTGTTGGGATAAGGATTGGCTGAAGATTGCAGAAGAAGCTGTTTCTAAGAGATCGCTATAGAAGTCTGTCATCTATTGGTGCAGATAGGATGGGTCTTTACCTAGTTCCCCTAAAAAGTAACATATCAAATTGACAAGGTCTACTATGCCTTCGTGAAACTTTAACGTAGAACGTTACTTTTCACTATCATGGTAAAAAAATCCTTCTTTGTATAATTCTCTTCGGATGGGGGGGGGGGTATCACTCGTCTCAACCTACGTTCTTTTGCACTATAGTTTAACAAGCAATTGAACATATAAACCCTTTTATCCGCATAGAGTTGTGACATAAAGTTTTAAACGAAAAGCGTCGGTGGTTGAGGGCATGGCAGACTTCTCCTTTTAGATTAAGCCCAATTTTAGTTAATCTTTTTAATTAAAATCAACCAGAAATCATTATCTAAATAGTTCTGATTCGAAAGAGACGTAATCCGTATATTTAAACTATTTGGGGTGATGTCTTTGACAAGGTCTACTATGCCTTTGTGAAACTTTAACGTAGAACGTTACTTTTCACTATCATGGTAGAAAAAATCCTTCTTTGTATATTTCTCTTCGGATGGGGGGGGGGGGTATCACTCGTCTCAACCTACGTTCTTTTGCACTATAGTTTAACAAGCAATTGAACATATAAACCCTTTTATCCGCATAGAGTTGTGACATGAAGTTTTAAACAAAAAGCGTTGGTGGTTGAGGGCATGGCAGACTTCTCCCCTTAGATTAAGCGCAATTTTAGTTAATCTTTTTAATTAAAATCAACCAGAGATCATTATCTAAATAGTTCTGATTCGAAAGGGACGTAATCCGTATATTTAAACTATTTGGGGTGATGTCTTCAAGCGATATAGATAATAAAAGCTCAAAAAATTCAAATTTCACAAAAACTTCGAATATGCAATCTAACAAGCTCTTCCCCCAACTTTACACAACCATTCGTTCTATATAGTGACTCTTAAAAGGAACTTCAACCACTCTGCCTTTTTTGATATTTTAAGGAATTTCCAGACACTTTCAAAATATGTCATTAGATAATTTTCACGTCCAGTGAATAATTTGTGAAACATTAGAATTGATTTCATCAAACAATTCGTAGCAACGAACTGCTACTAAAGAACAATCTATGCCAGCATTAACAAAAATTCTAAAAAAGGAATTTTGATAACAATATATACATCAAAAGAGTCTATTTTCCGTGTTGATTCCAGAATACTTTAAACTCATTAAGTTTAAACTCATCCAATAAAACTATTATCCTGATAAAATTTGCCTAGTTTAAAAAAATTAGGGAAACATCCTCCAAAAGGGGAATAATCCCTATGAAAATTACACCAGCAAATTCAGCCTATTAAAGAGATTCATAGGAGAGGTTACAAGCCCTGATCTACCAAAAAACAAATCTTGTATTTTCCTTGAGAATAGACAATTCTTTAAAAGCTTCATCGAACCAGGTTCATTTATTAGATGGGTCTTTACTTTAGGTAATGGTGTATAAATTTGCACCAGCTATTGGATAGGTCAATTGACTTTTCAATGGGTAGGAAAGAGCTATCACTCCCCTCAACTCCTCGTATTTTTTTAAACTACAGTTCAACATTTGTCTAGATAAGCAAACCATTTTGCTCTCAAAGGATTTGACATTAAAAGGCTGACTTTAACCCAAAAGCAGTACTGGCTGAGGAGGCGGCAACCCCCTTTGTCTCAGATTTTACGTCATTTCTGTTCCTGTTAGTCAAAACCAACCATAGATTATTACACAAATGATCCTGATTCGAAAGAGATCTATCACAGAGGGGCTTGATTTATAGATTAAGGAAGTTGAAGTTACATAGAGAAGGCTCATTAAACTTCTGTGAGCAACAATCTGTTGCTCACAGGGGTTAAAATCTGTGAGCAACAGGAAGCCCATATTCTCTAATTTTCATTGAGGCCATTCAAAAAATATTCAAAGAGGGAGGGGAGATTTTAACCCCTGGTATTTTATTGGGAAAGAAATAAACTATTACGCTTGAAGCATTGGCAGGAGCAAGAGCGTTTATAATATGTGAAGGCATTACTTAAAACTTCAAAGGCTGAAGTTTTAGGCACACATTTTCAAAATTTCTATGAGAGATACATCGGGTGAAGATTTAGGGTGGGGGGGGGGCAACCTCTGAGCTTTATTTATTTGTAGGAGTATATGTGAACTAAGCACTTACATGGTTCTGAGGGGGTGGCGGGTCCCTTATTATTCTGAGAACAACAAAAAACTTTAGTTTTTTAATGTCAAAGTATTTGGATAAAAATTTCAACTCAAGTGTAATGACTAGGTGTTTGACCCCTTTTTATTTAAGAATTCCTGCTTCATTTTAAGCAAACACATCTAAACAGGACCTTTTTCTTGAAGCATTATTCTGCAAAAATTTTACTATAGCATAAAAGCAGAAGTTTAAATAACCCTAAAAAGGGTTTCAAAAACGAACACAAATTAAGTAAAAAAATAACAGGTTTTTATGAAATGATAGTAAAGAGCACCATTTAAGCTTATGACAAAAAAAAATTATCCTGTACATGTGTAGGGGCTAGCACTTACAGCGCTCCATATTTATAGGGAAAATACTACAAACATATGAGATATATAATAAAAACATGCTTTTTTCACAATGTCTGAAGAGCAGAAGGACTTACTGATTTATATTCCTTTTAATTTTTAATACGACTCTTTACTTTCATTTGAAAGACTTTTTTATCTAACAGTATATGGGAGACAAATTACTTTATGTGAAGTCAATACCATGTATTGACTATGATCAGCTGTTTTGTCATGGTTGCAGCAGTAACTGCAACCTAGTAAAAAACATACCTTAAGGAGCAATGTTACATTGAAAGAATTTGTGTCTACTGCACAAAAGCTGATAATTATCTGATTACAAAAACTTTCAGTGTGACATCATGTTGTTTTTGTTGGTACATATTTTGCTTTTAGAACAGTTTAAAATATATATGATGATATCAATACTTTAGTGCTTAAGTCTCAGGAGGGCATGTTGCTTAAGTACTTAAGTTTCAATTTGGACTATGTCTGACCTAATATCTAGTCTTAAACAGTCTTAACTTGTGTTTCTTGCAAAACAAGAAAATAGATCTTGAGCCCCAGAAATAGCATATAGGGTGAAAAACTGCTCATTTTTGCTGATTCCAAATATGTTATTTGAATCTAGGTCTGAGCTAATAAATATTTCTTTCAAAATTTTTACATTTCCAGTCCAAAAAAAAAATATTTCCAGTTACTACTTTTTTTTTTTTTTTTTTTTTTTTTTTTACAACTGAACTTATGAAAGTGAAAAGAAGGAAGAAAAACACAATCAAAAAAGGCAGGAAAAAATATTACAATAATAATTAACTGTAAATCTAGTGGTTAATTTAGAAAAGTCATTTGTCTTCCACATGGAAACAAGTCTCTGCATTGAAATTATGCCTTAAACAGGAAAAATTAAAGCTTTGCAAAGTTTTTAGCCCACAAAGAGCAAAGGAACTCAACTGTTAAATACATTTAACCTGCAACTTCTACAAACTTACCTTTTCTTTTCTTTCTGTCTTTCCTTTTTCTAGTAGGTACTTCACCAGACATTCTGAACCTCCAAATTTGAATTCTAAAAATAAATTGAGAATTACTCTTTTAATATTCAGCCCAAGTAAGCAGATGATATCCATGTCCAATAAAAATAATACACCCCAAATACATCATTGTTATACTGATATTAGACATTTAAAGGTAACATTGCAGAGCCACTGCTCTCTGAAGGAAACATTAAAATAAAAATGAAGAGTAACACAATTAGATTTCTCACTTTATGCTCTTTCCAAATATTATGGTCGCTTTTCTAAAAATACACCCCCCCCCCTCTGCCTGATAGTCCTGTATATGGCCATAGGCTATATATAGAACTAAAGGAAAACACTAAAATCATAAAATTCTTACAATATGCAGCATGTTTCCAATAATCAGATTATCAAATTTCCTTCCGTTGTTTTTCACATTTCAAATCATCTCACTAAATAGACTGTTTTTGTTTTTTTTATTGTAGAAATGTAGTTAATTTTTTTCCTAAAAATGGATAAATGGTCCAAAACTTTAAATATTAACTGAAAAGGAGTTCTGAAACAACACTGGCTAAGAAAACTGGTAAAAAAAAAGCAAGAAAATTCACAGCCACTAAAAAAAAGAGGAAATGTAACTAATCTAGCCAAGTTGTCTCAGTTGTCTGCTCAGTTGTCCTCACTGCAAAAAAAAGTAGATAACAACTTATACTTTGTTTTAAGGTGTTTTGTCTTATTTTCTTTTGTGAGCTTTTATCTACTTTTATTATATATTTTTTTTTTTTTTGCACTGAATACAAATAGACAGAAGTCTTGGCTGAAATATTTACTTTTTTTTTCATAGGGTCTGAATTATCTTGCTTCTTTTTCCATTGTTCTACATTGCCTCATATTGATATTGATTGAAAAGAAGTATTATAATTGTAAAAATTTAAAAGAGCACAACCATTTTAAATCTGAATCAAAGTAATAAATTTACTAAAGAAATAAAGTAATAAAATAAAGTAATTAATAAGTAACAAAGTAAATAATTTACTCCAACTCATCAATGACCTATTCAGCTGTTAATCAATAGGTTGATATCTAAAAATAATTCACCTTTTCCACCAATAACTAACTATTTCAAAATATATTTGTCAATTAAAAAAATCATTTCCAATTCTATCTATCTAATAAAAGCAATCTTAACTTATAGGTTAAATAGATAATTTATTATTGCCTCAGTGTTTTGTTTTCTGCTTCAACAACTATGCAGTCATTTCTTTTGTGCAACCATGAGGCCCTGCTTGTTATTCAGCAAGTTGGTTAACTCTTCAGCATTGATTTACATAGTAATAAATAACAATAATTTTAACAATTTTTTTAAACAAGTCTTTCAAAGAAAAGTTAGGAATAATGTTAAAATCTAAATAAGGAAAAATAAAGTCAAACTTAAAACAAACAAAATTTATTTTTTATGAATAAATAAATATTACACAACCTGAATTTAGAGGAACAAGTACATGATACCTAAAACAAACAGAAAATAATAAAATAGGGGTGGGGCTATTGTCCCCTCAAAAGCCTCATAAAATAATATTAAGCTCCAAATGTTCTTGAAGCCAGGCAGTTGAGGAATGAGCTGAGCTAGCAACTGGATATTTTTACCAATTTCATCTTCTTCTGATTTTCTATTAAATAAAGCTCAACATAAAAGAAGTCTGATGCCTAGCTTTTAACTTTTTATGTGTTTTGAAGTCCCCTTGGCAGGAAAAGTGTTCAAACAATAGATGCAAAATTTTCCCTAACAAGCACAGATCACATTCACTTGTAAACACCAAGTATCTAGGCCAAGTATCTTCCTCTTTCTGTTCATTTCATATAAAGGATTTCTTGTGTTGGATAAGAGCTGATGGTTCTAGATAAGAACCATCAAATCTCAAACTTTCATGTGCTTAACTGTTGTTATGTTTTCCACTTTCCAAAATGCTTGCTCATTTTTACTTGACAACACACAAAAAGTTGATTGGTACCACAGGAAGATTAGAAAAAAATTTTAGCCTGAAAACCGATCAGTATTATAGGGGAAACCTACCAGTTTTCCATGGTACTGACAGGTTTTTTAGTGTTTCCCCATGTGTCTGAATGGGCCATTATGCCCAGTTGTCAAAAATTAATTGTGTTTCTCCATTGGCCCAGGATACATCCTCAACAAGTTTTTAGCCGAGCAGATATAAACAAACTTACCATAGCCTGATGAGAATTATACTTTTGAGAAGAAACATTAGGTTATTTTACAATTATTTGAACTTGCTAATATTATGAAATTAGGAAGAATTTTACCTAATTCTACAAAGGTTTGAATTTGTTAATATTATTCTAAGATGTCAAACATTTTCTCTTGGAAAGGGGTTAGATTGGGAAAATGAATTTTTCAGGGATGGGCCTACAGACTAAAGTATGTTGTGGGAAGGTATTTTGAAGTACCTACCTCTACTCCTTCTCTCTCTAGAGGACAGTGACTTTTGGTGACCTTTAAAAATCTTTGTTCTATAAAAGTGAAACCTTGCAAAATAGATCTTTTGCTTTAATAAAGAAAAAAGAAAATTATTTTTAGCTTCACAATTATGCTCAAGCCCAATTTAAGAGGTATCAAAGATTTGCAAATATATTTCCTAAATTTAGAAGAAAAAAAACAACCATTGATAAGGCTTAACCATTGATACAGCTTTGTTCTACTCAAATAACAGGAATTGCATTTTAAGAACTAACACCAGAGAAAAAGAAACTTATTACTGAAAACTACAGTAAAATGTTGTTTTGCCATGATTTCAAAGGGTATAGACCTATCAAGTAGGTAATTTTCTAAGACTGGAAATCAGAAGAGGGTTAATAATAATTTCATCCTATGTTTTTAGATATAATAAGGGGTTGTAACCTTAGTTTTGAACTTACTATTTGATTATAATCCATTTTGTAAAAGCTGTATAATCAATAAACATTGATTTGTCAAGATTAAGTTGAAATAAAAAAAAATCAAAACAAATCCACCATATTTTCTTCTTATTATGTTAGGCTGCTAAAAAACTGCCATTTCATCTATATGTTGGAAAATATCAAAGCTGACAGAAAAATGGAGAAATCATTTTGAATTTTTTATTCAACTTAATTGTGATAAATCAATGCTGTCAGATTATAGCCTATAACTTTAATAAAATGGATTTTATACTGAAATAGTAAGTTTGAAACCATCCTTTTTGAACCAAAAAACATGAAAAGAAATTATCATTTTCAAGGGTCCAAACAAGGCTTAAAACTGAATCTGCAAGAAAAACAGTTATTATACTCAGAAAGAGCATAAAAATTGGAAACTAGGGGTTTGCTCACTTCAATTATAGGTTCATAATATGAAGTGCTTAATATTTACCTTTTTTATCTTAAATCATAGCCTAGTTTAAAAAGTAGCCTATGGACAAGGTAGGATAATAGGCTAACTTGTAGTGTCTCTAAGGGCTCAAAATTGCATTTACCCTAGAAGCAATTATTATATTTGGAAAGAACATGAAAAAGACACCAAGTGGTGTGTTCACTTTCTTCTTAGTAGCCTAACAGAAAAAAAAGGAAAAAAATTTGCTGCTTTGTCAAAGTTTGACAAAAAATAACTATAGGACCTCTCATCTATTGAATCTTTTAAACCTTAACAAATAAGAAATAGGACCTTGAAAACCCCTAACAACAGTACACAACTAGCCTAGTTTAGACTCTGAAACTCATTCCTGAAAGTTTTATCAGCTAAGCCTACTTTTCAAAATAGAAAAAATCCGTTCATTCAGAAATTCAAAATCAGAACATTTTTTGGAATATACAATTAAACATCGAACAAAATCCTATTTGGGGTGAATAGTACCAACAAAAAAGATAAAAAGCCTACTTTATTCTTCTTGCCTACCAAATGGTTTCGGCGTTTTCCTTCTGTTTCTTCCTCGAAAATAGCCTACTGTCAGTGTTGAGTTGGCAAAAAAAAAAATGTTTCTGACAGTGGTTTCCAAAATAACGTGCGTAACAAAAATAGGTTTCGACCTCGGTTTCGACACTTTGCCATATTTCCTCGTCGATTCTCTCTTAGAATACGCTTCAGCAAACGGTTTTTGTCAGTTATTTCCGAAGTTTTGGAAATGGCAGATGTGACCTTTGGGTGTAACAGCGACGTTATTAAAGACAGACATTTTACAGACACGTTATTATAGACATTTTTCATTAAAAAAATAATTAATAAATACTTGCTTAAGCAATTTAAGTATTGCCAGTGCCCCCACCCCCCAAAAAAAAATTGCCACAAAACAACAAACAAGCACATTCTTTAAAAGTTTCAAATAAATACCCTTAACAGTTTCCAGGGCCGTAGCTCCAGTCTTTTATGGGGTGAGGGCAAGAGGGGTCCGCATCCGGAGAGTCAAGGTGCATTAAATATAATGGTTTGTTCTCAAAAATATTAGGGGGAAAAAAAGGGAAAGGACACGACTCCACTGGCAGTTCTTGAGTTGTTCCAGATACGCACCTCTGAGTGCTTAGATTTAAGTTGAGTCTTAATCTATAGATTTATCTTAATCTATAGATTATTTTCGAGAGAATTAATCTATAGTCTTATGATTTAGTTTAACATCACCCTAACGATTCTCAGAAATTTTCAATTTATTAGCCTTAACCGTTTTAAGATAGTGTAGAAAAGCCCTTTTAACAATCTGGATACAATTGAGTTTTATTTTTTTTATTCACTAAAAGAAGTAATTGCAGTTTTAGTTGCAGAAGCAGTTGTACTTACAGTCACAATAAAAACCAGAGTAGTAATAAAGTAGTCGCAGTTGTAACAAGTCACAGTTGCAAGAAGTTGCAGTCACAAATAATCATAGTCAGAAGTAGCCACGATCTCCATTGCAAGTAACTGTAGTCACAGTCACAAGTAGTTGCATTCACTGTCTCAAGTAATTACAGTCACAAGTAATCAGAGTCCCAATAAATTGCAGTTGGAAGTAGTCGCAATAAGCCACAAGCGCGTTTTCACTACGTCGCAACAGAAATCACAGTATATGCAGGCACAATTCGTCGTAGACGCAGCCAAAGTCAAAGGTGCAGTCGCAGTAGTAGCAGCCCTGAAAATTTCAAGTTATTACTCTTAGGTACTCCTAAGATGATGCAGATACACCCTTCTTATAATCTTGATGCACATACAGTGCATTGGATTAGTTCAACATTTCCTGAAGTTTCATTTTATTATCCTTGGCCCTTTTCGACCCACTCATGAACAAAAATTCTCCCTTTCCCAATGATAAAAACACCATGAAAAGACCATTGAATAAAAAGTCTCAGATTGCCATTTTATTTGGAAATTTTTGAAGAAATTTAAACTTAAAACTTTCCAGTTCCAGAGGCAGTAATGCCTTGGTGGCGCATTCATTCCTAACGACAGAAGTAGTCCATTAAAAAAAAAACAGCAAATGTGGATGTATATTTGAAAGGTTAATTTACTACGTTTGTTGATTTGAGATTTGAAAATAATATGTACGGTGGTGCACAATTATTAATCAGCCATTATGGACGGTGGCAGGTGGATGTTAGTAGTAAGGACGAGGACGGGGCCATTGGAGAAATGAAATACCTGAGGCCTATATAAATGTCGCCTGTGCACCTCCTTGTCTTTGAACTACATTTTTTTGAACAGTGGTAAAATAATAGGCATTCCTTCAAGATTGGATTCACCCTATATCAGTCGGTCTCAGTAATGGGAACAAAATTTTTTATTATCAAGATTACTGACTTGTATCTTCTTTTTTTTTTATTTTCCCTAAAACTTAATAAATGTACACCAAAATGACTAATATGATAATTAAACATGTGTCCTTCACATTACTAGGACAACATTCAAGTCTCTGAACTTATACTACTACTCCTGCTGCTACTACTAACAACTCACAGCAGTAGCATATTCAATTTAAGCTCTACTCGTTTTAATATTTATGGATTCACACATAGTAGTACCTGTTGTATGTTTTTTTTGCTATGATTTTTTATTTTATTTTTGCTTGTTTTGGGTTTCGTTCACTCTTTAATAGTAATTTATCGTCGTTTTGAGTTTGAGTTATTGTAGGTTTTTTATTTCTCCTAATCTTAAGTTCAATATGGCCTTTTTAATTAAAACAATTTTTAATTAATTTCAGTTCGTTTTATTTCAAAAGTTTCAAGTTTTTGATAAGAAGAATAGTTGATGTATAGTAATATTAGATGCCGATAGCTCATCAGCTCCAGATTTTATTTCACTGCAATTTTTCATTTTATTTTCAATGTTGTAAAAAGTAAAAAAGAATATATTTGTAATATAACTCGTTTTAGTAAAGTGCCAAATATACAGTATGCCTTATGCTTTTACCGTTAAGGAAAAGGGCAGTAACCGAACTCTTGTTGTAGTGGAAACTATAGGTGTCTCAAACAATCTTGGAAAGAGCTAATAAGACTAAACCAAATTCCCATGATTTTTAGAAAAAATTATCGTTATTATTTAATTTTTTTTTGGGGGGGGGGGGTGAGGGGAGGGGGTTCGGGCCTTGGAACGAGGGAAAGAGGGTCACCTCCCATGGTTTTTGGAATAAACTACCGTTAATATTTTTTTTTTGTGTGGGGGGTTGGACATGGAGGGAGGGCCAGTGGTCAACTTCCATGATTTTGGAAATAAAATATTATTAGCAAGTTATTTTTTTTTTTTTGGGGGGGGGGGTTCTGGGTTGGACCCTGGTGGGAGGGCCTGGGGTCAGTTTCCATGACTTTTAAAATAAAATATAGTTAATAAGTTTTTTTGTAGGGGTGGGGGGTAAGGGCTACAGTTAGAGGGCCAATGGTCAGCTTCCATTGTTTTTAGAATAAAATGTCGTTGATATTAATTGCTGAAAGCTCATCAGCTCAATGTTTTATTTCACTAAAACTTTATTTTATTTTAAAGTTGTAACAAGTATAAAAGAAAATATTTGTAATATAATTCGGTTTAGTAAAGTGCCAAATACACAGTAGGCTAATGCGTTTGCCGTAGGGGAAACGGGCAGTAGCCAAACTCTTGTTTGTAGTGAAAACTGTAGGTGTCTTGAACCAGAGTGGCCAGATAGGCCGCATTTGCTCCATTTTGGCACTTTACTGAGGCGTATGTGCATTAAAATTTTCTAAACCGGCGCATTTTTTTTTTGAGGGGGGGGGGATCGTTCATTCGGTGCATTTTCATTATAAAAATGAAAGTTTTGGCACATTTTCTCTTTTATGTTGGCGCAACTTTAAACCAAACATCTGGTAACAATTTCTTGAATAATCTTGTAAAGAGCTAATAAAATTAAACAGAATTCCCATGATTTTCGGAATCAAGTATCGTTTATAATATTTTTTTTTTTTTGGGGGGGGGGGGTGTTGGGCCATAAAAGGAGGGCCAGAGGTCAGTTACCATTATTTTCGTAACAAAATATTGTTATTAAGTTTTTTTAAGGGGATAGGGGGCTTTAGACCATGAAGGGAGGGCCAGGGGTCAGATCTCATAATTTTGACAGTAAAATATCTTTAATAAGTTTTTGGGGTTGGGGTGTCGGGCCATGAAGGGAAGGACAAATGTCAGCTCCCATGATTTTTACAATAAAATATCTTTAATATTTTTTGGGGGGAGGGGGAGGGGTGTTAGGCGTTAGTCCATAGAGAGAGGGCAGGGGGTCAGCTCCCATAATTTTTAGAATAAACTATTTTAATATAGTTTTTTGTTAGGGGGTAGGATGGAAGGAGGACCAGGGGTCAGCTGCCATGATTTTTTCGAATAAAATATCGTTGGTAATTTTTTTTTGGTGGTTGGGGGGGGGCCATTGAGGGAGGACAAAGGGTCAGCTCCCGCTCCCATCATCTTTGGAATAAAGTATCATTAATAAGTTTTTTTCCGGGGATAGAGGTCGGGCCATGGAGGAAGGACCAAGGGGTCAGCTCTCATGATTTTCGGAATAAAATATCGTTAATACGTTTTTTGCTATTTTTTTCTTTTCTTGGAGGGGGGAGGGCTTCGGGCCATAGAAGGAGGTCCAGGGGTCAGCTCGAATGATTTATCTTTCATAATTATTTTTGGGGGGAAGGAATTAGGCCATGCAGGGTCAGGGGTAAGCTCCCATAAGCTTTGGAATAAAATATTGTCGATATTTATTTTGAGGGGCATGGAGGTGGGGCAGGGGTCAGTTCCCTTAAGCCTTGGAATAAAATATCGTTAATAAATATTTTTTTAGTTGGGTGGGGGTCAGGCTGATTTGATCTTTGAACTATTTTAAAAACCTTGCATAAAAACCTTATACGCCCTCAGGACATAATTCATAATACTTGCCCCCTGGCTCTTGCCCCCGGGGCTGTGTCAATCCCCAAGTGTCAATCCCGAAGATGCCCCCTCCGAAGGTTATAAGACCGCCCCTTCCAAAAAAACCTTATATGCCCCGGGGCATAATTTACAACACTTGCCCCGGGTCCTGGAGGGTTGTGTAAATCCCTGAGTTTTTGTTATATGATCTTCAGTCTATTTTGAACATGAATGGTTCTGACGAATGGCATATCATCCATTTTATGCGTGGGAGTGTTTAATTCAAATCCTACAGCAACCTAATACTTCGTAAAAAATAAAATAGAAAAACCAATATTGGCGGGGCAGTGAACATTTGAGAACTTTAGAGTGGGCCACCATTGAAAAAAAATCTACCAGAAATTCCGTTAACATAGTAAGGTAGAAAAACAGAAATTGTGATAACTAGTCAATTAAGATTTCATTGTAGTTGTTGGAGCTCTAGGGTGGGGTAGCCGTAATAAGAGAGTTCCTGAGGTAGGGTGACCGTCGGACAGATAAAGGCCTCAGGGTGGGGCAACTATCGGACGCATTGAGACACCCAGGGGCAACTGTAGGACAGATAGAAACCCCGAGCTGGGGACAACCGTTCGACCTGTAAAGACCCCGGGTAGGAGTGACCGTCGGACGTTTAGAGACCCTGGGGATGGGGTTATCTTCAGGCCTCTAGAGACTTCGGAGAGGGAGGCAACCATCTGACCTGTAAAGACCACAAGGGGCGACTGTCGGACCTGGAACCCCCTCACTACTAAAATGCCCTCCATAGTCCTCGGAAAAATTCCTTTTTCCCTAACCAATATTCGCTCCTTCAACTTTGCCTCAAGCGGTCTGC
This sequence comes from Artemia sp. Qi Xiang Cuo, assembly GCF_049724085.1. Taxonomy (NCBI): domain Eukaryota; kingdom Metazoa; phylum Arthropoda; class Branchiopoda; order Anostraca; family Artemiidae; genus Artemia; species Artemia sp. Qi Xiang Cuo. Next base: position 7,254,452 of record NC_142798.1, on the reverse strand, counting down.
TTCAGCAAAAAAACCCTTCTTGCCAAAATAAAAGTTTCGACTGAAAGATATGGAAGAAGTTTTAGCCCGTATATAATTGACACACCAAGTCAGTATATCCCCCCTGACTCCCTTTTTAGCCTATAATTTTAATGCTCATTTTGCAAATTAAATTGTCTTATGTTTTAATTGTTATACTCACGTTTTATATTTACGAGTTTTAATCATTTGACATTTTAGCCTACTGTATAATATTGCCCTGTTAATTTTACGAGTTTAATTTTCTTTTTACATTTTTACTAATTGACATTGACCTTTTAATATTTTTTTTTTAATTTTATTTTCCCCGACCAGCCATTTTTTATTTGATTGTTGTTTGTTTTCTTTATTTTTTTTTGTTTATTGACGCTAAAGTGCGAATTTGGCCTACTTGGGCTTTTGATTGTCGTTTTTCAGTAATAAAACTTATCTTATCTTAAAAAGGCAATACTTTAATGCTACCTGTACTACTACAGCTACCACCACTACTATGTTGCCAGTACTACTACAACGACTATGCCCACACTACTCCATTTACAATTTTGAGGGGAAACTATGACTAAATCAAAAGACACAGCGTGCATGCACATTGTCAAAAGATTGTATCTCAAGACTGATTCGGGTATTAAGTTGGAACTTTCAGAGAGTGCCTAAATGGGAAGATCATCTGACCAAAATGTATTATGTTAACGATACGCTACTGCTAATACTACTATCACTGCTAGATTTAATGCTACTACTGACACTTTAAATACTACTTCCATCGCAACTACCTGTAAGACTAAGGACATTAAGATGAAAATTTCAAGAATTACATGTATAAAAGCAGGTTATCAATAGGAAAAACCGGCAATGTCATAGCATCGGCCAATTGTATTAAGTTGCAAATTCCAAGACTTGACGAGAGGGGTGTTGTACGGACCAATAGACAGTACTGTAATGTTGCGGCCGCTACTAGTACTATCACTGTTACTAATAATACTACTACTAGTAATATGAATATTACTGTAACTGCTATTAAAACTATGCCAAAGGATTTTACAATAAAATTTTCAGGGAATTTGTTTGCTACTGCTGCTTTTAAAACTAAGGGTATTAACCCAAAAAATTTGGGAAATATTTAAATGGTATAGAACTAAATAGAAACACACTAAGCCCATACAGGCTGTCAAAAGGGCATAACAGAAATGCTTCAAGAACGGTAGATGGTTTTAAGTTAAAACTTATTGCGTGTGTTGAAGGAGATTTTGCGCATAATTCTACTAATACTGCTACTGCTATTGCTACTACGCAAGCTGAGAGTATTAGGGTGAAGGTGTCAAAGAACATTTAGGCCGATGTTGAACTAAATCAAAACGAAATTCGAGTATGAAGTTTTTCAAAAAGATGACAAAGCAATGTCTCAAGAACAGCTTGCAATATTAAGTTAGACCTTTAAGGGTAAGTTGTGGTGGATATTGAACTAGCCAGAAGGCATTATATGAATGCTATTAATGCCACCACTACAGTTACTGTAGCTAATGACACTAAGAGTATTAAGGTGAAACATTTAGGGAATGTTTTGAGGGAATTTCGATTATAGGAAAAAAAATACGAGTATATGTATGCATGTTTTCAAAAGGGCATAGAAGCAATATCACAGACAGAACCACTCTATAATAGCCAGAATTATCATTGAAACTTTAAAAGGAGCTAATTTGATTGGAAATTAAAAGTTCTAGTGCCCTTTTTGAGAGTCAAAAGAGATTGAAGGGTAAACAACCTTCCTCTCAAGCCTGTTCGTTTTTTTAACATATCCAGTAGAAACTTTGAGACAGCCACTTTGTTTTGCATAGTATAATGATGCATTAACTATGTCTCTAGGGATATTGGGCATGTCAACCACCATTATATAATTGGCCCACTATGCTTTCAAACTAAATATATTTTTTTAAGCTAAATCAAAAATGTACTGTAGGTATGGTTGCCAATAAGACACCACATCAATATATTGAAAATGACAGGGGGTATTATGTTGAAATTTCGGGGCTACAACTGTTAATACTTCTGCTCTTATAATTTGAATTAATGAAAAGAGTGTAAGTGTATCCAGGTTGTTAAAGAGCATAAATAGAATTTTCTGGGAATGGTATTAAGTTTTTTTTTCAGGTAAACTTGAAGAATGTCTAAAATTAAATTAAACAATACTATTTGAGTCAGGATTAAAGATTATTGGAAAAGTTTCTCCAACAGACAAATAGCAAGCCAAACTTTGGATTCTTATTTAAATTAAATAAAAAAAACAAGTTTTTTTTTAATTGAAAGTAAGGAGCGACATTAAAACTTAAAACGAACAGAAATTATTCCGTATATGAAAGGGGCAGTCCCTACTCAACGCCTCGCTCTTTACGCTAAAGTTTTTTATTGTTATAAAAAATAAGCTTGTGAGACAGAGTCAAACATTAGCGTAAAGAGTGAGGCGTTGAGGAGGGGACAGCCCCTTTCATATAAGGAATAATTTCTGTTCGTTTTAGGTTTCAATGTCGCTCCTTACATTCAGTTAAAAAAACTTGTTTTTTTTATTTAATTTCTGAACGTTTTTGAATTATTGCATATTTGATTTTGGCTCACCGTACATGAATAATTTAGACGAAATTTGCATATTAATTTTACTTTTTTGGCTATATGGCTTTCTCGAAATTTTGATCTGACGTATTTTGCGAATTAACTGACGTAAAGAACTTCTATATTCGTAAATTTTTAAATTTTGAATTTTTATTATGTGTATTAGGGGAATCGTCCCCAAGTCAATACCTCCCTTTTTACTCTAAAGTTCAAATTTTGTTCCAATTCCTTAAGAATGACCCTTTAATCACAAAGGCCGTTAATTAGAACAAATAGCTCTGATAATAGCACACAAACAACTTTACTGTAAAGAGCGAGGTAATGAAAAGATGGTGAACCCAACATATACGTTATAATTTATGTTAGTTTTAAGTTTTAATGTTGCTCCTTACTTTTGGTTGAAAAAATTGTTTGTTTTTATTTAATTTCTGATCGTTTTTTTAATAATGCTGGGAAATCCGACACGCCCTTCATAGCAATATACCTTCTTCCATGAAAACGTCCTCCATGGAAATCATCCCACGTAACAACCCCCCCAACTACCAGAAAAAATCCCCCCCCCCCAAATAAAAAAAATACTGTATACTTATAATTAATAAATAATATGTGTAAGCATTGGGCAAATTCCATAACTTACAGAACTTCCCCCGGGGACTGTAGGGGATTGAGTCATCCTCAAAGATATAGTTATTGTATTTTTCGACCATGCTGAACAAAATGGCTATCTCAAAATTTTGATCGGGTGATTTTGGGAAAAAATTGGCGTAGGAGGGGGCCTAGCTGCTTGCCATAATTTCTGGTCAATTAAAAAGGGCACTAGAACTTTTAATTTCCATTCGAATGAGCCCTCTCGTGATTTTCTAGGACCAATGGGTCGATACAGTCACCCCTGGGAAACAGAACAAATAAACACGCATCCGTGATCTCTCTCCTGGCAAAAAATACAAAATCCTCCATTTTTGCAGATAGGAGCTTAAAACTTCTATAGTAGTGTTCTTTGATACGCTAAATCTGATGGTGTTATTTTCATTAAAGTTATATGAATTTTAGGGTATGTTTCCCCCTTTTTTCGAAAATAAGGCAAATATTCTCTGGTGCGTAACTTTTGATGGATAAGACTAAACTTTATCAAACTTATATATTTGAAATCAGCATAAGAACTGGAATCTTTTGATGCATCTATTGGTATCAAAATTCCGTTTTTTTGTAGTTTCAGTTACTATTGAGCCGGGTCGCTCCTTACTTACAGTTCGTTACCATGAACTGTTTGAAAACCGAAAAGATATAATTTTTATATGAAAAAGATTATGTTAATAAAAAATGAACAGAAATTAATTTAAAAAACTTTTCCCAACAAAACAAGTTTTTCAAAGAAAAATCAAAAGTTCGACTAAACCAAAAATGAGCAGAAATACAGTCAAATAATCTTCGAAGCGTAAAACTACCATAAATTACAATAAATAAATAAATAAAACACAAAAACGAGTGGAAATTAAAATAAATAACCGAGTAAAATTAAAAACAAAAAAAATTAGCAGGGGTAGGGCTGAAAACCCCTTTGTCTTCTTAAGACCAGAACATAATTTGCACTTTACTGAAAAAAAACAACAAATTACCATGGATTGTTAGTTTAGTACACATATATTGATATTTATTCCTAACAGTTTTATATTTTTTTATCTAGTTTAGAAAAGTAAAGACATTTAAAATGTATTTTGTTCTCAGTAAAGTGCAAATTATGTTCTGGTCTTGAGAAGGCATGAGACTTTTGAGCCTAATCCTATTAATTTTTGCTTGTTTTGAGTTTGACTCGGTTCTTGTTGTCGGTTTTTTTTTATTGTCTGCTCGTTTTGTGTCTCATTTATTTATTGATGGTGATTTGTGGTTGTTTTACGCTTGAAGGGCTATTTGAATTTATGTTTGATCACTTACGGTCAAATGGAATTCTTTTATTTTCTTTGAAAAATTTGTTTTGTGTATTATTTTTCAACAATTAAAAAATTTCGTTGTAGAGAACTTTAAGTAAGGAGCGACCCGGCTCAATAGTAACCGAAACTCTAAAAAACGGAATTTTGATACCAATAGATACATCAAAAGAATCGAGTTTTTATGCTGATTTCTAATATATATTAGTTTCATCAAGTTCAGTCTTATCTATCAAAAGTTACGAGCCTGAAGAAATAGCCTTATTTTCGAAACAAGGGGGAAACATCCCCTAAGAGTGATACAATCCTAATGAAAATCACACCATCAGATTCAGGGTATCAGAAAACCCTACTGTAGGGGTTTCAAGCTCCTATCTACAAAAATTTGGAATTTAATATCTTTTGCCAGAAGAAAGATCACCGATGCGTGTTTATTTTTTTTATCTTTCATTTTTTTCCCCTCTAGGAGTGATCATATCAATCCAGTGGTCTTAAAATATCGTGAGAGGGCTCATTCGAACAGAAATTAGAAGTTGTAGTGCCCTTTTTAAGTGATCAAATAAATGGAGAGCAACTAGGCCCCCCACGCTCATTTTTTTCCCGAAGTCTTCTGAACGAAGTTTTGGAATAGCCATTTTGTTCACTATTGTCGGAAATCTAATAAATATGTCGTTATGGATGACTTCATCTCCCACACCTCCCGGGGGAAGGGCTGGTAGTTATGAACTTTGCCCATTGTTAACATATAGTATTGGTTATTGGGAAGTATACAGGCGTTTTCATGAGGGATTTTTTCTCGTGAGGGACGGGGTTCGGAGGAGGGGGTTACGTCGGAGGATTTTTCCATGGAGGACGTTTTCACGGGGGAAGGGACATTTCTATGAAGGGGGCGCCGGATTTCCCAGGATTATATAAAAAACGATCAGAAATTAAATAACAAATTATTTTTTTTCTACTTGAAATAAGGAGACTTGTCCCGAATTTTAAAAGTCGTCACACAGCGATATCTGGTAACCGCACAAAAGTTTAAAATTACATGGCGCGAACAGGCTAACATACATTTTGAACCAAATAGGATCTAGACTGACCTGCTAAATACTTTTTGTATGGCTAATTAAAAGTAAACCATTAAGACCTTAAGTTTTGTCTGTTATCCAACAACACAAAAACTTATGTTCAAAAACTAGCCTGTCTAGGCTAAAAGCAATGAAAAAAACAAGGACTGCCAGCAATTTATGTAAGCTTAAATGATACAAATAAAATAGTGTTTGTGAAATGGTATCCTAATAGTATGAGGGCTATGTCCTTATCTCAAATCTAGATTAGGCCAACTGCAATTTAGGGCTGTTTTTTAGTCATCTTTGTGCTAAGATTTCACATCTTTTATCAAAGAATGCTTAAAAGTGAAATCTTGCCACTAAGATCTTACATCTTATAGCATTTTTTTGCAAATGTCTCATCATTCTGCTCTGATCAGTGGTCCAAGAACAATGGGTCAATATATACAAAATCATATTATGAATTTCATCCCCCCCCCCTATATAGGCTATACATAACCCAACCTAACCCTGAATTGGCATATATATGGGGGGGGGAGGCTGAAATTCATTTCCGATAGAAATGCTTAGCATATGATTTTCATAATCAGCATAAAAAAAGGCATCGAATGGTGTATTCACTTTAGTCCTAACTCAATAATATGATTTTGTATATATTGACCAAACAATGATGAGTATATCATCAAAGTTCTCTCATCATCATTCTATATGGCAGAAAGATGGTGTCTTTCATAGAATTTGCTAACATCAGTGAGCTGTAAGATCTTAGAACAAAGATGAGTTAAATGAACAGAAATCTTTGCAGAAAAATGTGAGATCTTAGCACAAAAGAACATGCCTTTTGTCTGGGTTTTTCAAGTTTGGCTGGTCTTTGATAACACTGTTAGAGATTAGCTCTTTTCAAGTTTACAATTTAAAACAGAAAAGAGTAGTATCTTTTAAGTTCTAATTTTATGCTCTTTGTGTTTTTGACAATTCTCCCCCTCCCTAATTGCCCTAGTTACAGCCACAGGCTATATAAAGAACTAAAGATTCAAAGTGATGAAACTCAAACTTTATTTGGAATGTAAGATATTTTGGTCAGACAAACTGAAATTGTTTATCTGCTTATGACATTCACTCTGCATATGACTGGATTTTGTCACTGTTTTCACTGTCTAATAAAAGGATTTATCCCTATTAAACTTATTTATTTTTCAACAAAAGAACATCATTTGTACTTTGCTGAGAACAATTTTTATTTTGATTGGTAGGTTTTTGTTTGTCATAACATCAAAAAAGAAATAGAAAATACAGAATATCATCATAATAACAAATATTAATAAAATGAATAATGAAACACAGATTGGCAATTTACTATATACTGAAATAATTCCTTAAAGTATCATTAAGTTTGAATTTAGTATCATTACAATAGAGGAAACATTTAAAATATAATTTGTTTTCAGTAAAGGACAAATGATGTTATGGTCTTTAAAAGGCATAGGGTGAATCAGCCCAACTCCTGTTTGTGGTAGTTTGTTTTAAATTTAACTTTATTTTCATTATAATTTTGTTTTGTTTTGGCTTTCTTTTTTTTATTGATGTTGTTAAATATTTCTTTTATGCTTTACTTATTATTTGACTTGGTTTTTGCATGTCTTAGTCTTAGTATAGCTCTTTATAATTTTTTGGGAAACTTCTTTTGTGGAAAAAAGTTTCTTTAGACTTGATTTCTGTTTGTTTTTAATTGACATACTTTTTTTTTATTGGTTAATAAAAGGAATATTTGTAAAGCTTTTCTTTTTTTTTCTTTAAAAATCAGGATTTTGCTTTACCATTTATGTTTTGGGCAAGGTATTGCTACATATTTTAACAGTAATTGTACTATAGAACTTTGGATCTGTGGAAATTCAAACAAATGGATTGAAAATCATCATTGTCTTTGGGCTTTTATAGGGCTAAGGCCATTCTGACCACCATCATGTAACAACTGTGAATATAGACAAATTTTAATTGAACATCCCCCTCAACATGCCCTGAAAGTTTTATGTTAATACCCTTAGCTATTCCTGAGATATTGCAGATATGTCCTTTTGGCCATCTGGATGCACATAGTGTTGTTGGGTTTTGTTTATCATACAGATATACCCTTTAGACAACCTGGATGCACATATTTTCTTTTGATTTAGTTCAATATTTCTTTGACATGCCCTAAGAGTTACAACTTAATAAACTTAGCTGTTCTGTAGATAGGCTATTGCAAATATGCCTTTGTGATAATTTTGGATGCACATAGTGTCTTTTGATTTACTTTTACACCTCTACAACTTTCCCTGAAAGTTTCAACTTAATGCATTATTCTGTTCCTAAGATATTGTATCTATACCATTTTGACTCCCTGAATGCACTTAAACCCCTGGTTGTAGTAGTCATAATAATATTAGCCACAGTAATAGTAGTCATAGTTGTAGTAGATGTAATAGGAGTAAATAGTAGTAGTAAATAGCAGTAGTTTAATTGTTGTATTGTAGTTGTAGTATTATTATTATCTATTCTTTGTAGAAAAAGAAAATGACAGAGCACTACAAATAAAAAAAAGCAAAATATCTGTACAACTATGACAAGGTAACTATATCTATACAACCATCTATAGCAAAATATCTATACAACTATGACAAGGTAACTATAGTTAAAGAAGTTGGCCCAAGCATGTCTTGAAATCTTGTGGTTGTGTTTCTCTGTAAGTTTAACACAGCTATAGTAAGATCTGTTATGTGAAGACTGTTGATGAGTTTTGAATTGTGTGTCCAAGTTTGATATCTCAGTAGGTATTTTGCAAAATGGAAAAAAGTGGTGCAGATTTCAATTTACCCACATTTGTAAGAATCTTCCAGAAGGGTGCAATGTAGGGGATATGGGGGAGAGCAACAGTGTTGTATAGCATTGTAAGATAACAGCAATTGAAACAAAGCTTAGAAGAGACTATGGAAGCATAGGCAGCTGATATGCAGCATTTGGTGACTTCTGTTAGGAGATGGCAAGTATGCGAAATGATATTTCCCATGGCAATACCAAGATAAATGATTTGGTCAGATGGACAAATCTTTGAATTCCCAAGTACAATTTCATGAGGCAGTGTGCCTTTCCAATCCAAAAACATGATATCAGACTTTGCAGCATTAAATTCAAGACCAGATTTTAAATATTCTGCTTGCAGTTTTTGGAAAGTTTCAGAAATTTTGTTCAATGAGTGAATGTTTTTGTCCAATTAAAAGAATGCAAGATATCTCACACTGATCCTGAGCTTTGAGGACATAATTATTGAAATAATGAGGTGAGGCAATTGCACCTTGCCTGGCTCCTCTCTTAACTGGTATAGTTCTATCCAGTGGCATTGCCATTTTATCTTGCTTAAGAGGGATCTTAGGATGGACTTGTAGCTTAGCATACATATTCCCTTTGAGATCTAATGATAGCCAGATTTACTCATCTTTTAACAGCCCTTAAAGGCATAAGGGAGTGGGTCAGGGAGTCAAAGGCATGGCAAACATCATGACTTGCCAAGGCAAGTGAACTACCTGTAGAAGAAGCATCAAGCAGAGCATTAGCAACAACTGCAAGGGCGTCTACACATCTAATGCCATGTTGAAAGACAAATTGATGTGGAGGTGTGTAACATTTTTCTTCAATCTCTTTTATAAACAGTATAACAATCTGTTCATAAAGCTTCCATAAAATGGTTGAAACAGTACAGGCCTCAAGGACAAGCATTGATTGGAGGTTTTTCACTTTTTTGAAACAGGAGAAAGGTCTCCCACACAGAATGTTGACAGAACCTAACCTTGTGTAAAAATCATCTGCAGCAGTAACATGAGATGCTCTAAAAGCAAAGGATTGCCATTTTTGATATATAGAGCATGGATTCCATCTATGCCTCATGTCATCTTTGGCTTAAGGCACATAATAGCATCAGCCACAGACATTAAAGACATTGTAAAATCAGAGTCAGAGAGTGCATACACAAGTTGGTCAAGATCTTCAGAATATTTGTGTTCAAGTTTGGGGTCTGGTGGAGAGAATTTGGCCTTGTAGAAAGAATACCACTCAGATAGAGGAACACCAGCAGTTGAAAGGGAGGTTTTGGGGATTCTTGGATGGAGGGTTGACCAAAGGAAATGAGGGTTATCTTTGATTTTTTGTGCTGACTAAAAGCTATTGTATTCAATAGTTGCAGCTGTCATTGTACTAAAACTCAGTAGTTATAGTAGTAGTAGTATTAATAGTAGTTGTAGTAGTAGTAGGTGTAATGGCAGTAGTAGCAGTATAAGTTATAATATTAGTGGTAGTAATAGCAGTGATAATAGTGGCAGTAGTAGTAGCTGTAGTAATTTTAGGAGTAGTCATAGTAGTATGCTGGTTGTAGCAGTAGATTTAGTAGTTTTAGTCATAGAAGTAGTAATTGTATCTGTAGCAGTGATAGTAGTTATAGTAGTGGTAGCAGTAGTGGTTTTAGTAGCAGTAGTAGAAGTCATAGTAATAGTAGTTTAAGGGTTTGTAGTAGTGGTTGTAGCAGTAGTGGCTATAGTGGTTGTAGTTGTCATAGAAGTAGAGGTAGCAGTGGTCCTGGTAGTTGTGGCAGTAGAAGTCATAGTAATAGTAGTTATAGTAGTTTTAGTCATGGTACTATTCATTGTAATTGCAGTATAAGTCTTAGTAGTAGTGGTAGTCTTAAAAGTTGTAGTTGTAATAGTGCGAGTAATAGCAATAGTAGATGTAGTCATGGTAATATTAGCCATAGTAGTAGTAGTCATAGTTACAGAAGCAGCAGTAGTCAAAGTAGTAGTTGTTGTGTTAGAATTAGTTATGGGGCTAGTAGCCTTAGTAGTAGTAGATATAGTTGTAGCAGTAGTAATTGTGGTCATAGTCATAGTAGTGGTTGTAAAAATCATAGTTGCAGCAGTAATAGTAGTAATAGAAGTAGCCCTGAAAGTTTCAGTAGTAGATACCCCCTTAGCCTCATGAGATATTGCAGATGTATCCTTTTCATATGTGTTGGGGAGAGTAGGTGCCACCACAAAAGTAGCACTCTGCTTTCTTGTGAGGCAGATAGTATTTGTTTTTTGAAATGGCATCCACTTCTTGCTTTATTTCTTTCTGATCAGATGTTTTGACTTATGCTTGGGTTCATTCATGTGCACAACAAATCATGACGGCTTGGATAAGTTTGAGACTGCCACCAATTCCTAAGAGTTTCTCATACAGTCTAGAAATTGTAACTCTATATACTATCTTGTCCCTCACCATCTCACTTTCATCAGTGTATCCACATGGCTTGACTAGAATTTTTAGCTCTGTTATATATATCTCAATATTTTCAGTGTCTCTTTCGTCTCTCTTTTAAAAGATATAGTGCAAGAACAATTGGTTTTTCTTGGAGCTGCATATTCTCTGAAATTTTTCAAACACACCATGACTTTGTCTTAACCTGATTCTGTAAGCTCAAATGTGCTGAATATCTCTCGTCTTTAAGTACCAACCCATATGAAAAGGTAGGCACACAACACTTTCCCAGTCTTTTCAGCAAGGAAACCTTCACAAATCAGTGTTGCTTGACTCTCAAACTTGGTCCATTCAGAAGCAAGATCATCTGCATTTCAGTTGATTGATGGTTGACTTATATCCATGACTTCTGACACCATGTATAATTCTTCAATTGAACCTTTTAATTTGGACCCAAGCATCTATAATAATATCATGAATAAGCACAAGCAAGCATCACAAGCAAGAGCAAACACAAGCTAATATAATAAATGATGCTACAGATAATATTTGTTTTTCAAGATTGCACTTCCTTTTTGATTTATTTCTATCTGTTCAAACCTTTTAAGTTATGCTTGGATTTACTCATGTCTATAACTGATTGTGTCAGCCTGGGTAAGTGAGAGACTGTCAACAATTCCCAAAAATTTCTCCTGCAGTCTAGGATTTGGCACTTCAAATAGTGTCTTGTTTCTCACATCTCATTTTCATCAGTATATCCATATAGCTTGACCAGAAGTCTTAGCTGTGTCCATGAGCTCAAACGTGGTGAAGATCTCTTGTCCTTGTCCGTGGTGAAGCACCATCCCTTTTGAGAAGGTAAGTACATAAAATTCTGCCCGATTTTTGTCAAAGGAACCATTGCTCACCTGTGTTGCATAACTGTCGAATTTAATGCGTTTCGAAGCAATATCGTCAGCGTTCCAGTTGATTTTTTTTACATGAAGCATGATTTTTCATGTACCTTTAAGTACTAGCAGTTGGGCTCCATCCCAGAATGATAATTGTAGTAGAACTGGTGTCCTTGGCCTCAAGAAGGACATCAGATTGGATTGCCCTTGGAGGCTAAAAGACCAATGATTGCAGATAAGATCCCTTTTTTATATCTTGTACAATCATGAAAAAAGTAATTGGAGTTTTGCTATTGGCAATTTTGGAAACAAGCTTTCCTCCCTTGGGACCACAGGTTGAAAGACGTTCATAATTTCAAACTATACAACCTTAGATTATCAAGTACCAATGACAATTGATTTTCTTGGGCATAAAATATTTTGTTGTTCTCAATTCATGTTTACATTCCATAAAAAAGTTTATGTTTTATTTCTCTTGCTAAGAAATTCTTTGACAAGTTCCTAATGCATTTGGTTTTACAGGGCTTGCAGAGCTATTTGCAAAATTTACAATGTTTATCTGCGCTGTATTAGCTCTCCTGAAATTGGCAAATTGTCATGAAACCTTTTCAGAAGAGCTTGTGATAAAACCTCTTGAATCTGGGCATTTAATGAGCCACTTCAGATTTGTTCATACTCTATTGCAAGAAAGGAATGGTGAGTAAGCTTTTTTCAGGTTAGTTTATATGTCTTTCTTAAGTTACTCTTATCAAGATTTAAACAATTGATCCTCATTTTCTCCCTCTCCCTCATGATTTAGAGATTGATTTTTGTGAGGAGTTTGAGAGTGGTTTCCATCTTAAAACCATCAAGGGTATGCTGACTTTGTTCTCTAGGACAAAAGTTATAAAGAACAAACAAAGAGAGAACTATCAGCAAAGAAATAAACAATCAGGACTACAGCCACTAGAAAGAAAAGGTAAAAACTAAAATGACGCGGATATTTCGCCTGCATGAAAATAATACATCTTCAATCCTGATGAAACAAAGCTAAAAACTAAGATAACCTAAAAGCAAAGAATAAAAACAACCAATATAAATATCTACAATTGTTGTGGCTGATCCACATAGGTTACAGAAGCTTATAGAGTTACTTCGATGAGGACACCAGAGCAACTGGATAATATAAAATAGATATGATGTTAGTTTATCTGTTGCGAAACAATTCTATTGTTTGCTACTATTGCTGCAGCTCTCTAAGGTCTTGTATTTAATCTCGTCCTCTGATGATTTTTTAAGAGTTATAACTCAAACATGATCCAAGAGTACTGAAGAATGGGGAAGAATACCAAGAATATGAGAAGAATACAAATAATACCAAGAATGTGAGAGGAATATCAAGAATATGAGAAAAATACCAATAATACCAAGGAGAGTACCAGAATATACTAAAGAATATTCTCTAAGAAAACATAGTAGAGGTTTCATTAAAATGTTCAATAACAGAGCTGACATTTTCTTGAATTACTGATATTAGGCACATGGGTATTCCATAGCCCCTGTAGATATTTGTGAGATATTCCTTATTGCAAACTTAACTTATTCTTTTAATTATGTTTTTATGATATTGGTACTTTTTCTGTTCCACTATTGGTACTCTTTGGGTTTCTGAATGTTTTCAATAAAGTAGAAATATGTTGGAAAGCTTTGACAGAGTTGTCAATTAATGTCAATGCTTTAGATTGAAAGAAAAAAAAATGGGATTTGAACTTCAAGATATGAAAAATCTGACAAAGTTTTAATTTATTTATTTGTTTATTTAATGAACATAGAATATGACACTGCAGAGTAATAGAAGAAAAAACTAACACAACAATATCATACAATATCATAATCAAACCATATTTACATCTCATACCAGACCAACAATATCATAATCGACATGACACACAATAAAAAAAAAAAGCATGTCACGCAACAATGAACAACAATATCATTGCTAAGACATTGCTAAGAAAGTCAATCAACTTGACTTTCAACTCATATCAAATTATGTTTGAATCTGCTGAAGCAATTGGAGTAAATTTTATTGTAGTACATACATAGTGCATTAGACATTTATCTCCTCTAGTACCTTAACTGTAAGTGGACATTTATGCATCTTAAGAAATAATTCTTCTATACCCATGTTGTTAAAAGTTTAACTTTCATTTTGGATTACTGATCAATTGTCTAAGAGACTGAAGTTGCCTTATAGCAAATAAATTAGAATCCAATAGTGAAGTAAGGAGTCTCTGTGGCCAATCAGAAGAGCTATCGCTTATCATTAAAAGACCTCGCCTGAAGCTCCTCGGCCACACACTGCGCCGTCCCGAAGGCACGATATGTCGAGACGTCCTTGTCTGCGAACCAGCCCCCTCCTGGAAACGTAAACCAGGAGGACAAAAGAAGAACCTATGGCAAAAATTCAAGGAGGACCTGGAACCGTGGGGAGGATTCAGGAGACACGGTCGGAGATGGGACAAAGACTGGCTGAAGATCGCCGGAGAAGCTGCAGCCGACAGGTCCAAGTGGTCGTCGGAAGTCATCCCAAGATCCTTTGGTGCCGGGCAGGACAGTTCATCGTCTGGTTCCCACCGAAAGTAAGTAAAGTAAGTAAATAAATTAGTACTGCACACTTTCCTTGTCCTATACTTCTGTGTTAAGCATAAGCGATGTATGTCATTAGTTTAGGAGCATTATTACCTATGTCGTGACTCGGTCAGTAAACTATAATAAATTTTTTGTGAGATTCATATATAATTGATTTAATTAAAATTGCAGCTTCTTTCTAGTTTTAATGCTCAATGTTTTTACTCATGTTTTAATGTTCAAGAACGTAAATGATGATGCTCTATTTCTGTAGAAAGTTTCGGAGACCGCACTGCCTTTCCATGACAATAAATAAAAGTTCAAATAATGATAAAATCCTTTGAATAGACAGTAATGATGATAACAGTGATAGAAATTCACAAAAATACCAGATATTTCGGTCACATATGCAGTGACCATCATCAGTAGTAAAACTAAACTGATGACGGTCACTGCGTATGTGACCAAAATATCTAGTATTTTTTGTGAATTTTCTATCACTGTTATCATCATTACTGTCTATTAAAAGGATTTTATCCCTATTTGAACTTTTATTTATAGCTCTATTTCTGCCTTTCTCTATCCCCTCTCCCTCTCTTTCCTCTCTCTCTTTATCTGCATATCTTTCCTTCTCTTCCCCTCACTCTGTGTCTAAATCTCTTTCTCTTCATCTCTCCCTGTCACTGTCTCTCTCCTTTCTTTCTCCGTTTTCTCTTCTTTTCTGTTTTCTTCTCGTCTGTGTATGTTTGATTTCTCTTTTAAACATGTTTCAAATTCTAGAACCTAAAAAGTTTGGCTGTAGTCTATTCTCCTGTCTATTCTAACTTTTTGTCGAAGGATTTTAATAGAAGAACAAAAAAAAAAAAATGTAGTTTGTATGGGTAAAGAATGTAACAAGACGTTTGGCATTTTAGAACTTTGAAAAAACTAGTTATCTAAGCTTTTCATTTAAGGAATGAAATAGAAATTAACGTAAAATTAGATATAGCAGATGAATAATATGACTTCTTTTCAATACATTGTATCAAAAACGCATATAATAGTAAAAAACGTAGGCCAATAGTAGTAATAGTATTTATTTTATTGCTCTAAACGCCCTTGGGCAATGGCAGTATAGAATGAAAAAATCAACTCTAATTAACATAAATAAAACTAACATAAAGACTACATAAGAAAAAAACTATATAGAGAAAAAATTTACACCGATTACAAAAAAAAAACTTTCTATGCTCCCTTGCTAGCTTGGGAAATCGTCCTGAATTTTCACTCTCACAAAACACTTCCCTCATCAAACATACAGTTTCTATACACTTCTTTTTGTACCTAACTCAATTCTTCCCACTCGCCCATCATATGGGCCCATCGTTTCATCTATATCGTGTTACCTCATTATATGAGCCAAATCTATTATTCCATATTTCCCCCACTTTATAATTTTGTAAAATTCTCCTTACCTGGTACAACCATGAACTTGGATATTCATCTCTAAGTGCTTTTAAATATGCTGATTTAAGTAGCCTCACTTGTAGCATCTTAACAATGGTTTTCCTGAACTTAATCAAATTCACTAACCTGTAACTTCTTAGTGAAAAAACTCCCATTTGTGAATCTACTAAGAAATGAAACTTTCTTCAACATGTGTACTGGAAATTAAAGGGTACGGCAGAGAGCACGGACCATTCAGTCTGAATTTTAGATAGATTTCCTCTTCCAGATTATTCAAATTTCCGTACTTTTCCTCGTCCGTTTTGGGAAATTGTTCAGCTTCACGGAGTACAAGAGTTGCATTTCTCCTTGACACAAGGGTACTGGAAGACAAAAAAATGGGGATTTCCACCAAGATCCGCTCCTACTGGAGCTGAGATTTATGCATGGTTTCAGCATGATGTGTACAAGTAAGTCTTTTTACAAGGACTGTATAAAGAAATCTCTAAATTTTGTTTTTCTTTTGAACCATCAGAGATACGAAGAAAGTATACTGGCGTAATTACGTGAGCTTATTTACTAGTAAATAAGCTCACTCCCAAATTTTCACTCTTAGGCTAATAATTGAGAAGTGCCTGAGTTTTCAACAACCTTTAGGCCTCAATTTTATAGACTATGAGCAAGCATTTGATCCTGTTGATAGAAGAGCTTTAGAAAAGGTCTTATCCTTGTATGGTATAGCAGACAAATGCATTAAAGTGATTAGTGCTATGTACGAGAATAACACCGCTGCGGTTAAGGTAGGAAATGAGGTTAGCAGCTGGTTTGGTATTAAATCAGCAGTTAAGCAGGGTTGCGTTCTTTCCCCCTTTATATGGATCATTGTTATGGATTCTGGCTTAAAGATTGACGGAACAACAAGTGGAGGATACAGACTACAATGGGGAAGAATACCTTTACTTGCCTTAGATTATGATAACGATTTAAGCATCCTAGAAGAAAGTGTGAGTAAAATGAGGGGTGTTATTGAGATTTTGCGATTTCAGGGTGCTAGAAGAGGTTTGAAAGTTAATGTTAAGAAGACTAAATCACTAAGGGTAGGAATAAGTGAAGATGAAGAGGTGATATTGGGTAATGAAAAGAATTATCAAGTGGGGAGCTTCAATTACCTTGGTAGCATTATTAGTAAATATTGTGGGAGCAGTGAAAAAGTTGAAAGTAGAATAACCAAGGCTCAGGGAATTTTTTTCACAGCTTAAAAAAAGTTTGGAAGAATAGGAAGATTGTTTTTTCCCATTTTTTTGCCAACCCCTAGCTACTTAATATGAAGAAAAGGTTTGAAAACAGAATAATCTCCCGAAAGACAAGGCTCCCGCTTTGGACCTGAAACTCGTTTGTGTTTATTAGTTATAATATAAATGATCCATGTATTGCCGTTTCAACAAGCATTGTGAATTTTAATGATTAAACTGTCACACGACTGGAACATTTGCATCTTGCAGTGGTAAGATAATGGCCACATTGGAAGGTAAATGTTTGTGTTTATACGGTACTCGTTCGCTTAAAAGTTTTTTTTCTAGTATCTTTCGTATATTTTCTTGTGTTGAATTGTGTTGTATTGTTTAATTGTTTCCTTTAATGTTTTATTATTTTGTTTTCTTTTACTGCTCTGTCTTCTTGCTTTTGTATGACGAGTTTAAAAAAAAAAATAAATCAATCTTCTTTACTTCAGACAATTGCAGATTTAGATCCAAAGAATCCTCAACCTTAATTAAAAATCACAAATTTTATAATCAAGATTAAGCTTGCTTTGAAGTTTTACATTTCTGCTGGCTTATGTTTTTGGCTGACCAATTATTGTAACTTCAACTGTGGAGAGTATAACAGATATTACTAACGAAATAATCATTAAAATAATTAAAAAAAATAATTAAAAATAAATGCCCTATTTTTTACGTAAGTAACCCCTAGCTATTTAAAATGAAGAAAAGGTTTGAATATAAAATAATCTGCTTCACTTCAGACAATTGCAGATAAGATACAAAGAATCCTCAACCTAATTTAAAAATCATAAATTTAATGATGAATATTGAGCTTGGTCTGAAGTTTTCCACTTCTGCTGGCTAATTTTTTTGGCTAACCAATTATTGTGACTTCAACTGTAGTAAGCAAACGAGAAATTACTAACGCCATAGTTATTAAAAATTTAATCCAAATTTAATCACAGATAGTTTTATGCTACATCAGATCGCATAAGCAATCGTTAAATTTGCATAGCAGACGCTTTATAGATTTTTAAATTTATCAAGACAACGTTTGTTCGGGATATTTGCGCTAATGTTATGTTTCCTAAGAAGCACAAAACAAAAAGAATAAAAACATTGAAATGTAATAAACCTTCTAATGCAATTAAAAGACCAAGGTTTAAACATAGATTGTGAAAAGACTGTTTAAAAGGACTCTTACGTAAGACGCTGTCAATCTGTTAGTTGTTTTTTTTTTTTTTTTTTTTTTTTTTTTTTTTTTTTTTTTTATAGCGTGGACAAGAATTGGGAGCTATTGACAAACGGCCTTTCGGGTCTCTTTTGTTCTTCTTTGAATTTTGTGAATGGTGCCAGAACAATCCAACCTCTATTCTCGTTTGGACCGGATGGATTAGTCGACGATAGGTTTAATAATAGTTTTGTTCGCTATGCAGCCCTGCCAAGTGAAATTGTTTGCACGGAAAATTTGACACCATGGAAGAAGATGTTGCCCTGTGACACTAGGGTAAATAATTTTACATTTTTCATTTTATTTATTTTTCTATTTTTAATATTTTGAATGTTTCTGTGTTTCTTTTTTCTGTCAAAAACGGGCTTACAGTTGGTCAAATACAAAAATTTTAATAGTTGACGAGACAGTGACAGACAGGGTATAAACTACTATTGCTAGGCATGGAATCAGGGATGATTGGGGCATAGCCTCTGGGCCCTGAGCGTCCTCCAAAATATGTTCGGTCGTCACTCTGATTTTCAATAATAAGTTTTAAGAATAATCGAAATTTGAAACGTTTTGTTCATTAAATTAAAAATCAATACAACTACGAACATCGATTCTGATCGTATCTCAATTATTTGGGAGGACTTATGAATGAATGGATGAATGTATTTAATACCCATCGATGGAAAAGTAGATGTAGTACAACAACGAAAAACAGAACCAAAAAAAAACACAAGACACTATAACGTCTGACAAAAACAAAACAACTAGAAACAGATGCCGACTACTGCTGCAAAACATTGGCCCACGGGTCGATCTTGACAGATGAATTATATCGATCAATTTGCGACAGAACCGCTTCTTCAGGGTTGGTAACACTGCACTGGCACGTAGCATACATATTGCTTGTCAACGGTGGTAACCGCAGCATAAACTTTGCTTACTTGTAGTCCAGTGAACGTAATTCTGTTTATCTGCAGCGGTAAAAATTGCGCTAAAATGGGTTAAGGTGCAGATAGTGACCTGGGCAAACAGACGACGATCAAACTTCCGCTTATTTGCCACTATACAGCTATACGTAAAAGAAGACCGCTTCTGAAAATGAGAAAACAGTAACCACCACGTCTCTAGAATTGACTGTCCAATAGGGAGACCCAGATCAGGCACGTACGCAGGAATTTGTTTCGGGGGGGGGGGGGCAATTTGTTTCGGGGGGGGGGCAAATCCTTCAAACCCATTATTGTGTGAGAAAAATCAGAAAATTATGGGAAAATGAAAAAAATCGTGAGATTTCGGGGGGGGGGCCCGGGCCCGGAGGCGCCCCCCCCCCGGCGTACGTCCCTGACCCAGATGCACAATATCACCCACGATCTCAACAATAGAATCACCAAGTGCGATACTCCGATTGGCATCTGATTTCGAGTTATCCTCTATAGGAGGACAACTGCGGCCGGGCGTAGGATCCAATTTTTATGGACAACGACCTCGGCAAATGGTTTCCGCGACCCTGTCGGGGTGCCAAGGGTCCGGGGAACCATTGGCCAAGAAAAATCCCGTGAAACATTAATGGATATTGAAGAACAATTACAGAATAACACTATTACGGCATTCGCGGTAGCCGACGCGGGCCAGGTCGTGGGGGTGCCTGGTTCGACAAGCATGCAAGCCGCCCGACCAATTAAGCCGCTGAATATTGGCGCATGGAATGTTCAAAGGTGCAAGCTGGAATCTGCGCAGCTACTCCTTGCACGGGAGCTCCTGAACTATAAAGCCAATATTTGCTGTGCATTTGAAACACGAATGAATGACGTTCTGTCCAAAAGGCTCATCATCAAGAATACTTCTTCATTCCAGTTTTACAACTTGGGCCCAACTGATGGCTCGGGCCTACAGGGAGTCAGATTCTTTGTAGATGCTCCTACTGCAAACTTTGTGCTGGCCTTGGAGTCAGTATCATCTCGTATCGCGACAATTAGACTCAGAGGCCGCATAAGCCACATAACCATCATCGTCGTTTATGCCCCAACAAGGGACAGCAGAGATGCAATAAAGGATGCCTTCTACTACGAACTCCAAAGGAATATCGACAGGACATCGAGGCTAGACATTCTCTTCTTTGCCAGAAATTGGAACGCTCGACTTGGCTGAGCAGACCCTGATGCAGCCACAGTAATTGAGCGCTGTACCGTTGGTGAAAGATGCATTAATAGAGAAAGGCTTTTTCAGCTAGCCAGGATCAAAATCTATGTGCTACTAACGCTCTCTTTGAACACAAGAAACTGTATCTCGTTACATAACGCTCGAACGACGGCAGAACAAAGCTCAGATTGATCACATTCTAGTGAGCAGGCGATTGAGAAGCTCCTGCTTAGATACCTGAGTATACAAGAAATCCTTGGCAGCACCAACCGGAAGAAACGAATCTGGATTTTTGACCGCACCTTAGAGCTAGTTAAAATGAAGCGTTCTCTCGTAGGTGGTGCAAAAGAACCCTTAAAAGCAGTCCGAAAAGCAGCTAAACTATCAGTGAAACAGGACCGAGAACAGTACTGGTCAAGTATTGCAAATGAACTCGAGCATGCGTCTAAACATCGTAATAGCAAGAAAATATTTGAATTGCTAAAAGAAGCAACGAGAAAGACCCCTTCAACAGCTGATACTCTGAAAGACAAGTGTGGGGAATCATCCTATCCGAGGAAAGGACAATTGGAACGCTGGCGAGAACACTTTTCTGAGCTACTGAACCCCTTCAAAGCCTCATGTGATCTGCCTCCTTTCTCAGGTACTGCTAGGGAACCTTACAATATAAATCCGGACCACCCGAGTATCGCAGAAGTATTAAAAGCGCTTAAGTGAATGAAGAGTAACAAGACCACAGGAGAGGATGGAATTCTATCTGAAATGTACAAGGCCTTGCCAACCCTTTTATGCCGCCTTACCAACCTGTTTGTACAGGTCTGAGCGACAAAGATTTTCCCAAAAGACTGGAAAGTATCCAGTCCTCGTTCCAGTCTACAAAAAAGAGGACAAGACTGTTCGGGGGAAATTATAGGGACATTTCCTTAATTGACTATGCAATGAAAATCTTCTGCGTTATTCTCTTGAATAGATTTAAAGACGTGCGTGACAAGCTAATCCGTCCTGAACAGGTGGGCTTCAGACCATTGAGGGGCTGTCCGGAGGAGACACTCACGATCCGGGTCATCCAGCAACAGTACAACAGGTATCACCTACCATTACTCATCGGTTTCATTGATTTCACTGCTGCTTTTGATTCCCTTGTCAGAGAAGAACTATGGAGGAACATGGCTGAAGATCGAGCGCCACAAAATCTCATCGACATACTCCGTAGTGGATACATGGATACTGATACATGTGTCCGCATCTCGGGTAACAATACTATCAAGTTTACAGTTGAGTCTGCTGTCAAGCAGGGTTACCCTCTATCGCCCACATTATTCAACTACGTAAAAGACTGGATAATGAATTATGCTCTGTCCTGTAAAGGTTTGGCTTCACCTCTCTGTGAATGGTCTACTTCTCTGTAAAATTGTGTACTACTTCGTAACGTGTGACTTCTTCTCTTTGGAGTCTTATGGTAGCCTTGGTCTATTGTCTGAGTTCGACTGGTGGAGGATGTCTAGAGTCTCTAATCATCACATAGTTTATGTTTAGAGTATAAAATGTTTATTTATACATATAATACAGTGAATGTACATATGGCGGGGACAGATACAGAATTCGAACTGACTCAAGTAATCTAAATTGGTAACTTATATTTTGCACAACCTGCAGATACACATCAGGACATTTGACAATACTTTCCTTTTAGCCTTTCAACTTCTAGGAATATAACAAATATTCAGAATTAATAAAGTTATCAAGGAAATGGGCTTTATCTAGGAAATGGACTTTTGACAGATACTAAGAATTTAATTATAGGTTTCAGCCCGGAAAAACCTACTTCCAAAGCTTACAGTCCAACCACAGGGGAGTTTTCGATGGTGAACTAGACTGTCTTCGTGGACGACAAATCTATTGGAAACGTTGACGAATTCAAGGACCTTGGGTCCATTTTAACGCCAGATGTCGGAGCTGGTAGAGACATTTCTGCCCGGATATTAAGGGCTTGGGAGTCTTTACTAGTCTGAAAAAGGTGCTATGGGCCAGACGTGAGTCTCGACAAAGACCCAAGTCAGAATCTAAATAGTGTCCATGCGAATTGTGCTGCTATATGTCTGCGAGACATGGCCCCTAAAGACTGCACAAGTTAGATCTCTGGACGCGTTTGATCACCACTGTCTTCGCTATATACTCTGAACTAGCAGATGGTCTAGAATTTCTAATAGCGAAGTAAGAAGCCGCTGTGGCCAGACTGAAGAGCTATCCTCTACAGTCAAAAGGCGTCACATTAAACTTCTCGACCACACCCTGCACGGACCCAAAGTTAAGATATATTGAAACGTCTTAATCTGCGAGCCAGTACCATACTGGAGACGACATCGGGTAGGACAGATGAAAAATATTTGGCAAAAATTCAAAGAGGATCTTGAACCATGGGGAGGCTTCCGTAAGAATGGTAGGTGATGGGACAGAGACTGGCTGAAGGTCGCTGGGAAGCTGCGACTGACAGATTGAAGTGGTCGTTGGACGTAATTCCAAAGTCCAATGGTTCCGGGCAGAACAGTTCTTCGTCTGGTTCCCGCCGTAAGTAAGTAGCAAAAGTGTAAAATCAAAAATCAAGCATAGCTGGCTTGGATGGCAGAACATTAGACTGTTTCTTTTGGATTTATAGCCTCAAGCTTCTGAGTTCCGAGTTCTTTATTTAACAATAAAAATCATAAACAAAAAACTACTTCAACCCAATCTCCCCCATAAGGCTCCATGGCCGGGAAAGAACAGGGGAGAAAAAAATACCAACACACAAAAAATATAAACAAAATCCAAAAAAATCCAGTCACCCACCTTAATAACCCCGAAAATGACTAGCTAGGCAGGAGGTAGCGCAGGATTTCACGAACTCAATCAAATATCCAACTCAATTCAGTGACATCAACTCCAAGCGAAACCGGAAAAAACTTAATTACTAGCTACAAATTCTCTAACATAATTTTTGAACATACCAAACGAGTGGCAGCTTCTTGCAGACACTGGGAACGTATTCCAGATCCTGTTGCAAGCTGTCAGAAGGTTGAAGTTAAACCTCATTGATGGAGCATGAAGTATCTGCAAATTGTTGGAAGGGCGGAGATGATAAGTCGATTGATCAGAAACAAAACATATATTATTGCATAGGGCAGCAGGAAGATGTACATGCAACTGTAAAAAAAAAAAAAAATGAAAGAAGAACAAGAAAGAAAATAGAGAGATTTCACATCAAGCAAGGGTTTAAGTGAAGATCGGTTAGTTTCCTGAATAAGAGTCCTTGCTTTATTATAAAGTTTTGGATGTGGCCTCAGAGACGAGGGAGCTCTGAATTATGATAAATAATTCAGTAGATCAGTCTTATAAATCACCATCAAATCCCCATTTTTCAGTTAGTAGTAAGAATGTATCGGATTTAGATCGAGTATCCGAGCGAGATGGTAGTTCCTCTGTGCTTCAGCTTAATGTTCAGTGTCTTTGGTCTTCGTTTGATTAGTTGAATAAAATAGTTCGTTGTGGCCACCCTGATTATATTGGTATTTGTGAGACTTTCCTTGATTCGAAAAATGAATCTCTATTGCATTTCCCTGGGTACGAGATGGAATATTTGAATCGAAGTAGGATGGCTAAAGGTGGCCTTGCTGTTTATGTTTCCGAATATCTTCCGTACTCTGTTATACGTGACCTGTCAAGAAATGAAGAATAAATTTTTGAATCCAAATTTATTGAGATTAAAACCCATGCTAAAACTTTGATTGTTGGTAATATATACGGGTCTCCTAGTGGGTCTGTTCCCTCTTTCCTTCAGATTCTTGATGAGGTTTTGGAAACAATCCTAATCATTCATGTGAACTTATCATTATGGGTGACTTCAACCTTCATTTGTATGACCGGAGGTCATCCTCGTCTTTGGATTTTCTTTCAACAATGCTGGCTTGTGGAACACTACCTTCTGCATGCATTCCAACTCGCATAACTAACACTACTGCTTCTTTGCTTGATAATAATTTTTCCTCGTTGACCTTGGTGCAAAATTTTGTATTGATGAGTGATATCTCACACCATTTTCCTGTTTTTTTTTCGTGTATGATTTTTCCGATTCGTTGCCTAGGAGGAGCCAGGGAGCTGGTTTTTCCTCTTTAAAATTTAATGATCAGGGTTTGCATCTTCTTAGGTCACGGTTGGCGGGCCGTTCGTGGAGTATATTTGAAATTGAATCTGATATAGATTCTTTGTTTAATTCGTTTTATCATTCTTTGGAAGAAGTTACCTTGGATACATGTGATGTACCCCAGTCGAATCCGGCCTCGAAAAGAACAGCCTTTTTTATCCTTGAATGACCTTTGGATTCCTTAAAAGTTGGAGGAAGAAAAACAAACTTTGGAAGGCTTACAGATCCTCTAAGCCACCTTTGCGTGATTCTCAACTTCAACTTTTCAAAGCTTATAGAAGAGTTTTCAATTCGCTTTGCCGAAAGGCTAAATCATTATTTTATTACAGAAAATTCTCTGTGTCCGGTTAAGACATTAGGAAGATATGGCAAGTAGTCAATTCTGTTATCAGGCCATCTTCTTTGCCTCCTTCAGTCTGATCAAATGTTGTGATTGACGGCGATAATGTAAAGGGTGAGCTAAAAGTTCAAGATGCGTTTACTTCCTATTTTGCTAATATTGGCAAAACTACAGCCTCTTCTGTAAATCCGTCTTCTTTTCTGCCTGATTTTAGGTCTTATCTTGGACCGCCTTGTCCTAAATCAATGGCGTTGAAACCTGTCTCTGAAGCTGAAATAGCCAGAATTGTCAACGATTTGAGGGGTTCTTTATCTTCTGGCCCAGACCGTACTACGACTAAGGTTGTCAAGTTCATTCTGCCTGTCATTGTTCTGCCCTCACGACACTTGTTGATCTTTCTTCTGAAAAGGGTGGCTTCCCAAGTGCTTTAAAGCGTGCTCGTGTTATTATTCTTTTTAAAGGTGGATCAAGGAATGACCCTGCAAATTATCATCCCATATCTTTTTATCAGTATTTAGTCAAATTTTTGAAAAAGCTATGCTTTCTTGACTTCTTGATTTTCTTAATTCTAAACAATTTTTTCATGACTTTAAGTTTGGTTTTAGGGCGAAGCACTCAAATGAGCATGCATGTGCAACTCCCTTGAATCATTTACATTCAGCTTTTGACTCTGGTCTGATACCTGCTGCTCCTTTTCTCGATGTACGAAAAGCATTTGACTCATTAACACACAAGATTCTTCTTTGGAAACTGTCCCATATTGATATAAGAGGGAATGCTTATTCTTGGTTTCTATCATATTTATCTGGTCGAGTCGCCTCGGTTGATCCGCACTTTTCTAACCCTTCTTGAATAGAATTTGGCGTTCCACAAGGATCTGTCATTGGACCGATACTCTTTTTTATCTACGTCAATGACTTATTTATTAATGCGGTTTGAAATTTAAAACCTACCATTTGCTGTCGTCTTTGTCAACCAGCATTCGTCACTAATTGTGACAGGAGTTCGTCATTACCGGATGCACTTATTGCTTTTGCTGATGACAGTACTCTTAGCACAGCTGGTAGAACTGACTCTGATCTTTCTTCAAAGATGATAGTTCTTTTTGAAAGAGTTATCCAGTGGTTTGATGTAAATCATCTTGCCTTAAACGTCGGAAAGTCATGTTTTCCTATTTTTCCAGAATCTCAAAGGCTTGCCATGACTTAAATGAAATACACGTATCAAGAGGTTCTCTAAGTAGACCTAAGGATCGTTACGTTCGATTCCTAGGCATCTTGCTTGACGAAAATCTTTCCTTCAAGCATCATATTGACCTGATAAAAATAAACGTCTCCAGGAGTCTTGGAATCCTTAGAAAGCTCAAAAACGTGTTTTTAGGGTTGAAAAGGTTGATATTCTTCTTTTTTTTTTACTTATAAATGACTGTTTTTAGCCAAATATAAAAGTCAATGGAGTCTCTATAGTGTTAAATCTAGTTGCATATTGAGGGTGCAAATATTGTGTCTGTATCTTTCGAAAGATTTTGCTGTTTTTTCTTTATTGCAATTCTTGCCATTTGAATGTGATGTATACTTCAAAATTAATTTGAATCTTTTAATTTGATTATTAATATTTGAAATTCTCTCTCTATACATTACTTTTCCGTTTTTTTCTAGAATTTAATTAATCTCTTATATTTTTTTTACGTATTTTATTCAGTTATATTTATTAACTTATTGTAAATCGTTGCTGTGTTTCATTTGTTGGTGTATTTTTGCAATTTCATTTATGTGTTGCAGCATTATGTGTTGGTCCTCAATTTCGAGGGAGATAAATAAATAAATTGTATTTTAGGATAGTCATTTCAATAGATGAGTTTGACTCCCATGCATGAAATTAAATCAACAAAATCGTTTCAATAGGTTAGGTTAATAAATATCTGATATTTAGATAACAACTAATCTAATTAAATAACGAGTAGATTTAATATATAAACTATTACCGCAGTCAATCTGGGTTTTGAGTATAGAAGATGGTTTATTATTAATATAATAAACCATCTGTGCTGAGGCTCAGGCCAATTAAACCCGTTGCCTTATCCTTCCCCTCCCTGAATACAATAATGTAGCACCAATAGCTGCTAAGCTACTGTTGTCCTTTCTGTCGTGACATTTTGAGTGCTTGTGCTGTCTTCAGTTTCTTCTAAAAAGGTTTTCAAAGATTGTTGCTTCTTAAAAGCAAGCTTATTTAAGCTTGCTTACAGCTTAAGCATACTTAATCTTTTCAGAAAAAATTGGGGAGAATTAGATTAGTTACTTAATTAGATTAGGATAACTTATTAAATAATCATAAATGTATTTCTGTTTCCTTATTAGTTTTAAATCTATGATCTTTAGATAAATATTGTTTAATAAACATGAAGTGATCATTTGAGTAAATTAACCGTTCGGTAAACAAATCACCGCCGTTTTTAAATGTACATCACCATCATCAATAATAGCTTCAAAGCTTGCTTAACACTCAATAGCTTTTTAACATTACAGCAAAGACTAGTTTGGCATCTGTATTATCTAACTTTTGTTCGTGATTCCGCATTTGTTGAAAACCGTCTGACGTTGTTAATTATATTGTTGTTAAATAAATTGCGGGTGGTTAATATGGTTAAAAATCTTTCAAATTTTTAAAAGATATCGAAACTTCGGTACTTGCGTGTTATAGCGACCACACTTTGTTCTTGATCTGTAACGAAGCCGTTTTCTGGGTCCGCTTTGAGATAGTCAGCTTAGCCTAAGCGAGATAAATAGTATCTGTGCAGGTATATTTTAATTAAATGTTTAATATATAGAGGTGGTTAGATTAGGTCAGGTATTTAATATATTGTTTTCTGGGTGGCCTGCTTTCCATAATTCCCTGTTGTAGTTTCCATAATTTTGTTACTAGAGTATTATATTTTCTTCACATTTTGGTATATTTCATTGGGATTAACTTCACTTGGGTGTGGTTGTTACAACTTGTAAGTACCAAAACTTCTTTTAGAATGGGTGAAGCTATGTACAGATTGGGAGGGAGTAGGGCATGTGCAGCTATTTTGGTTTGTTGGCGGCTTGGTGATGCAGTGATTCATTAGTAATAATAGTAGTAGTATTTTTGTGGCTATTATCTTTGTTTGGCCGAGTCGTTGGATAGTATTTGCCTGGACATCTTTTGTCATTATTATTAATTATTTCATATATCATGTCTACTACTATAATTACATTTAATTTTAGTTTGATTTGAATATTTAGCTTAACTGTACTATGTCTGAAGCTATTTTATATTTACAAAAATGGACTATTTTTATTTCTTAGAGAGGTCTTGCTTCATTGTTGGACCCCAAGAAAATTTTCAACTCGAACTACCACAGCTTGGCTGTTGATTGGAGGCCAGTTTGTTCGGTAAGTAGGTCTGCCCCATTTTGTTTATTAATTCGAAAACTCATTTAAAATTGCTTGAATGTAACTAATTTGATTTCATTAACTTAAAAGTGCAGTCGGAAAATCGAATGTGGCAAAAAAAGTCGAATGTGGCAAAATCGAAAAGTAGAACTCGATTGGTATTTTATGCATCGCCACTGCTCCGAATAACGATATTTGAGATTTGAATCTAGTTTAAAATTAAAGTTTATAAATCTAAACTTAAAAACTAATTATTAAACTTATTTAAATAATTTTAACATTGTACACAGTTCCAATCTAATTGAAGCATATAACGTACAGGTCCAAAAGAACGAGTCTTCTGAAATGGGACTGTCTAAAAACTCTTGTTATTGTTTCGCAAATTCTTTATTATTTGATTGGAATCATATACTGAGTTTTGATATTGTAAGGAGTTTGTTTATAACTTTTGCAAACGGGAATAATAATATTTTTTTTAAAATTAACTTTAGACTAATTAATATTTTATTTTAATAAGTTAGTCTAATTATTTATAAAGACTAATATTGTAAATACTGATATTAATAACAATAACATAATAATAACAAATAAATAATAACAAATAAAGACTAATATTAATTAGTTTAATTAATATTAGACTAATTAAAATAATTTTAGACTAATTAATAAATAGTTTTTTTTCATATTTTTCCTCTTTTTTCATAATTGTATTTTGCATTTTTCATTTTTTTATGTTATTTGTTCGTGTGTTTTAGCTGTTTGGTCCAGTTGTTTTTTCTTTGACATAAGTTGTCTGACTTGAAGCCACGATATTCAGCCATTTTCTTGTTTATTTTTCACTCCCATGATTAAAAATTTACCCAGTATATTTTTAATTTAATTTAATAATGGAAGGATAATGAAATTTCTGAGCAGACTTTTCGTAAAGTGTAAATTTTTTGTGCCATTATTTTGTGGTTTCTGGTAATGGTGATCAAATAAGGCACTAATCTGCTAATAGTGCTCAACTCATATAGAGTGAATAATGATTGCAGATATGCTGAAGCTCTTTTTGTCTTTACTGAAAATGAAATCTTATCTGCCATACAGGTTTGCATGGTCGGCACCTCCGCACCTCTTAATGTTGAGTAGTTTAAGATCTGCAGAAGAATGATAAGAAATAGTTTTTAGCATGTTAGAAATAGTTTTCTAGTGATCATGGACATGCGCAATACGTAAACTTAAATCCAAGAAACACCTTGGATAAAACTGTAAAATTTTTTGAATACAAGCTAGAAGATTTGCTGTGGATAAGAAAAAATGGGGTATTTACCTTGGGATTGTGGTATTTTAGTGGTATTGTGGTATTGTGTATTTTAGTGGTATGTGGTATGGTGGTATTGTGGTATTTTAGTAGATTGTAGTGGTATTTTATTTTTCAGTTTTATATTTAAATTCCTAGGCATATTGTTAACTAAGGATTATTTAAAGTTGATGTTAAATTAGCTGATTTTTGCTGAACGAAGTTTTGTTAAACAAATGGTTGTTTTTATTTAAAGTGATTAAGATTCTATTATAAATCCTATCTATCCCAGTTTACTTAAAGCTTCACCCTTTACCCCCTCAAGTTCCAATTTGCTTTAAAGCCTTTCTTATGACCTTCCCCCCTTTCATGGACGACGTGCTTTTCGTTTGGCTTCAGATGGACGGCTAAAAAGCAAAATTTTTTTCCGTCATCCTTAAAATGTTGCCTGGCCACCTTAAACGTTCTTTCGTTATAGCCCAGAAACTGGGATTGAACTTATGGCTAAGAGAAAGTGGGATGTCTAAAAAGCACATTTTATTTATCCTTCATTCTTAAAATGTGGTCTGGTTATCTTAAACGTTCTTTCGTTATGGCCCAGAAAGTGAGATCGAACTTGTAGCTAAGAGAAAGTGGGATGGCTAAAAAGCGTCTTTTTTATCCTTCATCCCTAAAATATGGCCTGGTCATCTTAAACGTTCTTTAGCTATAGCCCATAAAGTGGGATCGAACTTGTGGCTAAGAGAAAGTGGAATTGATGAAAAGCAGATTTTTTTATCCTTCATCCTTAAAATGTGGCCTGGCAATCTTAAACGTTCTTTCGTTATAGCCGAGAAAGTGGGATCGAACTTGTGGCTAAGAGAAAGTCGGATGGCTAAAAAGCGCATTTTTTATCCTTTATGCTTAAAATTTGGCCTGGCCATCTTAAACGTTCTTTTGTTATAGCCCAGATAGTGAGATCAAAGTTGTGGCTAAGAGAAAGTGGGATGGCTAAAAAGCACATTTTTGTATCCTTCATCCTTAAAATTTGGCCTGATGATCTTAGACGTTCTTTCGTTATAGCCTAGAAAGTGGGATCGAACTTGTGGCTAAGAAAAAGTGGGATGGCTAAAAAGCACATTCTTTATCCTTCATCCTTAAAATGTGGCCTGGCCATCTTAAATGTTCTTTCGCTATAGCCCAGGTAGTGGGATCGAACTTGTGGCTAAGAGAAAGTAGAATGGCTAAAAAACGCATTTTTTATCCTTCATCCTTAAAATCTTACCTGGCCATCTTAAACGTTCTTCCGCTATAGCCCAGAAAGTGGGATCGAACTTATGGCTAAGAGAAAGTGGGATGGTTAAAAAGAACATTTTTTATCCTTCATCTTTAAAATATGGTCTGGTTATCTTAAACGTTCTTTCGTTATAGCCCAGAACATGGGATCGAACTTGTGGCTAAGAAAAAGTGGGATGGCTAAAAAGCACATTCTTTATCCTTCATCCTTAAAATGTGGCCTGGCCATCTTAAACGTTCTTTCGCTATAGCCCAGGTAGTGGGATCGAACTTGTGGCTAAGAGAAAGTGGAATGGCTAAAAACGCATTTTTTATCCTTCATCCTTAAAATGTGACCTGGCCATCTTAAACGTTCTTCCGTTATAGCCCAGAAAGTGCGATCGAACTTATGGCTAAAAAGCACATTTTTTCCTTCATCTTTAAAATATGGTCTGGTTATCTTTAACGTTCTTTCGTTATAGCCCAGAACATGGGATCGAACTTGTGGCTAAGAGAAAATGGGATGGCTAAAAAGCACATTTTTTTTTATCCTTCATCTTTAAAATGTGGTCTGGTTATCTTAAACGTTCTTTCGTTATAGCCCAGAACATGGGATCGAACTTGTCGCTAAGAAAAAGTGAGATGGCTAAAAAGTACATTTTTTATCCTTCATCCTTAAAATGTGTCCTGGCCATCTTAAACGTTCTTTCGTTATAACCCAGAAAGTGGGATCGAATTTGTGGCTAAGAGAAAGTGGGATGGCTAAAAAGCACACTGTTTATCCTTCATCCGTAAAATGTGGCCTGGCCAAGTTAATCGTTATTTTACTATAGCCCAAAAAGCGGGATCGAACCACATTTTTTCGTACTGCTTACTGTTTGATATACGATCTGTCTAGAGTACCTAATGCTGTCCTTGGGCAATTCCTCTGAGACACATTTCTCAAATCTTCCTCAGCCTTTGGAAGCGGAGGCTCTATGCTGAGCCACATGTCAGAGGCTCTATACTGTCAAGATTTGTGTTAGGTCGTATTCGCTTACTATTGTGTATATTATTTCCAGGATTGCCGCTACGGTCAGTTCTTAAAGTGCTACAATTTGCGTGCTACACACTAATTTTCGGTGCTATAGTAAAAAGAAAAAACTGACTGTAACAGTGCCAAAATAGCACTTTCGTGGTATTTTAGTACTATTTTAGCAACCCCGAGCACGTGCTACAGTGCTACACATCATGAAATTAGACTGAAATTAGAGACCCTCAACAAAAATAATTGACAGTCCCTTTGGGTCATATTATTCACATTTTTGGACATTTTATCATTTAACAAACTTCCGAAATTATAAAGTTTCTTTTCCATTAATTTGTCTGAATTTGTTATTCATCACTTTCATTAATTGGGTATTCAGCTTAATACTTTTCAAATTTAAGAATGCTATCGTTATTTTACAAGTGGGTAAAATTTTCTACGGGGAAATTAGGGGGGGGGGACCCGCATAGGGTAGAATTTTCCAGAGGGAGAATTGTCCTTAGGGAGAGTTTTTCAAATTCCTTTAAGTTTGAAAATACGACGCAGGGGGGATTTTCCTAGGAGGAGAATTATTCGTGGATCGGGAGTTTTCAGCAGAGGGTAATTTTCCTTGAATTCAATTTTTTTGAAATCTTAGCCACGCATGGTGGGTAAGTCAACTCCATATAAAAAGTTTGCAAAAAGGTGAAAGGCTAGTAAAGACTTGGAGTTTATGTGAAAATTGGTTTCGTGTTGGAACTATTAAGAGGAATTATTGCAAATACAGACAAGAGCTATAATAGTGTTGATATTGTGTTTTTCAGTCAATCTGGTTGACATTATAAAAAGTTTTTAATGCTTTTTCAATTCTATAAGGAAATTCAGGTTAAGATGGTAGGGTTGCTTTTTATTAATGGAGGATGATTGTTTGCCAGAAACCGTACTTTGCAATCCAACTTGCAATCCAACTGGGGCTAAAAGAAGGTGGTTCATGAACGACATGCCCTTCGTAAAAAAATTTAAAGGAACTAGGAAGCTCAGGAGAATGGGTAAATAGTGGATCGATCGGAGTGAAAAGGAAATGTATTCAGCTGTATTTTTTCTCAAGTGCCGTGGTGCCGCAATAATTTTCTACTAGTAGATGTGACATAGAATAAAAACAAGGCGAAAATATGTTTTGGCTATTATAACAAACCTTTCAGAATTAGTAATGATTTATGTAAGTTGACAGGATTTGTATAAGTCGTTTAGTCGTTACATTACAAAACAAGGAGCATGCTTCCGAAGCCCCTATTTCCCTTATTTTGGACTCTCCAAACAATGTTTTTCTTATGAAATCCACAAAAAGGACGATAAAAATTATACTCTAGTCTTTTTGGGTTATGTATTACCCCAAAATGTACTTTTATAAAATACAATATCAACATCATTATAGCCCTTGTCTGCTTTTGCAACAATTCCTCTTTATATTATACTCTTTAAATTAATTAAGGAAAGAAACAATAAAAAATTGTAATAATTACAAATATCCTTTATAGACGGCCGAATGCATGGGTAAGAAATGGGAGTTGGTTTTGTCCCTAACGTTGGTCACTGAGCCACCCGTAATGAACGTTGCATCCCTCGGAAAACAGGACTGGTCACTGATATCAACATTTGGTAGCGGTCTCTATTCTCATTGTCCCTTGACTCAAATTAGTAAGGTTTATATTGATGTAACACAGAATCAGGTGAGTTCTTTTCTTCCTTTAATCTATTCATCATCTGTTTCTTCTCTTCGTATTACTTCTACTACTATTACTGCTACTAACAACTCACCGCAGCACCAAGTCGCCTGAGGCCAACACAGCTACGCACGCTCCTCCTCCACCCCAATCTATTCAAAGCCTCCCTTTTTACGCCCGCCCACGAAGTTCCCATTTCCTTTAAATCTTTCTATATGACGTCCTAACACCCCTGACGGGGACGACCTGCTTCCCGCTTAGCCCTAGACGGTTGGCCGAAAAGAACAATCTTCGGCAATCTGTCATCCTTCATCCGCACAATGTGCCCTAGCCACCTTAACCTTTCTTTCATTGTCGCCCTAGAAAGCGGTATTGAACCACATTTTTCGCACAGCCTATTGTTTGAAACACGGTCAGTCAGCCAGGCACCCAGAACAATCCGTAGGCAATTTATGTGGAAAATATCTAGCAAACCTTCAACCGTTTTTCAGAGCACCCATGCTTCAGAGCCATGTTTGACCACTGTCATCACTGTAGCTTCTAATATTCTAATCTTGGTTTGCACTTATCTTTCTACTCTTCCAAACTTTTTTTAACTGTGAAAAAACATCCTGAGCTTGGTATTCTACTTTTAACATCTTCACTGCTCCCACCATCTTTACTAATAATACTGCCAAGGTAAGTGAAGCTGCCCACATGGTCAATCTTTTCATTACCCAACGTCACCTTTTCGTCTTCACTTATTCCTACCCTTAGTGGCAGTCTTCTTAACATTAATTTTCAAACCTATTCTAGCACCCTGAACTCGCAAAACCTCTAAAACTTCATTCATTTTGCTCATCCTTCCTTTTAGGATGATTAAATCATCAGTATAATCTAAGGCCAGGAGACATTTTCTTCCCCATTTGATTCCGTGGTCTCCCATTGCCTTTCCTGTGCTCCTTAAGACAAGGTCCATCAAAATAATCCATATAAAGGGGGATAGAAAACAACCCTGCTTAACTCCTGATTTAATACAAAAACAGCTGCTATCCTCATTTCCTACCTTAACCGCAGTAGTGTTATTCTCGTACATAGCACTAATCACTTTAATGTATTTGTCTGGTATACCATACAAGGATAAAACCTTTACTAAAGCTCTTCTATCAACAGAATCAAACGGTTGCTCATAATCCATAACTCAGGCTAATTTATTTTATCAGTAAATTAGTCGCTGGATCTATGATCGATGCTTGCTAAGGGATAAAAATTGCCTAAATTTTCAAATTTTATTATAACTCACGTGATATAGCCTTCAGTTCTTTCATTTTGCTTTCTCATTTACATCTATGAAGTTTGTGCTTAGATTGTCTGTTTTTCCAGAAATAAGCAATGACGTGGAAGCACGGAGGCTGGAGAAAAAGATGAAAGAAAGGCTCCTCTAGCGAGGGCACTGTCGAGGTACACCACCAGTTGCCGACTTAAACTCGTTACTAATGAGTAATCCGGCTTTATTGTATAGTTCTTTGGGCATGGGAACTCTTAATCCATTTGGCCTGTCTCCCGGAATGCCATTGCACTTCCCAGATATGAATGGAATCCAACAAATGTTGGACGAAAAGACGAAAAACTTGAAACGTAAAAGTAGTGAAACATCACCAAAATCCACAAGTAGAAGTTCTCTACAAGAACCTGCTCCTTCTTGTGGTAGAGCATCTATTAATATATCATCACATGTATCTCATGTACAAATATACTCAAATGAGCCTTTCAACATTAACCTGATATCTTAATTTCAGAGAGACAATGCCCTCCCCCCTCCCTTCCTGGGATGTAAGAAGACATTAAATAAATATGAAAATAGTATATTGAGAAATATTTTCATTTAAATGTTAAAAAAAGCAAAGCTCTTGGTAGTTCTTGAATTCCCCCCCCCCCCATCATGGTAAATTTCTTTAGTAGCATTCGTAGCATTCGTTGATATGAAATGTTCAGTTTCTTGTTTATTGGGTTTGAATTTTCAAATTTTGTAAACATCGTGTTGAAAATGATAGAGGAAAACGGGGTGTCCCTCACCTGGGACATTTTCTGGTGTTACTCACGGCTGACATAAAACGTGAAATAGTTAGTAAATGAAGTACAAGGTGATGGTTCTCATAAAGTTTAGAAAAGCTTAGGGCGAAATAAGTCTGCAGCATTGCCACTTCTAGCGATAAATAGTTAAGCAAAATATCAATTAAATTACTTAGATTTGTGAAGACGAATCCAGTTCTTCAAGCAATCATTTATAGTAAGTTGAGACGTACTTGAAAAACAGTTGCCTCTGTTTAAAATAACTATATAATTAATTTAAAATAAATATTAAGTCTATTTAAAATAAATTAACTATAAAAAATATAGTTGCTCTACCTAAAAAAAAAGAAAAAAAAACATCTGTTTAACGGTTTTTCAGTTAGAAAAAAAGGTACAGCTAACCGGTCATCAGTTCTCTTTTAAAACGAACAGTTCTCTTCTAAAAATATATAAAACGAACAGAAACAAGTGGCGAGGAGTGAGGAGCTGTAAACAATCTAAGTGCGTTAGAAGTCATGCATGTGGTGTAATATATATGTTACCGTGTATATCCGAAATCCGTTTAATGTCGACATTCACCGGTGAATGTCCGAAATTCCTTTTTCTCTGCTTGGATTCATTTAGCTTTGCGAGTGAACTTTTTCAGTCTTATGCAAGCTATGATGGTAAATTTTAAAGTTAAGTTAGATTATGTTAGTTTAGGTTAGGTTAAATTTGGTTATAAATATTAGAAATGGGTTAAAAACCTAAGCTAACCCAACCTAACCTGTCATCATCAAACCCTGCATTAAATTGAAAAAGTTGACTGGCAACGCTGACTAAATCCAAGGAAAAAAAAGTTTTTCGGACATTCACTGGTGAATTTCGAAAATCACGAATCTCGAACATTCACGGTAATATATACATGCCTCTACAGTGTACCCAATTTTAATTTCAAATGTTCCCTCACTATGATGGGAACACCATACCTTTTTCACTGACCAAGAAACTATTTGACCGATGTGTCTTGATTTACCGTTGATTTATATATTTTCAGACGGGAAGACAATTCCAATTGCTACCAGAGACTCAAGTTTTGACCAGTACTAGAAACGGGTTAAAGTCATATTTTGCTGTCTACGATGTTCAACAATCTACTGACGACGGACGTTTGAATATCAGAGCTATATATGAAAAGCCTATTGTTTACGGTGTCATTCCACCCCCTCCATTGTATGCGACTCGATTTGTAGCTGGTGAGTATGGCATTGAGCATGGTGTAATAACTCCTGTTATGTGAGAAGTTTTGAAATCATCTTTTTATAAAGAATCTGAACCACTAAAGTACCAATGACATTAAGATAAAATCATTTTGTGCCATTAGACCTATCTTACGTATGTCCATGCCTAAGAATCACGACATTCGAAGATTTCTCTTTTTGTTATTTCAAAATTGCGACGTTTTTAGGGCATTACCACACTTTCGTCAGTGTTGCCATGTCGAATCGTGAAAATAAATAAGTAATTTAATTAGTTTAACTTGTCAACGCTTTTTGTCGATAAAAATTTAAACATTAGCAATCTGTTGATTCCCAAAAACAACTTCAAAGGAAAGTTCTATCTTCTTAAGCTCTTTGGCGGCCTGCGTTTTTAGCCTCTTTAGCTCTTTAGCCTTTAGCGTTTTAGCTTTTTTTCTGATGTTTCACTTGCGTTTCTTTTTTTTAATTTGGCATCCGCTACTGCAAAAAACTGCATAACTGCACATAGAGGCACTCTTCATTGAACTATCGGATTCCGGTTTTTTGTTTTATAATTTTTTCAAGAAATAAGTGATTGTGTAAGTTTCCATTTAACTAATTCAAAGCTCAAATTTCATTTTCAGTGTCATTGGTTTTTTAAGATTTAGTACTTACTCTAGTCTCGTACAAAAAATGTGCTGTAATATGAAAAATTGGTTAATGCATTAATGAGCAATTTTAATTGCCGTCATGTTCACGCAAGATTTTCTTTCTATGACAGTTGCTGTTGTTAAGAAAAAATCTAAGCAATACTTTACGAGGTTGTTGCTGTTGCATAGAAAAGATGCTTAAAAAATTGCCTAGTTGCCTAAATAAATCTAAATTTTTTTCAACTTAATGAATTTTTATACTAACCTGCAAAATTTCAGAAGTCGGCAACTGAATTGCAATATTAAGCGAACATTGATTTTGTGTGATCATGTGTGTGAACCTAGAATGACTCGTATTAGAATAATCGTGCACCAAAGATGGAAGAGGTTTTGCTCTTTTGTTTTTTAAAAGTGAAGAACCGTTATTCAGCCTCTCCGGTTACCGGATTTCACGTCGCCCGATGGGGGTTTCTTGGAAGGATCTTTCCATCGGGGAAAGGACATTGCTATTAAGGGGGCACCGTATTTCCCAGCATTATTTAAAAAAAGATCAGAAATTAAATAAAAAAACAAGTCTTTCAACTGAAAGTAAGAAGCACTTCAAAACAACTTAAAAAGAAGAGAAATTAAAAGCCTCTCCGGTTACCGGATTTCACGTCGCCCGAAGGGGGTTTCTTGGAAGGATCTTTCCATCGGGGACAGGACATTGCTATTAAGGGGGCACCGTATTTTCCAGCATTATTTAAAAAAAGATCAGAAATTAAATATAAAAAAACAAGTCTTTCAACTGAAAGTAAGGAGTACTTCAAAACAACTTAAAAAGAACAGAAATTAAAAGCCTCTCCGGTTACCGGATTTCACGTCGCCCGATGGGGGTTACTTGGTAGGATCTTTCCATGGGGGAAAGGATATAGCTATTAAGGTGGCACCGTATTTCCCAGCATTATTTAAAAAAAGATCAGAAATTAAATAAAAAAACAAGTCTTTCAACTGAAAGTAAGGAGCACTTCAAAACAACTTAAAAAGAACAGAAATTTAAAGCCTCTCCGGTTACCGGATTTCACGTCGCCCGAAGGGGGTTACTTGGTAGGATCTTTCCATTGGGGAAAGGACATTGCTATTAAGGGGGCACCTTATTTCCCAGCATTATTTAAAAAAAGATCAGAAATTAAATAAAAAAACAAGTCTTTCAACTGAAAGTAAGGAGCACTTCAAAACAACTTAAAAAGAACAGAAATTTAAAGCCTCTCCGGTTACCGGATTTCACGTCGCCCGAGGGGGGTTACTTGGAAGGATCTTTCCATCGGGGAAAGGATATTGCTATTAAGGGGGCACCGTATTTACCAGCATTATTTAAAAAAAGATCAGAAATTAAATAAAAAAACAAGTCTTTCAACTGAAAGTAAGGAGCACTTCAAAACAACTTAAAAAGAACAGAAATTAAAAGCCTCTCCGGTTACCGGATTTCACGTCGCCCGATGGGGGTTACTTGGAAGGATCTTTCCATCGGGGAAAGGACATTGCTATTAAGGGGGCACCGTATTTTCCAGCATTATTTAAAAAAAGATCAGAAATTAAATAAAAAAACAAGTCTTTCAACTGAAAGTAAGGAGCACTTCAAAACAACTTAAAAAGAACAGAAATTAAAAGCCTCTCCGGTTACCGGATTTCACGTCGCCCGATGGGGGTTACTTGGAAGGATCTTTCCATCGGGGGAATTGCTATTAAGGGGGCACCGTATTTCCCAGCATTATTTAATAAAAGATCAGAAATTAAATAAAAAAAAACAAGTCTTTCAACTGAAAGTAAGGAGTACTTCAAAACAACTTAAAAAGAACAGAAATTAAAAGCCTCTCCGGTTACCGGATTTCACGTCGCCCGATCACGTCGCTCCGATTCCTGTGCATTAGCATTTGGTTTGTCCTTATAAAGAAGGAATTTGCAGTTGCTCACTTCTCAAGAAAATGATTATTGATAATTTACTGAAAGATTAAATAATTTAAGTTAAATAAAAAAGATAAGATATTAATAGAATCTAATTGTCAATAAAATAAGTAACAATGAAGATTCCGACTATAGTCTAATTCGTTTTGCAGCTTTTCTGTCGACTATTAATGATTCAGGGGCTGTTTAGAGAGTAGTCCTGATTGAATGATATTAATTTAAAAATTATTTGAGTTCGTATTTTAGATTACAGTATCAGATTTGAATGAATGTAGTTTTTCTAAAAACATATAGCCCAAATAGTATTTTAAGAAGGGAAACTGGTGCTATTGTCGACAACAAATATAACCAACGCCATCTAGCGTTGAGCAACTTTCAGCCAAAAACTGGATAATACTAGTATTTCCATATGCTTTCCATGTACATTCTTGTCGTTCCATGTGACTTTCTATGTGTTTCCGTCAGAGTAAATGAAGCAGAATTCTGTCCCTGGTAGGGATACCAACTGAATTTCAAGAAGCCTATATTTTCTATACTTTCATATACTTAAGATTTTCTATATTTAAACTGCCAAGATTTTCACTAGCGGACCTAGGCTTACTTTGTGCAGACTGCTACTGCTATTCCTAACAAGACTGCCTAATACAGTTTCTTGTGGGTCACTTATTTTTTTTATTCTTGTGCTCCCAGTGGAACTTGCAAATTTGGAATTAGCGTACAGCAGTAACTTGTACAAGAAGAACAAGATATTTATATAATTGTAACCATTAGTTTCATACTTTATATTCATTAGTAAATAGGGACGAAGACCACACTACCTTTCCATGATAAACATCAACAACAAGTAGAACAATGGGAAAATCTTTTCGCAAGAAAGTGGAATTTTGTATTTGAATGAATATTCTGACCCTATGTACAAGGGCCGTCCTCACCAAAAAATTAAATATATAAAAGAAAAGAGACTTACAATAAAATGCAACGATTAAAACTAAAATGAAAATTTTTAAACCTGTCCAAGCATTCTTACTTCAGCAAAGTTCAACTTTAGGACTTGAGTCCTGGTGGAACAACACTGAAGTAAAGAGACTGGTACTGTAAGTCTATTTTCTTTTATATATTTATGTTTTGCTGAGGGCGGCCCTTCGACATAAGGTTGAATTATTTGAATTATTCATTCAAATACAAAATTCCACTGTGTTGTGAAAAGATTTCCCTATTGTTCTTCTTGTTGTTGACGTTTATATTCATTAGTCTCATATAAAGCCAGAAGTATAATATTAATTAGCATTTTTTTTTTAGAATGATATAAATTTGCTTTAAAATAGGGAATTTTTCCTGTTTTGGAATGCTTTTATTAAAAAAAAAAAAAAATGCAATGCAAATTTTTAAAATGTAATTCAGTAATTGGGTCTAACTGATTTTCAGCTACTGAGTTCATAGTAAAATTGTCATCTTACGAAATAGTTGAAACTTGTATAGGGGAACAAACCTTAAGTAAACTGCAGCACCAAGCCGCCTGAGGCCAATACAGCCACTCACACTCCTCCACCCCAATCTAATCAAAGCCTTCCTTTTTACACCCTCCTACGAAGTTCCCATTTCCCTTAAATCTTTCTGTATGACGTCCTCCCAACCCAGACGAGGACGACCTGCTTTCCGTTTAGCCCTAGACGGTTGGCCGAAAAGAACAATCTTCGGCAATCTGTCATCCTTCATCCGCACAACGTTCCCCAGCCACCTCAACCTTTCTTTCATTATAGCCCTAGAGAGCGGGATAGAACCACATTTTTCGTACAGCCTATTGTTTGAAATGCGGTCAATCAGCCGGGTACCTAGAACAATCCTTAAGCAATTTCTCTGGAAAACATCTAGCAAATCTTCATCCGCTTTTTGGAGCACTCAATCTTCAGAGCCATATTTGACCACTGTCATCTCTGTAGCTTCTAATATTTTAATCTTGGTTTGCAGACTTATCTTTTTATTCTTCCAAACTTTTTTTTAACTGTGAAAAAACACCCTGAGCCTTGGCTATTCTACTTTTAACATCTTCACTGCTCCACCATCTTTACTAATAAAACTACCAAGGTAAGTGAAGCTGCCCACTTTTATCACCTTTCTTATAAAGTGGCTTAATTAAGGTTTTCCTAAAATCTTTAGGTACTTCCCCTTTTTCAAAAATCATATTCAGAATCTTCAGTAACTTATTTCTAACCTCTGAGCCACCATATTTAAGAAATTCATTTACAGCCCTATCAGCACCTGGAACCGTATTATTTTTTAATCCTTTTAGTACTGTCGCTAATTATTACTCACAAAAAAAAAAATCTTCCTTCAC
This sequence comes from Artemia sp. Qi Xiang Cuo, assembly GCF_049724085.1. Lineage (NCBI taxonomy): Eukaryota > Metazoa > Arthropoda > Branchiopoda > Anostraca > Artemiidae > Artemia > Artemia sp. Qi Xiang Cuo. Next base: position 7,212,643 of record NC_142798.1, on the reverse strand, counting down.
ATCCAAGGTATCACAAACTTTTTCATTTTCCTCTATATCTTTTCCTGCAACTCTATCTTGGTTTAACAAACTCTCAAAATGTTCTGCCCATCTCTTCTTAACTCTTTCCTTATTATTAATTGTGGCCCCATTCCTATCTTTAACTGGGCCAAATCCGGATTGACTACTCCCTCTCAATTTATTAACATGCCAGTACAATATTTTACCATTATGCCGTCTAGCTGCATCTTGTAGATCCTCGGCAATTTTATCCATGGCCTCCACTTCACACCTCCATAGTTCATATTTTAATGCTTTCTCCACTTTCTTTACATTCCTTTTATTTTCATATGATCCATCACTCAGATAATTCTTGTAGAAGTTCTTTCTCCTTTCTATTAACCATAAAGCTTTTTCACTAATATTCTTAGCTGCAGTCCTAGCTTTCTTTCCTAAGACACCTTCAGCAACTTCACAAATTATTTTTCAAAAATTATTCCAACCATCTTCCACATTTTCAAATCTTAAACTCTGAAGTTTAGTATTTAACTGTTCCTGGAAATTTTCTCTCAAATTCTCATCATGGAGTCTACCAACATCATAACCTTTGGGGAGGTAGTTACCCTTCGGAAATTTCAGCTTTAAATTAACCCTTGACACTACTAGATGGTGATCTTTACTTTTAACATAGATAACAGCACTCCTATAAACCCTAGCATCTTGTATTGATCCTGCCAGTCTTCGGTTTACTATAATATAATCAATAAGATTTGCTGTCTTACCATCACGTGAATACTATGTTAACTTATGAGCCATTTTATGACCAAACACCGTGTTGGTTATAACCAGAATGTTGTACCTACAAAATTGCAGAAGTCTGTATCTATCACGGTTTTCTATTCAAACACCAAATTTACCGAGGTTAGAATACTATATATCCCTGTTTTTATCAACCGGGGAAATAAAATCCCCCAGTAAAAACATCATATTTCTTCCCTGAATCCGGTTCATTTGATCCTGTAAGTAAAACTTCTCTGAGTCACTAGTGTCTCCATCAGTTGGTTCTACAGGGGTATACAATACTTTAGTTGATACCCTGAAGTTTTTAGTCATAAAATGAGTAATTAGTATTCTATTATTAATACCTTTCCACCCTAAAACAGACTTAGCAGCTTCCGTATTCATCATGAGCCCTACCACCTGTCTATGTACCCCATCCTTCCTGCCTGAGTAAACAAATTCTATATCACCTAATTTCGTGCTTCCTATCCCTGGGATACGAGTTTCTGAAACTCCTAATAAGTCCAGTTCGAATCGTCTGAATTCGTCTGTCAAAATGTCGATACGATGGTCATTTTTTAATGTCGTAACATTGCAAGTTCCAATTTTCATGTTCTTTAAATCATTGAAATTATTTTGGCCTCAGGAAAAGCAATGATCTCGGATACCAGTGCAGGACGGGGATCACCTATCCTCTCAAGTCTACACCGAAGTGCTTAAGCCCGCTTAGAACCGGACAGCAAGAAGTCTCTGGGACCTCCATGAATGGAGGCTTTGTGCAATCCTGGGCCCATCTTGGTCACAACATGGTTTTCAGCACTTGGCGATTTTATTCTATCAGAATCTTTTGTCCTAAAATCCTTTGGTTGAGGATATTAAAAATCGTGAAATAGCTATGGGAAAAAGAGCTTTAAAAAAAGTTGTTTGTTTTGCATAATAAAAGGCAAATCAGAGGAATGAAGACTGTTCAAGTTCTAGAAGAAGAAGATTATTTTCAGATTGATTATCAATTGGTAGGAAAAGGCAAAGTTTTTTTTTAATGTTATTTTATTTGCAAAGTAATTAGGTTAGGGTTGGGGTGATGCACAGACACTGTAGCTAAAATAAAATTTTTGAATTTTGGAGTAGACATTGTGAACCATAGTTCTTAGACAGGTGCTTTTGAAAACTCATGCCACCGCAAAACTTTGAATATCTTTTGGTCACAGATGACAAACCACTTCCTCCGAGAAATGAAGTGACAACTTCTTGTAACGGGTATCAACCGAATTCGGTGGTGGAGATGTTTGGCATACATCCTCCGTATGCACGAATATCGGCATTGGCATAGGCGACCTTTACATTGGCAACCACCAGGAAGTTGTACCCGGGGAATATCAAGAAAAGCATTGCGCCGGATCTACCAGAAGGATCTACACATCCTGTACACCTCCGTTCAATAAGAATGTAAAGATATTATTGCAGCAGCAAACCCGAGGGATGATTGGTAGCTCCTTCTTGATAGCCTGGGTACTTCAGGAGACACATATGGTCTTAATGTCTGAGCCAGTGTCATCTTAGTCAGAGAATTATTGAGGAGTGTGTTGAGGAGAATTCGGCAAATCAGAAAAATTTTAGAAAAACTTCAGGAAATAACAGGACAAATTGGAACATCGTGACATGCTATTATTTGCCTGTCGCACATCGAACTGTTCACATCTTAAAACCATGATTGAAAAGTTCATCGTTATGAATCATAGGCAGCGCGCTATCGCTGCCTAAGTAAAGAACGATGTGGGCACGCAATGTGTGTTTTTTTTTTCCTCCATACTCGGGCAATTCGTATCGAAGGAGTTGTCGTAGAAACTTCAAAAAAGGCTCATTCGATTGGAAATTCGAAGGGCTAGTGCCCTTTTTAATTGTCGAAAGTGATTGGAGGGAAACTATCCCCCCACGCCCATCATTTCCCCAAACACATCCAATCAAAATTTTGTGAGATAGCCATTTTGTTCAGCGTAGTTGATTTCCAGAGAGAAAATATGTTTTTGAGGAGGATAATCCCCCACAGCCCTCAGGGCAAGTGTTTTAAGTTATGCCCTGAGGGCATATAAGGTTTTTATAGAAGGCGTTGTCGTAGAAACTTCAAAAAAGGCTCATTCGATTGGAAATTCAAATGGCTAGTGCCCTTTTTAATAGTCGATAGTGATTGGAGGGCAACTAGCCCTTCCCACGCCCATCATTCCCCCAAACACATCAAATCAAAATTTTGAGATAGCCATTTTGTTCAGCGTAGTTGATTTCCAGATAGAAAATAGGTTTTTGAGGAGGACACTCCCCCACAACCCTCGGGGCAAGGGTTTTAAGTTATGCCCTGAGGGCATATAAGAACCATGTCGGCACAATGTACTATTTATTATTTTTTCCTTTAGAGCAGGGCACTTCATATGGAAGGGGTCGTTGTAGAAACTTCAAAAGGGGCTCATTCGATTGGAAATTGAGAGTTCTAGTGCCCTTTTCAATAGTCGAAAGTGATTGGAGGGCAACTAGCCCCCCCCCCCCTCACGCCCATCATTCCCCTAAACACATTCAATCAAAATTTTGAGATAGCCATTTTGTTCAGCGTAGTTGATTTCCAGATAGAAAATATGTTTTTGAGGAGGACACAACCCTCAGGGCAAGGGTTTTAAGTTATGCCCTGGGGGCATATTCGGTTTTTATAGAAAGCGTTGTCGTAGAAACTTCAGACAAGGCTCTTTGGGTTGTAAGTAGAAAGGGCTAGTAATCGTTTTAATTGTTAAAAGTGATTGGAGGGCAACTACCCCCTCCCACACCCATCATTTCTCCAAACACATCCAATCAAAATTTTGAGATAGCCATTTTGTTCAGCGTAGTTGATTTCCTCGTAGAAAATATGTTTATGGGGAGGACACTCCCCCACAACCCTCAGGGCAAGGGTTTTAAGTTATGCGCTGGGGACATATAATGTTTTCATAGAAGGCGTTGTCGTAGAAAATTAAAAAAAGGCTCATTCGATTGGAAATTCAAATGGCTAGTGCCCTTTTTAATAGTCGAAAGTGATTGAAGGGCAACGAGCCCCCCCCCCCACCATGCCCATCATTTCCCCAAACACATCCAATCAGAAATTTGAGATAGCCATTTTGTTCAGCGTAGTTGATTTCTCGGTAGAAAGTATGTTTTTGAGGAGGACACTCCCCCAGAGCCCTCAGGGCAAGGATTTTAAGTAATGCCCTGGGGGCAAGGTTTTTATAGAAGGCGTTGTCGTAGAAACTTCAAAAAAGGCTCATTAGATTGGAAATTCAAAGGACTAGTGCCCTTTTTAATAGTCGAAAGTAATTGGAGGGCAAATAGCCCCCCCCCCCCCACACTCATCATTCCCCCAAATACATCCAAACAAAATTTTTAGATAGCCATTTTATTAAACTTAGTTGAAAGTTTTGGAAACTAGGTCTTTAAGGATGATAACCCCTCCCCCCACAGCCCTCAGGGCAAGGGTTGTAAGTTATGCCCTGGGGGCATATTAAGTTTTTATTGAAAAGCGTTGTCGTACAAACTTCAAAAGGGCTCATTCAATTGGAAACTGAAAGGGCTAGTGCCTTTTTTAATAGTTGAAAGTGATTGGATAGCGACTAACGCCCCTCTCATGCCCACCATTTCCCCAAACACATCGAATTAAAATTTTGAGATATCCATTTTGTTCAACGTAGTTGAAAGTTCTAGAAATTTTGTCTTTTAGGATGATAACCCCCTCAGACTCCTCAGTGCAAGGGTTGTAAGTTATGCCTTTTTTATTGAAAGCGTTGTCGTAGAAACTTCAAAAAGGCTCATTCAATTGGAAATTGAAAGGGCTAGTGCCTTTTTTAATAGTTGAAAGTGACTGGAGCGACTGACGCCCCTCTCACACCCATCAATATCCCATACGCATCCAATCAAAATTTTGAGATATTCATTTTGTTCAACGTAGTTGAACGTTCTGAAAATTAGGTCTTCTAGGATGATAATCCCCTCAGAGCCCTCAGTGCAAGGGTTGTAAATTCTTCCCTGGGGGCATATAAGGTTTATATAGAAATTTGTTGTATAAATCATGGGCAGCGCGATTGCGCTGCCTAAGTAAAGGACGAGGACACTCGAAAACGATACAAGAAACGGGGACTAAGTAAAGAGGAGGACACTCTCCCACAACCCTTAGGGCAAGGGTTTTAAGTTATGCCCTGGGGGCATATAATGTTTTTATAGAAGGCGTTGTCGTAGAAACTTGGAAAAGGGCACATTCGATTAGAAATTCAAAGGGCTAGTGCCCTTTTTAATAGTCGAAAGTGATTTGAGGGCAACTAACCCCCCTCTTGCACCCATCTTTTCTCGTAAAACATACACTCCCTATTTTCGATATCTATTTTATTTAACGTAGTTGAAAGTTTTGGAAATTAGGTTTATAAGGATGACAACCCCGCCCCCCCCCCCCGCCCTCAGAGCAAGGGTTGTAAGTTATGCCCTGGGGGGGGGGGGTGTAAGGTTTTTATTGAAAGCGTAGAAACTTCAAAAGGGCTCATTCAATTGGAAATTGAAAGGGCCAGTGCCTTTTTTAAAAGTTGAAAGTGATTGGAGAGTGACTAACGCCCCTCTCACGCCCACCATTTTCCATTTCCAGCATACAAAAAGCAGGCCAAACTATAAATTCTTAAAAAACGAAAAGAGTTTAAGTATTATTTTCTTTTTCCCTAAAAAGACTATGTCAATATAAAATGAACAGAAATTAATTAAAAAAATCTTTTTCCATAAAATAAGTTTTTCAAAGAAAAGTAAAGAACACCATTAAACAAAAAATGAGCAAAAATAAAATCAAATATTCTACCAAGCGTGAAACTACCACAAATCAGCATCGATAAATAAATGAAACCCAAAACGAACAGAAATTACAATAAATAACCGATTCAAACTCAAAACGAGCAGAAATTAACTTAAGTTTGGCTCAAAACCCCTATGCCTTCCCAAGGCCAGAGCATAATTTGCACTTTACGGAAAAAAATATAAATGATTTTACTTTTATAACTTTAATAAATCAAATAATGTTAACATTTTGATTACTAAATATCAGTATATGTACATTAAACTGACAATGCACATTCATTTGTATTTTTTCAGTAAAGTCAGGGAAGGGATAGGCGTTTTCAGCCCAACTTATGTTAATTTCTGCTCGTTTTGAGTTTGACTCGGTTATTTATTGTAATTTCTGTTCGTTTTGGGTTTCATTTATTTATCGATGCTGTTTTGTGGTAGTTTCACGCTTGGTAGAGTGTTTGATTTTGTTTTTTGCTCATTTTTTGTTTAATGGAGTTCTTTACTTTTCTTTGAAAAACTTATTTTGTGGAAAAATTTTTTTTTAATTAATTATGAGTAAAGAACGACTCGCGCTACTAGTCATTGAAGCTTGAAGCAGGAATTTCAATAAGAATACATACATCAAAACAATTTGCTATTTATGGTGATTCCAAATGTATAAAATTCATTTAGTAATTCTTTATTAATAGAAATAGTTAAAACAAAATTTCAATAATAGCCAACGGAGAGCAGAGCTTGATGTGCACTGAGTGTAAAAATAATCATATTAAAAATTTTGAGCCTGATAATGGCTGATAAGGCAAAAGGAGAGTACATCCTCAGAAAGGAGCGTGATTTTGTTGAAAACTATAGCATCAAGCTCAGCACCCGACATCAGAAATGAACACTATCATGTAGGACCAGAAAGCGGGTATTTATTTGACCTTGTAAGGATGTATTTAACTTCAAATTTAAGTTTATATAAATTTAATTAGGTTTGAATTGTATTGTTAATTAAATAAATTAAAATAATTAAATTGTGTAAACGTAATTTAATTTGTTAACGTGTTTGTCTTCGCCCATTCCACACCTAATATTTGCGATTCTAAAATTTTACCACCATAAACATATGATAAAGTTGTAAATTTATTGGCATAACTTTTTTAGGTCACGGAAATGAAAGAGGCACGGTAGTAACTCAAATAACAAATACGCGTGCTTCAGATGCCATCAAGGTCGTTTATTTAGAAGCTCTACCCTGGTATCTTCGTGTTTATGGTCATACCCTTAGTGTAATATCCTTGAATACAAAGGAAAATCTGTTCCCAGGTTAGTAGCCACTCTTTCAACTAATACAATAGTGGTTTAGCTGCTTATGATTTCGATCTAAAATCAAGCAAATTTATTATAAAAGTTTTTTTTTCTTCTGTTTTTACGACCCTAAATATAATTTCTTTGAAGAAAAGCTATTCCCGGCTTAGTAGCTACTCTGTTAACTAATATAGGAGAGTGGTAGGTTCTTATGATTATGAGCTAAAATGAAGCAAATCTACTATAAAAGTTCGGTTTGTATCACTAGTCATATGTTTTTTTTTTTTGTTAATTTACGAAAAAATAGATTTATTATAAATATTGAAAAATATTTTTAGTGTTTATTTCATCCTATTTATTCTTTTTCAGTTATATATCTATTTATCTTTTTATTTTTAACTTCTTTTTTTACGAACTTCTTTTTAAATGTAATTTCTTTGAATAAAAAGGAAGAGTTGCTTTCATCTTAGTAGGAAATCAAATCTGTAATTACCACAGGAGTGGGAAAGCTTATTTGTTCATGAGCTCGACCTTGAAATTTTGTAAATCTATTTTTAAATGGTGACTAATTTTTTTGTCAATTTACAAAAAAAATAGATTTATTACAAATATTGAAAAATGTTTTTAGTGTTTATTATATCTTTCATCCTATTTATTCTTTTTCACTTATATATATATATATATATATATATATATATATATATATATTTATCTTTTTGTTTTAACTTCTTTTTTTACAATCTTCTTTTTAAATGTAATTTCTTTGAATAGAAAGGAAGAGTTGCTTTCATATTAGTAGCAAATCTGTAATTACCACCTGAGTGGGAAACCTTATTTGTTCATAAGCTCGTGCTTGAAATTTTGTAAATCTATTTTTGTAAAATTTTGTTAATATATTTTTAAATGGTGACTAATTTTTTTGTCAATAGTGCATGATCCGGCCACTAACAATTTTTTAGGGGCCTGTATGCCAATATGTATGGAAAATATGTATGACATTATTTAGTAATACTACTACTACTACTACTTTCATTATTTCTTATTTTTTTCTTAAATGGTGAATATTTTTTTTGTCAGGGATATATTTTGATCCGGCCGTTAACTGTTTTTTAGTAGCCTATATGCCAGCTATGCAAGTGGTTATCTGGAAAATACGCATGATATTATTTAATAATTAAAAATATTTGTTTCATATTTCTCATTCTATAAAAGGCACTATTTTTGTTTTCTTTAATAATCGTAATTAAAGTTTTCATAAATGATGTATTTTTTGTTTTTTAGAACCTTGAATGTCAACCATAATCAGTTTTAAGTTGAAAGTCTTGCAACTAAGATTGTGGAAACTTTTTCAATCAGTTTATTGGAAAATATGGGATAGGGCGGGAATTCATGGTAAAATAATAAATATAGCGTTTGAATATTGGGGTAAAAACACTAGAATACTATATAAGTCACATTTAAGAATATTTCTTGAATTTTAAGAATGATGATGCAAAAGAATTAGATAAAAAAAACGTGAAATAATAAGCAAAGTAAAAAAACCTTGATCAAAATAAATATAAAAAAGCTCTGGACTATTATAAAAGTTAAATTTGGGAATATTTGGTGAATTTAAAGAATGATGATGCAAAAGAAATTGATAGAAAAACGTCAAATAATAAGGGAAGTAACAGCAGAAAACAGAATAAAAATAAAAGTTACAAAAAATCTCAAGTTAGGAAAATAAGCTTCTACAAACCTGTCGTAGTGTTAAAAGCTCATTGAAGATTAGATTTGATCAATACTGAAATTCAGGTTCCGAAACATGGTATTAACTGGCGCAGATGGTAAGATTTTAGTAAGCTGCAGGTAGTAAAATCCAGGATCTCGCTCCCCATATTTCGCTTCTTTTTTAGTCTACTTTTTCATTTATTTTCTTCTTCTTCTTGTTCTGGGTTAGTATGGAGCTATTTTTGCATAGTCCATCATTGAAATCAACTTCCGAGTCCGGCTGTGCCGTGCTGCAGCTGGGATCAATCCCACTGGGTCACTACAGGATTTTACTATTTATTTTTGTTTGTTGTCTTTCTCTATCTGAATAAGGTTCGGTTATTTGCCAATTAGAAAATGTATTGACAAATTCTGATTGCATTGGCCTAAAGTAAGTTCAAATCAATTGAACTTCAGTTTTAGCTCGATCCAGATCTGGGCGCTAGCTAAATCTCTCTTGTGCAAAGATTTCGTTTCAGCCATTTCCTGAAATTAGCGCTGGATAAATCCTGGTATAAATACCCGTATTAGTAAAATCTCATTTCGAATTGACCTAGGGCTACCCAAAGCTAACAAATTGGTAAACATACCTTCTTTTTCTTATATTGTCCTGCATCTTGTAGGTTACTATTCGGTACACACAAATCCCCATTTTTTTTTTGACCTATTAACTTATTTCTTATGAACTTGTTATTCTTTAACTTTTTCCTTATTAAATTATTATTCTTTGATTTATTCCTTATTAACTTATTATTCTTTGACGTATTCATTATTAACTTATTATTCTTTTACTTCTTCCTTAATTAACTTATTCCAGCAAATTACAGTTACAAATTACAGATCAAATTACAAATTGCTTGCGTTTAATCCTGTGTTTTTACTATGTCTTTGAGCGCTGATAATACCAACTGATCAAGTTGTATTTTATTTTATAAGTTGTAAAATTGGACATTCTTTTAGGACGTTATTTTAGGTACTAAGTTACAAAATTGGAACATTTTCCCTTCGTATTAACATGCTAATTTCCTTAATTTTTCATATCAAACGCGTTAAATGATTTTGAAATATAAATCATTAAATTTCTTTGGAAACAGTTGAACGTCTTAATAAAAATGTGTTCCTTTTTTGTTTATTGAGTTTTTCTGTAGAAAACTTAGTAGGCTGTGCAAATAAATATTTTTTGGGTTTGATGAATAACTTTTAGTTCTCAAATCAAATCATTCAAAAACAATTACTATCATGGACATGGCAATATTACGGTTTACGTCAATAATTACAAAGAGTCAATATAACAAGTATGTCAAAAGAAAACAATTAAAAAACAATCTAATTAAGGTTACTATGGTACAAATCCACAAAACCCGGGACAAACGTTCTTTCCTACCGCATATGTGTTGGGTGTATTTATGCCATCTTCAAGATTGGCCCCGCAACAAACCTTGGAGGTCGTTTAGGGATAAAATCTAAGGGTATCATGTTGTTAATGGATGTCTGCCTTTTTTTTTGCAAAATCTATACAGATGTTCAGCCTTCTTTGCTCCATTGAAACTAAATCAAACTAAATATCAGTGTATGGAATTCCCGTGGCATGGGAAATAATAACAAGAAGACGTTTCTGAATTTTTGAATGCGGCTAGAACGTTCTACGTTTAAACCAAAATGCTAAATCGGGGTTGTTTATTTATCCTTGTATTACTAAGATTTAATTAGAAAATACAAAAAAAAAACTATTCTGAGGAAAATTTGTCAAATTTTTTAAAAACCATAAAATTAGAAAACATTTTTTTAATGATGAAACAAAACAAGTAAACTGAATGCGCAGTAATTGAATAAAAGGAAGGTATAATTAGAAATAAAAATAACAAAATGGTATAAAAATAGAAAATAAAATTGAATAAAAGGAAGGTATAACTAGAAATAAAAATAACAAAATGGTATAAAAATAGAAAATAAAATTGAATAAAAGGAAGGTATAATTAGAAATAAAAATAACAAAATGGTATAAAAATAGAAAATAAAATTGAATAAAAGGAAGGTATAATTAGAAATAAAAATAACAAAATGGTATAAAAATAGAAAATAAAATTGAATAAAAGGAAGGTACAACTAGAAATAAAAATAACAAAATGGTATAAAAATAGAAAATAAAATTGAATAAAAGGAAGGTATAATTAGAAATAAAAATAACAAAATGGTATAAAAACAGAAAATAAAATTGAATAAAAGGAAGGTATAATTAGAAATAAAAATAACAAAATGGTATAGAAATAGAAAATAAAATTGAATAAAAGGAAGGTATAATTAGAAATAAAAATAACAAAATGGTATAAAAATAGAAAATAAAATTGAATAAAAGGAAGGTATAATTAGAAATAAAAATAACAAAATGGTATAAAAATAGAAAATAAAATTGAATAAAAGGAAGATATAATTAGAAATAAAAATAACAAAATGGTATAAAAATAGAAAATAAAATTGAATAAAAGGAAGGTATAATTAGAAATGAAAATAACAAAATGGTATAAAAATAGAAAATAAACTACTACAAACCCGTCGGAGCAGTAAGTGGAGCTGGCAACCCTTGAAAGTGTATATTGATTCAACAATTACTATTTTTGACCAACAAGGCTGCTTCATTTAACGTACCAAGGGCAGTGAAAGCGCAACCTGACAGTTTGAATTTATTAACTGGGGATTTACACAACCATATATGTCTAAAAAAAACTAAGAAGAATCGGGAATTTAATTTCAAATGAACAGGAACTCCTTATGTAGTTATGCCCTTTTTGGTCGTTAGGGATGCCAAACAAAAGGAATCATTGCTGGAAGATCAGCTAAAAATCGCCAAAATCATTTGGCACCAAACTCCTTCTTTTGAAATCCTTAAATTGTCAATATCTAAATTTTACGGACGAACAGCGTTATTTTTAACTAATTAATTTTGTCTATTAATTTAATTTTGCCTATTAATCGGTTTTACCTATTAAGTGTTATTTTAACGTAACTAATTAATTTTGCCCGTCTATCTTAATAGCCTAATATGGCGACACTAAAGGATACCCTAGACGATCAATCATTTTGATTAAAAGCTTCCTTTAATTGATTGATTCGAGCATGATTGACCGTCTAGGAACCTATTTGACTCTTTAGTCAAGCGTTGACGGTGATTGATAGAAAGTTTGAATGGCTCAATCATTTTGATCAAAAGCAGTGTATTAGATTAGCTTTGGTCGAGATTGAAGGCTCGATTGAAGTAAACGCCAATCAATTGACAGAAATTTTTGATCAAAATGATTGACCGTCTAAGGCCTCCTTAAGAACAATGTGGTGCCGTAAAAAAAATTATAATTTTGAAACATCCAAAAGAAAAATCTTAGAAAAAATTGTGGCTCCCGGAATTAATAGAGCCAATATGGATCCAGATGCAAATTTTTTTTTTTTTTGACGCTCTGGCACTCTAACTTGAGGATTCATTATCTCGAAGCTGTTTTTCTGGACTAATGTACTTACTGAAATCTATATCGGAACTGCATGCTGATAGATAATAATAATATCAAATTAGACAAGTTTAATTTTATTAATTATGTTTTAGAAAAAATCTTCTATTAATTAAAAAATTAGTTTTATTAATTTAAAACTTTATAATTATAAAGATTAGAAAGAATCGTGGTTCCAGGAATTAATAGAGACACTATGGTTCCAGGGGGTAAACAAAATTTTAATTTGATACCCTGCCATTATTTCGAAGTTGTTTTTCTGCTTACTGAAATGTATATTGGAACTGCATGCTGATAGATATTAATAATATCAAATTAGATAAGTTTATTGAGAACCCATTTAAAACAAGTCTATTGTAAGGTGAGCAAAACGTAAAATTTACTCCTAAATAAAAACATATATTTTGGTAAAAAACTCGTAGTTTGACAAACTACTTAGTATTCTAAATTAGATAAGTTTATTGACAACCATTTATAACAAGGTTATTGTAAGGTGAGCAGAACTTAAAATTTACTCCTGAATAGACACATTTTGGTAAAAACTGGTAATTTGACAAACTACTTTGTATTCTAAATTTGATATGAGTTTATTGACAACCATTTATAACAAGGTTATTGTAAGGTGAGCAAAACTTAAAATTTACTCCTGAATAAAGACACATATTTTGGTAAAAACTGGTAATAAAACTACTTTGTATTCCAAATTTGATAAGTTTATTGACAACCGTTTATAACAAGGTTATTGTAAGGTGAGCAAAACTTAAAATTTACTCCTGAATAAATACACATATTTTGGTAAAAAACTGGTAATTTGACAATCTACTTTGTATTCTAAATTTGATATGAGTTTATTGACAACCATTTATAACAAGGTTATTGTAAGGTGAGCAAAACTTAAAATTTACTCCTGAATAAAGACACATATTTTGGTAAAAACTGGTAATAAAACTACTTTGTATTCCAAATTTGATAAGTTTATTGACAACCGTTTATAACAAGGTTATTGTAAGGTGAGCAAAACTTAAAATTTACTCCTGAATAAATACACATATTTTGGTAAAAAACTGGTAATTTGACAAACTACTTTGTATTCTAAATTTGATATGAGTTTATTGACAACCATTTATAACAAGGTTATTGTAATGTGAGCAAAACTTAAAATTTACTCCTGAATAAAGACACATATTTTGGTAAAAAAAAACTGGTAATTTGTTACTAAAAAGGTGTTACTAAAAAATTCAGTTACTAAAAAGGTACATCTCAATCCTTGGATTCGTATCTTGGTTCATTGGAGGATGGTAAAATCCTTTTTTGACGTTTTTTTGGCCGTTTTTTTGGTTGTTTAACTACCGAACTGTTACTTCTCCAGTGACAAAAGACAAAAAAGCTTGTTCTGAGCTAGTTCTCGGGTGTTAGTTTTTGGTTTCATTAAACTCTTTTATTTTTACGCCGGAAAAGTGAGCGCTTTGATTGGGTCCTAAACCATTCTCTTCTGTACTTGAAAGGATTTTTTAGCTTAGTTTATATTATAAGGATTGTAAACAAAATCGTATGAAAACAAAAGAAATGTAAAGTAAGTGGAGAAAGCATTAAAATATGAACTAAAGAGGTGTGAAGTGGAGGCCATGGATAAAATTGCCGAGGATCTGGAAGATGCAGCTAGACGGGATAATAGTAAAATATTGTACTGGCATGTTAATAAATTGAGAGGGAGTAGTCAATCCGGACTTGTCCCAGCTAAAGATAGGAATGGGGTCGCCATTAGCGATAAGGAAAAAACTAAAGAGAGATGTGCCGAACATTTTGAGAATTTGCTTAACCTAGATAGAGTTGCATGAAAAAATATAGAGGAAAATGAAAAAGTTTGTGATACCTTGGATGTGAAGGAAGATTTGTTTTGTGAGGAGGAATTAGCAACATTACTAAAAGGATTAAAGAATCATAAGGCTCCATGTGCTGATAGGGTGGTAAATGAGTTTCTTAAATAGGGTGGCTCTGAGGTTAGAAATAAGTTACTGAAGATTATGAATATGATTTTTGAAAAAGGGGAAGTACCTAACGGTTTTAGGAAAACCTTAATTAAACCACTTTATAAGACAGGTGATAAAAGTCAGTGTGGTAATTATCGAGGCATTAGTCTGGTCTCTGTAGGTAGCAAATTACTTAGTAACATTATACTTTTTAGACTGAGAGATGCCGTAGACAAAGTTGTAAGAGACAGAGAGTGCAGCTTTTGAAAAGGTAGAAGATGTGTCGACTAAATTTTCACTCTTAGGTTAATAACTGAGAAGTGCCCGAGTTTTCAAACACCATTGGTCCTCAGTTTTATAGATTATGAGCAAGCGTTCGATTCTGTTGATAGAAGAGCTTTAGTAAAGGTTTTATCCTTGTATGGTATACCAGACAAATACATTAATGTGATTAGTGCTATGTACGAGAAAAACACTGCTGCGGTTAAGGTAGGAAATGAGGTTAGCAGCTGGTTTTGTTTTAAATCAGGAGTTAAGCAGGGCTGTGTTGTATCCCCTTTATATGGATTATTTTGATGGACTTTGTTTTAAGGAGCACGGGAAAGGCGATGGGAGACCACAGAATCAAATGGGGAGGAAAAAGTCTCCTGGACTTGGATTATGCTGATGATTTAAGCATCCTAGATGAAAGTTTGCGCAAAATGAATGAAGTTTTGGAGGTTTTGCGAGTTCAGGGTGCTAGAATTGGTTTGAAAATTAATGTTAGGAAGACTAAGTCACTAAGGCTAGGAATAAGTGAAGATGAAAAGGTGACGTTGGGTAATGGAAAGATTGATCAGGTGGGCAGCTTCACTTACCTTGGTAGTATTAGTAGTAAATATAATAGGATCAGTGAAGATGTTAAAAATCGAATAACCAAGGCTCACGGTGTTTTTTCACTGTTAAAAAACGTTTGGAAGAATTGGAAGATAAGTCTGCAAACCAAGATTAGAATATTAGAAGCTACAGTGATGACAGTGCTCAAATATGGCTCTGAAGCATGGACACTCCGAAAAGCGGATGAAGATTTGATGAAGATGTTTTCCAGAGAAATTGCTTAAGGATTGTTCTGGGTACCCGGCTGACTGACCGTATATCAAACAATAAGCTCTACGAAAAATGTTGTTCAATACCGCTCTCTAGGGCTATAATGAAAGAAAGGTTGAGGTGGTTAGGGCACGTTTTGCGGATGAAGGATGACAGATTGCCGAAGATTGTTCTTTTCAGCCAACCATCTAGGGCTAAACGGAAAGCAGGGCGTCCCCGTCTGAGGTGGGAGGACGTCATAAAGAAGGATTTAAAGGAAATGGGAACTTCGTGGGCGGGTGTAAAAAGGGAGGCTTTGAATAGATTGGGGTGGAGGAGGAGCGTGCGTAGCTGTGTTGGCCTCAGGCGGCTTGGTGCTGCGGTGAGTTGTTAGTAGTAGTACTAGTAGTAGTAGTAGTTTATGTTATAAGGATTGGCAAGGTGAAAGTATAAGCAAAAATAGGATTGTAAAAATAGGGTTCAATGTTGCCACACTGAACCTTGAAAAGGAATTTGCGAGACTAATTAATTAAATCAGGCAACCCTTTTCGTTCGTTCTAAAAATTAAATTAAACTAATAGCCTAATACTCAGGCCTGTTATTAGTACTCCCCAAAAGAAAGACAAGTCATCTACAACTATTACTGCAACTACTAAAATAATACAAAAAAAAATGAATAAAGACAAAAAAAGAATAAACCATCTACAACTACTGCAATAATACTAAACCTTAAACAAAAATAAATGAATAAATCCTTGAAAATAAAGTCATAAACCTTCAGGGAACAATGTTGGCCCCACTCACTGGAGGCAGAATTACATACCATTAGAATAGCAATATTTAAATAATACCCTGGAGTAACTCGACGTCAATATTACTTTAAAGAAGTTAATTTCAGACCATTTCCATTTTGTACCTGGACGAGACCGGGTAAGGCCTCACCACCTTGAAATAGTCCTTGAAGTCCCGTCATATTCTACTGTGGAAATTCAGTTCGAATTTGAAAAGGCCTTTTTGAAATGGCACGAATATCCTCCAGATGCGAATCACGGATTTGATATTCCAGCTGCAATTATCAGTGCGTATCTTTTCATTCCTCGCAATTACACTGCCTTGTCACAAGAATCAAGTACATTTGAATCCAGGTTAGAATCTGAATTTTTTCTGAGTTTAGTTATTTAACGTACCATTAATTTAATTACGTTAATTCAATTAAAATTAATTTAATTACATTAGTTTAATTACTATTACTGAATTTGGTTACTTAAAGCTATTTAAAGCACCAGTTACTTAAAGCACGATAGTGAAAATGAAATCTGCTTTTTTGACTCGGTGAAGTGGAAACTTGCATAGCCACGTGTATATTAAAAAAAAACACGAAAAATCGGGAATTTTTTTTTTTTTAATATTAGAGGCTTCTATGTGTAGTTAATCCAGTTTTTATTGGCAGAGGGCGTCGAATTTAAGAATAAAAACGTCTTTGAAAAATCCGTAAAAAAGGGCAATAACAAGTGCGACTGAATAGCTTAAGAAGGTGAAGGGACTTTCCTTGAAAGGACGATGATCCTGTCAGGCCAGGAAAAGGCAGATGGTCTTGCACAAGCCTATTCAAAGGTCTTCCAACTTGACGACGCCGGAGTCTCCCCTCCCCCCCTTCTGCCACAAACAGCTGCGAAAATTACCAGCATTAACATGACTATTAGTAAAGTGCTCAGGACGCTAAGCCAGCTGGATGTCACAAAAGCTTCAGAACCTGACACGATTCCCAATCTTATCCTCAAAAGACGTGCCCCTGAACTTGCTGGTCCTGTTGCCTCTCTGTATTGAAAATGCTTCGCAGTGGGATCATTCCCAAAGCATGTGGTCCCTGTTCCAAAGGCAGAGTCCGACCTTACTAATGTAGGATTGTATCGTCCAATAAGTCTGCTGTCCTACGTAGGTAAAGTTCATGAAAGCGTAATTATTAAGACCCTTTACCAATACCTCGAGTCACACCTTTGTTAGTAGACACGCAATACGGCTTTCGCAGAAAATGGTCTACATTAGACTGCATTAGTCTGATTGCGCAGTATCAAGAGTGGGTACGCTCATACCTTTCTCAGGGGTACGATATTTGCATTCTCTCCTTTGACATCACAAAAGCCTTTGATTGTGTATGGCACAAGGGACTTCTTTGTAAACTGAAAGCTTAGGGAATTTATGGTTGACTATTTGAGGTGCTTGCTGACTTTCCCCGTCAACGTTCATTGCAAGTTTTCCTCGACGGTTTCATATCAAAAGAACACCCAGTCTTATCAGGAGTAAGCATTCTTGGGCCAACTTTTTTCTTGATATTCATACACGACTCAGGGGACAACCTTGTGAACAAACTTCTCCACTTTGCTAATGATACGACAACAAAAACATCAATTGCAAAAGACGGAGATCCCAGCGAACCCCATAAGGGTCTTCAGGCTGACTTGGAGAGAATTGAAGCGTGGGCTGATGCATGGCTTGTCAGTTTTAACTCATCGGAACCGAAAGACCTTCTAATTTCTAAGGCGCATAATGTGAGGGCTCATCCGGATTTCATCTTCATAGGAGAGGCAATAACACGAGTTGATACACTACGCCTACTTGAAGTTAACTTTTCTTCGGATCTTTCATGGACTGAGCATCTCAGTAAAATTAGATCCTCTTGCTCCAAGGAGCTACGAGTTATCGTAAGATGCCAAAGTCTCCTCCCTGGTGAGTCTATTCTGCCACTATCTATTTCGTGCATCAGACCTGTCATGGAATATGCATGTCCTCTCTTCGCTGGTGCACCAAATATCCGCATCGCTCCACTCCAACGGAGTCAAAACCGAGCAGTTCGTGATGCAGCCTCTGGCAAAACGAAAGCTAAAACCCCACAGTTGATCCAGGAACGCTTCAACGTGGCGTCGATATCGGTTTTCCACAAGTACATGTATAATCCTCCATCAGAGGAGCTATCGAAGCTCGTTCCTAAGAGAGCAAAGCCCTTGTGATCAACTCGCTGAAATACAGTTCGTCAGGTCTACCTTGAACAGGGTATTCCCCGCCAAGAATATCTGAAAACGAGTTTCACCCGGCGATCGATTGCCGCTTGGAATAGCCTGCCGGCAGAGGTATTCCTAGAAAATACTTCTCTTGGCGCGTTAAAGAGAAGGTATAACAAATACCTCAGTGTTGGAAAATAAGGTAATTACCTGGACTAGCGGCATATCATCATCTGTGATGAAGCCGCGAAGCCTGTAATAAATAAAAAAGAAAAAAAAGTATAATGGTTTTTGGGAATCAACGGGTTGTTGATATTTGAATTTTTTCGGACGAAAAGAGTAGTTAAATCTAGCTGATTCGTTTTGCGTATGATGGGGAATTGCTGAAAATGAAGAAAAATTACTACTGCAACAAAAACTTCATACTCCAAGAAATATTTTAGAAGGTCATAGTCTCAGTAATATTTTAATATGGGCATTGACAGTCTATTTGTTTTAAAACTCTTTGGGTAAGTGACCATCCTGAGATATTCCGTTGAGAATTGGCTATGTAGTACTACTACTACTAAAAACTCATCGCCGGACTGCTCTGCTTGACGCCAACACTAAGGCTTCAAAGCTCCTCCATAACTTCACTCTTTCCTTTCTTCCGCGAAGACGGTAATTCATGTAAAACGTGACTTACCGTCTTAGGCTTTCTTTCGTTGTTACCATAGAGAGTTGGATGAAGTCAATTTTTTAGTTTAACTTTTTTTGTTTTACTATTTTATTTCTGCTAAATTATCTTAAAATAATTACTTTTTTATTGCTATACAATATTCTGCATTTGAGGGCCTGATAATTTTCTTAAAAAGAGTGGTAAATTTGAAGAAAGGAAAAAATTTAAAACCACAGAAAATGAGACCACCTCTAGACTCTTGTTTCATTGGCAACCGGAAAAAAATGCGCAAAACGAAAAAAAATAATAAAAAACGAAAATAAAATGAAAAAAACTGAAAAGTTTTACTCGCACGTTCGGACAGTAACCACTTTAATTCGCAAAAGAAGAGACGGAACAACTAACAAGGTTTTCTCAACATACAAGAACAAGGGCTCGTCAAGCGAAACTCAAGTAAAACGCAACAGACCACGCACGCATACATGTTTTTTTTATTTGGGGGGGGGGGGGTATTACAAAAGTAATCAGGGGGGGGGGATAAGAAAAAAAAATTGTTTCATAATTTTAATAAGGGCTGCCGAGAAATTCAAGAAAAATCAGAATATAAAGGGGGTGAGACCCCGCCCCCCTTGTGTGCTTTCGTGCAATAGACAGTCCCAGAATAGCAAGTCAATATCTAGAGTTTTTACATGCCCCCGCTGTAATATCCCCTGTGTAATAAGAAATACTTAATGCCATTAATAGTCGATTTATTTATTTGAAAACCTGCAATACAAAACAGAAAGACGGAGTATGGAAAAAAAAATAGGCAAATAAAAAATCCGCACAACTCACAACACTGAGAAGGATGGTAATACTAACGTTAATAGACATTACATTGGTAGTAATACAATGAATGGTTATGCAATAAAGTAGACATAACATTACGAGCCATTATAAAACTATCATTAAAAACGAACAACAATAAAACACTAAGAAAGACAGTGATCACTTTAAATCAGAAAAATATTGGTTAAGCACTAATCGCTGGAGATCTTAAATTTGATAAATGGATGTTGTAAAGAGATGCGCATATTTCTATAATGAGATTAACAATACTATCAAAAATGGTAAAGGCTTTCCTCTCCCCAATCCCTGTCGACATGGGCTCCATTCATCTCCACTATGCAATGCAGCCGATGAAACTGTTGAACGAAGCCTTTTCAAGTGCACCATGTGCTCACCGCACCCAAAGCGAACTGCTGATTTGTGCCACCTCTCAAAAGCTACCCCCCCCCCTATTTCCTCGTGGAACAAAATCTGTTGAAAAGTATAGAATTTGGATATATGTTTATTATAGAATTATATCCAAATAGAATTTGGATATATATTTCGAAATATGTTTCATCAGAAGTTACTCACAAGAAGTTATCACAAGTTGCTTTACGAGTACATTACAATTTCTCTCTATTTTCTAGTATGAATGTATCGTCTACGAAAGGATATGCCCTAAAAATGCACAGTGAAACCCTGGTGGTAACCATGGCAACCCCTGACTTCAGTATGCCTTACAATGTTATATGTCTTACGTGTACTGTTGTAGCTTTGGCGTTTGGACCTCTTCATAACTATACTACTAAAAGGTATGTAAATATTAGCTAGGTTTGACTCTAGACGAGGTCACCATTACTCATTTATCCTTTAGGATATGAACCCCCTTCCCCCAAATTTGCTCACCACCATTAATAATTTGATTATGGCAAATGATGGCAAGAAAGTTTAGTTTTTCTAAACAAAGACTGGTTTATTTTTTCTAATTTTTTTTTACCAGTTGGTCTTGGTACAATAGTAAAATAATGTTTGTAAATATTATACTATATTCTTATTGATGATAATATCTATGCAACTATTGATGATGATGAGGAACAGAGTATAAATTGAAATTAACTCCCATGATGGTACTTAACTGGAATGCGATATGTGCTTAGCTAACCCTGGTAGAGGAGGGGAGGGGGGTCTGTCTGGGGAGTCATAAGTTTTAGACAGGGAAGAGAAAAAAGGTGGATTGTAAGTCCATATTTCCAAGTGGTCCAATTTGTCATATATATGGCATATATAATAATCATATATAAAAAAAAGAATACGGCATTGGACTCGTCCCTGGGGGGTTAGGGGTTAACCATCCTGTGCTTTCGCATATCCTTCCTGTTTACCTTCCCCAGATTTCTCCAGGTACCCATTTAGAGCTGGGTCGACTCTGGATAAGTTTACAGAATCACGCCACTGACCCCCGTTCCAAACCAAATAATTGGATATATTAGGATTCGAACCTTCACCCTTTTGGACAAAGAATCCTAAATTCAGCGCACCAATCCACTCGGCCAATCCAATCATATTTATATACAATGATATTGGGCATAATTACCAAGCTTTTAGTGTAAGCTCATTGCTCAACGTAACCAAAGTCTTCAATTGCCTATGGTCGGTTTTACAATATCGAGGGCATTGAAAATTAAATCTGATTTCACATAACTGACCCAAATCAGATTTCACGTAACCAAATCAGAACTTCCACAACTATACTACTATTAGTACTAACAAATCACCGTAGTACCAAGCCACCTGAGGCCAACATAGGTACGCGCGCTCCACCACTAGCCCAATCTATTCAAAGCCTCCCTCTTTACACCCTCCCAGGAAGCTCGTGTTTCCCTTAAATCTTTATGTATGATATCTTACCACCCCAACCATGGACGACCCGCTTTCCGTTCTGCCCTAGACGGTTGGCCAAAAAGGACAAACTTTGGTAATCTGTCATCCTTCATCCGCAGATATATTATATATTCATATTTCATTAGGATTAACCAAACTAGCACTATATAAAAGAGCCTGGTTAATAGAACAGTACCCGTATTTAATATATGCTATTTTTAGTCAAACAAAGGCCACTATTTTAATTTGTCATGCATACACTTTATATCAGCCTTATAGGAATTGATAATATGATTTATGATAATACTATAATCAGTGATACAAAAAATAAGTCAATGAGGAATGTTCTGAAGACTGATTAAAATATAACCTAAGCGAATATTTTGGTAATTTGATTAAAAGTAGTCTTAAACGCGAAATTTTAGGCAAAAAACTTAAACAAAGAAACCAATATAAACTTAACTTACTCAAAAGTTCTTCGATAATTTAACGAGAAATTGTATAAAATAATTTAACTTAAATGAAATTAATTGAATGTCTAAAAAATCAAAAATTTCAGAGCCTTAGCTTCATTGCCTCACAGAACTTCATCAAAGCCGGAGAAAAAGGTCATTGATTCATATCATAATGTTTACTAAGAATGTAAACATTTCGTTTTTGTAATGCTTTCTTTTTTGGCAGCTAGCCTTGTACGCTTGTAGCCATATACGCCTTATACGATACAGGTTCGCTTTGATTGACCTTTGATTTTACTTTATATTTTATTAAGTAATATTTATTTTATTTTATTATTTAATTTTTTTTTATATATATTTTATTTATAAAATATATATATATATATATATATATATATATATATATATATATTTTTATATTTTATTTTTATTTAATTTTATTTTTATATACTATTTAATTTTAATTCAATATTATTTAATAATTTTATTTTATTAAATAATTCGTTGTTAAATTTGCGTGCAAAAGGTGGTCGTTAACTTCTGTTATCTTCACCTCGTTAATGTCTTGTTTTTTGCATGATGGAAAGGCAGTTTGGTCCAAGGGGTTAACTTAAAAGCGTGGGAACTAATGCAAGTATTGACAAAAAAAATCAATGCCATCTAGTGTTTGGCGAAACTTAGCATTTTTTTTTTCAGTGCAGCAATGAGAATGATTAACTTATTTTGTATAGTTGGTAAAATTAGTCTAGCAAAAAGTATCTGATCTCAGTTAATTTAAACAAAAGACAATTTGCCCAACAAATAAACTATTTTAATGATGATACTCTAAACATTATAATTTTTGCTATTTACATTTACTGTTTACTTTTGTAGAACCTTAATAGACTCTAGTTATACTGAAGGTGTTCAACCAACAAAGTGAAAAATAGATCAGAACGCCAAGTATATAAGTAAGTGTGAAATAATTTGGTTGGGGAAAGGGGAACAAAAATCAGGTTAGGAACGAAAATCAGGCAAAAAGCAAAGATCTGGAAAAATCAGTTCAGTAATAATTACGTTTTAAAATGTTAAGACCCTGTGTCAAAAGTTTTCGTCCTACTTTATACCACGCATAGATTAGCACAGGTTTGGACCAGGGGAGGGGATTAGAGGCTTCTTCTACGAGAGGACACAAGAAGGGAAGGCTCGAAGCAGGATTAAAATCCGTTTTAGGCCATTATTTGGTATTTTATTTTTCTGGGGAAGGGTGTTCGGTACATTTTCATTATTCGTTAGCACTGCGTTTGTGATTGCAAATGTTGGTTCGACAGTGTGTCTCGTTTGTGTTGTCATTTTTCGAGAAAAAGTGGACCTTGATCCGCTTATCTTTGGGTTGAAGGAGACGTCTTTGGGATTAAAATTATTGGGAAGCAGGGGAACTTTCGTTGTACGGTTTTCATGAGAAAGTGGAAATATTAGAAAAATACTAGAAATATTATAAAGCCATATTAAAAATATTAGAAAGAGCCTGTCGAACCACAGGGAAAAAAAAGAACGTAGCATTTACAGCTTCATGAGAACCGGAGGAAAAATAATTTGCCTCCTTCCCTCCCCAAATTTTAAGTGCTCTTGCAACCTTTCCTCTAAATGGTAGACTTTTTCCGAAAGTTCCAACTCGATCTCCGAGACAAAACAGTGTATACTTACAATAAAATTGTCATATATTAATTAAACTTACTGACTCCTTACAGACTTTATAATCAGGTATAGTTGCTTGCCTTTAGGCAAAATAAAAGTATATTCTCTTGTGAGTATCCGAAAACCAACTGCTTTCCGCTTTCTAACCTCCACTTTCCAGTGGTACCACCGATTCTGTAGCATTACTTCATAGTTTTAGATTAGAAACTGGCTACCTGCACCTCATTACACCGAAAATGCTCATATTTTTCTAATCCGAACGAAGATTAGAAATACACGGTAGGATTAAGGTATTCCCAGACAATTTTTTTTATTTTCATAATTAAAATCGAAGAATTTCATTTTAAAATAAATTTTCTTCTGTAAGTATTTAACAAAAAGAATCTTTATTTGTCTATTTTTCGTCTTTTTTTAAAAAAAGGAAAAACTCAAATAATGAAACATATTTCCTAACATTAGTGATGTGCATTAATCAAGTAAACAGCTATAGTAGTGCTGTTAACTTAGGTAGGATATTAGACTTGTATAATCAATCGAATTTAACCCCAAACGCGCTGAAATTCAAGTAGCTCCCCAGAGTGGATACTGGCGCTATTGTAGACAAAAATCTTCAACACCATCTAGCATTTCTTGGCTTTTTTGTCAGTTTGATAATGAAGCTTTAAAAAATGCCAAGAAACGCCAAACGCTAGATGGCTTTGGTAATTTTTGTCGGCACTATCGCCTGTTTCCATTCCTATAAGCTGCACATGCTCTTTATCCTACACTATATTTTACCAAGGACAGTGAAAATGAAACCCTTATTGTTAGAATGGTTAAATGGAAACTTACACAACTATAAACAGGAAAAATCGGGAACTCGAAAGATTTTTACAAAAGGGTCCCCCATATTTTTACAAAAAGATCCCCATATGCAGTTATGCAGTTTTTGATACTAACTTAAAAAAAAAGAACCTTGAGTGGAAAATCAGCAAAAAATCAGCAAAAAATCTTTTAATAAATGCCACCAAACAGCTTAGGAAATCTTAGTTGTCCTTAGCAACAATAGATTATAAACGTTCGAATTTTTATGAACGTAAAGCGGTGCCAAATTCAGCTGATAGTTTTCTTACGTTGTTTTCCCGATTCAACGTGCGAATGCTAACGAAAATTTTGTACTGCCCTTAGAACTTTTAATTTTGAAACAACTACAACAAAAGTCTTCGAGAATTGTGGTTTCGGGGTATGAAGAGACCTTAGATTGGCCTAGAGGCTAATTCTATTTTTTTATGTTTTCTGATGTCCTTGGTATTAACTGTTATATATATAGTATATATAAATATATATATATATATATGATACATTCACAGGTGAAAGTCGCCATTCACCAATTTCGGACATTCACCGTAACATATATATATATATATATATATATATATATATATATATATATATATATATATATTATAACCTCTAGGGTAACGTTTTCGTATATTTTTTTTATGTTTGGTATCGGTCCGCTGTTGAACTATTGCTTAGTTATCTGGTTAACTTATATATTTCAGTTAACTTTGATTTTTGTCGGTCTTTTTATGATTGGTATTTGTTTTCTCTTCGATATTTTTTTTACCGGTATTTTTATAATTTTTAATTGCTTCTTCGTTTTCTTCTTAGATTTGTAAAACGTTTGCCGAAAGAAAGCAAAGGAAAGAAATTTCTCAAGTCTCTTCGTGAGAAAATGAAATGGGGAAAAGGCAAAGAAGAGAAAAGAGATGAAAAAGCTGAAATGTCAAAATCTGTCGATACTCCAAACACTATAAGTGGTGAATGTGGGAGCTAGCAAGCAGAGCTTAATAAAGAAAAATGAAATGGAAAAAGTGAAAGGATGAAGAAGTTGGAAATTTCTTAATTCCCAAAACATTGAAAGTAGTGAAATTAGAAGCCAACTAGTAGAATATAAAGTGAATGATCTCATTTTTTGTTTATATACTGGGCTGATAAACTGTTAAATTCAAGGCTTATAGAAATTGACTGTTACAGTTTTAATAGATAAGACTTGTTTAATTATGGTATCATAGACAGGGGCGTACCGAGGCTCGTTTTATTCGGGGGGCGATCTCCATAAATTTTACCGAATCCCTACCTGATTTATGCCGAATTTTCTGCAGAAATCAAGAATTTTGCTAAATTTCGGGCAATTTTGCTAAATTTCAGCCGAAATTTTCGCCTTCGGCGAAATTTTTACCGAATGTAAAAAAGTTGGTGGGCGGCAAGCCCCTCCTTCCCCCCCCCCCCCCCGGGACGCCCCTGATCATAGATACGGAGGTTTAAAGATATTAACTTTGAGTTCGCTAAAAATATGGAACTAAGCGGAATAATTGAAACAAAAAATCGTTACACTTACACAATTTTCTTGGCAATGCCAATTATGCAATGGGCACGTGCGAAAATAGGCAAAATGTAAAAGGACAATCTATATACTTTTTGAAAAAGCATAAAATTCTATTCCATTGAGTCATTTGACTTAAATATTAATAGTAGGAACAATATTATTTATAATCCCTTGAGTAGCATTTAGCGATCACAGGACATATGGGCTAGCATTTTATCAGCTTTCACGTGCAAAGCTGACTTTCCAAAAAACAGTGTGTTCCTGGCAAAATTTTTGAATTTGTATAACACGGAGGTTGATGGAATGATTTTTGCGACAACCGCCATCAATTTTGAGATTTGATAAGCCTAAACCGCTACAACGAGTATTTCTAGTAATCCTAATCGTAAAAACTAGGTGAAAAATTGCTCACCTTTATCCTTTCCAAAACTTGTTTTACCCTTTTAACTTTGGCCTATTTCAACCTACGAAAAGGAATTAATCAGTTTTTTAATTAATAAATTCGCACAAAATTTTTTGTTAAGCCTATAAATGGAAAAAAAGATCTGATAAAAAGCATTGCCAAGAATTCGAAAACAAAATACCAGAGAATGCGAATTCTATGGTTAACATAGGGAATCATGTAAAAAAAATGCTTAAAATCTCAAAATTAAAGGGGGGTATGATTGGCATAAGGCAAAGGGCGGTAAGTGTAATGATTCGTCTTTTTGGAGCGTCAAATTTGGAGAAAATATTAACTAATTAAATTAATTGCCCATTTAATATTAAATATAATGGAACAGTTTCAGTACTAACCTATCGCAGGGTTGAAGATAAAAAAATGTCGGCTGCCACAACTTAATAATTCCGGATTTTACTATATATTCCAGTCTGATCTAAAACCTAATGTATCTTATTTTCTGAAACCGGTTTGGCTCTTTTATTAGGTCTTACTAACGCTATTTTCGTCAATTCTTTTGGATGTTTGAGACTTGATTAGTTGTGTAGTGTAAATTTTCTTTTTTGTTAATATCATCTTTTATGTTTTGACTTGGTTGAATCTATTTAATGATGCTCTTCAGTGCTCTTACTTGGATTGCCTTTTGTAGCGTCATTTTGATTCTACTGTCACATAAGTCCCGACGACACATAAATAATAAAAAAAAAACATCATAGGTCTACCCACACCTTAAGGCCGTGATGTTCTAATTGTTTTGCTGTTGTTTCAACAGTAATAAAATTTTTAGGGTAGTACCACATTTTCGTCAATGTTGTCGTGTTGAAAGTAAATCAGCAAAACCAAATAGTAATTTGACAACGATTTTCGTCCGTAAAAATTCGAATATTAGCAATCTATCAAAGAGTTTATCAATAAAATGAAGTGCTAATCACGTGTTTTTGACGCACCGATGCGCTTTTTCTCAAATCGCCAGTTTTTAAGGTTACTGTTAAGAAAAGCGTGCATTTTCCGCTAAAATTTGAAGAATTTACTCATACTAAAATGGTGAAGTACGGTTGTGTTATATGGTATAAGAATTCTGATGGAAAATCTGGCTAGCCATTTTACAGGTTTCAAATAAACAAGATCTTTGAAGTGTCTTCAGTTCATCACTTTTATTCACAGCCAAAAAAGGGATTCAACTGAACTGCCAGTACCCTCCCCAAGAAAAATCTAGTGCCAGATGTATCAAATTGCATTTTGCTAAAATGTATAAAATATGTATAGGATTGTATATATATATACATATATATATCCTTAGTCTCTCGTGGTCTATTACAAGGATAGCTCTGTATATTTGCTACACTTCGTTGCATTGCTTCACTTTGCGAATAAACATTAACGATCCTTGGCTGTTCATTAAATTTATTTATTATAAGAAAACTTCGTCATTCCGAATCCATCTTAAGCTAACATTGCTAGTGTGAACCTTCCTGAAAGACCAGCTCAAGCAAATTTCTTCTGTGCAAAGGTTTCAATCTTAAATGGCGAGCGTTGGCCTTCGGTTATATTTTATATCTTGACGTGCATCTACACCTTCAAAGAAAAGCGAAATCTGTTTAAAATGCCACTACTAGCAACTCTGCAGCCCAGAGCCACCTGAGGTCAATACAGCTACGCATGCTCCTCCTCCGTCCCAATTTATTCAAAGACTCCCTCTTTACACTCTCCCAAGAAGTTTCAACTTCCCTTAAATTATTCATTATAACCTCCTCCCACCCCAGTTGGGAACGACCTGCTTGTCGTTTGGCCCTAGATAGTTGGTTGAAAAGGACGATCTTTGGCAATCTGTTATCCTTCATCCTCAGAACTTGTCCTGTCCATCTCAACCTTTCTCTCATCATATCCCTAGAAAGCCAGATAAAACAACACTTTTCTTTCAGCTTACTGTTCAAAACACGGTCAGCCAGATGGGCATCCAAAAAAAGGGCAGACAATTCCGCACGTCTCAAAACCGCGTTTGATCACTGTAGCTTCCAGTATTCTAATCCTGATTCGGAAGCTTATCTTCTTATTCTTCCAAAAAATTTTCAACTGTAAAAAAAAAAACCTGGGCCTTGGCTGTTCTACTTTAACATATTCACTGCATCAACCATCTTTGCTAATAATGCTACTTTGGTAAATGGAGCTATCCAGTTCATCAAACTTCTCGTTACCCAGCATCACTTCTTCACCTTTACTTGGTCCTAGTCTGTGGTTTAATCCTCCTAACATTAATTTTCGAACCTTTTTTTCCACCCTGAACTCTCAAAACCTTAAACATCATTCATTTTTCTAACATTTTTATCCAGTATGCTAAAATTATCAGCATAATCCAAATCTAGGAGTTTTCTTACCCATATGATTTCGTGGTCTTTCACAGCATTCCCCGTGTTCCTTAGGACAAAGTTCGTCAAAATGATCCGTGTAAATGGGGATAGAACCAGGGGTATAATTTGCTAAGGGGCAGGAGGGGGAACTGCCTCCTCCAGACCCAAGTTTGCCACCCCCCAGACATCAGTTTGCCCCCCCGCCCCCCTCCCAGCTGAAATTTAGTTTCTGCTAAAAATTTTGTCAAAACTAAGATAAGCATGTATAATTCAAGTATCCAGAGAAACAGATCTGTTTCCTTTGGTATATCTTGGCTTTTATGGTAATATATGAATCATTTTTCAGTTTTCACTTTCATTTTCACTTGATTTGGGAAAACTGGCTCTATCTTTGCTTAGCGCCCCCCCCCCCCCCAGGATTTTGACGAAATTATGCCACTGGATAGAACGTAACTTTGCTTAACTCTTGATTCGATACGATTAACACCACGTTCAACAGAGCTAATTGCAATAACTTATTGAGTGAGCCGAATTATAATTGAACATCAAAATGGAGTTTTGAAAATAAATTAAAACAAAGTGTTTTTTTCCAATTCATATAATCTTTGAAACTAGCGAAAACTACTGTTAGCTTATACTGATAGATAAATATACGAAATAAACTTCTATCTGTCAAAGAACGACTTGCAGCTTATAAACCTTGAAGCACAATAGGCAAATAATTAAATGCAATATGTTTCAATTAGACCTTTTGAACGCAATACAATAATTGTGTTTGCCTATTGAACGGTAAAAATCAATTACGGTAAGTTTACTGAACGGTAATTACGGTAAGTTTACTGAACGCTGCGTAAGTTACTTTAAAAATGCCATTTATCTACCGAAATATGTATTTATTTTGTTGCTTATTCTTACTTTTAGTCAACTTTAATATATTTGCCATATTTATATTATAGAATATTAAGTTGCTTAGCAAATTCCCAGTTATTCACCAAAATCTGTCTATTTTGTTGGCAATTTTTAGTTTTAATCAGCTCGTAATTCACTTGTCATATTTAAAATATAGAAGATTAAGATACTTATCAAATGGTCATTTACTTACCAAAATATTTTATCATGTTGATAAATTTTTTGTCTTTCACAAGATAGAAAATTAAGGTACTTATCAAAAGTCTGAATGTATCTAGTAAACGTTTTCCGTTGTTTATCTGCTTGAGGGCTGTCTTAGGAACAGGAGTGAACCTATTCTTTTTGTCTTATTTACTTCTTGTACGTAAATTCTGTTCCTTCAGAACTTTAAATTATAGGGTTTTCTATAAAGTATTTTTGATCCTCTGCAAAGTGAACTGTATTTGTATAAATAAATCCAAATTTTGGTAAAAAGCTTTGTACATAAATAATCATCTGGACTAGGGCTGTCTTAAAGAGTGCATTGGAAATTGACCTGTAAATGCACTTCGGGAAACTTCAGCCACTTCAGCAAACCATTAAATAATATTTGTAGTAATAAATGAACTATATAAGTAAATTAATTACATAGTACAGTGTAACATTTGAGAAAGTTATCTTTGAAGAATCCATACAGACCTACCAATACAATTTCTACTGCCATGCAGGAGCTATGGGGCAGGAAGCAACTTCTCCTCTCAAGCCTTGGTTTGTCCCTCCCCCCCCCCCGCGGAAATTTAGTTTCTTCAATAATACTTTCAAACTCAAAAATCTTATGCATAAGCCTGCATAATTCAACCGCCCATAGAGAAGGGTCAGTGTTCTTTAATATATCCCTACCTTTTTTTGCCACTATATGGCTCGTTTTTCAGCTTTCGCTTGATTTGGGTTAAAGGACTGAATTTGTCTTCCTCCCCCCCCCCCCCAGGATTTTGACGAAATTACATCACTGCTACCATGACCTCTGGTTTAACAAAAAGGTGGGCATTATAAGCTTATTTAAATGACAATTGTGCAAAGAATCTTAGTCTGTAGAAATAGAGGGTCAAGCATGCGGCCCTGGGGCCTAGGCCTGATCACTTTTCAACCTTCATGTATTTCTAGCCTAAATATATCTAAATTTTAGAGGACTTGTTCAAAACCGATTTAAGCAGACAGTTTTGTATCTTTCTATGTTCTTAACCTTATTAGTGCTTTCTTGTGCTTTTTTTGTTGCTGATTTTGGTATCTTTATTTATATATTCGGATTTTTTTTTGGTGTCAAGCATAACAATTTGAACACCGTGATGTTTCGCAGGTTTGAGCTAAATCCAGTGTATACTCATATCAATGGCAACATTATGATACTTTCGATAATGAAATGAGGCCAAAAGATTTTTAAGGTTCTAGTGTGTATGTCTCCCTGGTTGTTGACTAACATAAAATTTTTTCGCTCTTTCTCTAAAGCTATTGACGCTTGTATCAACGCAGATTTGAAGAGTAAGGTCAGCAATCTTGAGGATTGGTGACAAGGTTTCCAAGGAGCTTTTGATAAATATACTAAAAAGCATCACAAATAAAGGCATTAAAAACACATTCTTTTTATAACATACCCATCTGGAAATATATTCTGATTCTGCTTTCGAAAAATTTGAGAATATAGATATCAATGGGATCCAATTTTCACTAGTTCATATAAAACTATTATTTTAGAATGTAATGAACTTACCAAAACACACATGATAAACTAATCTTATTATGTTGTATTTCATACTAATTTAATTATAGTTATATTATGTTTTATATTCAGTACGAATTTTAATTAATTAAATATAATACATCACTATGAAGTGTAAATGTTACGGTGAATGTCAACAAATTGGTTAATGTCGACATTCTAGATTAGATTCGACGTGGTTAGGTTGGTTTAGTTTAGCTTAAGTTAGGTTTTAACCCATTTCTGATATTTAGAATCAAATTTAACCTAATCGAAACTAGCATAATCCAACCTAACTTTTACCATCATAGGTTGCATATGACTGGAAAAGCTGACTCGCAAAGCTAATTGAATCGAAGCAGAGAAAAAGGGATTTTGAACATTCACCGGT
Source organism: Artemia sp. Qi Xiang Cuo (assembly GCF_049724085.1). NCBI lineage: Eukaryota > Metazoa > Arthropoda > Branchiopoda > Anostraca > Artemiidae > Artemia > Artemia sp. Qi Xiang Cuo. Next base: position 7,180,804 of record NC_142798.1, on the reverse strand, counting down.
GAAGGTCGACATTAACCAGATTTCGGACATCCACTGTAACATATGCACTACAGAATTTGGAAAATGTATAGTTTCTATGTAAACAATATTCCATTCGGATTTTTAATTGCCCCAAAGAGGATGTTCTCAGGTAACTTACAAGTTACAACTGGCGCTGGTTTTGACGGCAAAAATAATCAAAGTCATTATCTACTGTTTTGGCTTGGAAATTTGTCGACTACCGATGAAAAAACGCCATCAACAAAGTGCTGGTGAAATGGTATTAAGTAAATTGCAAAACAAAAATATAAAAAGACCCCATGTGAAAAAGAAAATATCAAAAGAATCCATGTGAAAAACAAAATATAGCCGCTTTATTAGTCTTTGAACAACAAAAATAGAAACTGATAGAATGTCTAAAACTATCCCCAGGAGATGCCTTCATGTGACAAAAAATCATCCACTGAAGGAGAAATCATAGAAGGTGGCAATGACAGGTTTGAAGGCTGAGGAGGAGTATTCCATGTTGTCTCCCATTGCGACAGCAGTTTTTTCAGTTGTGATTCTTTAGACACAGTTGTAGCTGTTGTTGGTAGAACTTGCCTATTTAGCTCTGAGTGTTGTATTTTTGCAGATAATTGTGATGGAAGATCTGTAATAAAAAACTGGTAAGTTAATAGCATTATATTTTTTTAATTGAAAAAGTGGCATAAAAATTGGTTTTACGGCACTTCACTGTTGAGAATATTTTTTTAGCTTTTTTTTCTATAAAAATTTGAGGGTCAATTAAAAATTTTGTTCGAATTTAAGAGACAATTTAATACCAATAAGGCCTATATCGTCTGGAATCTGTGCTAAAAATTAATCACCCACATCCCAAAGTCTAATTTACCTGAATTGAACATGCAAGATTTTACCCTGATACTGTATTTGTTTAAGATATTTATAACAATATGCATGGAGTTAATTATAAAGATCTGAATAAATATATTTTAATGTCTTTATTTTACATGTCTCTTTTTAATTTTGCTTTACATTGGGTGAAATAACCTAAGTTTGAAAAAAAAACCTAAGTTTACCCGAACAACACATAGGGTATGTGTGTACATTTGTTTTAAACTTTGTTTATAAAAAGGTTTGCTTTTTTAAGCAAACCTTAGGCAATATAACTTTCCCATTTCTCTCTGAAATACCAAATTTATCAACCGACATAATTTACATAACATAGGATTATATGGACAACTTTTTTGTTGTATATAATTTTTTAAACTGAGAAATCTATTCAATTTTCTAACTTCTTTTTCTGAAATTGACTTCCCGAAATAACCTAGCCATTATAATACACAGAACCACATGTTATTATTTACAAAACTTCTTTGTGGCATAGTGTAACTTTCTGCAAATGGTACAGCTCTTCAGGGCTCAGAACACGGCTTGCCAAAAAAAAAGAATAGGATAAAAATTTAAATAATCTTAGCAATTCGGATAAGGACAGAAATAACAATGTAATTTTTATATTATAAATTTGTAAAACCAGGGGATAATCTTCACAATAGTTGCTTTTAAAAAAGAAGATAACTATGGGGCCGACTGAAAAAGCCAACAAAACACCAGCTTTATACTGATTACCTTTAGGGGAGTTCGCACTGTATGAAGTTTGTAATATCTGGCCATTTTAGCACGTCGTTTAAAGGTTCAGACTCATTTAATACTTGCTCTCCCAAATTCACTTGAATGAATTCAGTGTTGGTCGTAAGGAATCGTGTATCGAGAGTAAAGGGCGAGTACAAAGTACTAAGAAATGAAGGGGGGTCAACCTAAACCCATTGTATGGGTAGATGAAATTAGGATGACTCGGCGTGAGTGTCAACACTCGGGGAATCTCTTGACACGGGCAGCAACGCTGATATGACACTCAAAGTTAACACCACGGGTCCTCATAGGTCTTTCAGGAGTGGATTTAAAGGATTCTTCTACACGTCAAGCACTCAACTACAGATCAATTTTTGTATGGGGATAGTTCTATAATGGTTTAAAAGTATTTGAGGGTCATGGGCATTCTAAAGAGATGCTTTTTCATAGGCAGCGCGCTAGCGCTGCCTATGAAAAAGCAATTAACATAAGTTTAAGAAATTAACATAAGTTGGGCGCAAAACCCCTATGCCTTCCCAAGGCCAGAACAAAATTTGCACTTTACTGAAAAAATACAAATGAATGTGCATTGTCAGTTTAATATAAATATACTGATGTTTAGTAATCAAAATGTTAATATTACTTGATTTATTAAATTTATAGAAGTAAAAACATTTATATTTTTTCCAGTAAAGTGCAAATTTTGTTCTGGCCCTGGGAAGGCATAGGGGTTTTGCGCCCAACTTATGTTAATCTCTGATCGTTCTGAGTTTGACTCGGTTATTTATTGTAATTTCTGTTCGTTTTGGGTTTCATTTATTTATCGATGCTGATTTGTGGTAGTTTCACGCTTGGTAGATTATTTGATTTTATTTTTGCTCATTTTTTGTTTAATGGAGTTCTTTACTTTTCTTGAAAAACTTATTTTGTGGAAAAAGTTTTTTTAATTAATTAAAAATAAATAATGAGATTAACAGCATTATACTTTCTTATACGATAGGAATTATGAGCCTATGAGGCAAAACATAGATGTTTTGAAAAAAAAAGAAGCAAGGTTTTGATATATCCAAATTTAAATAAAGCAGTGAAAATACCCCAAAAGCTTAATATAGAGTAATAGTTGAAATTTAGCTTATTTTTCTAAATAAGTTGCATAAGGTGTGTGGTGAGACAATGGCCCTCCCAATATGCTGGATAGTACGGCTAAAATTCTACATGACATTATCATCAAAAAACAAATTACAGGTTGAGATCAGCAAGAATGAAAAAAAAAGAAAGAGGATCAAGAAAACTAAATAGAAATAAACCAAAAAGAAGTGTTTATTGAAAACCCATCATAACAAGAAAAGAGGACAGAGCACAAACAAAAGCAAATAAAAACCACACTTACAGTAACTTCCAAAGCAATTAAAAGCTAAAATAAGAAGAAAACTGATGTGGACGAAGTTAAGCATAAGAGATTAAGACAAAGGCATCACAATAAAAATTATGGCAATTATCTTAAATGTTTTAAAATGCCTGATGCGACCTTTATGCATAAAAGACGATATTTCTTCTCCTAATACTACAAAAAAAAGGAAAAAAACGAATTACAATTTTCCTGTTACAATCCTAAAGCTAATGTGCATGTTAGCAAGACTAACAAATAATTACTAATTTCCCAGTGTTCCAGTTGGGGAACTCGCGCCTGAAATTTTGTGATTTCTATGGTTTCTATCAATAATTGTCACATTTTTTGTCATTTTGACGAATTTCCCTCACCTTTCTAACGTCTAAATATTTTTTTTTAGTGGTTCATTAAAAAAATAGTTAATCGACCTAAAATGACTGTAGTTTCTTCGATGTTTGCAGAAAATCGAAAATGTCGTAGCCCAAAATTCTATGGCGGGAAATAATTTCATATTATAACTACTAAAAGCTCACCGCAGCACCAATCCGCCTGAGACCAACACACCTACACATCTCCTCCATCCTAAACTATTCAAAGCCTCCTCTTTGCATCCTCCCAGGAAGTTCCCATTTCCCTTAAATCTTTCTTTGCGACATGCTCCCACCCCAAGCGCACACGACCATCTTTCCGTTTAGTCCTAGGCGGTTGGCCGAAAAGGACAATATTCGGCAATCCGTCGTCGGCAGAACGTGCCCTAGCCATCTCAGCCTTTCTCTCATTATCGCTCTGGAAATTGGGATTGAACCATACTTTTCGTACAGCCTACTGTCTGAAATTAAGTCAGTCAGCTGGGTACCCAAATCAATCCGTAGGCAATTTCTCTGGAAAACATCTAACAAATCTTCGTCCGTTTTTCAAAGCGCCCATGCTTCAGAACCATACGTGACCACTGTCATCACTGCAGCTTCGAATAATCTAATCTTGGTTAGCAGATTTATCTTTCTATTTGTTCAAACCTTTTTTAACTGTCAAAAGACACCCTGAGCCATGGCTATTCTACTTTTAACATCTTCACTGTTCCCACCATCTTTACTAATAATTAATTTACAAAACTTTTTCCATAAAAAAAGTTTTCAAAGAAAAGTAAAGAGCTCCATTAAGCCAAAAATGAGCAGAAATAAAGTCAAATAATCTTCCAAGCGTAAAACTACGACAAATCACTATCAATAAATAAATGAAACTCAAAACGAACAGAAATTGCATTAAATAGCCGAGTCAAACTCAAAACGAGCAAAAATGGTCAAAATGGTCAAATGGTCAAAAATGGTCAAAACAAAAAGCCCCCACACCTTCTCAAGAGCAGAACATAATTTGCGCTTTACTGAAAAAAAAAATACATTTTAAATCTTTTCACTTTTTTTACTTTCATAAACAAAAAAGTGTCAAAACTTTAAGTAATAAATATCAGTATGTCAATTAAACTTACAATCCACATTAATTTTTTTTTTTTTTTTTTTTTTAGAGAAAAACGCAAATTATGTTCTGGTCTTGAGAAGGCGTGGGGGTTATTAGCCCTACTCATGTTAATTTTTGCTCGTTTTTGAGTTTAACTCGGCTATTTATTTAAATTTCCGTTCATTTTGAGTTTCATTTATTTATTGATAGTGATTTGTGGTAGTTTTATGCTTGGAAGATTATTTGACATTGTTTCTGCTTATTTTGGCTTAATGGAGCTCTTTACTCTTCTTTTAAAATCTTCTTTTGTGCAGAGAGCTTTTTAAATTAATTTCTGTTCGTTTTTTATTAACATAGTCTTTTTCATGGAAAAAATAATATTTTATATTTTTTCAGTTTTTTCTGTAAAAATCCATAGTTTGAGTGGCTATTTGTAGGTTGGAGAAACCTTTTCAACAATTTTTAATCCTGACACAAATAGCATTTTTTAATTTTATTTTATACCTCTTGAAGTTGACCTGAAAAATAAAACTTAATATTATTCTCAAAGGATTCTATCTATGCTCTTTGACAACCTGGACACACCTCCAGTCTTTTTATTTACTTAAATTATAAGAGCAGAAGCAGTCATAGCAGGGCTGCCACGGGTTCAAATGGTAAAAAATACGGACTCTGGGACCTCTTTTTAGCCGAAAAAGGGACCTCTCTAGGGACCATTCCGGACGCAAAATCGACCTCAAAACTCAATTTTGAGAAAGCTTTTGAAAGAAAAAGCAGTGACACAACAGCAAATGACACTTGACAAAGAAAACAAGATGGGAAGTATCATTTGCAGACATCTCTCCATGATCTGAGGCTAAGTGATAATTAAGAAACAGATCACCACATGAGATTCATCACGTCATGGAAGGAGCTTTTTCTGAACGCTTCACTTTCGAATACAAAAATTAGATTTAAAAATATGATAAAAGAGATAAGGATACGGTAACTAGGAGACACGGCCTATTTGTTTCCCTTTTCTGCACTGCCTTCTGCTTGAACTGAGATGAGATCAGAAACTGTTTTTTTTTTTTTTTTACTCTAACTGCTCCTGGGCGGTTTCAAAAGTAGCAGCTACCCTCTTTTTGTTCATTATGCATCGACAGAGTCCTATCTATCATGGCCTGCGCTAGCTGTATCTCGCCCATGTCCTTCTTTTCAGTGCCTTTTTCCAGCCGGTTATGGGCTTCTTTCAGCATCTCATCTGCGGGCTGTTCCTTGGAACCAAACACTTCTTTTTTTTTCCTTTGAAATATTTTTCAAGAGTCTCTATTGTCTGTCTTTTCAAATAGGTTTCAGCGAGCTGCAGCTCTCTCAGCTGTTCTCTTTCCTCCAAATCCTGTCGCTCTATCTCGTTTTTTTCTTTCATGACTTTTTCCTGCAGTAGGCATAAATCATGGCTCTTTCTAGCAGATTTGGATAGTTTTATCAAGTCTTCTGTGACAGCAACATTTTGCGCACGTCCTCCAAATCTGCCCAACCCGTCTTTCACAAACAGTTTTGCATTCAAAGTTCGTTCATTCATCGAAGCTCTTTCTTCACTGAGAACTCGCCCGGAAGGTAGAAACACCGCTCAATACTGGCAGACCCGTGTGTAATGGTCAACCCTGCTCAATACTGTCAGACCCGTGTGTAATGATCAAAGTACTTTTTACAACTTTAGATAAGTTTGAATATTTCCCTCCCTGAATCACGTTGTTCCACTTGTCGTAGATCCTTCCTGGCTCCAGTGGAAGTCCGGATAATTGGACTAGCTTAAACTCTTCAACTAGCATGTCCTTTTGCGTCACGATGGATAACTTCCTGGCAACATGTAATAAATTCTGAGCAGAAACAGGCTTTGAAACTTCAATGGGATGCAGAAAAGTTAACGCTTCCAGCAACTGCAAAAATCTCCGCCCAGTGTTTGCCTTAGGACATATCTTGCGGCCCCAGAATAATACTTCTAAAGACGCTGCATGAACGAGTGTTTTGGAAGCTCGTCTACTGACTCGAGACAGTCGACATTCTTGTCACTCACAACTGTCCGTAGCAGTGGCACAAAGTTCTTTTCATCTCCGAATGGTTCAAGCGTTAGTTCATCCCTAAGCTCTTCGGTCACTTCGGGTTTTAAAATTCGTCCAGCCAATGTCAAGAACGGCAGACTCAGCTCCGTTGGAGTTCATGCACTAGGAGCTCTTCCTGTTAAAAATTTTTGGTGAAACGTATGAGGAGGTTCGAACTATCAACAACAAACTGACCCTCTGCTTTCATGGTCGGTTGTTTGATCAGCCAGATTATCTCTTTGTACACATTTGATTTTTTGAGACTAGGGTTTTTCTTCGGAATATAGACAACGAAGTACTCAGACAGAGCTAGCATCTGTTACCTTAGCGTCGAAGCAGCATGTCCTATTGTTAACCATCTGCTGGGCACGTCTTTCAAGCACGTCTTAGGAACGCCAGTTTTCTCTTGAATCTTCCCCTAGTCTTCTTGTCTAGTCGGCCAGCCACTAAACAAGTACTACCCTTTGATGATCAGATTGGAACAATTTTCGTCTATTTCCTGCAAACTCTTCGGAAAAGCTTTGGGTACCAAAGGTATTTTGCAGGTACCAATATCATGGAGACCTTCGCTACCTGTCAATTCACTTTTTCACTGTCAATCAGTCGGAGAAGTTTTTGTTCACGCTCGGAGCATCACAAATTAACACTAATATTTTAGAGATAGAAAAACCACATTCATCGATTGTTATGGCTATTTCTGACTTCAGCTGTGGCATGTCCGATAAACGCAGTTTTCAGATGTCTATCTACCACTCGTTTCATTCTTTTCGGACCAGAATCCGATCCTCATGTGAAGCTGTTTCATACTTTCTGAGTTTGTGGTTTCGCTAAACTTGACAACATAATAACTGTTGCCGACTTCATCAAGAGTCATCTTCCGGAAATGGGGAACAGTAAGCGAACTTAGTTCTCCCGAAGAAGAAGTTTTTGAACACTGTATCTCTGAAAATTTGTCCTAGTAAATCTGCTATTCCGTCCGCGGATTCCCCAGAATAGTCAGACTCAATCATCTTTAGAGCCCATGTAATTTATGCAACTGTTGTTTCATCCCGCTCTAGATAAGCACCTAAGAGCATGATCAGTTTTGCCATTTAACCACTCTCCATGGAAGATGCTACCGAGAGACGAAGCTGATTCAGCGTTAGCTTTATGTAACACCCTTCTTATGTTCAGCAGTTCTGGCGTGCTGCAGTAAAGCGTAGGAACCCTTATGGCAGACAAGCGATGTATTGAAGATAGAACAGTCAAACCCTAAACCTTAAAATAACAAAAGAAGATAGTAGAAAAATATATAGGCCATTACCAGAAATGCATTCAAATAAAAAAGGACGCTAGGAAGTAATCTAATTGTTCAAGAAATGTATGTAAGCTTAAAATCGTGCAAGAAACCTGATTAACACCGTCTCCTTCGTATTTTGTGCTTGGACCCATTCTCTTAATTTTTTTCTCTCTGTGTGTAACAGTGACACCCAGAAAAGAGTTTTCTAAGTAATTAACAAAGCCAACCAAACCCTGCCACATCCTTGCCTATTGACTCCAGAGGCAAAAGGGGGTCACCCCTTTTCATTACTAGTCTGTTTGCTCTATCCAGACAGTAGCGCTGTAGGCTATGTAACAACATATTTTGTCTTTCTTAGACAAGCCAAAAAAGGTTCCAAGAATCTCAATTGAAAAAAAAATACAAAAAACTGTATACTCACAGGTATTGGTAGCCTTCAAGATACAGAGCTTTAAACCAAAGCAAGAAAAGGGATTTTAGTGACCTTTATCAATTTAAGGGACCAATAGCGACCTTCACTCGATTTTAAGGACTTTGTGGCAGCCCTGTAATAGAAGTAGCCCTAAAAGTTTCAACTTAATACCCCCAGTCGTTCTGTACATACGGTATAAGAATAATAGGCAAATTGCATAATTGTGGGGGGGGGACGGGAGGGTTGAAATGCCCAATATCCCTGAAGACATACTTACTGGCCTGTTCTACTATGCTGAACAAAATAGCTGTCATAAAAGTTTGACTGGGTGTGCTTGGAAAATGAATGGGCTTGAGAGAAGGACTTCCCCTTCAATCTCTTTTTACTCTTAAAAAGGGCACCAAAACTTTTAATTTTGAATCGAATTAGCTCTTTTAAATTTTTCAATGATATCTGTAGCTATTATAGAGTGGTGCTGCGTATGATATTGCTTATATGCCCTTCTGAATGCCTACATGTATACAACTTTTTTGATTAATTGAATCTCCTAAGCTTTCCCTAAAAGTATAACCTTACTATCCATAGCATCATTAGTTACATTATATGTAGTGGTAGTATTTAAAGTATACACATAGTACCGTACCTTCTGGCTAGTTCAAAATCCCCACAACTTACCTTTAAAGGTCTAACTTAATAATATAAGTTGTTCTTCAGATATTGCTTTGTCACCTTTTTGAAAGCCCACATACTCATAGTTTGTTCAGCATCTGCCTAAATACTCCTTAAAAACTTCACTTTAATACCCTCAGCTTGCAAAGTAGCAATAGTTGTAGCAGCATTAGTAGCAGTATGTACAGAACACCTTTGGTTTCTTCAACATCCCTTTCAACACACACTGAAAGTTTCAGCTTAATACTATCAACCATTCCTGAAGCACTTCTGATCCGTCCACTAGACAACCTATGTGGGCATAGTGTGTTTGGAATTAATTCCCTACAGTTTCTATATATCCCAAGTTTTTCATCTTAATATCCTTAGTTTTAATAGCAGTAGTAGTAGTAGCAGTAGAATGAATTGTAGTACCTTAGCTTTAGTGACAGTAGTAGTAATAATAGTAACCTTAATAATTATGTATATACTTATTAATAAGTATGTAGTAATAAGTATGAGTAGAAGCAGTAGCATTAGTATGCAAATATTTTCTTGTGGTTAGTTCAACATCCCTCACAACAAGCCCTGTTAGTTTCAACTTCATGTACCAAACTGTTCCTAATATTGCTGTTACAACCTTTGGACAATCTGCATACAGACAGCGTTTCGCTTTTCAGTTCACCTTCCCCCCTCAAAATTCCTTGAAAGTTTCACCTTCATACCCCTTAGGCATAGTTGTAATAGTAACAACAGTAGTAATAGTATTGAATAGCAGTAGTACAACTAGCAGCAGTGGTATTAACATATTGTCTTTTGGTCAGTAGAACATCCTTCTCATCAAGTCCTAGGAGTTTCAACTTAATACATTTAGCCATTGCTATGATATTAAAGATATGTCCTTTTGATAACCTGTATGTTCATATAGTTATAGAAATTTTGGTCAATGCTCTTAGCCCTACAAGTAGTTGCAACAGAAGCAGGAGTAGAATTAGTAGTAGTAGTATTAATAGTAGTAAATGTTGCAGTAACTGTAGTATTAGCGGTAGTGTGCATATATTGCCTTTTGGTAAGAAGATCTTCCCTTTAAGCTTTCTCTGAAAGTTCCAACTGAATACCCAAATAAATTCTTGAGATACGCAATTTCGACAATGAGTATACACCTACAATGTTAAGAATTAATTAAATTTCCCCTCAATACTGTAAATGGAGCAGTGTGGTAGTAGTAGTATTGGTAGCGTGTAAATATTGCCTTTCTGATCATCTCCCTTATCATTTCCTGAATTTTCCAAATTAATATACTCAATTATTCCTGTGTCACCCTTTTGGCAATCCGTATATACATAACATGTTTTGATTTAGTTCAACAGGGCAAACCCCCGGCTGCTGGACACCAGCCATGGCACATGGGGCTGCACGCCCTAGTTGCCCCCCCCCCTTGAACATTGAACAGCTCTGATTAAAATGTAGTTTTATCTTTCAGAATCTGGACAATATACTTCTAACCTTGAACATTATGTATGTAGGTTTAGATGGTCAGGATTGGCTGATAATTGGGACTAGACCTAGGCTAGTTAAGAGTTGGCTGATTATAGTCTTGCAAAACTTTGTTTTTCTACATTTAAATTTAGACAAAAGTTATCCCTATAGCGTAGCCTATTTAAATGTAGCCTAAATATTCTGCTTTACAACACTTGTCTTAAGCTGTGTTTCTCTTGTCTCAGCGAACCCACGTGCAGACTACTTTGGAGATAAATATCGTTTTTCTTTTGTCCGTCGGATCTCTGAAGTCGTTTTTCTTGATTCTGCCTCCCTATGTCGTCCACTGGCCTGCTAATTTTTTCTCCGCAGACAAAGGTGCAGACCCTCGTCAGATCAAAGGAAAGAAGCGCTTAATTCAAAACCTATTAAAGCTGACAATTGAAAATCTTGTCCATTTATCCTTAAAGATTAGCTTGGTTTTACAGAAAACTAATCCGAGTTTTCTTAAAATATTGAAAGTTTCATGTATTATATTTTAAAGGTATACACGCATGTAGACCAAGGCTAGTACCCTTACAGAAATGTATTTTATAGGGTGATTTAACGATAAATTATTAAGGAACATTTGAACAGTCTTCGTCGTTGAATAATTTCATGCTTACAAGTATTTACTTAAACCTTTCAGCGTTTTCTTGGATTTGAATAGTCCGCTTAGTCCGCCGCTGCTTGGCGTTTTCTAATACCGTAGGCTGACGAACGCTATGGTACTAGACGCTGCAAGAAAAACAACTTTTTGGAGCTCCGCAATAGGTCGGTCATCCGCGCGAACTTTAAGAGAAACACAGCTTTAGATTCAATCTGTCCAAGTTTGAGTGTGTCTATAATTTAGATACTTTGTTCTAGCTTTAAGACCCTGTGTTCAAGATAAGACTGCTTTTTCCAAGATAAAGTTTAAGCTTTAAATTTGTTTCCAAGTTAAAGCTACTTGTTATTACTTTTACTTTTTATTACTTTAAGTTAATACTTTTAGGGGTACTTGTCCATTATATAAAACACAGTCAAGAAGTGAAGTTTGGTGACAATAAAATATGATGAATATAGAATACTTTACTATTATTCTCCATGACCACACTGCCTTTTCTATGACGAAATCAAGAAGAATTCCAAATAGGGATAGGTCCTTTTATTAGACAGCGAAACGAAAATATAAAACAAAGACTCTAAATATTTCGATGACACAGTCGGTCATCATCATCAGTAGAGATACTAATTTATCAAAATTAAAACAAACTGCTTTTATACTAAACAAAATAATCACTTCCGGGTCAAAGCAAGTTACCGGTCCATTGACTTAAAAAGTTCACTAACTGTTCTTGAATTTTTTAATACTGCGTTGAGTAAAGGTGGTACAAGTTTCTTCGAAATTGCAGGTCAAAGCAGGTTACCGGTCCATTAACTTAGAAAGTTCACTAACTGTTCTTGAATTTTGTAATACTGCGTTGAATATTCTTCTAATTAAAAATGAAATAATGCTGAATTTACAGGTGCTAAATTTATCATTTTATTCTTCTAATAGCAAAACAAATGTTGCTGATTCTGAAGTTGGTCTGTCATCCCCATATATACGACGTTACTATTATTCTCCATGACCACACTGCCTTTTCTACGATGAAATCAATAAGAATTCCAAATAGGGATAGGTCCTTTTATTAGACAGTGAAACGAAAATATAAAACAAAGACTCTAAATATTTCGATGACACAGTCGGTCATCATCATCAGTAGAGATACTAATTTATCAAAATTAAAACAAACTGCTTTTATACTAAACAAAATAATCACTTCCGGGTCAAAGCAAGTTACCAAAGCAGTACCGGGTCAAAGCAAGGGTCAAAGCTGTGTCATCGAAATATTTAGAGTCTTTGTTTTATATTTTCGTTTCACTGTCTAATAAAAGGACCTATCCCTATTTGGAATTCTTATAGAATACTTTATTAGCAAAATTGTGAAGGCCATTTGTGAATTATTAAATTGTGAGCTTTGGCGTCGGCTGGCTGTCTTAAAGACAAAGAAAAGTTCATTATTAACACGATTCTTGACCTAGTTTATTTTAGTTCATTATTACTGCGATTCTTGAGGACACCGCTTAGTTTGCTTTGACTAATGATAGAATATAGTGTCTCACCATGGATGTTCCAGAATCATTTGCAGATTTCTGGAAGGACTACAACACAACTGAGCTGGAACAAGCAGGATTTACTCATTTGAAAGAGAACCATAAAAATAATTCTGTCAACCCAGAAACCAGCACCTCTACCCAAAAAAATAGAGCGAATGTGGGGTTCTGCAAAGTGGAGAAACAAATGGCTCCAAGGTACATCCCACCATCATTTACATTCATACTTGGTAGAGTACATGTCGCATGCAGCAGTAAAAACAGAAGGCAGAGTTCATTTTAACGTGATTCTTGAGGACATTTCTGCATTATGGGAGCACATTTGCAAGCTGTAGCTTTCACAGTTTTGCTAATAAAGTATTCTATTTTCATCATTTTTTTTCATTATGTTAAATAGGTTTGATTAGGTTAAAATATGTTTATTTAGGTTAAAATATGTTTGTTTAGGTTATGTATTTAACATAGTCTATGCTTCACCCCCCCCCCCTTAGTGTGCAAATATACAGCCCAAATTTGTTTCTAAACTATTATATTTTCATCATAATTTAGTTTTATTTCAATAGCATTCGCCATACTTCACTTCTTGAGTGTATTTTATGTAATAGACAAGTGCCCTTTTAGGCCTTCTTTTTATTATTGTGTTTAAAAAAATACACTGATTTAAGCCTTGAAGCAGTGATTAGATTTCTGATTACTATGTACCTTACCTTACCCTACTTTATCTCTTTCTCAATATAATAATTTTTTCATTTGCAAATAAAATTTAAATGCCTTAACCGGACCCTATGGTGACATCATCATTCTGGAAGCTACTTGAAAATATTCTAAAAGTACATACTAATATTATTTCTGAAAGTAGACTGCTTACTTTAAAACCCCTCTCCATAATCATTATGGGCAAACAAATAGCCCAAATTATATAATACACTATAGGCTTATGAATTTCCAATTTTGCAACTCTTTTCTTTCTAATTTGATAAGAAGGTAAACAATCATCAGAAGAAAGGAGTTGCACTAAAGAAAGTTCAATAAGCTTATATAATTTGGACTATATGTTTGCACATTAGGGGGTAAAGTGAAGTAGTCTGCATGGTACAAGCCTAGGATTCCAGCAGTATATAAGGAAACATGTTACAAATATAATAATCGCTTTTCTTGCTGGAGCATTGTTATTTAGCTTATTGTTCAAAGTGAAGAAATTCCAATTTAAGCCCTTTTTGAACCACAGAAAATGACAAACAATTTCTAGTTTTTGAGTACAAAAAAGGCTTAAAACATTGGCTCAAACTTACTATTTGATTATAAATACATTTTTTTAAGTTTTATAATCAACAAGCACTGATTTTCTACAATTAAGTTGGATAAATAATTTTGGTAAAGTTATAGCTTTTCTTCTTCCTTGATGCTAAATGTTCTATTGAAGTGTGCATTTTTGTAAAATAAAGTACTATGTTTTCTCAGTGTCAAAATTTGTTTAACATAACAATAGTTAATGCAGAAAAACATTAAAACATTGAATGTTATTTCATGAAAACAGAAAACATAATACCTTTATTATTGCAGTTGAAAACCTCAGAAACCAAAACCAGCTAGACATCCCCTTCATTTGAATCTTCATTAGAATATACTACTTGTGTGGCTTCAGCCTCCATTGCTCTGGGAGGTGAGGGCTCTGACTCAGGGGGGTAAAGCTTTCTAGCTTCAATAAAAAAAATGATGTAGGCTCCCTTCTAGCTCATAGGTTTCAGGGAAGAGAAATCTAGCAATGTACTGCCTCAAGTACAGACTCTTCATCCCCAACCTTTTGCAATATTTCTTCAGGGAGCAGTATAGCCTCTCAATACATAGGGGTGCTACCATTTCATTTAACCATCACAAGCACTAAACATCATTTTGTCGACAAGGAAAATCCATCAGAACATTGACAGTCATAATATTGACATATCAGGACATTGACACATCAGTTCATCTACAGTCACAATTGCTACCCGTCAGAACGTCGACAGTCGTAACATTGACACGTCAGTTCATTGACAGTCACAATTGCTACCCGTCAGAACGTCGACAGTCATAACATCAACACGTCATAACATCTAAAAAAATGTAGATGTTATGATGTGTTGATGTTATGACTGTTGACGTTTTCTGATGGTTAGTGGTTCTGATGGATTTTTCATTATGTAAAAAAAAATTATAAGTTTATATAATAGTAATAAGGATATAATAGTTTAGAAACAAATTTCGGCCATATATTTGCACATCAGGGGGGTACAGGTAAAGCATAGCAAATATTAAATATGTAACCTAACCTAGGTACCTTTCCCCCCTAAACCCCAAAAAACTAAAGTTTTAAAATTTTAGATGTTATAAAAAAATTTTAAATGTTATGATGTGTCAATGTTATGACTGTCAATGTTCTGACAGATTTTCATTATGAAAAATTTTTGATGTTATGACGTGCTGATGTTATGACTGTCAACATTCTGATGGGTAGTGATTGACTGTCAACAAACTGACATGTTGATGTTATGACTGTTGATGTTCTGACAGGTAGTGATTGTGACTGTTGATGAACAGACAAGTTGATGTTCTGACAGGTAGCAATTGCGACTGTTGATGTCCTGATGTGTCAATGTTATGACTGTCAATCTCCTGATGTGTTGATGTTCTGACAGATTTTTTGTCAATTTTATGACAAATTTTGTTGATATCCTGATGGTAGTGGGCCTGATGTGTTGATGTCCTGACGCTTTCCCATACATAGGATATGGATGGTAACATCCTCAGGGTCAACAAAGTTGTTCAAGTGATTTATGTGGTGGTGAGTAAAGCCAAGTTCTGACAGACTAGAGTATGCTGCCCAGCAGTTGTTCATAATTTTTGAACCCAGCCTTGTGTATCTTTGTATGAGAGGGATTAGAGTTTCTTTATCCCTTCTCAGAGTCTCACCACCATCCAAGAGAAGAATTACAAACTATCTCTTGCTGACCCTCTCAGTTCCTCCATATACCCAAACCTGGCTAAGAGGTCTCCCCCTATTATATTTCTATCAGGCCAATATACTTTTGTCTATTTCAACAACAATACCCTCAACTCCTATTGGCTGCTAGTGTCCAATCCAATGTTCAAGCACCTCAATATACATTGACCTCCAGTCCACACTTGTTCTTATGCTAATCCCCAGTTCTAGCATTATAGAACAATCCTCCCACATGCCAATCAAATAGAATGTAATGAACATAATGTCTATGTTTGGTGGAAGCCTGGTGCCATGTATAAAACTTTTCTTCCTATCACTTACAGAGAAGTTGTATTGTTTCCTCTTTTTTGTTTTTGGGATTGCAACTGAGCTATTACACATAAGTGCAAACAGGGGGTCTGACAGCAGGGACAAATTACTTCAGTTGGCAGCATACCATGATCCCTGAGAATATAAGGCATTTGAAAAAAAAAACATGATTGGAAAGAGCATTCAATATTGAAATGAATAGCGTATTTCTTTTTTTTCCAACTTTTGCAGCAGTTATAAAATTAGTATGTACTAAAAGAATTAAAAAAAAGAAACAAGGAAAAGTTTACAAATTGAGAAGTGTATTCATAATTCAATTATCCACAGTAAAAACTTAACAAATATTCAAAATATAGGCTACACATTAGAAAATAGCAATATATGTATATCTAATAGAGCTTTAGATATATATCTAAAGTATATATATCTAAAGCTCTAATAGAGCTTTCATGAATAATTTGAAAGATGTAGATGAGGCCAAATTTTCCAATTTGAAGGACCCCTGAACAATTGTTGGATCTGAAAAAAATATGAGCACACAGCAAAAATTTTCTAGAGCATTAATTAGGTTTCAAATCAAAAATCTCAGTTCTCCTTCATTTTCAAATGTCTATTTAAACCGCCAGCAACAAACACAGATTTGTTCATTTTCACCCTGTAAGCTCATGAAAGAAATGTTAACATGGGTATGGCGGTTGCTGATCTATATATGAACCTGCAACTGCAAAACGAACCACTGTAATAAAAATTATCAAAATTACCAGTGAAGATTATCAACCAGTGAAGAAATATAATACTCAATTGATTTAAATCTTTGTCTTTTTAAAGATTAGGTTGTTATCTCAATTTTTTAACACTCTAGGAGCAGAGATTTAAAGTTTTGTCTTTTTAAAGATTAACTTTTTCTTTGACATTTGAGAGCAAGACAAGACTCTAGGCAGAGCAAGGAGAGATACAAGTCCTTAAGTTCAGGAGACAGACAACTTGTTTGAGGTAAGAGAATTAATTATATCTAGATATAACTTAAGTTATTTTGTCTTTTATTTGCTCCAATCAGATTGCAGAACAACCATGTCAGTATTATTGGCATAAAGAGGGTGCCAAATAATAGGGAGTATCAGGGGTTCAAAACTAATTTATAGCTCTTTACTCAAAATACATGTTATTGTGGTTTTTAGTGATGACATTTTCACAAATTAATGGCCCTGCTTAAATACAGGGCCTGTGGTGGTACAAAAACCTGTGCAGATGCACAGGTCACATGAGCCTAGCACATCTGCTTATTGTGCATAGATCCAACAAGACTGTCACTAGCTTTTGTGGTACCCAGGGAAGGATTAAATTCAGCACCCTCCTCCTGACTAAAATATAGGCAAAAAAAAACGAAATGAAAAATTAAAAATTTGGTCAAGGTGAAAATAAACCTGAATTACTGTCCCTGCTCAAAAAAGGGACCCGTGGTATTGTAAGGCCATGTACAGACCACCAAGTCACATGTGCCTATCATTTGTTGTAAATGTTGATTGACATTGTATCCTCCCCTTCATTTGGTTGATAACTTTGGCCATCTACCTTGGAAAATGTACCTTTATATACGCTTGTTAGCGCACCATCCGGCCTGCTCCCCCAGCTCCCCTAAGTTGTCAACTCAAGTCTTTTGTCATTGCAAATTTCCTCTTGCTTCCATTGGGCATTCCTCTGCCCCTAGTCTGCTTAATATATTGACCTTGAATTGCCTTTACTCACAACCTTTGCAAAAATACACTTGTTATCAGGATGTCTGATAAATCTATCTTTTTCCTTTTTTTTTTTTT
Organism: Artemia sp. Qi Xiang Cuo; assembly: GCF_049724085.1. Lineage (NCBI taxonomy): Eukaryota > Metazoa > Arthropoda > Branchiopoda > Anostraca > Artemiidae > Artemia > Artemia sp. Qi Xiang Cuo. The sequence continues at coordinate 7,163,165 of NC_142798.1, read as the reverse complement.
TTTTTTTTTTTTTTTTTTTAATTAAAGAGTGACATTAAACTTTAAAGAACCAGTACTGTTCCATGTAAGACATGCAATTCTCTCAGTAAGTTTTATTAGTATATTAATAAACGAATAATATCAAGTGTTTAATCTTGAATAATTGCTGACTGGACTATTCAATTCCTTGGGCTAAGTTCATAGCTACTTAAGTTTATAAGTTACAAGCTAAGTTTATACTCTAAGTAAATACGTAACTGGAAACAACAAATCTTATTATATGATTTGTTAATCATTTTAAATCTATTGACTTCCTCAGAATTTTCAATTGGTATCACCTTTACCCTATTTGGGACAAAAGTGTAGTTTGGTGCAACAAAAAGACAGAAAACGCCACTTTACTGAGGTGCAATCTTTTTGCCTAAGCTAGGCATACTTAGAAGGAAGCTAGAACTTTTGTTTTCTATTCAGATGAGCCTTCTCTTGATTTTCTAGGACCAGTGGTTTATTGTGATAGGCTCTGGGATAAAAATAAAAACGAATACATACTCTTATAAATTGTCTTCTCAAAAAGTCAAGAAAAATAATGCAAAATTTGGTATTATGGTAGATGAGAACTTGAAATTCCCCAATCAAGGTTCTCTGATGTGCTGAGTATGATGGTTTTTTTTCATTAATCCTAGATACTTAGTGATGTTTTCCCTTTTCCAGTAAATCATGCAAATTTTATGAGGATTATTATTTTTGACATGTAACCTTAAACTTAATGACTTTTAAATATTAGCATTAACATAAAAGTAGATATTTTATGTATATATTTCAATCAAAACTTAATTTTATTAGAGCTCCAGTTACTATCAAGTGGCATTAACATGCATATGTAGCTAAAACGCCATGTCTAGACACATGCCTGACCAAAAATCAATGTTTAGGCCACTTCCATTCACAAGTAATCCATAGCCTTGGTAGCTAAATTGTTTCTGGTTGACAACATTGTTTATTAAACTAACAGTTCATAAACAGAAAACCAACCATTTTTTCAAACTGAGATTTTGGTGGTCCATGATGTGAAAAAAATCACTCAAATATAATAAGCAGTTTTCTTGTTCCTATTGCAGGCTTTTTAAAAACCCTGTATTATAAACTAAAGGGTAAACCATGTAGTGCAAAATTATTTGTAGAGCTAGAGAAGGGTTTCCAGAAAACATTTAACCAAGTAATTAAGGGTTGGAAAACTCTCAAAACCCTGTCCAAACTAAAAAAATCTTAGTACCCCTTCCCCTCCCTAAACAAGAATTGGTGGCTTGGTTGAGTATGTTACGGACACACTTCTTTCCGAACTTTGAATTTCTTAGCATTATGCTACTGTAAAAGGGTATACAATTTAGTGTAAAACGCCTTTACTGCACATAATTTATCTAATTAACTTAAAGACACTGTCTTTTTTTGTTTCAATTTGGTCTTTATAGCAGAAACTTATTCTTTTCTTTTTTTCCGTATGAATCCTTTGCAAAAGGAGCAAGCCATGGCAGAGATATGCCAAGGCCAAACTGTTAATGCAACATCAATCAAATATGGGATCCCCAGGTCAACATTATACAATGCTTATTGCCTGGCACCTGGGAGGCTCTGAACACAGGGCCTCATCCAGCACTGGGAGTAGAAATCAAAGCAGCACTAATAAATTTCATTCATTCAAGCCAGGTAAGGGGGTTCCCAATAACTACATTGAACTTACAAAAGACTGCCACTCAGCTTGCTAGTATGGCTGGTACTGATGTATCAGCAAGATCTTTGAATGGCAGTATCCCAAGCAGAAAGTGTGCTTGGCAGTTCAAGAAAAGGCACAGCCAGACTATTTCCAAAAGAGCTGTCAAAATAATTGATGCTGGTGCTACTGCTGTGAGCAAGACCAATCTAAGGAATTGGCATACAAATGCCAAATTGCAATTGGAAGGGGTACTTCCCTGAGAAGTATTTGATAACCAGAGTTGGTGGTTTAACTTAGACAAAACCATGTTATATTTTAACCCCAATGCAGCCAAAAAAACAAAGTACTTGCTAAGTTGTAGCCAAGTTGTCTACCTTTAGGCAAATAATGAAAAAAGTGGGGTCACACTCCTCCACTGTTTTAATTCAAAAGGAGTGTCCACAACCCCTCATTCTTTTTAAAGGCAAACAAGAAACTGTGCTTTAGCAAACTCTGTACCGCAAGAGTTGGCAGTAGACTTCACCAACTCAGGTTGGATGCAGGCCTCAGCCTTACTAAGGTATATCCGAGATATATTTGTGCCATGGTTACAAGAAAAGGGCCTAAACAACAACAAAGTTGTCTTAACTTTTGATGGACACAGGTCACACATAAATTATGAATTGTCCAGATTCAGTTTAGAGAATAAAATTTAATTGCTGTGCTTCTTTCCAAATGCAACCCATATATTACAACCAGCTGATGCTAGTATTTTTGGCCCCTTGAAAGGAGCATGGAAACACCATATTAGTGAATATAAGACTGGTATTTGTGACAAGAATGGGATTGCACTATTGGAAAGAGTTGGTGACCATCCAAGAGAAATAAAAAAAAAATTTCAAAGCTCATCCATGAATAATTTGGAAAATAATGAAAGAAAGTACTTGTAAAAATGCGTTTTGTGCAACTGGGCTCTTTCCATGTGTTGCAGACAATATTAATTTTACAAATTAATTTTTACATGCATTGAAAGGGATTCCTCTGTTTCTCCAGAACATCAAAATTCACCCTCAGCTTCACCCCCCTTAATTTCAACCCCAGATCCTATTGCTGTCCCATCAGCTTTGGGGTCACATCTACATCATTTAAGCAGAAGATCTATTTTGCAAGGTTTCACTTTTATAGCTCAAAGATTCTTAAAGGTCATCAAAGGTCAGGATCCTCTAGAGGGAGAAGGACTGGAGGTAGGTACTTCAAAACACCTTCCCAGGACATGCTTTAGCCTATACACCCATCCCTGAAAGTTTCATTTTCCTAACCCCTTTCTAAGATAGCCAAAAGTAGCTAAAGAAGAATTTTATCTAAATCTGAATTTGCAAGAAAAGCAATTATTATATTTGTAAAGAGCATAAAAAAGGTATCAAGTGGTATGTTCACTTTATTTGTAAGTCAATAGGCTACTATGAACAGAAAAGTCAAAAGTCACCTTCACAACTTTGCTCAATCCCAATTTTTAAGGTTTTACAGATATGCAAATACATTTCTTAAACTTAAAAAAAAAAAACATCAATAGGCTATGGCTTAAAATTCTGCTCAAATAACAGGAATTAGATTTTCAGAACTAAAGGCAGAGAAAAAGAAACTGACAACTGAAAATTTAGGTGAAATGTTGTTTTGTTAAAATTTCAATAGGTACCTGTCATGTAGGCAAATTATTTTATTTAGAAAGAGTGCAAAAGTAGAATCAAGTAGTGCATTAACCTTGTCTCTAGCCTAGGCCTATTTCAGTAGGCTAGGCATAATTAAATCTGGCAAATTTTTACCAGAAAAATATAGCTCTAGGCTAGCCTAAGTACCAAAGTGAATTCTTGATGGAATGATAAATATATTTAGTATTTACCCCCAAGCTTGACTAGAACTACTTCCCTTGGCCTACCTGAGTGATGCACTTTTTGATGGGTGCCAGGTTTGTTCCAATACATCTGTTTATTTAATTTATGAACTTGTCCATTGTTATGCCGAAGACGGGCTTCTCTATTATCAGGTATAGACTTTTCACAGTAGTCGCAATAATATTTTTTTGTCATCTGCTCTGATCTGAGAGATTTGAGTCTCCTCTTGACAGCAATGTCAGTTGAGACTCCTTTCAATATGACTAATTTTCTTCCTTCTCAGCACAATGCCATTAGCTGCAAATACTTTCAATACAACAATAATTAATACAACTCAGCTTCAATCTAAAAAAGAACAGACAATCTTCCTTTATAGCAGATCTTTTTTTTTTTCTACTGAAAAGTAGGAAAATGGATACGGATTCAGAAATGGAAGATTTGTCATATGCTATGTTCAGACGCATAGGATTTTGAAAAAATCCTATAGCAAATTCCTTAAAGGTTTTTAAAAAACTGGTTGACGCATAGAAGTTTCTAGATGCATGAGGTAAAAATTGAAGTTATCAATTGATTTTGAATTGAAGTTATCAAGTATTTTGCAATAGGTTGCATCAAGACTGGGCTGGGTAATTGTAGACAGAGAAAAGCCAAGACAGATAAGGCCCGTTTTTTAGCACTAAGAGACGTTTGCACAAAAACGACCAAAGATGTAAGATCTTTGTTCAAAGATTTCACTTTTAAGCGTTTTCTGACAAAAGATGTAAGATCTTAGCACATTGATGAGTGAAAAAACGGGCCTATAGTCCAAGTAATTAGGCCCGTTTTTTAGCACTAAGATCTTACATCTTTCTGCAAAGATTATCGTTTTTTAACTCATCTTTCTTCTAAGATCTTACAGCTCACTGATGTTAGCAAAAAGTGTGAAGACCGCCACTGTTCTGCAATATAGAACACTGATGAGAGAACTTTGATGATCTACTCATCATTGTTGTCAGACCGCTGATCAGAGCAGAATGATGAAAGACGTTTGCAAAAACACGACCAAAGATGTTAGATCTTTGTTTAAAGATTTCACTTTTAAGCGTTTGCTGACAAAAGATGTAAGATCTTAGCACATTGATGAGTGAAAAAGCAGGCCTATTGAGAGGCAACAATTAAAGTGAGTATCACTGAAAAGCCCGCCTGCTGTTTAAATAGAAGAAGAAGAATATTGGCAACTTAACCCGCTTGCACAACAACAACAACCTGCTTGCAAAAAATGGATGACGAGGATTCATTATTTCTTGATCTTATCTCGGGAGGAATCACTAAAATTTGCATAAAAATTTTTGATAAATTTGCAGATGAAGTGGAAAGAGAATTCAATACTATTGATGAACCAATAGAAGAAATGGATGTGGAAGAAATGGCCCCACTTGAAAGGCAGAACAGCAATTTTGCTCAACAGCAACCTTATAAGAAAATTAAAATATATTTTCTTGTGTATATTATCGCTTCTAATCAGCAGTTGTACCAAACCAATCCTGCTCAACTCATCCTCAGGGCTATACTGTGGTGTTTATCCTCCCCAGAGTATAGTGCAGACGGTTTGGTATCATTCTATTTTTCCCTTCTTTTTTTTAGTTTTATTTTTGTGTTTAAAGCTTTTTCCAATAGGCAATGTTTAGAAGTCCTCCAAAAAAAAGTCCCCCCAGATCCCAAATCAAATTCCACTGAATGTGTCATAGTGAAAGATACCCATCCTGGCTGGTCAAGCACATTATCTGAAAGTTCTAATGATAGCTCCAATTTGGAGAATAGGACAATGATAAGTGTAGGGGCTAATGTAACCATAAATGATGATAATGATGAGTTTCAAGAGGTCTTCTCTAGAAGCTCTAAAAAAAGGAAAAAAATCTCCCCAATTTAAAGCATTTCCCCTCTCCCTGCCTAAGATCCTCCCTCCTAAGACTTGGGAATTTAACTTAAAATTAATCCCACTACCCAGTTTGAAATAAAAATGATCACTGCAATAAGAGTTGTAATTTTTAAATTGATAAAATCAATGTTCTCTCTTAATATTAACCGTGCTGGATCTCTACTAATAGCTGTAGAAGATCAGAAATCAGCAGATACAATTATTAATCTAAGCTTCCTTCTGAATACTCTTATCAGTGCATATAATTGGAACCGAAAACAATCCTCCACAAAAATAGTAGTTTATAATGGCGCCCCAGAAATGTCTACTCAGGAGTTAAAAGAGGGGCTTTCAGCTAGGGCAGGAAATACAACCCCAGTTGGGGATGTTATTCAACTTGGAAAACCTAACTCCAATGGCCTAAAAACTAGTAGATCCTTCTTATTCATACTGAAGGATAAAATTGATATCCCAGAAAAATTATTCCTATTTGGGCAAATCAAACCACACAAGGAATACAAACCTAAGCCTATCCAGTGTCAGAAGTGTTTCAAACTGGGACACACAACAAACAAATGTAATGAAATTCTCCGAGAGTGTAGTAATTGTAAAGTTTTCTATCCTAAAGAGCTGACAACTTGCAACAACACTCAGCCTACATGCATCAATTGCAAAGGCCCACATGAATCTACAAATAAATCATTATGCCCTGCATACAAGAAAAGAGCTCTAACACTCCAAATATCAACAGAATAGGCCATCCTGTACCCCTTTGCAGCAATGGAAGCAAATGCTGCCCAACGATACCAAATAAAGCCTGTAATGAAACCAACCAAAACCCCCAAGTCAAATGCCCCCAATGCATCAAGCACCCCATATAAAACACCATCTTCTAAGCCCCCTAGATAATTCCCTATCAGAAGGACTCACCAACCCAACAAGCCTTCTTGTCCGGTGAGATGAGGTCAGCCTGGCCCCCCCTCCCAAGAAGAAACAAACCAGAAACACTACCAGGTATCAATCCCTTAACCAACAAACAGGATGCACAACCAAAAATGCAATCCCCAAATATATGCTTATTCATTCTAAACTGTAATGCAGTTCAGGCCATTAACATACATCAACTACAGAAAACAAAAATTATTGCAGAATTGGCAAAAATCTACATCCCAGATGATATGCTCATTAGAGCAAAAAAGATCTTGCTTTACTTTTAACAAAGCTGAACATTGATACACAGTCATATGAAGAATAAATCAACAACACAACATTTATCAATACTCCAATGGAATGTAAGATCACTCACAGGAAATAAGCTAAATGAACTAATATCATTTATGAATGATAATTCGATTAATATTGCTTGCCTCCAGGAAACTCAGTTAACCCAAAATCAAAAAATTAAATCTCTGGGATATACTATCCTGAGAAAGGATAGACCTTCAGAGAGAAAAGAAGGTGAGGTAGCTTTATTAGTAAATAATAATATAAAATTTTGTGGCATCAATTTTCCAGATTTTGAAAATGATGTTGATGTAATTGGTATCAGTATTTGGCTGAATAATTTAAAAACCTACATAATAAGCTTTTATAACCCTAATGGTCAAACCACAGATGCCAAGAATTTCTTTAATTATATGACTAATTCTAATATGTTAAATAATATCATTATTTGTGGTGATTTCAATGCCCACAGCCTTTTGTGGGGGAATAAACCAGTAAATAAAGCTGGTAAATTTATTGAGCATATGACTTCAAATAATGATGAATTAGCTGTTGCTAAACCTACAGACCTGAATAAACATTTCAACCCCAAATGTAGTAAAGTCGCCACAATTGACCTACGAATTGTGTCATTAATTTTCTCTAACAAAATTTACATAAATAGAATGGATGGTCTATGTACAGACATCATTACTTTAGTTTCCTCCCTAAATAAACCTGCTGAAACTTATTCGCATACCTCCAAATATATAAAGACCAAAGCATATTGGTCTATTTTCCGAAATAAGCTAAATGATCAAATTACAAGTTTCACCCAAAGTTCATGCATTTCAAACACAACAGTTGACACACATGCTGAAGCCTTGACATCTTTACTAATAAATACAGCTAATCATGCTATCCCCAGGACAACACCTAAGGAAACATTCCCTAAACAAATTCCTAAGGCATGGTGGACAAATGAGTGCCTAAATAAATGGAGGATAAAAAAGGCAGCTAGGACAGAATTCATAAAAAAAACCATCATCTACCACATATATAAAAAAATTAAAAGCAGAATCTAATCTAAATAGGACTATAATAGATGCTAAATATAAATACTGGAATAATTTTGCAAATAATCTCTCCAGAGTAATACATGAGCCAATTATACATAAAGTCATAAGCCACATCTGCGGGAAAAAGACTTCCTCCAACCCACTCCTGTATGAGCTCATACATAATAATACCCATTATGACAATGGTAATAAAAAAGCTAACCTATTTGCAACTCTTTTTGTTAATAAGCTAACATCAAATAATCAAAGCAAACTGTCCACAATTCCTTTTAATCCAAGCTACCAACCACGCCCAGGATACGAGTACGTAACTAACCCATTTTCAATCCAGGAATTGAATAATGCAATACATTATATTAGGACCGAAACTAGCCGCAGCTATGACAATATACACCCTACATGGATAAAGAATCTCACAGCTTCATACAAACAAGAACTGCTAAATTGTTATAATCACGCTTGGGCATCTTCTATGTACCCCAATATATGGAAATGTTCGTCCCTCCTACTAATCCTAAAGAAAAAAAAACAAAAGATAACCCTGAGTCTTATAGGCCCATAATGATTACACCTGTGATGGGGAAAATAATGGAGAAAATGATTTATCACAGACTCCTCTGGCTTGTTGAAAGAAATAATATGATCCCACACACTCAAACTGGATTCAGGAAATACCACTCCTCAACAGATGCTTTCATTTTGCTAACAAATGCAATAAATGAATCTTTCTCAAAAAATAAAATCCTAGTGGCAGCTTTCCTAGATTTTGAAGGGGCATATGACAATGTGAACCACCAAATCCTTTTAAATAAACTTGCAAACCTTGGAGTACCCCCTAAGCTAGTATCTTTTATTAAATCCTTCATAGAAGTGCGAAGTTTCATTGTTTGTGTTGGTTCAGCCTCTTCATCTCAAAAGACAATATCCAAAGGCCTACCTCAGGGAGCAGTCCTCAGTTGCCTCCTTTTTGCCCTATATCTCTGAGACATGAACCTACCCCACACGAATCTACAATATGCTGATGATCTGGTGCTATGGTCATCTGGCAACACCTTTCAGATAGCACAGTCAAATCTGCAAAAGTCACTTTTCTAGTTTGAAAAATTCTCTCAACATTCACATTTACCCATTGCGCATACCAATTAAAAAATAATCCAATGTTACCGGAAGCGAAACCGTGTTAATGCAAAGCTAACTCTAAATACAACAACTATTCCAGAAGATAATCATATTAATTACCTAGGTCTCATGCTTGACCAAAAACTCAATTTCAACCTCCACATTTCAAACACAATAAAAAATGCTATAGAAAAACAAATATACTAAAAAGACTTCTTTCCACACCCTGGGGTTGTAAGGAGAAAACCCTACTCCAGTTTTATAAATCACATATAAGACCCCATATTGACTATGGGCTCATCGTCTATGGCGCATGTGCAAAGACCCAGATGCAAAAAATTGAAACAACACAAAATCATATAATACGTCTGAAATTTGGTCTTAGGAAACCCACAAGCACCAAGTTTCTGCTTATGGAAAGTGTATTAACAACAATAAGGGAGAGACGTAGCTTTCTCTTGACAAAACATCTTAAAAAATTAAATTAAATAGCTCACACACACTACATAATTGGTTAAGAAATCCAGCCATGTATAGAGGTATTGCAGATGAGTATGCCAATATTCAAAAGAAGTTCCCTGTACCAGCAAAGTCTATTGCACCTACTTTCCCCCAATTCCCTCCATGGAATTGGTCATTTCCCATAATAAATACTGAATTTTCAAAATGGAATAAAGATTAACCCCCATTGCTTTTGTCCAGAAAAAAATTTGCAGAACTTAATACAATTACCTATAAAAATCACTTCCAAATATTTGTTGATGGGTCAAAAATGAATGAGAAGGTTGCAAGTGGTGTTTTCCTTCCTCACCTGAAAATTGCAATGGGCGAGAGATTATTTAATAATTTATCTATAATGTCTGCTGAGTTAAATGCCATAATCATGGCATTAGAACACCTTAAGCAAAACCAATCTTTGATTGCAAATACGAATAATATTATCATCTATTCCGACTCTTTATCAAGCCTTGAGTTGCTGGCCTCAGCTCCTCAATATAAGTTGGACATTGACACTTATTACTGTCTCAGTATTATTGATAATCTTGCTTCAAGTGGCATAAAAACTTATTTTCAGTACATTCCTAGCCACTCTGGCATAAGTGGTAATCGTCAGGTTGATGAAATAGCAAAAAATGCTCTAAATATTGACCAGCCGAGTGGGAGACCCATTTCAATTAGAGATATTTACCGATGGAGGCTATCAGATATTAATTTTAATCAGATTAATCGTATCCTTTCCCCCTTTCCCCACAATTATCTCTCTAAAATTTATCATAGAATTCGTTCTGGCACAAATAGACTAAATTTTCTTGCATTCTCGTATAAGCTTTCTAATTTAAGTGGTTCAATTCCCCTGTCCCCTCTTTGCAGGCATTGTAATATGAATAATGAAACAATTGACCATTGCCTATTTGAATGTAATATGCTGACGTCTGCACAACATACCTTGCTTTGTAAACTGTTAAAATGCTTCAAACACCACAAAATCTCACTATCAGCCAAGAGCCTAGCCAACTATAACTGCACACAGAACACAGAAATCGATATCTATCATCTTATATTTGAACTCCTTGAGTCAAAAGATCTACTGAAAGATATCTGAGAATATTTAAAAAATAAGAGACAACCAAGACAGTAGCTCTGTAGCCCACAGAGTGAAGCAAAAAGAAGAGGGCTAAATAGTACCAACTGAATAGCCCGCCTGCTGTGAATTAGAAGAAGAAGAAAGGCCTGGAATAGGTGAAGATGGCCTACTAGATGAACCAATAGAAGATACTAATGTAAGTTGGGCTAGAGACTTTGGTAAATTTTTACCAAATCGTATTATTGAGTAACAATTAAAGTGAATATACCATTTGATGCCTACAATGGACATCCACCACATGGCTAATATGGGATTAAAGTTCATTTGTGATTCAAATGGATGTTGTATTTAGATTGAGGATGCAATTCTAGGTGTATATTTACATATTAGGGGGGTGGGGTATATAGGCTATTCTGTGAATATATAGGCTCTAAGAAATGGGACTCCACCCTTTGGCTATTAGGAAAAATTAGGTAAAATTCTACTTTAGTTACTTTTGGCTATCTTGGAAAGGGATTGGGTTAGGAAAATGAAACTTTCATGGATGAGTCTACATTCTAAGGTATGTCCCAGGAATGTACTTTGAAGTACCTACCTCAACTCCTCCCCCTCCCCTCTATATAATGCAAATTATTGCACATTACTAGTTGTTTTGGCTCACATTTCATCTTATATTACTATCATAATTATAAATCACTGCTTACCTTACACAACTTCAGCTTTTTACCTTGTTTATTAAAATATATTCCAAAATTCTATTTCCGTTTAATAGTCATCCCTTCAACTTATTTACTATCTAGCTGAAATTGCTTGTGGAACCCTGTTAGTGATGTCACAACTTTGCTTATCATAACCCCTTTAAAGGTAGCATGCAGGTGCCAGGGGGTAGAAGAAAACTTGATAAGCCATTTAAACTTTATTAAGTAGGGAAAGGATTTGACAAGAGATAGACCAGTAAATAAAATCCGAATCGTTTTTAGAGGACAAATTATGTTATGAGAAGATGTTTTTGTTTTTATAGGTCCATGCACTCATAAAGTTTATGTTGAGTTTATTGAAACACTAGCACGGACTTCCTGTAGTTACAGACACTCCATAAAACGTTTAAAAGTTTGAAGATGTTGAGCTTCTTGGTGACTAGAGTGGTGACTCAACACTTCCTTAGAACTCTGAATTGGGCTATCAGCACCTGCAGATTTAGCCATATGATAGATGTGGCAGGGGTTATTTGTGAAAGTTGTTGACCCAAAGAGTTAATTGTCTACATATATTTCCAAAGAGCATATCCATGCCAGGAGTTTTGTTTATATAGAGTTTTTTTTTATATAATAGAGGTTTATATGTATATACATATATATATATATATATATATATATATATATATATATATATATATATATATATATATATATATATATATATATATATATATATATATATATATATATATATATATATATATATATATATATATATATATATATATATATATATATATATATATATATATATATATATATATATATATATATATATATATATATATATATATATATATATATATATATATATATATATATATATATATATATATATATATATATATATATATATATATGTATTTGGCAACTTTAAAATTTCAGCAGAAATACTTATGTAACTTAATGTATTTGGAATTTATAATGAAAAATAAATTGATTTTGTTGGAAATATTTGGAGTAATGCTTCTTTCAAAAATCTGCAAGTGTTTAATGTTGAATAATAGAAGGGTTTTTGCATTATTTGAGCATTCTCCAGAAACATTTTAAAAGTAAAACTGTTTTTTTTGTATTCCTTCATACAAAGCAGTATGTGTTATAGGGACAGCCATCCCAAATTTCAAAGGTACTACCTGTGCATTCCTATTAAGAGATATGTGTTTCTTACTTACTTACTAACTATTGGTCACTGTTTTGTCTGTAAAAAACTTTTTAATACCTTTTTTTTATTTAATAAATGCTTAAATTACTTGTTGAAGTGAAGCTTTTTTTTAAGAATTCTCATGTTAGTTTACTAGATGATGGCCCCAAACCATTTTTGAGGCAAAACCTACTTTGTTTCCTTTGTAAATATATGAATAGAGTATGGTAGTAGAATCAGTTTAATTATTATTATTATTATTTATTGGAAAACCCGTCATACAAAAAAGGAAAAGACGGAGCAAATAAGCAAAACAAAAAAAAAGCAATACACATAAACTTAGGAGTTATACATGTGGTTTGTAGTGACGAACGCTGGAGCTAAGATATAAATCAGTTCTTAGAACAAATTACACAAAACGAGAAAGAAAAATACAATTATACTCTACTCTGTAGGTACACGAAATGTTTCTTTTCTTTTTTTTTTAGGCTCCTAAATACTGAACAAACATAAATAATATGAACATCATTGCATCAAGCCGTAATTGTTAAAAAAAAAACCAAACAATCAACGGTGAATTAGAAAATATATACTGTAGATAATAACATTAACTAGTGTAAACATGACAAGGCACCGTAAAAACAATTAAACGGCACTTGCGCCTACTGGTATTGAACTCAGATCACTCTCAACAAATTATTTATTTACTCCTATATACATAAATAACATAAACAAGGAAATTATTCAGTCACGGATCCTTTTAAAACGTTAATTAAAGCAATATGCTTAAAATAACCTATAATTAATAAACAACTATATTATTAGTAATATACGCAATATATTATCAAAAAAAAAAAAAATTGACACCAAAATTGAGAATAACCAGCGTCACTTAAATTGGACTCATACGAAAATAGACTAAATCATCAGTCAGTTTAAAAACTGCAACAATTACACTAACAATTACACTAAGCGCGAAAACAAACACTTAAAAAATAAATAAATAAAAAAACACAACAAATACATCTTAACTACTGGGCCAATACTGACGACCAGGGATGATTCAATTTCATTAAACGGGAATTATAAGCACGAGTTTGCTTTTCCACAGCTATAATGGGGTCAGCAATGCTGAATTTTCTAATCAGATAAAAATTGCGTGTCCAAGAGGGAAAACGTAAAAGATATTTTGCGAACCGGAAGAAAACTGAACGAATTTTTGACTTGTTAGAATTTGCGAGCATTTTCCAAAACGGCGATATGTACAAATAATGTGGTAGAGCGACAGAGTTAAAAAGTTTCGAGAGAAGATGGCGGTTGAACCGTAACTTATTAGTTACAAAAGGAGCATATGATAACCCAACTTTACGCTCAATGTGAGCAATTAATAGTTGTCGCGTGTGCATTACTGACGAACCAATGGGAAGACCGAGGTAGGTGATATGATCTACTTGCTTAATCCTACTATTTCCGAGAGGAATATCCCGACGCTTGCTTCCAATTGAAGAATACAACTTTGGACTTTTCAGCATTGAGCTGAAGACATAGTTTTGCATATTCAGATTGTAGCGTTGCGAAAATATCGCTAATGCGCTGGATAGTGCCACTCAAATTCAGAACGTCATCTACATAACATGCGAAAGATAAATCAAGACTGGCAAAGATGAAAGATATGGGAACAGCTGACTGTGCATCAAGAAATCCAATATTGAAGAGTGAAGGGGAGAAAATAGCACCTTGATGGGTACCTTTTTCAACATTGACAAAAATATTAGGGGTTGGTGCATAGACATGAGAGCTGTCAACTTTAGCTAATGGTTGAAGTATTAGGCGAACTTTAAGACGATAATACATGTCTCGAAGGGCTCTGATATATGAGGGGCTCACTCCACGTTTGGCTGCATGGAATAGCATAGGGGCTTGAATGAGAGAGTTAAACGCCTTACGAACATCATGCCCAGCCAACACGAGAGTTTCACCTGATGCATCAGCATCGATCAATGCGTTCGCGACAACCGACAAAGCGTGGGCACAACCGAGACGTGGCTGAAATCACTTGGCAGTGTTTGCCAAGTGAATGTGTTTTTACTCTAGGCCTATATTACATTTGAAATAAAAGTTCAAACACACATTGGACTACCACCTTTAGGTTGCTGGTTCCTAGTATGGATGATTTGGTTGCAATTCCTGATGCATTTTTAGAAGATTTTTTGCTTGTCTCAGATGATTCAGATGAAGATGAAGAGCTTTTGCATATAGCTAGTATTACACTTAATTGCAGCAACAGTTTTACTTGTATGGCCAAAGGCTTGACAATGATCCTTTGCAAGAGTAGTATAATATTCCCCCTGCTTCACTAGCATAATACTTTTTTTGGGGGGGGGGGAGCAATTGACTGCAGCATCCCTCATCTATCCTGTTAGGGATGTTTATTGCAAGTGCCAGTAGACTAAAGAAGGTATACCCTGTTGAAGGAGGCAATAGGAATCTTGCATCAACTGAAATTTCACAAAATGCTCCCCCTCCTTAGAATGGTCTGTAGAACCCTTGCAAAGAGAAAAAGAATAAAATATCAGCTACATATGTTTTTCTTCTCCCAACACCTCTTAGAAAGAACATGGCTTGGCTATGTTTTTGTTTAAGGTAGAAACACCTAGCAAAATTTGATTCAAATGAAAGTAAAATCCAATGTTCAGACTTAAAACAACAGAATAACATAAATTATTCAATATATGATGGCTACCTTTACCCCCTTCTAAATAACTTCTTTTTTTATTTCAACATATTTTACATATCCTATACCTTCAATATAGCCTACTATGAGTATTATATATGCTCTTAATAAAGTGTAATGTAACCTTTAGCTTAAGGACTGAACAGTAGGCTAGGCACAGGGACTCCACCCAAATATTAGGTATATTTCCTTTGTTTTAAGCTTGAATATTCTTTTTACTACATCTTTATATTTGACTTCCATTTTCTTTTTATATCATTAATGATGATTGTTGTATTTATTTCATGATATAATGAACATCATTTTGACTGAGATTTTCCCATAAATCCTACAGCCTCTGGTTAAATATTTTAACCCTTATAACAAACCTATAAACATGCTTCCATGGTGCAAGACTAAAAAATTTGGCATTTTCCTGGTTAGTCACTATGACATTTTATTGCAATGTTTTTGAGCATCCATAATTTGATTGCATGATTTTCATCAAAATCAAATTATTTTTATGAGTTTCTCCATTTTTTCTGAAATTATGCAAATTTACTAAATACTTTAATGTGTACATTTGAATATAACAATTTTACATATTTTGAATCTGCATAAATTGATGCAGGGTTTTTAAACAATGCCAATTTAGAAAAATGTTGGGTGGCAAAATTTTTGTATAATCTATGAGGGGGGGGGGAGGGGATTTTTTTCAATAGAAATGCAAGATAATATATTTTGACCTCCATTCCCTCAATTGGAACCCATGGTCAAATATGTCCAGGTAAATATCAATAAACTGTGCCAACACAGGACTTTTGCTCAGCCTTGACATTTAAAAAAACATACTAATCTGTTGTAATGCCAACACTGAAGAATTGAAGTTAGGTTAATCCTAATGAAATATACCTAAGTATGATAAAAATATGATACTTTAGAAACAAATTTGGACTATATATTTGCACGTTAGGGGGGGAGATGGAGGTAAAGTATAGCAGTCTGCATCCAAAATGTATTAGGCACAATTATTCTGCATATTATGCATGAAGTAAGAATTTTTTTCTAACTTAACATTGTCCAAGTACTTTACCACTCCCCATAATGTGTAAATATGTTGTACAAATGATTTATTTCCTATCTGTTCTGTCACTTATCTTTGTCTTGTCTTATGCTAAGCTAAAAGAAACTAGCAAAAGAAACCAGTCCTACAGTGCCTCAAAGGGTGCAGAACTTGAGTGTTGGCACTATAACAGTTAAATCCCTAAAAAAAAACAAGTTTGAAAAAAAATGTCATGGGTGTTCACTGGTAGAGGGGGTTATATGCCTAATATTAATCTTACTTTCCAGGAAACTTATGTATCCTAATGTATAGAAGGGAAGGTTGTTGAAATGATTTACTTTTCTTTTATTTATTCAACACAATCATATAGAAGGGAAGGTTGCTGAAACTTGGCTTAGACTCAATCTATTTCCAAATAGAGTTTGAGTATCCTGGTTAATAAACAAAATACACTTGAGGACCACCTGATATTTATTCAATACCACATGTGCCCATTACACCCAAATTGAGTCAAAGCTCATGCTGCAAAGGCCTCTTGCCTCCAAACAAGGTCATGTCTCATGCACCTTCACAAGGCAAACCCCTTTCCCCTACCACCAATTTTTAGGGCAAAGGTAGACAATTTATATCTCATTAAACCAGAATCCTTCTTGGATTTTTCATTTGTATGATTGGACAACCAAAGTGGTCTCATGACCACTGCCAACATCCCCAATTCCTCCCATCCACAGTCAACTTTGTAGGATAATGGTTGAACCCTGACCAAAGTGGTCCTATGGCAGGCCCCAATACCCCAATTTACTATGGTTTAGGAAAGCAACTGCACCCCCCCCCCCCGCTTGGGGGGTTTTAGAGGGCAACAGTCACACTGTCTGTGTCATGATTTTCTTCCTTTTTTCAGTAGTTTTTTCTCTGTTTTATTTAAGCTTAATAAAATAATTTTGAATAAATTCTGTTTGTTTTAAGTTTAATTTATTGCATAACTAGTTTTATCCCCAACTGATCTGTAACTGTCTGGGGTTGCATATATCCATAATGTTATTAGCAATTGCTTTTGAAGGGGTATATTCAGTCCCCTATCAGCACACTCTGCAGATATTTTTTGCATGAGGACTTCCACTGTTTCCCTCTTCAAACGGAAGTGACATTTAAAACACCATCTGTAATTTTTGGTATTGTCTTCTCATAATAATGTATTGTTTTTGCAACCTAAAGAAAAATAGTATAAACAATCTAAAGCGGTGCTTTGCAACATCATTCATTGTACAAGTAGAAAAAAAAGTATACAGGCACTTAAATAGATAAATTGAACATTGGAAAAATACTACAAAACGTTTTATTTGGGCAAGTGTACATTTATGTCTGTGATTATAAGAAACAATGAAAAACAATTTATGTAAATCCAATTGTTTTTTAATTTCACGCTGTCAAAATACTTAACCACCCCCCATAACGTGCAAATATATAGCTCAAATTTTATATTTCCTATCTATTCTGTCACTTGTCTTTGTCTTTGTCTTGTCTCATGCTAAATACCATGTACCAAACATTCACTTGGCTGCATTTTATTTGTTGTAATGAAATAACGGAATTGAACTGCCATTGAAATGCTATACATTGGGACAAAAAGGAAAAATTCCGCAGCAAAAGTGACAGGGTTACTGCTATTTTTCTTGCAAATGTTCAAGAAAAAGAAAATTAAGCCTCACAAGTAATGAAATTTTAAATAGCATGTACCAAATATTCACCTGACTACATTATTTATTGTAATGAAGTGACAGAATTGAACTGCCAATATTTGGCTCATAGAAATGCTATATTTAGGACAAAAGGAAAGTTTCAACAAAGGCAAGTGTCATTGTTGACTTTTTGGTAAAAGTTATTACAGTGCTTTTGTAAATCTCCTAGGAAAAAGTAGAAAATCATAAATGCTATTTGACAAACATAACAGAGGAGTAGATCTTTATCATGATAAAGAAAACAGAACCAGTTTTTCCAACTGAAAGTAAGGAACAAATTTAAAACTTAAAACAAAAAGAAATTATTCCAGATGAGAAATGGGCCTCCCCTTCCTCAACTCTTGTTCTGTATGGTTAATTCTTGATGTTTTTATGTTTTTTAATACTTCCCAATCAAATTCAACAGCTCTTGTGTTTGAACAGTCTTTCTCAAAGAATTGCAACAAAATTCAAACTTTGGCATAAAGAGCAGTGGTTGAGGAACGGGCACCCCTCAAATACAGAGTAATTTCCGTTTGATTTAAGTTTTAATGTTGCTCCTTATTTTCAGTTAATTTTTTTACCATTTTCCAAATCTTGCCAGGAAATCCCCTTCTACTCCCTGATGTAAAACTTACATTGCAAATCACTTTCATTTATTTTCCACACTTTAGATTCATCAAAAAAAGATTTGGTTTAAATTTAATTGTCCACTTGAAATGTTATATTTTAAAATATACAAAAAATATTTTGAAACTGATTCACTTCCATGACAGCAGACAAGCAAATTTAGTGACTGGCATTTTCCAATTTTGTCAGAAACAGCAAATGTAACCTAAATATAGATTTTTTGGACCTTATTTCACAACTGTATCTATACAAACAAAATATTATGTCAAAATGATGATAACAAACATGAAAATTTTTTGTGTAAATCCCTTTCAAAATTTCTTTGTTACAAATACAGAGTTGAATATCTAAGGACTATATTTTATTTTTTTGAATTGTATGTCCAAAAATTTTTCAAAGAGTGAAAGAACAAAATTGAGTAAAATGAGTAAAACTAGTTATGCAATAAATTAAACTTAAAACAAACAGAATTTATTCAAAATTATTTTATTAAGCTTAAATAAAACAGAGAAAAAACTACTGAAAAAAGGAAGAAAATAATGACACAGACAGTGTGACTGTTGTCCTCTAAAACCCCCCCCGCGGGGGGGGGGGGGCAGTTGCTTTCCTAAACCATAGTAAATTGGGGTATTGGAGCCTGCCATAGGACCACTTTGGTCAGGGTTCAACCATTATCCTACAAAGCTGACTATGGATGGGAGGAATTGGGGATGTTGGCAGTGGTCATGAGACCACTTTGGTTGTCCAATCATACAAATGAAAAATCCAAGAAGGATTCTGGTTTAATGAGATATAAATTGTCTACCTTTGCCCTAAAATTGGTGGTAGGGGAAAGAGGTTTGCCTTGTGGAGGTGCATGAGACATGACCTTGTTTGGAGGCAAGGGGCCTTTGCAGCATGAGCTTTGACTCAATTTGGGTGTAATGGGCACATGTGGTATTGAATAAATATCAGGTGGTCCTCCAGTGTATTTTGTTTATTAACCAGGATACTCAAACTCTATTTGGAAATAGATTGAGTCTAAGCCAAGTTTCAGCATCCTTCCCTTCTATATGATTGTGTTGAATAAATAAAAGAAAAGTAAATCATTTCAACAACCTTCCCTTCTATACATTAGGATACATAAGTTTCCTGGAAAGTAAGATTAATATTGGGCACATAACAGAAATATAAACGGAAAATCATTATGGAAATAAATGTATAAAAGTACAAAATTGCAAAAGAGCACAAGAATTAGTAACAGACACAATTAACAACCTGGTGTATTTTAGGTACTATTGTAGGATTACTGAACAAAATAGAATAGAAACATAATAAAAGCACCCTTCCACCACAAAAGGACAAATCAAGTAAACATTTGTACTAAATCACTAAATCGTTTGTACTAAATATTGCTTAAATATATTCTCTTGTATTTGTATTGAAAAAATCCCCTCCCCCTAAGTCGCTGACAAAATAGAATAGAAACATGATAAAAGCACCCTTCCACCACAAAAGGGCAAATCAAGTAAACATTTGTACTAAATCACTAAATCATTTGTACTAAATATCGCTTAAATATTTGGCTTTGTGCTAATTCAATATGCACTACATTTGCAGTAACACTGAAAGAATTATCATACCGCAAAAGGGGAAAATCAAGTTTAATGTTTTAGATATTGGTAAATATAGAGCTATTTTTGCACATTTTTATCTCTTATTTCTTGTAATAACTTGATTGTCCTCTCCCTCTGTTCATACCGTTCCTTGTGCCTCCTCTCTGCCTGTTCTGTAAGTTTGTGCAATATATCCGACACTGTTTTCCTTTTTTAGTTTTTCTTTTTTGACTAGCTTCTGGCTCAGAAGTGTTATCTGATTCAGATGAATTTTCAGAATCATTTTGGTCAATTTGTAAGCCGACTTCATTTGAAGCAGTAGCAACAGGGGAAATTTCTGGCTTCTTTGCCAACAAATCGTCCATTCTATCATAAAATTGCCATTTTATTCTTCCCTCTCCACTTCGTTGTTTTTTTTCTTTTTTTCTGTTTATATTGTGCCTTCAAAATATTAAATTTTATTTTGCATTGTTCCCAAGAAAATTTATACATTGAATTTTCTAATGTTTTTGATGCAGTTTCCCAAAAAATTCTTGATTAAGTACATTCCTCGTCTTTGCATAATTGTGTTAAAATCGACGTGGAACATTTATCCCACTCTTTGTTCATTGCTGGGGTATCTTGATAACTGGCATTACATGGTGTCTGTTCTAGTGGCTCAGTTTTGTCTCTAGTATTGGAACGCCTTTTGCATTTTTTGTTAAATGCTGGGGCATCTAGACAACTGGCATTAGATAGTGTTGGTTTTGGTAGTTCTGTTTTGTTTCCTGCATTAGTAGTTTCAGCCAACGTTACAATTGGTGCTCCTTTAAAAACTTCTCCAGCTGCAACAGCTTCTTTGACAGGCACCCAAAAAAACACCTAAAAAATCAGGAAATATGACATTGAACATATTTCACACTGCAATAACAATGCAGGGACATGTTTCTACTTAGAACCTTAAAGACAGAAAATTGTACTGGAATAAGAATCTAAACATTAAATACAACAGTGTTCCTTCTAAACATGGATTTTTTATGAATGATGTTTTATAGCATAAAATTTATTTTCTTTCCTCAATGGTCGTAACAGGCTATGAATGTTACAATTATTTCTTTTCTTAAATCAAAACACAAGCATTTACCAAATAAAGATCAATAAATTAGTCAAACTTCAAACAAACAGAAATTATGCAAAAAAAAATATTGTCCTACGTGAAAGATATGGAGATTGTTTGAGATCCCAATAAGCTGCATATGGTCCTTTTGCAGATGGAAATTTTTTGGAATATTTATTAATTAGGATGTTTTGGCTGATAAAAGGAATATTTGTAATTTGTATGGTTTTTCTACTTAAGTATCACAATGTTGGCCTGCATTTATGTTTTGGACCAAATTTGCAACAACATCTCATTAATTATCCCAACATACAAAAATGCCTTAATCCTGTTTATCCTATTTTGCCAACAAAAATCAACAATATCCAGTGCCTCTTTTGAGTGCCCAAATATCATTAATTCAGTTTTGGACAAATTTGGGCCCAAATAGTTACAATCTAACTGTGTAATAAGGGAATTCACCAATTCACCAAATTTTTGGAATATTTATTAATTAGCATGAGGTAACAATATTGTTTGTCAGTTTCAAAGGTTCTATGGGTAAGCAAGATCTAAGAAATTCATTTTGAAATTCAAACTGCATTAAATGGAGCGCAATCATTACACTTATTCAATAAGTTATACCAAATAATTTGTTGAATGCAGGGGAAGTTGCATTTATTGCTATAACCATGATATTGAAAACAAGTTTACATAGATTACAGTCCCTCACCTGAATCACCATCCATTAAGCACATGTTGTTTTCAGGGCAATAACCAACCAGTTTGCAAATAACAGACTTTCTCTCATCATCAGCCACTGTTTCTAGAAGAATTGGAAGCATAATTGTATGATTACAGTAAATATCTCGTAAAAAGACACTTATTCAGTATATTTTTACGATTTTCTTTTTATAATGCAGATACATCCTTTTGACAACCTGGATGCATATGGTGTCTTTTGGTTTAGTTTATCATCCCCCTCAATACTCCCTGATAGTTCCAGGCCCTCCCGTACCAATATACAACACATGTTTAAACCATTACAAATTTAAGTTATTTATAGTCATTTCCCCAGTGTCTATTCGGTTTTGTTTTTTTTACTGTTGAAAACGTAATTCTACTGTAGGCAATTTTTCTGGAAAACATCTAGCAAATCATCATCCGCTTTTCGCAGCACCCATTCTTCGGAACCATATTTGACCACGGTTTTCACTGTAGCTCCCAATATTTTAATCTTGGTTTTCATACTTATCTTCCTATTTTTCCTAACCTTTTTTAACTGAGAAAAACCTTTTTATCAGCCGTTTGTGGAAATGGTGGGCGTGAGAGGGGGGTTAATTACTCTCCGCTCACTTTCGAGCATTAAAAAGGGCAATTTCAATTTCCAATCAATTAAGCCCTTTTTGAAATTTTTACAACAACTTTCCCTATATACTGTTTTTCCCTTGATGGCAAAACTTCAACCCTTGCACTGAGGGCTCTGATGGGGTTATCACCCTAAAAGACCTAATTTCCAGAACTTTTGACTACGTTGAACAAAATGGATATCTCAAAATTTTGACTGGATGTGTTTGGGGAAATGGTGGGCGTGAGAGGGGGGTTAGTTGCCCTTCAATCTCTTTCGATTATTAAAAGGGCACTAGCCCTTTCAATTTTCAATTGAATGAGCCCTTTTTGATGTTTTTACAACATCGCCTTCTATAAAAACCTTAAATGCCCCCGGGGCATAACTTAAAACCATTGCCCTGAGGGTTGTTGGGGGGATTGGTTGTTACCTTTAAAGACATAATTTACCAAACTTTCAACTACGTTGAATAAAATGGCTATCTCAAAATTTTGATTGGATGTGTTAGGGGAAAAAGTGGGTTTGAGAGGGGGGTTATTTGCCCTCCAGTCACTTTCGACTATTAAAAAGGGCACTAGTCCTTTGGATTTCAAATCGAATGAGCCTTTTTTGAAGTTTCTACGACAACGCCTTCTACGACAACGCCTTCTATAAAAACCTTATTTGCCCCCAGGGCATAACTTACAAATCTTGCCCTGAAGGCTGTGGGGGAGGGTCCTCCTCAAAAACATAATTTCTATCTGGAAATCAACTACGCTGAACAAAATGGCTATCTCTAAATTTTGATTGGATATGTTTCGGGAAATGGTGGGCGTGGAAGGGGTGTTAGCTACCTTCCAATCATTTTCGACAATTAAAAAGGGCACAAGCCACTCAAATTTCCAATCGAATGAGCCATTTTCGAAGTTTCTACGACAATTTCTTTGTTACAAAATGCCCTGCTCTAAAGAAAATAAATAATAAATGATACATTGTGCCAACATCGTTCTTATATGCCCTCAGGGCATAACTTAAAACCCTTGCCCCGAGGGTTGTGAAGGAGTGTCCTTCTCAAAAACATATTTTCTATTTGGAAATCAACTACGCTAAAACAAAATGGCTATCTCAAAATTTTGATTGGATGTTTTTGGGGGAATGATGGGCGTGGGGGGGGGGGCTAGTTGCCCTCCAATCACTTTCGACTATTAAAAAGGGCAGGAGCCCTTTCAATTTTCTATCGAATGAGCCTTTTTTGAAGTTTCTACGACAATGCCTTCTGTAAAAACCTTATATGCCCCCAGGGCATAGCTTAAAACCCTTGCCCCGAGGGTTGTGAAGTGCCCTGATCTAAAGAAAAAAAATAATAAATGATACATTGTGCCAACATCGTTCTTATATGCCCTCAGGGCATAACTTAAAACGCTTGCCCCGGGGGTTGTGAAGGAGTATCCTCCTCAAAAAATTTTTTTTTATCTGGAAATCAACTACGCTGAACAAAATGACTATCTCAAAATTTTGATTGGATGTGTTTAGGGGAATGATGGGCGTGGAGGGGGGGGCTAGTTGCCCTCTAATCACTTTCGACTGTTAAAAATGGCACTAGCCACTTTAATTTCCAATCGAATGAGCCCTTTTCGAAGTTCTACGAGAACTCCTTCGATACGAAGTGCCCAGGTATGGAGGAAAAAGATAATACATTGTGGCAACATCGTTCTTTACTTAGGCAGCGCTATTGTGCTGCCTATGATACCATACAAGGATAAAACCTTCGCTAAAACTCTTCTATCTACAGAACTGTGTACCCGACTGACTGACCGTATTTCAAATAGGCTGTACGAAAAGTGTGGTTCAATCTCGCTTACTAGGGCTATAATTAGAGAAGGGTTGAGATGGCTTGGGCATTTTTTGTGGGTCAACACCCTATTTGTTAGCCTTTTTGTTAGGTCAGCACCCCTTCAACTTGCCCTGAAAGTTTCAACTTAATACCCTGAGACATTCTGATATTGCTGATACGCTTTGTTGCGACTGCGGCTATCGACACTGTATGATATTGCTTATTCACATTTTTGAGAACATTCATCCACACAGTTCTCTATAACTTAGTTCAACATTCCCATGTGGTATTAGTAGTGTGCGCATAGTGCGTGTTGTTAGTTCAAAATGCCTTGAAAGTTTCAACTAAATATTCTAAGCAGTTCCTGTGATGCATCGGATGCGCCACTTGTTAACATCCATACACATTTTGTGTTTGAACTGGTAACACATTCCCCTCAACACTTCCTGAAAGCTTCACCTCTGTATTCTTTGTCTCTTTGAAGACCTGGACTAAGCATGCATTATCTTTCCTCATAACAAATCGTTTATTTAAATAGTGAGGAAATTGTGTAGCTTACAGCCGTTACTCCGACAGTTTTAGGACTTTATGTCGTCTCCAGAGGCATCGTTTTTGTCACTTCTTTGAACTATGCTGAAGAAAATGACCATCTAAATATTTTGATCGCATGTCTTTGGGGGAGGGTAGCTAAAAAGGCGTGAAAAGGGGGCTGATACACTCTGACCCTTTTTGATTCTTAAATAACTCCTTACAATACTCAACTGATAGAGCCCCCCTTCAAAGTTGCTATAGCAACTCATTGCTTCCGAAAAGATATGGTGAAAAAAAGAAAAAAGGCAAAAGAATTTCAGGAAATGCAAGAATTTGCTGCACAAGGGGTCCTTTGTCAAAAACACACCCATAATCACACCAAGGACTTCTAATCCCCAAACTAACACAGTAACAAGGCCCAGCAGTAAGGATAAAACCCCATGCACGAATTGTCCTGAATACGTTAATGAAATCTCAGCTTTAACTAACACATTTGATGCATGATGGGGATCATACAGCCAATTTATGACAAGACTTGCCCAGTTAAATTTGTGAAACCGCATAAGGATCAACCCAGGAAGCCTTGGATAACTACAGAAATTCTTGAAGCGTCACATTTAAGAAATCAAGTGTATGTAGATTATTTAAATAGTAGGTGTGTCAAGAAATTGGAAGAGTTTAAAATAATACGTAATAAAGTGAACTCAATGAGAAGGAAAGCTAAAAAAGAATATTTTGCTAACAAACTGAGTTTAAATAAGGATAATGCGAGAGGAACTTGGAAGTTTATAAATGACCTATTGGGAAAGAGGAAAATGCGCCACTCAATTCGCTGCTGATTCAAGGAGAAGCAGTGAGTGATGAAACGATTATTACTAATAAATTTGCTGAGTTCTTCTCAAGTATTGGTCAAAATGTGCAGGGGGAAGGGTTAGTGAATTTTAATAATGATTCCTTGGAGGACGAATTTTTGGATGAAAGAGGAATTAGAAATGAAATTGAATTTCAACCGTGTACTCGAGATGAAATTCTGAAGGTTGTGAAAACAATCAAATCGAATTCAGCAGGGACAGATGGAATTAATTTGAAGGCTTTTAAATCAGTGATGTGTTATTTAATACCATGTCTTGTCCACATAATCAATCTTTCCCTGGAAACTGGGGTATTCCCCGATGCGCTTAAAAGGGCAAAAGTTATCCCTCTCCATAAAGGTGGGTCTAAACTAGATATCGAAAATTATAGACCTATATCAATCCTTCCCCTGTTTTCAAAAATATTTGAAAAAATTGTACATAACAGGCTGTATGATTACCTTACGAAAACAGGGATGTTAAGTGAAACTCAGTTCGGCTTTAGGAAAGGTCACTCGACGTTGGACGCCGTGCATTCTCTCTGTGATATTGTAAATAGATGCTTTGAACGTGGTGAAATCCCTTTGACTGTTTTTCTTGATTTTAGAAAGGCGTTTGATACAGTGGATTTTAAAATTTTACTCCAACGTCTACAGTCCCTTGGAGTTCGTGGTAATTATCTGAAATGGTTTGATAGTTTTTTAAGTGGAAGATCTATTCAATTTGTTTTAAATGATGCATTTTCTTCTGCCTATCAAGTGAAGTTTGGTGTACCTCAGGGATCTGTCTTGGGACCACTTTTGTACCTTGTGTATGTTGATTCAATGCGTTTTTACTTACCGGAGTGTTTTATCACGACTTTCGCGGATGATACTGCTTTAACTATGTCTAGTCGAATGATTGATGATCTATTGTTGAAAGTAAATAGGGTTTTAAAGTCATTTTATGTATTTACGAGTTTAAGCCTTTTGTCAGTAAATGTTAAAAAAACTAATTTTATGATTTTTAGGAGAGTTGGTAAGCCTCCGAGTGTTGATGGAGAGATATTTTTTAATGGTAAGCCTTTGTCACAGGTGTACGAGGTGTGTTATTTTGGCTTCCAGCTTGAATGTAATTTGTCTTGGAAGCACCATAGTGATCTTGTTGCAGCTAAAGTTGCTAAAGGTCTGGGAATTTTGCGTCGTTTGAAGCATTTTTCACCATTGTCGGTTCTTTTATTATTGTATTATAGTATTGTTACGCTTTATATTTCTTATGATTGTGTCATTTGGTCTAGCAAATTTTATGCAAATTTCAAAATAGTGCAGATTTTAAAAAACAAAAAAGTACGTCTTCTTGGGAATTATATAGAAAATGTGAATGATACAGCGTCATGTTTAAAAAAATTAAGAGTGCTTAACATTGGTCAGATTGGCGATTACCAAGCTGCTATTTTTGCCTATAGATGTTGGAATGATGTATGTCCTCCAGTTTTTACAAATTATTTTCACGTAAATAGTTCACTCCACAGGTATGCGACTAGAGAGGCGGAAAATTTTAGTGTTGAGTATCGAGACACCACACGTGCAGGTTTCGGAATTCGGTATTTGGCTCCGGCTATTTGGAATGATATCCCAGTTGGCGTTCGGGAAGCTGAACACATTGGGTCGTTTAAAGTAAAAATAAAAAAAAAATTAATTGGAGAGGGGAGGTAAATTATTATTATTGTCATCATTAATGTTTTTTTTTTCTTTTGTTAATAGTTTTTTGTATTATTGTTTTTTTTAAGAGAGAGTGTTCAAGTTTTTTTTTTTTTGTCTTTTTTTTTTTTTTTTATAATTATAATTTTTAGAGGTTGTGAATTATATGATTGAAGCCGTCTTTCATCAGGCTTTTTGAGCCTTCTCCGGGCGGTTGCTTGTATATAGTTTATTTTGTAATTAGTAGTAAATAAAGCAAGTCAAGTCAAGTCAAAACATATTCCGTCCTTGAGCATCAACTCTCAGCTAGTTAGAATGAACTCTTACTACTTCGAAATGCCCACAAATCACTCCAATCTGATATACGTAACCTCCAGAACTTAGCTGACGAAAAAACAGCAACTATTGACACCCTAATGATTCAGTTAAATCAGTTCCGAATCCTTTCTCCCGTGCCACCCGCGAAATTATGCTCGTCGCCCTTTAGCTCTGAAATGAATAATTAAATATAAGCCCCGGCATTCAGATTTGTAACACATTTAGTGACGTAAAAAGTGCATGCAGTGTGAGAATGATCTTCGATGATGAGGTTCAGGAAAGTTTTAAATTAGCTGACGTAAGTGTAACTGACGAGAATAAGTCTCGTGACCGTCAACCCACTAAAGATGAACTGCTAATTGTTTTCGAAAAAATAGTTCAACAAAAAGTTATGCGCAAGTCCTTAACTAATAAAGAACGTATTATTATACGCAGGTTTTTCGAGAGGGTTTTTTGTAGGAAAAAGAATCGTTGTCAGTATTTACGTGTTTGTAGGCATTTTATCTCAGGATGTTGCAAAAATAGTAACTGCTCTTTCGTTCATCGTAATATATGTGCAGGTTTATCTTGTGTCGACAGTGCTTGTAATTTGGCCCATGCTTCTAGGTCATCGATCACCCTTAAGAATTTAAATTTGTCAAAAAACAGAAAAGCTATCCTGGCCGTGGGCCAGGCTACGTCCTCGTCGCCCCATCGGTCCCATGCCCTCGTCAAGTATCTGAATAATATCTGCACCATTTTTTCTAGTGGTCGTTGCTATGGTTGCACTAAAGCTCACGATGAGGTTCCTCCTTCTTTTTATCTACCCCCAGGAAGAAAATTTCACCAATTTGTGAAAGATATAAATTGTTAGAGTCACTCCTTCCCCTTTGGCCGTCCTTTTTTAGTACACCGCACCCAAGCAAAAATCTCCCACCCAAGTTCGTCAAACACAGCTCAACAATCAACAAACCATCTTCGATTACCTACTCCCCCTCCTCCTTTAAGCCAGCTCCCGTCCCAAACTCTTGAACAAGAAAAATCCTCGTTCCAATATTATACCCAGCCTCTTAGAAACATCAGTACCCATTCTTCCTTCTCCTACCTCCCATCTTACCTTCCCATATCCCTCTTTCCGCCCTATCAAAAGTCCTCCCAATTTGTCTCCTTCTTACCCTATCTCCACGAAACCCCACCTCCAACCTATTCGTTTTTTCCCTCGTGCCCACTCTGTCAACGTGACTCGGGTCTGAGACCTTTTGCATTTAATAATGGTCTTGTAATAAATCCTAAATTGTTCTTACTTCCCGCCAACTGGAAACAAGTCGCACCTTCATCATCATGCTTTGTCTGTATCCTTGCCTGTTACCCCACCTCCAAATCCCCAAGGTAAATCCTTCACTTACCCTTCTTCTCCACAGCATCATAATATAAATTTAAACCCCACCCTGGAAATTCTCAATCTCATCAAGTCTCCCTGCCGAGAATCCCCAATCGGTTTGTTTTTCCTAAACTTGTAGTTACTAATGCGGAAAGTCTGAATTTTGAAAAGCTTACCGAACTTGAGGGGCTTTCAGAATCAAATCTAATAGATATTATAGCTATTACTGAAGTACAGTCCCGTGACCCACGGTCCCTGCGCCTGACAAATTATTCAGAGTTTATTAAACTCCATCCTTTAGACCACCCACTCGGAAAAAAAAGGTGGCGGTGTTTTGTTCTTTACTAAAAGTAACCTTTACCCAAAAGTTATTCGAGTCCCTACTTTATCCGAGTAAGATAAAATCCTCTGGCTAAGTATTAGACCAAAAGTTCTCCCTCGTCCATTTAATATTATTGCAATAACTGTTTTCTATTACTCCCCAAGTCAAAATATCGAGTCAAAACGTAAATACATCCATCAATTGCAGACAAGTGCTGATTTCGTTATTTCTAAGTACCCCAATACTGGTCTTTTTTTAGTTGGCGTTGCCAACGACCTTAAAATGTATTATTTTGGCTCCTCAATTAAAGTAAAGCAATTTGTTAAAATACCAACGACTCGGGGAAATACCTCTATTGATGTTATTTTAACAAATATGTATATTTTTTACAGCCTTCCCTCAGCTTTGCCTCCATTAGGTAGGAGTTATCATCTTTCGATTCTTTTATCCCCCACCTCAAATTTTAGGCATTCTTTCTAAATAGCTTATGGCGCTTATCGCCCTCTTCAAAATTCTGGTCTTCTTTCTTTTGGTATGTGGCTGAATACTGAAGATTGGTCCGATATTTTTAGTTTAAAAAATGTTGATGAGAAAATGGCTACGTTCCACAAAAAGCTAATTGATAAATATTAAATTTGTTTCCCAGAAAAAAAAATTGAAAAGCGCTCCAGTGACAAACCCTTTATTAACCAAACTATAAAAACACTAATTAGAACCAAATTGAATTTTGGTTTCAAGGGGTTTCATAACCCCTTTGGAGAAGAAAAATAGAAAGCCTGGTTTTGTAAGGCGTTCGTCCCATTACTCTTACTCCTATTTTCTAGAAACTTTAAGAAGGATTCTTTGCAGACTGGCTAAAGGAAAAAATCCACCTCTTATTGACTTGAAGTAACTCGGGAACCTAAAATACACCTCTACTTTACACTACCTCGTTTCTCTTATTGACCACATCGGGAAAATCCTCGAAAAGCCTAATTCCTGGCTAAATTTAATTTCCATCGACCTTCAGAAAGCATTTGACCTTGTTAACCATAATATTTTAATTGAGAAACTTGTCAGCGAGTTCGATATTGATCCCTTACTGGATAAATTGGTTGCCTCCTTCTTAACAAATAGATCGTAGGTTATCAAATACCAAAATCATTGTTCAAATCCTCTCCCTGTCAACAATGGTATACCCCAAGGTACTCTCCTAAGTCCCCTCCTTTTTTCAGTCATGATCTCAATGAAATTGGAGGCCTTGGACTTAGACATGATAGTAAACCCCTCAAAGTACATGATAATGCCGATTTGTTTCCTCAAATCCTCGCTCTGTTTTCTTAATCCTATCCCTCCTGAAATGTCTGTTTCCTCATTTAAACTACTTGGCGTCACAATTTCTTCAAATTTAAAGTGGGATATCCATGTTATAGATATCATCCCTAGAGCTAATGTGTCTATCGCCCTCCTTAAGCTCCTAAATAAATTCAGTGCCCCTCCCCCTTCCTACTCCTTAAGGATTTACACGTCTGTTGTCTGTCCACATCTAAAATATGCTTGTCCAATTTCGCACCTGGGCATCTCTCGCGAAGAATCAGAAAAAATCGAATCAATTCAAAAAACAGCTTTGCGAATAATTTTCAAAGAAGGCAAGGTGCCATACTCTCTGCTCCTAAAAAAGCTAGTCTGGAAACCCTTGAATGAAAGAGAGTTTCGTTGTGCCTCCGTTTTGAAAAAATACATTAACAAACCCTCGGACGGCAAATATTTTCCCGAAACGTCACTCCCCATCCAGATTATGGCTGCCTCGAGCTAATTCTGAGTCCATCCCTGTTTTGTCCCCCATTCGCTGCGTTACTTCCAGATATGAAAGAATTTTTGTCCCCTTCATTACAGAAAAAATGAATAAAATATCCCACTAAATTCTCTTTTTTTTCTTTTTTCTTTTTTTTTGTCTTTAAAACGTCACTCCCCATCTAGATTACGGCCGCCTCGAGCTGTTTCTGAGTCCATCCCTGTTTTGTCCCCCATCATACTTCCAGATACGAAAGAACTTTTGTCCCCTTCATTACAGAAAAAGTGAATAAAATGTCCCACTAGCTTCTCTTTTTTTCTCTCTCTTTTTTTATTAGCTGATGGTGCCGTCCTGGTTCTTTCACTCATTTGCTTGTCCCTTCTCTTTTTTTGTTTTAGCTCTCCCTGTAATTCTTATACATTTTATATTTCGTTCTCTTGTTTTGTTGCTTATTTATTTATTTTATCCCCCCCCCCCTCTTTCTTGACCTGTTTTTATATTTTGAACTCTTTTATTGACTTCGTGTAGTTGAATTATTGACACTTTTAATGCCCCTTTTAATTTGTATGTGTTTATGTCTCGTTCTTGTTTGTATTTATTCGCTTATTTTGCCCCCCCCCCTTTTCTTATGTCCCTTTTAATTATTTTTCTGATTTGTATTTGTGTAAGTTCGGTTGGACCATTTTTTATAGTTTTAACTTTTTTAATTGACTTTTTACAGTGTAATTATTGACTTTTAAATGGTTGTTCATTTTAATTTTTCTTTTTTGTTGTTGTTTTTTGCATTTTTGCCAGTTTTAGTGCAGCCATTCATATTGTCGACTCGGAAGTCCGAATTCGGCCCTTTGTGGGCTTGTGATAAAGATTTAAAAAAAAATAAATATCTTATCTTATTTTATAAGCTTCTTCTAATAGCTGATACACGTTGGCTTTCAATGGAAAAAGCTGTCAAAAGAGTGCTGGAGAAGTGGGCATCTCTTCTGCTTTTATTTACCGACCATGTGTAAAGTACATAAGGCTCCGGATACACTGACTAAGGGAAGAGCCATGGGCATACGTAGCTTCTTCTCTAGGGGGGTGGGCAGCCAATTCTGTGATGACGAGAGGGGGCTGAAGTTATATTGACAGTTTACAAAACCTTACATTGCCAGCAATTTCTATTAATCAATTCTTCTTGGATTAGAACTAAATCTTTCCAAGAAATTATGGATAATTGCTTCTTGTTTGACTTTTATTCCGTCCTTCCAGCTGTGTATTTCCAGCTTCTTCAACCATCTTCCTTTTATCAACTGCTTTTTTAGCTATCTACCTTTTTTCAATTGCTTTTTCAAAGATCTGCTTTTTCAGCCATATCTAGTGTAAATTTAAAGTTCCATGGGGGGGCAGCTGACCCCCTCTGCCCCCCTCACCCACTTATGTGTAAAGTACATAAGGCTCCGGATACACTGACTAAGGGAAGAGACATGGGCATGCGTAGCTTCTTCTCTAGGGGGGTGGGCAGCCAATTCTGTGATGACGAGAGGGGGCTGAAGTTATATTGACAGTTTACAAAACCTTACATTGCCAGCAATTTCTATTAATCAATTCTTCTTGGATTAGAACTAAATCTTTCCAAGAAATTATGGATAATTGCTTCTTGTTTGACTTTTATTCCGTCCTTCCAGCTGTGTATTTCCAGCTTCTTCAACCATCTTCCTTTTATCAACTGCTTTTTTAGCTATCTACCTTTTTTCAATTGCTTTTTCAACGATCTGCTTTTTCAGCCATATCTAGTGTAAATTTGAAGTTCCATGGGGGGCAGCTGACCAACTCTGCCCCCCTCACCCACTTCAGTACGCCCTAGGGAAGAGCTGCAAAAATTCCGAGGTACATGAAAGACCTACTTGTAAAAGCCTACATTTGTTTTTTGAGCTTCATGCTATAAAAAGTCAATAACATGAATACTGATTTTCAATCCTCTAAAAATCGTATTCATTTGCTTCTAAAATGTACCTGCACACTTTTAAAATCAATACTTAGATGTTTCATCAAAGTTTCTGTGATTGAGAGGCAAAGCCCATCTTCAGTGAACCTCACCACCGAAAATTTTCGCCCCCGGATGAGTTAAATTTTTGACCAAACACTATGATAAACCTGAAAAAGCACAATTGTTAATTGGGTCCTATGTTTCCTTTTGGATTTAGGAAGCACTGTTTAGCGTACATGGTAGAATTTGTTAGTCAAATAAAAAGTAGAACTGATTACAAAGATGAAACATTGAAAGCACTGTCATTTTTGGATCCTAAATTTGTCATTGGCAGTGACCGCGACAGCATTGTGTCTCTGACCAGTCGGCTATCCCACTTTCTCTGAGAAACCGAGTTTCAACAAGAGAAGGCCCGAAACGATTTTTAGAAACTTGGAAATGCATCTTTGATGAAAAAGAACACGTACTCGCGTAACCACTGCAGAAACAAATCCGTCAGTATTCTATCTGCCTTAAGAAAAAGTAAGAATGCCAAGAGGGAATAAAAATACAAGGATCTTTGTGATTTCATGCTGAATATCAAGACCAAAGTAAGAAATCGTCTTGTGATGCAAAAGAATAGTTGTTTAATGCATGTGAAGCAACTAATTTGGCTTTCTGGAACGTCGCTGGAATCCTGGATTAAACCTTTTGAAATGTGCAAGAAATACTCCGATTCGCAAATAGCTAGCAAAGGAAAAGAGAAGGGTGACTCTAATGATGAGCATAACTTTCAAAAGAAATTTTCGTCAGAAGATTAATCTTAAGCTCTCACAAGTTATATTTTAGTTTTTACCTGTTTTTATAAGTTTTGTGCTTATATTAAATGTTTTTTTTTTATTATATTTGATGTTAACTAGCTGCTTTGAAAGAGGTTTTTTAAGCGTCTTTTGATGAATATCTCAAATGATAAGAAAATAACCTTTAGTTTCTGAGATCTAAAGATGGACATATTATGGACAGATTTTAGATAAAATCTGGGCATATTTTGGCGAAAAACGGCATATTTTCGGATTCTTCTTCTTCTTCTAATTCACAGCAGGCGGGCTATTCAGTTGATACTATTTAGCCCTCTTCTTTTTGCTTCACTCTGTGGGCTACAGAGCTACTATCTTGGTTGTCTCTTATTTATTAGATATTCTCAGATGTCTTTCAGTAGATCTTTTGACTCAAGGAGTTCAAATATAAGATGATAGATATCGATTTCTGTGCCCTGTGTGCAGATATAGTTGGCTAGGCTCTTGGCTGACAATCAGATTTTGTGGTGTTTGAAGCATTTTAACAGTTTAGAAAGCAAGGTATGTTGTGCAGACGTCAGTATATTAAATTCAAATAGGCAATGGTCAATTATTTCATTATTCATATTACAATGCCTGCAAAGAGGGGACAGGGGAATTGAACCACTTGAATTAGAAAACTTCTATGAGAATGCAAGGAAATTTAGTCCCTTTGTTCCAGAACGAATTCTATGATAAATTTTAGAAAGATACTTATTGGGAAAGGGGGAAAGGATAGGATTAATCTTATTAAATTTAATATCTGATAGCCTCCATCGGTAAATATCTCTAATTGGGATTGGTCTCCCACTTGGCTGGTCAATATTTATAGCAGTTTTTGCTATTTCATCAACCTGATGATTACCACTTATGTCAGAGTGGCTAGGAATGTACTGAAAATAAGTTTTTATGCCACTTGAAGCAAGATGATCAATAATACTGAGACAATGATAAGTGTCAATGTCCAACTTATATTGAGGAGCTGAGGCCAGCAACTCAAGGCTTGATAGAGAGTCAGAATATATGATAATATTATTTTAATTTGCAATCAAAGGTTGGTTTTCTTTAAGGTGTTCTTATGCCATGATTATGGCATTTAACTCAGCAGACATTATAGATAAATTATGATATAATCTCTCACCCATTGCAATTTTCAGGTGAGGAAGGAAAACACCACTTGCAACCTTCTCATTCATTTTCGACCCATCAATAAATATTTGGAAGTGATTTTTATAGGTAATTGTATTAAGTTCTGCAAATTTTTTTCTGGACAAAAGCAATGGGGGTAAAATCTTGAGTCCACTTTGAGAACTCATTATTTATTATGGGACTTGACCACGTCCAGGGGGGGAATCGGGGGAAAGGGGATGCAATAGACTTTGCTGGTATAGGGAATTTCTTCTGGATATTGGCATACTCATCTGCAGTGCCTCTATACATGGCTGAATTTCTTAACCAATTATGTAGTATGTGTGAGCTGTTTGATTCAATTTTTGAAAGATGTTTTGTCAAGAGAAAGCTACGTCTCTTCCTTATTGTTGTTAAACCACTCTCCATAGGCAGGAACTTGGTGCTTGTGGGTTTCCTAAGACCAAATATCAGACTTATTATTTCATTTTGTGTCGTTCCAATTTTTTGCATCTGGGTCTTTGCACATGCACCATAGACGATGAGCCCATAGTCAATATGGGGTCTTATATGTGATTTATAAAATTGGAGTAAGGTTTTCTCCTTACAACCCCAGGTTGTGGTTCTAAGTCTTTTTAGTATATTTGCTTTTCTATAGCATTTGTTTATTGTGTTTGAAATGTGGAGGTGGAAGTTAAGTTTTTGGTCAAGCATGAGACCTAGGTAATTAATATGATTATCTTCTGGAATAGTTGTTTTATTTAGAGTTAGTTTTGCATTAACATGGTTTCGCTTCCGGTGAAATTGGATTATTTTTGACTTGGTGGGTGCAATGGGTAAATCTGAATGTTGAGAGAATTTTTCAAACTGGAAAAGTGACTTTTGCCGATTTGACTGTGCTATCTGGAAGGTGTTGCCAGATGACCATAGCACCAGATCATCAGCATATTGTAGATTCGTGTGGGGTAGGCTCATGTCCCAGAGATATAGGGCAAATAGGAGGCAACTGAGGACTGCTCCCTGAGGTAGGCTTTTGGTTATTGTCTTTTGGGGTGAAGAGGCTGAACCAACACAAACGATGAAACTTCGCACTTCTATGAAGGATTTAATAACAGATACTAGCTTAGGGGGTACTCCAAGGTTTGCAAGTTTATTTAAAAGGATTTGGTGGTTCACATTGTCATATGCCCCTTCAAAATCTAGGAAAGCTGCAACTAAGACATTATTTTTTGAGAAAGATTCATTGATTGCGTTTGTTAGCAAAATGAAAGCATCTGTTGAGGAGTGGTATATCCTGAATCCAGTTTGAGTGTGAGGGATCATATTATTTTTTTCAACAAACCAGGAGTCTGTAATAGATCATTTTCTCCATTATTTTCCCCATCACAGGAGTAATCATTATGGGCCTATCGGACTCAGGGTTATCTTTTGATTTATTTTTCTTTAGGATTGGTAGGAGGGACGAACATTTCCATACATTGGAGAATCTAGAAGATGCCCAGGCGTGATTATAACAATTTAGCAATTCTTGTTTGTATGAAGGTGTGAGATTCTTTATCCATGTAGGGTGTATATTGTCATAACTGCCGCTAGTTTTGGTTGTAATATGATGTATTGCATTATTCAATTCCTGGATTGAAAATGGATTAGTTATGTACTCGGAGCCTGGGCGTGGTTGGTAGGAACTTGGGTTCATAGGAATTGTGGACAGTTTGCTTTGATTATTTGATGTTAGCTTATTAACAAAAAGAGTTGCAAATAGGTTAGCTTTTCCATTATTATTGTTATAATGGGTATTATTATGTATAAGATCATACAGGAGTGGGTTGAGGGAAGTATTTTTCCCACAGATGTGGCTTATTACTTTATGTATCATTGGCTCATGCGTTTCTCTGGAGAGATTATTTGCAAAACTATTCCAGTATTTATATTTAGCATCTATTATAGTCCTTTTTAGATTAGATTCTGCTTGTAATTTTTTTAAATATGTAGTAGGTGATGGTTTTTTTTTATGAATTCTGTCCTAGCTGGCTTTTTTATCCTCCATTTATTTAGGCACTCATTTATCCACCATGCTTTAGGAATTTGTTTAGGGAATGTTTTCTTAGGTGTTGTCCTGGGGATAGCATGATTAGCTTTATTTATTAGTAAAGATGTCAAGGCTTCAGTATGTGGGTCAACTGTTGTGTTAGAAATGCATGAACTTTGGGTGAAACTTGTAATTTCATCATTTAGCTTATTTTGGAACATAGACCAATTTGCTTTAGTGTTGACATACTTGGAGGTATGAGATAAAGTTTCAGCAGGTTCATTTAGGGAGCAAACTATAGCAAAGTGGTCAGTACATAGACTATCAATTTTATTCATGTAAATTTTGTTCAACAAATTTAATGACACAATTTGTAGGTCAATTGTGGAGAATCTGCCTGTTTTGGGGTTGAAATATGTATTCAGGTTTGGAGGGGTAGCAACAGCTAATTCATTATTATTTGAAGTCATATGCTCAATTAATTTACCAGCTTTATTTGCTGGTTTATTCCCCCACAAAAGGTTGTGGGCATTGAAATCACCACAAATAATGATATTTTTTAACATATTAGAATTATTTATATAATTAAAGAAATCCTTGGCATCTATAGTTTGGCCATTAGGGTTATAAAAGCTTATTATGTAGGTTTTTAAATTATTCAGCCAAACACTGATACCAATTACATCCACATCATTTGCAAAATCTGGAAAATAGATGCCACAAAATTTTATATTATTATTAACTAATAAAGCTACCCCACCTCCTTTTCTATCTGAAGATCTATCCTTTTTCGGGATAGTATATCCCAGAGACTTAATTTGTTGATTTTGGGTTAAATGAGTTTCCTGGAGGCAAGCAATATTAATGGAATTATTATTCATAACTGATATTAGTTCATTTAGCTTATTTTCTGTGACTGATCTTACATTCCATTGGAGTATTGATAAATGTTGTGTTGTTGATTTATACTTCATATGACTGTGTATCAATGTTCAGCTTTGTTAAAACTAAAGCAAGATCTTTTTTTGCTTGAATGAGCATATCATCTGGGATGTAGATTTTTGCCAATTCTGCAATAATTTTTTTTTTCTGTAGTTGATGCATGTTCATGGCCTGAACTGCATTACAGTTTAGAATGAATAAGCATATATTTGGAGATTGCATTTTTGGTTGTGCATCCCGTTTGTGGGTTAAGGGATTGATTCCTGGTAGTGTTTCTAGTTTGTTTCTTCTTGGGAGGGGGGGGGCCAGGCTGACCTCATCTCACCGGACAAGGAGGCTTGTTGGCTTGGTGAGTCCTTCTGAGCGGGATTTGAGCGCGGGAGCTGAGAAGATGGTGTATTCTACGGGTGGCTGGATGCATTTGGGGCAAGTGACGTGGGGGTTTTGGTTGGTTTCAATACAGGCTTTGTTTGGTATCGTTGGGCAGCATTTGCTTCCATTGCTGCAAAGGGGTATGGGATGGCCTATTCTGTTGATATTTGGAGTGATAGAGCTCTTTTCTTGTATGCAGGGCATAATCAAGAAAAGAGCTCTAACACTCCAAATATCAACAGAAAAGGCCATCCCATACCCCTTTGCAGCAATGGAAGCAAATGCTGCCCAACGATACCAAACAAAGCCTGTATTGAAACCAACCAAAACCCCCACGTCTAATGTCCCCAATGCATCAAGCCACCCATATCTAGGCTGAGTGTTGTTGCAAGTTGTCAGCTCTTTAGGATGGAAAGCTTTACAATTACTACACTCTCGGAGAATTTCATTACATTTGTTTGTTGTGTGTCCCAGTTTGAAACACTTCTGACACTGGATAGGCTTAGGTTTGTATTCCTTGTGTGGTTTGATTTGCACCTATAGGAATAATTTTTCTGGGATATCAATTTTATCCATCAGTATGAATAAGAAGGATCTACTAGTTTTCACGCCATTAGAGTTAGGTTTTCCAAGTTGGGTAACATCCTCAACTGGGATTGTGTTTCCAGCCCTATCTGAAAGCCCTTCTTTTAACTCCTGAGTAGATATCTCTGGGGGAACATTATAAACTAGCCTACTATTTTTGTTGGTGATTGTTTTGGGTTCCAATTAGATGCAATAATTGGGGTATTCAGAAGGGATTTTAGGTTAATTATTGTATCTGCTGATTTCTGATCTTCTACAGCTATTAGCAGAGATCCATCATGGTTAATATTAAGAGAGAATATTTATTTTAGCAATTTAAAAATTGCAACTCTTATTGCAGTGATCATTTTTCTTTCAAAGGGGTTAGTGGGAGTAATTTTAAGGGAAATTTCTATGTTTTTGGAGGGAGGATATTGGGCAGGGAGAGGGGAAATGCTTTTAATTGGGGATATTTTTTTCCTTGTTTTATAAATTCTAGAGAGGACCTCTTGAAACCCTTTATCATCATTTATGGTTACATTAGCCCCTACACTTATCATTGTCCTATTCTCCGAATTGGAGCTATCATTTGAACTTTGAGATAGTGTGCTTGACCAGCCAAGATGAGTATCTTTCACACTTTCACTGGAATTTGATTTGGGATCTGGGGGGACTTTTTTTTTTGGAGGACTTCTAAACATTGCCTATTGGAAAAAACTTTAAACAAATAAAAGACAAAACTAAAACAAGAAGGGGAAAATAGAAAGATATCAAACCGTCTGCACTATCCTATGGGGAGGGGAAACACCACAGTATAGCCCTGAGGATCAGTTGAGCAGGATTGGTTTAGTACAACTGCAGATTAGAAGCGATAATAATTCACAAGAAAATATATTTTAATTTTCTTATAAGGTTGCTGCTGATCAGTTGAAAATTCAACTCAATTAGAGATATTAGCTGCGTTCGTTTTCGTCGTTCTATGGAAATCAAATCCTCGGTTTTACAATTAAGCCGTTCGTTTTCACCGTTCTATGAAATGTTTCGCTTATAAGCCGTTCTTTGAAATGCCGTTCTTCGTTCTTAGTACCGTCGTTTTTAGAACGACGAACAGAGCCACAAAATCAGTTCAACAACATTATTTTTACTTTTGGGCGCCAAGTTTTAAAATAAAAAAAAACAAGACAGAAAACAAGTTTATTGATATTGAATTTTGTAGATTTTGTTGATGGGGTCTTTCATCTAAAAAATGGTAGTGATTTGTTTTTCGTATATGTGGCACAGTTTTGAAATCTTCAGAAAGTTCTGGAAGCATTTTTGGGATAAATTGCTTTCCAAACTTTCAAAAATTCCTTAGGGGTCACTTGGAAAAATCATGGTAGGAATTTCTAGATATCTTAGATTACAACTAATACTAAGAAACTCCAGCTAACCCCACGTTTCAATACCCTTAGGAATATGTTCAATTGAACAAACGTCTTAAGCTAAAAATTTAGAAAGGACATTTGGCTGATTAAGTGTTAGGCTAAGTGCCACAACTATGAGTATTGTCCATATTATGGAGTAAAAAATATTTTCTTAACATGTGTCCCTGTGT
This sequence comes from Artemia sp. Qi Xiang Cuo, assembly GCF_049724085.1. Classification (NCBI taxonomy): domain Eukaryota; kingdom Metazoa; phylum Arthropoda; class Branchiopoda; order Anostraca; family Artemiidae; genus Artemia; species Artemia sp. Qi Xiang Cuo. The sequence goes on along the minus strand of NC_142798.1, from coordinate 7,122,622 downwards.
GGAGTCCACTATTTAGGATTGCACCCCCATTTCAACTAATTTAATGTCTATGCCCATTCATAAGCATTCAAAAGCAAGAGTGCCCATTTGCACTCTATAGAACGGTGCAACAGTCACTCAACAGACACTTTCCTCTAGTAACTCTATTGCTTGTTTTGCTACATTCACAAGTATATTTTCCATTTTTGTTGTGCTGGTTGACTGAAATTTTATCTGTGACGTTGAAATTTTATCTGGCTAAGGAAAGCTCTTATAAGCCGTTTTTTCAGGCTAAAACGAAGTTCTTAGAACGGCGAAATAAAACGCAATTTAAGAGTAAAACCGAGAAAATCTTTTTAGTACTAAGAACGACGAACGGTGAAAACGAACACAGCTATTGATAGGATGATTAGAGATATTTATGGATCAAACACTTGGCAACAGTGGTATTTTATAAATTCACTAGAAGAAACAGAAGATACGTTCTGTACTTTTGGCTCATGCTATGAGGTGTAACATAGCAGGAAGGCGTTGATTTTCTGGTGTTAATTGCTAGAAGAAACATTAATAAAAAGAAAACTAAAGATTCGAACTTCACAATTCAAAATGGAGAGAAAAAAGTCCATGGACAGTTTTTCCATGAAAATATAAAAACGACATTTCTAAATCGAAGAAGAAGAAAAGAAGAAGAATATTAAAAATAATTGTGTTAAGAGAATTCGAAAATTTTGTGAAAAGCAGGAAGTTTGAATCAAGTGAAGTTTTCTTGATTATTTTTATTTATATAAAGTGGGGATTTTATCTCAACCATGATCCCAATGAAATGACCACCAGAGAAGGGAGATACCAATTACCAAATGCTAGACCCCGTCTCCCCATTACCAAGTGACCTTTCTGAGGACTCAGACTCCAACGAAACCATGGTCACTGTCCACTCTGAGGACTCAAATCTCCATGACGATGGCTTCAAAACAGTCACTCCTAAAAGATCCAAGAGAAAACGGTAAACCAGTTTCTCCCCATTAAAGACAGTTTCTACAACACCCCCATCTTTTTTGGAAAAAGAGCACTTCATCCACATTTTGCCTACCTCTCCTGAAACCATGTTCCAAATGAAAAACGTCCAAACAATTCGACTTGAGCTCTTCAAAATCCTGAAAATTAACTTCAACCTCAACATCAACAGAGATGGTTCAATCTTAATATATATTCAAGCAGGCTTTTAAAATGCAAAAACAACTCTTTTGTCACTTAACTCCCTTGGAGGCATTAAGGTCCATTCAAAGCAATGGATTCGCCCTCCCCCTGCCCAAGTAAAAATTGTCATATACAGTATCCCTAACGGTATTCCTGAAACTGACTTAAAGGATGGCCTTATGAACTGAAAGGCAAAAAAATATCAGTATCAAAAGTCACCAGACTTGGAAAACCCAACAATGATGGCATATACACATCTAAATCCTACCTTTTCACCCTGGACTCCACCCTAGAGACTTCAGTGAACCTATATCCCTATTTGGCCAGATAAAGCCCTACAAAGAGTACAAGGCTAAGCCAATACAGTGTGAAATATGTCTGATAATGGGTCACACAAAACAACACTGCAAAACAAACCTGAAGAGGTGCAACCTATGCTAAAAAATCCATCCTCCAAACACAGCAAACTCTGCAAACAAGAAATTATCATGCATTAATTGCAAAGGTCCCCATTCTTCTGACAACAGATTTGTATGCCCAAAATACAAGGCAAGATCAATGGCTCTCAGGTTGTCTGAAAAAGAAAACATCCCATTTCAGTTTGCAAAAATTAAACTCATGGTGCACAATGCAGTTACACCTGAATTCTCTGAACTAAACACACAACCTAATCAAAAAACTCTACAGCACAAAGCTACAAGGACCCAACCACAAAAAACATTCCCTGGAATCAAGACCTTAGACTTTCCCCCCCTTCCAGCCAGAGACCAAGACCCTGAATCTTCCATAAGTAAACCTGCAAAACCAACTTCATCAAAATCGACAAAGTAAATATCAGAATAAAATCCTAATCTACTTACAAACTTATGCCTGTACATATTCAACTTCAACTCACTCTCCAGAACATCCCTCACAGAAGATCAAAAATCCTCAATTCTAGAAGAGATGGCTAATACCTACTTCCCAAAAAATCTTAAGGACACAGCCAACACAAATTTCAGCACTATACTCAATAAACTAAATCTATCTATCAATGGCTAACCCTCAGTTACCTCTATCCTCCTCAATTTTGCAATGGAATGTGAGATCATTAAATGACTATAAAATCACTGACCTTCTTAAGTATACTTCTTCACACAACATAGACATACTATGCCTTCAAGAAACCCATTTAAACTCATCAGTTAATCTAAAAATTCCTGGTTATGATGTCCTAAGAAAAGACAGATCTTCCAATAGAATTGGTGGTGGAGTTGCCATCCTTGTACGATCTCACCTCAAATTCTGTGGTATAAGCCTCCCTGATTTCAGTCATGACATTGATGCAATTGGTGTAAAGTTGTGGCAGGCAAGCATGGATGTCACTGTTATTAATTTATATAATCCAAATGGTAATAACAATGGACATGATTTTTTCAATTTCATTTCTAATAATTTATCAAATTAAAATCTAGTGGTTGTTGGGGACTTCAATGCCCATAGTTCTATCTGGGGTTATTCACCTCAAAATAATGCTGGAAAAAACATAGAGGAAGTCCTCACCAATTTTACCAATATAGTACTAGCGACTCCTAGACACATAAATACCTACTTAAGCAAAAAAAGTGGGAGTTATTCAATTATTGATCTTCAATTAGTCTCATCAAATTTAATTAATAAAACTACTGTCAAAAGAATAGACAACCTCCTAAGTGACAATTTTGCCATATGCACGAAAATTGGTGACCCAGCCATCATTGATAATTTCATTTCCCACTATGTGTGGCAAAAAGCAGACTGGCCAAACTTCTCCCACATTCTCTCAAACCATGACTACCCTTCACTCTCCACTGACCCAAACCAACTCTCCAAAAATCTCACATCACTACTTCTTGATGCTGCAAAACTTACCATACCCCAGTCCCAATGCCCTAAAACACTGAAGAATAACAAACCCCCTAAGCCATGGTTGACATCCTCTTGCCAAGAGGCTTGACACAATAAAAGGAATGCCATCAGATCCTTCAAGAGGAATCCATCCACTGCAAAATATATTGTAGAGCTACAAGCAGAGGCCAAACCTAAGAGAACACTCAAACTTACAAAAGAAGAGGCTTGCAAAAATTTTCTCTGATCAGTGTCGCACAAAACGCAAGAGTCAAAGATTCATAAATTCCTAGACAAGATGTGTGGCAAATCCTCCACACAGAACCCCTTCCATTACCAGCTAACTCTAAATGGTCAGCAGCTGGAAACCAACGAAGAAAAAGCTAAATTTTTAGCAGATTTTTTTTAGAAGAAATTCAAAAACAACCCTCATAATCCACCTCAGATCAGCCTAACACCCCATTTTGACTTGCCTGGGTCCCAGTATCTACTCCAAGATTTTACAATGATTGAGCTGAATAAAGAAATCAATTCAATCAAACCCAAAACATCTTGCAGCAACGACCAGATCCATCCATCTATGCTCCAACACCTTCCAATAGAGTTTAAAAAAGTACTCTTATATCTCTTCAACAATGCCTCGAGTAATTCCTTCTTCCCATCTGCTTTGAAAACATCACTCATCATCCCCATATTAAAACAAAATAAACCCAAAGAGGACCCCAACTCCTTCAGACCCATTATGATTACCCCAGTTCTGGGAAAATTATATGAGAAGATAATCCACTCCCGATTGTATTGGTTTGCTGAGTCTAACCACCTCATCCCACATACCCAAACAGCATTTAGGAAATATCATTCTTCCATTGATGCATTTGTTTGCCTAACCAACGCCATATCTGAGTGTCTGAAAGACAACCAAATCCTAGTTGCAGCCTTCTTGGACTTCCAAAACGCATATGATAATATCCAACATCCACTCCTACTGCAAAAATTATCAAAAATGGGTTTTCCAATACCTGTAGTGAATTTCTTTAAAAGTTAGCTATCTGAACGCTCTTTTGTTCTCCAAGTAAATTCCTACATCACTTCCAAAAAGTCTGTCTCCAAAGGCCTTCCCCAAGGTGCTGTCCTCAGCTGTCTCCTGTTTTCACTATATTTATGGGATCTGAACCTACCCCAAACAAATATTCAGTTTGCAGATGATATAGTCCTATGGTCTACCTCAAATGATTTTGAACTAGCCCAATCCAAGTTACAAAAGTCGCTTTATGCCTTTGAATTTTTCTCCAACAATTCATGCCTACCCACCGCCCCATCAAACTCAGCTATAGTACAGTTTCATAACAAGAAACATCTCCAATCTGCCCTACTAACCCTAAATGGTGTTGTCATCCAAGAGCAACAACACATCAAATATGTTGGCCTCACTCTAGACCAAAAACTAACCTTCAGGCTCCACATTGAAAATGTGAGAATAAAATGCCTCAGAAAAATGCGTATCTTACAAAGGCTACTCAATACGCCTTTGGGTTGCCATGAAAAAACTCTAAGAAATTTCTATAAGACTTATATTAGATCTCAGATTGATTATGGACTAATTGTATATGGCTCATGCTCAAATACCCTACTATGCTGTCTGGAGACTGTCCAGAATACTATGATCCGTGCTGTACTTGGCCTCAGGAATCACACCAAAACCAACTTCCTCCTCAGTGAAAGTGGCTTCACCTCTAGTGCCATGCGTAGAGACATCCTACTTGCCCGCTACTTTACAAAAATTGATGGTAACAGTTCCCATAGATTACATGACTGGCTAAGAAACCCTGGAGCTGTTAGGGGCCTTGCACGGGAATTTGCAACCACCCAAATGACCTACCCCATATCTTCATCTTCTTTATTTCAAATTTACCCCCGGATACCTTCCTGGGCTAACCACTACCCAGAAGTGAACCTTTTGTTTGCGCTAGCTATTAAAACCGACCTGTCCCTTGCCTATTTAAAATCATTATTTCATGAGTTTGAGTCTCAGAGATATATCCACCACCTCCCAATTTTTGTGGATGGCTCCAAAACAGATTCCAGGACTGCTTGTGGAGTCCACTTCCCATCTTGATGTATAGCAGCTGCTGAAAGGCTCCAAAATGATGTGAGTATCATGACAGCCGAAATAGCTGCCATCAAAATTGCATTGGAAACCATTATAAAGATGCCGAACCCCCCAAGAAACACCCCTCTTATAATTTATTCGGACTCAAAATCAGCCCTTGCCTCAATATCACCAGAACATTCAGACTACCCAGACAATGATACCTCCACCACTCTTGTACTATTGAACCAACTACTTAAACAAGGTATATCCACAAAAGTCCAGTACATCCCAAGTCACATGGGTATAAAAGGGAACCACAAGGCAGATGAAATAGCTAAATCTGCCCTTCAGCTTGAAATAATTTCTGGAAGACCTATCCCAGTAAGAAATGTAAACCATTGGCGCCTAAAAATTTACCTAGCAAACCAATGTCCACCAAACAATTCTCCATTTACAACCCGGAAATACTCAAAGATGTACCACAGAATACGACCAAATGCTACTGGCCTTAACAGCAAGACTTACCACTATCAAAACACAACCATTCCAACAGTAATGATCCCTATTTGCCGCCTATGTCAAGCCTATGATGAGACCATCAACCATGTTCTTTTTGGTTGCCCTGTGGCAAATCTCAACCATAACAAAGAATGGCTAACTTAATATACTATATTCAAGCGCCTCAAGCTAACCCCTAATATTGACCAACTAACACAAAGGAGACACCCTTCAACTGATGATACTGAATTGTTCAAAGCTGTCTTTAACTGCTTAAATATAGGTGGTTTCATCAATGATGTATAAAGCCTATTATTGAATAATAATAGTATAATTCCTATATGTGATTTCCCAGGACACCCCTGACATAAACAGACAATACGAAAAAGGTTAAATGGATTCATTCGAAGCCTATAATCTAAGAAGAAGAAGAAGAAGAACTTCTTATTTTCTCTGTGACGTAAGTAGCCTGTACTAAGGTAAAAAACCACTATGCCTAGCCTATCAAATTGAGGAATAGCCTATTATGTATAACAAAAACCCTCACATCTTGTTAGGCTACCAAATAGGAAATTGAGCAGAATTGTAAATATCAATGAACAGCTAAAAATCTAGGTAAATTTCTAGATGGCACTATAATTTAGCTGGACATCCACCACATGGCTAATATGGGAGCAAAGTATAAACACATACTGAAAAAGTATTGACACAACTCTCCAAAAGTGACCCCGCATACCTTAGTGCCTCTAGAGGGGAAATGTTGTACTACTTAATCACTCCAAGCCAATAAATCAAACTCAATACAGCTTTTACAGAACAAGTATAATCACCTATGGAACTTGAAAAATTTAGGCACCAGGTTTGCATAGGCATGGAATCATCTCCAGAGACATGGACAAAGGGTCACTTTTTTGTGTGGAGAGGATAGGTTTTGTCAGTACTTGTTGTATGTGTTTTTACTTTGTATAGGAGTAAAGTTCATTTGTGATGCAAATGGGTGTTTTATTTAGATTGAGGATGCAATTCTAGGTATATTTTTGCACATTAGGGGGGTGGGGGTATATATTCTGTGAATTTATAGGTTCTAAGAAATTCCTTAATTTCTTAGAAAAACAAGGAAAAAATTGAAGATAAAGGCTCTCCCCCTGCAAAATGTGTTAACTAGGATTGTTCTCCATATTCTAGAGTAAGAATTGTCTTCTAAATATGTTTCCTTATGTCCAGCTGGACTCCTAGGCCTATGCTTAAAATACTGGTTGGCCAGTTGGCTAATTTAAAGATTTGTATATATATACACTGTAAAATTACCCATCTGGTGGTATCCCATCAGGGATGAAAATGAAAACATAATTTGATGCATGTTTTATGCTCTTTCATAATTCAATGATTGCTTCTGTTGCAAATCACATCTTGAGTCCTTAATGGGGCCCCAAAGGTATTTCACTTTTGTAACCACACAAAGAAGTTATCACCTCTAGTTAAGTTATTGAAAAATGGTTAAAAACATATCACTTGGCCTACTTTATAGGCTAAATAAGTTGTTCAAGAGTAATATATTCAAAAAATATTTATTTATAACAATTCAAATCTCATTTATCAGGCAACTGAAATATAAACTGTTGTTCAAATGCCATTGACAAAAATAGGCTAGTGCAGAATTTTATGATTCAAAACTTTGCTATTGACAACTTAGGGTATATATTTCCATATAAGGGGGTGGGGGAGAGGTAAAGTTCATGGTAAATTTGTAGTTGGCCATATAATTTTGCTAGGATGAAAGTGAAAACATCATTTGATGCTTTTTTATGCTCTTTTATAATTCACATAAAATACCTTCAGGGCTCAAGATACAATTTGCAACAGAAGCAATTATTGAATTATAAAAGAGCAAAAAAAAGCATCAGATGATGTCTTCACTTTTATCCTAGCTAAATTACAACCTAGAAATTTACCAAAATCAAAGCTATGCATTAATATGGTTATTATTGAAGTTATTTAAAATCAAACACTTGAAATTATTAGTTTATTGGCTTACATAGGACTGCTTTTTGGAAGAACCCATTTTCCTATTTTGATGTATATATCCTTTCAGAGTTTTAGTTTTATTCACATATTAAAAGAAAGTTGATTCTAAAAATTTAACTTACTGCTTGACCTTTAGGCCTAATCTATCAATTATAAATAGGCTATTAGATAAATTTTTTTCTTTTCAATTGCTTATCAAAACAGAGACCACATTTTTAATTTATGCTGTTAAGTTATTGGTGAAAATGTCACCACGAAATTTCACCAAGTAAAACAGGGGTGGCCCAAAAACCCTTTTCTATTTTTCCAGAATGCCAAAGAAAAGGGGTCTTTCCCTAAAAGAGGGAGTTGAGGTAAAGTTCAAACTTACCTCTATAGTCAGAATTGCATCCTGAATCTAAATTTAACATTCATTTTTGAATTGGAAATGAACTTTACCCCTCCCCTACCCTAATGTGCAAATATATACCCTGAATGGGTATATATAGGGTTGGGGTAAAGTTCATTTCTCATGCAAATAAATGTTAAATTTGGATTCAGGATGCAATTCTGACTATAGAGATAAGTTTGTTTCTTAGCTACCTGAATAGTCTTTTTATATAAACACTACTCCTGGTATTTTGGGTAAATTTCTAGGTGGCCCTATAATTTAGCTAGGATGAAGGTAAAAACATCATTTGTTTCCTTTTTTATGCTCTTTCATAATACAATAATAGCTCCTGGCATCTTGATCCATTAAAGGGGCCCCATTTCATTTTTGTATTTCAGTTTTTGTATTTCAGTTGTATTTCAGTTTCAGTTTTCAAGTATTTCATTTTTGTGACCACACAAAGAAGTTATAACCTAACCTACAAAATACTTGATTTTCAATTCAAACTGTTTTCCTACCATTTCAAGTTTTTCAAATGCCATTGACAAAAATAGTACTGAATTTTATGATTTGAAACTTAGCTGTTGACAATTCAGGGTATATATTTGCACATTAGTGGGGTGGGGGGGGGAGGGTGTTAAAGTTCATGGTAAATTTACAGTGGGCCATATAATTTAGCTAGGATGAAAATGAAAACATCATTTGATGTTTTTTATGCTCTTTTGTAATCCATATAAAATACCTTAAGGGCCCATGTAAGGGCACAAGATACAATTTGCAACAGAAGCAATTATTGAATTATGAAAGAGCAAAAGGTATCAAATGATGTTTTCACTTTCATCCTAGTTAAATATTGACAAAGACCACACTGCCTTTCCATATCAAACAAACACAATTTAAAAACAATAGGGAAATTTTTTTCCAAGACAGTGCAATTTAAATTGGTGAATATTTTGGCCCTATGTCAAAGGGCCATCTTCAGCATGAAAGAGGATGAATTCATTAAAATGAAATAAAATGAAATTATTAACTGCAAGTTTTCAAAGCTAATCTTGCTTTTTTAGCAGCTAGTCTAAAAGGCCTTTTTGTAACAGGTTCAATACTATTGTCAATTGGTTTAATAAAATATTTTGTTAGATCATTTTTAATTAAATTTGAGTATAAAGAATTCAGTGAATATTCTCCAAGTCCCTATTTAAGGAAATATTTTTATTTATTTTGAGCCTAATTTTGATAGATTCCCAAACTACCTATTTTATCCCCAAATCACTACTAATGAGAGAAGATTTTTCAAAAAGTATTGTGTGGCTGGGATTATCAAATATATGGCTTGCTAAAGCAGAATAGAAGGAGTTATTAGAACTATTAGCAATTAACGCTTTGTCTATGTCTTCTTTATGCTGGTGTATCCGTTTTTCTAGATTCTGATGAGCTCTGCCAATGTAGTAATTGCATGGTATTTGATAAACCCCCCTTTGGCGAGTAACTGGGGTTTTATCTTTACCAGACTTTAAGAAATTTGTGATTTTAAAGTTATTAGTGAAAACTAAATACAGATTATTTTTTGTGCAAATATTTTTTATTTTTGCTGTGATTCTTGGGATGTATGGAAGATAGATTATATTAGAGGGTATTTCTGGAGCCCCACATTGTGAAATATTGTTGATTTTACGAAAATGTCTTTTCAGTCTACAGTTAATCATATTATTGACAAAAGGAATAGGGTATCCATTGCCAAAAAGAATATCTCTGATAAAATTTATTTCTGCTTTTATGTGTGAATCAAGCAAATGCTCAGGGCACGGTCAATGAGAGAAGTTAAACCTGCTGTTTTAACTTTTGGGGGGTGATTTAAATTAAAATGAAGATATCTATTGTTTTGTATTGGTTTTCTATAGATAGTTAAATCTAAATTACGAGTATTACGGATAACAAGCACATTCAAAAATGGTAGTTTATTTTCAATTTCAAAATATAGGGTAAACTGCAAATTTCTATCATAAGTATTAAGATGATCTAAGAAATCCCAAAGTTCAATTTTCCCATAATTCCAAAGTGAAATTATGTCATCCATGTAACAACCCCAATAGACATGTTTTAAAAAATATGAATTTAATGCCCAATTTTCAAGGTTCTCAACATAAATTTTTGCCAGTAGGCTGGATAGAGCTGGCTCCCATTGGTAACTCATTTATTTGTTGATAAAAAGAATCACAAAACTGAAAATACACTGAAAACTTATTACAAATTTTAACAAGATTAAATAAAACTTCACAATCAATCCCTGTTGCTGAGTCTTCAATTAAGTGATAATTTTCTTCTATTTGTTTTTTTAATAATTGCTCAGAAGCAGCCACATCTATATTTGTATACATTACCATATTCCAGTACTGTTTTTCTCCCACCTCCTATGTATGATGTATCAGATAATATGGAACCTATTCTGTTTAGTGTTACAATAGCTCTAAAGGAACTTATGTCTTAATGAATATACCTGCTGATCCTGACTGCATTCATCCTAGTATCATTCATGAATATTGAACAGTCTTGTGTCAACCTCTTTCCTTGCTGTTCAGGTTATCATTAAATCTTTCAGGCTACCTCTGGATTGGAAAACAACCCATATTATTCCAATACTTCAGAAAGGTAGAAAGAACCTTGCCAAAAAATATTGACCTATTAGCATGACATCAGTGGTTGTTAAGGGTTTTAAAAGAATAACCAGTTCTGAAGTTATTAGACATCTTAAAGCACATAATCTCTTGCATTGAGAAAACAGTTTAATTTCATAATATACAGAATAATTGTAGCTAACACATTCTGACTACAGTTTCACTTTAATTCACTCCCCCTCCTAATATGCAAATATATAGCCTAGCTCAAATGATAAATTTCCCATGCATTCTTCCAACATCTCTTGTTTCAACATGTTTACCTGTAAATTAAATCAACTGTAATGAAACATGAACCAGAAAAATACAAGTTGTTGGTAGCAGAATACATGAAAGATGTATAATTTAGGCTATATGTTTGTACATTAAGGTGGGGGGGGGGGGATAAAGCATAGTGGAGCTGTAGACAAAGTGTGTTTAGCTAGAATTATTCTGCATATTGTGAAGTAAGAATGGTTTTCTTGACATCTTTCCTTCTCAATGGGCTCTTCTCTGGATCGCTTTTGTTATAATGGGTATATTAAACTGGCTATCTCCTTGGTCTACAAGTCATCCCTGTGCATGATTGAGTGCATAATTTACCAAAGTAGCCTATTATTTTAAATTAGGCTATTTCTAAAAGTGCATAATAATGGAAGGAAACATGATAATCTGATCATTAAAAACCTCCTGCATATTGTAAATTAAAAATTCATTGTTTTCTTGTTTTTTTTCTAGTCTTTAGGCATTCATTGAGCTTTATATAGGACAATTGTGTGTTTGTGGGGGGGGGTATATTTTTAAGTGAATTGATTACCACATTTGGAAAGAGTATTAAAAAGGGAACCAAGTAGCATATTCCCCATGTTCCTATGTCAGTTATGGAGTTTGTATATAATGACCAACATATTATACATTATGGGGCTCTACAAACAATGAAAATAAAACCAAACACATAAATAGTTTTTTTTTTTATATTATCTTGTATTTCACTCCTTATTTATTTTGAAATATAAGCAGTAAGCTTTAACCTGTTTTCTTGTACAAATTTGCCAATTTAGTCAGTGAGCATTGTATGCAAGAATTGGTCATCCTCTAATTAATTTGACATTGCCTAATCATCTGAATAGTTTGGAAAATTTGTCAACTATACTGTCTGTTCTCTTCCATTCCCATGTGGCTAGGAATGTATTGCAAGTACATTTATGCTTCAATTTTTGTGAGGATTTAGGGCATAGGATATAGGTCTAAGTCTGTAGAGTAAATACTAGCTGGGATTAAGGAAAGAGTGCTGATAATGAGTATGGAAGAATTTTTTGTATTGCATAATCATAGTGTAGGATGTTCTGTAAAACTATGTTATGGTCTGAGTTTCAATGGATAGTATGTACTTGCAATCAGAACTTCAGTTTAATTTATCTTCTTTTGAATTTGTTTCTAAACCCTGTGTGTTTTTTTTTTCAAAAGTGGTTTATCTCCTTGTTATATATTCCTTGTGTAAATTTTAAGTCTTTTGTTGCTTGTATTAGGGAGTCTCTAATTCCTAGATGATTAGGCAATGCAAAGAAGAAGAAAAAAATGCATTAGAAATCACTGAAAAAAACCCTAACTTCATCTCCTAATGCACTAAAAGTAAAAAGTTTTTCTTGCAATCCAGAAACAGTAAAATATTTGAGACTAAAAATAATTTACAAGATAGTTATGACATAGAAAGTCATCCCTGAATAGTTATGAAATATGTTATCTTAACACAGTATTATTTGAATTTATTTTTAAAAACATGTAGTAATGGAAAGAATCATGATAATCATCGCCGTACATCAACATCATCACCATAATTTTCAGTTTTTGAAAATGTAACTTTTTCAGCTAGAAAGAAAACATTTTTTCTTACTTTTAAACATTCAGAGATAGTACCTTCAAAGTTATTTTGTTTAATTTTTTCTTTGTTTTGTCAGTTCTTTTTGAAGATTTTATCATATGCTTTTGAAGATCTGTATTTTTAAAATTGGCAATAACTCTTCAAAAGACGCATCTACCATATGCTCTATATTGTTTTTTTTTTTTTTTTTTTTTTTTTTTTTTTTTTTTTTTTTTTTTTAGGGAGTGACTGCAGCTATTGTTTATTCAGTTAGAGAGAAGATTAAATCAACGCCTTATCTATGAAGCTTTTGTTTATAATAATATCAGTTTTTGCCTCTACAGGTAAGCAATACTTTTTCATTTTTAAAGACATTTGTTAGATTTTTGCTTTAGGCTCAATATTTTAGATTTTAGACTGGTGCTTTAACAGTTGTAATTCAGACTGACAAGTCATATCATTTGAAGGGGTAATAGCAAAATTTGTACTGAGTAAAAAAAAAAAAAATACCCAAAAACAAAATAATGAACTGTGAGATAGTGATAGCATAAAAACAGATTGTTGGACCTGAGTTACAATCAGGATTGTTTTTGAAGAAGAAAAATAATATTAATTTTGGTATAAGTTTAGCACTTTCACTCTTCAGAAGGAGACATGATACAATTCTGGAAACTACTTTAAAACATTTTAAAATGCTTTCTTCTTGGGAGTTAAAGTACTAAACAGATACCTTAATTTCAGTTATAAGAACTAAACGCTGAACTAAAATACTACTTTTTTCCTTCTAGATAGCTTGTTTATTAGTAATACCCTCATGTCCATTGTATTATTTATTCGATACTAGTACTGCTAAAAGCTCACTGCAGCACCAAGCAGCCTGAGGCCAGCACATCTACACCCTCTCCTCCTTTACCCCAATATATTCAAACCCCTCTTTACACCCTCCCAAGAAGTTCCCATTTTCCTTAAATCTTTCCTTACTACATCCTCCCACCCTATTCAAAGACAATAGGTTTTTGTTTGATCCTAGATGGTTGGCTGATAAGGATTTATTTGATACTGCTAATGAAACTCACTACTTCTATCAGCTCCAGCAAGACATCTCTTTTTCTGGAATTATATTCTGTGATAAATTCTCAAGGCTTATATAACCCAAAGACATGACCATTGTTCCAAGATTATTTATCAAAAATTTGTTGTTTTTTCCTAGCTTTGGAAGTTTTGCTGTTTTTAGTGGTGGAACACACATTTTTTTTATTTCTTTTTTTGATTATATAGATTATAATGAAAAAACTTGCTGGCTTTGTGTTTTCCTCCCTCATCTTGCTACAGTTGGTAACCTTATGTAAGGCCCCAACTTGTTTTTTTTTTTTTTTTTTTTTTTTTTTTTTTTTTTTTTCTCACAGTTTGCCAGTAATTGTACAAGCCCATTATAGTATGCACATAGAAGTTTATATCTAATAGTATTGTTGCTGAATGTTTATGTGATTATGTATAACTTATCCACCATATATATGTATAAAATAGGGACCAGTGTCTTCCCTCTCCAACCGGAAAATCCCCCTGGATAATTCTGCTCCCCATAGAAAATTCTCCCATGGGTAAAATTAAGCAGTCATGGAGAAAGTACAAAATAGGTACCTCAAAATTTCAACTAGATGTCCTTAGGGGTAGCAGAACGAACAGATATCAAAAACGGTTCTAGGACAGGGGCTGGTTAGTCTCAAATCACTCTTGACTTTAAAAAGAGGACCAGAACTCCTAATTTCTGATCAAATGAGCATCCTCTAAAGTTTCTATGGCCATAAGGGGAGGTTGAGGATGAGGAGGGGGCAGCTCCCTCCTATTCAGAATAAATTCTGCTTCCTTTGTGGTTTAACGTTACTCTTTACTTTCATAATAACAGCATAGACCAGAAATGTTACCGGAAATCAAGAGGGATTATATATCAATTTCTACCTCCTCCTCCTTAGAACTATTTCTGATTTGTCTGAAGGCTGAGTGACAGTTAGGATGTTTTGGCATTAAAATTCACAATTTGAGGTATTTGCCCCTCTCTAACTATAAAATCATCAGAAAACCCTACTTTAGAGGTTTATATCTCTCATCTACAGAAATTTGGAATTTTCTTTTTTTTTTTAATAAGATTACAGATGGTTATTTTTCAGGAATGATTATATTCAACCAAGGGTGCTAGAAGATCGGGAAAGGGCTCATTTGAACAAAAATCAAAAATTAAAGTGTTGTTTTAACTAACCAAACATGTTGGAGGGTAACTTATGAAGCAAAGAAGAAAAAAAATAATAAATGAAAATAATTTCTTAGACCACACTGCTTTTCCATTTACGAAAAATTAAGCAAGAAAAACGGGTTTTAATTTTTATAAAGCAGTGAATAAATACAATAAAATAAACACTTAATTAAACAAACACACTTCAAATATTTTGGCCCCACATCCGGGAGCCTTTCTAAACAGAAAAAAAAAGAGAGAGAATGAAACAAAAAATGTTCTTTTTAAAAACTTAACTTACATCAAAATAAAACATACTAAACACATGAAGAGAAAGAAAAAACAAAAGAAAAGAAATATAAATAAGTAGGAATCAAAACTCACATATTAAATAACACTTCCATGCACTGGCGTATAAACAAAATCGAATGTCTATAATGATACACTCGTCTCCTCGCAGTATATAAATGGAAATCTATCAAAAAATGAAGAATATATTATACTTAAACCAAAGCAATAATGGTCAGCTAACCCCCGGCCCATAACCCCTAATTGAATGATTGGAAACTGAATTTATCAGAGGGTATCCACACCCTCTTTTCCTTAAATGCATCTGATCATAGCCATTTTCTTTAAAGCAGTCCAACGATCAGATGACAAAAACTTCGGGGTCAACATAGCCCCCCCCCCCAGAACCTGGGGGAACTAAGGGTTCACAAGTTCATCAACCAATTTATGAATTATAAATTGAACGGATTCGTTTGGTTGCAAGCTTAGCTGCAGTTCGTTTACTTTTCCCAGCATTTAACCCATTCTGACCTTTGTTCGTAAGGTCAACATTCGTTTCAGAACAATTATTAAATTCAGTACCTGTTGAATATCTTACCTGCTTTTTAATTAAACTATTATAAATTGAATTAATCCTAAATTCCCCTTCATCTCTATTGATACTAATACCCCGATAGATTATCTTTTTATTTCTATAATTTCTCTGAAGCTTTGTAAAAGTCCTACAGACGTATCTGCTATTTTTGTTTAATCAAATAAAATACTCTGATGAGGAAAATTATAAACAAGTTCTGCAACAGCTGACTCAAAGTTTCCTCTGTTTTATTATGTTTTAGAGAGCAATCTATGGCATTCTTGTGTTGCTGTAGCCTATTTTCTAAAATCTGTTGTGTTCTTCCCACATAAAATTTACCACAAGAGCATAGCATTATGTATACTCCCTTTTGCATATTTCTCGGTACCTTGTCTTTCCCCTTATTTAACAGAGCTTATAGTTTGTCCTGATTTAAATGCTGTTTTTATATTATGTTTTTTTTTTAATTCTCTTCTTAATTTTTGTGACAATATTGGGATAAAAGGCAAAGCTATGTAATTTGTTTCTTGATTTGACCCATCTTCTTCTAATATTTCTGGTTCCATTAACTTTTTTTTTCTTTTTTCAATTATTTGAGAAATCATATTTTCCGGATAGCCATTACCAACTAGAATATCCTCAATAAAAAATTAGTTCATTGCTTATGTATTCTGGTGATGCTAATTTTAATACCCTATCAACTAAAGAAATAACCAAACCCCTTTATACGTGGATTGGATGATTTGATGCGAAAGGCAAGTAACGGTTGTTATTAGTCGGTTTACGATAAATTGAAAACGCTAGTTCGTTATTATTTCTATGGATCAAAATATCTAGAAACGGTAACTTATTCTCTGTTGCCTTTTCAATTGTAAAAATTAATTTTCTTCCCAAATTATTTAAATGTTCCAAAAAACCTTAACCAAGAAATATGCAAAAGGGAGTATACAAAATTCCATGCTCTTGTGGTAAATTTTATGTGGGAAGAACACAACAGATTTTAGAAAATAGGCTACAGCAACACAAGAATGCCATAGATTGCTCTCTAAAACATAATAAAACACAGGAAACTTTGAGTCAGCTGTTCCGGAGCATGTTTATCATTTTCCTCATCACAGTATTTTATTTGATCAAACAAAAATAGCAGATACGTCTGTAGGACTTTTACAAAGCTTCAGGAAAATTATAGAAATAAAAAGATAATCTATGGGGTATTAGTATCGATAGAGACAAAGGAGAATTTAGCATCAATTCAATTTATAATAGTTTAATTAAAAAGCAGGTGAGATATTCAACCAGTACTGATTTTAATAATTGTACTGAAACAAACGATGACGTTACGAACAAAGGTCAGAATGGGTTAAATGCTGGGAAAAGTAAACGAACTGCAGCTAGGTTTGCAACCAAACGAATCCGTTCAATTTATAATTCATAAATTGGTTGATGAACTTGTGAGATTTAATTAGGGGTTATGGGCCGGGTGTTAGCTGACCTTTATTGTTTTGATTTAAGTATAAATATGTTCCTCATTTTTTTGATAGACTTCCTTTTATATACTGTGAAGAGACGAGTGTATCATTATAGACATTCGATTTGGTTTATATGCCAATACAGGGAAGTGTTAAATAATATGTGACTTTTGAATCCTATTTGTTTATATTTCTTTTCTTTTGTTTTTTTTCTCTTCGTCTGTTTAGTATGTTTTTTTTTTATGTAAGTTAAGTTTTTAAAAAGAAAATTTTTTGTTTCATTCTTCTTTTTTTTTCCGTTGAGAAAGGCTCCCGGACATGGGGCAGAAATATTCGGAGTGTGTTTGTTTAATTAAGTGTATATTTATTGTATTTATTCACTGCTTTATAAAAATTAAAACCCGTTATTCTTGCTTAATTTTTCGTAAATGAAAAATAAAATCAAATAGGCGAGAAAAACGAGGGTAGTGTCAGCCAGTGGAGAAATCTGAACCGAAAAAAAAACCGGATATTTCGACAAGGACCTCTGCCAAGTTGTCTTCAGTGCTCAGAAAAAATAAAAAAACAAAATCTAACCTTTTTGAAGTGAACTTCAAAAGAAGTGAACTTTTTGTGAACTTAACTTCTCATTTGCTTTTAGAGTAGTGCTAGATGGACTTTGGCTTAAAAATGGCGAGATGAGGAGTTGACACCCCACTCATATCTAGAGTAATCTCTGTTCGTTTGAAGGTCTTTCCTTGCTTTCTTGTGAAAAACGTTGTTTGTCATTATTCAATATTTGCACTATGAGCCAATAATTTAATTTATGTTTGTTTTTGTTGGTGTATTGTGTGTAAATTTAACGTTTAAAAATAATTTTAGTGCAAAATGCACACCGTTGCTTTAGAAGTGTCTGGTCTTGGAAGCTGAGGTTTTGTAAAGCTATTTAATTTTTTAAACAAGGCCAAAATTGTGTCACAAAATAGCCAAAACAGCTGTTCAACAAGGCACAGTTGTTTTTACTTTACTAAAAGTCTTAGAATTTAGGGCAATTTTTTTTTTACCAGCAATTATTTACTTTCTGCGGCCTTAATTAGCTTTATATAATCACACCTTGGAGAAATTCATTTCCTAAGAAATTACTATTTTTCATGAGCTCTGAGGTGCGAAGCAGGTGCTACTTGCTGAGATGTAATCTCTTGAATTAAAATCAACTTGACGGACTGGGAATAAAATGTTTTAGAGCCATGGCTAATTGGAGCCATGGCTAATTGGAGACAGATAGTCTGAGTGAGAGGCAAAGCTGGCAAAAGCTTTTTTCAGAATTGTATAAAAATGATGTTATTTCGATTTTTTATAGATAGTCTCTCATCCATCCTAGGGCAAAACTCAGGTTGATAGGCATGGAGTAAGGGTCCAAATTGAAAGTTCTACGTGAATATGAGCTTTTATTTTACGCTAAAATATTTCTGTAACATAGAATATACCTGAATTTATACACCTCTCAAGTGAAGGATATTCTGTCTGATGAAGGGTTTTGACAGTCCTTCAAATGAAGAGGGGTTAGGATTAAATTTCTCCTCACCTGTGAATTCGTTCAAATGATTTTCTATGAAAAGTTGGAATTTTTTCTCTTGAAAATGCACTTTATGGGCTTTGAAATTTTTTATGTTTGTGTTTTGTGGGTTGCGTTAATACATATAATATTTGTGTTTGTGTGTGTATCAGTTTTGTTTTAAATGGAAGTTCATTGCAGCGTAAAAAAAATGCAATGTCTATAAATTCTGATTTATCTATTGGTAGGTAGCGCAATAAAATGTTACCAATGCTCAAGCAGTATGGAAGAAAAAGGCGAAGACAATTGTGGAGCATACGCTGGTTTTCGAAAAGACAAGCACATTCCTGTTGAATGCAACAGCGACGAATCTGTCACTGTAGGGACTTTTTGCGTCAAAATAACCGAACAAAGTCCCAGAGGATTTATCTGTAAGTTTCTCTATTAAATACTTAAAATGTCTGTATTAAGTTAGCATGTAAAACTGTACCCAAAGTAGGCTGTACTAAGGTGTACCTGGATATAAATAGGTCTACTAGGCTGTACTAAGGTTACTGGGTGTGTTTGCATGTAAGTAGGCATAGTAGGCTGTACTAAAGAGTACTAGGTCTACTTGGATGTAAGTAGGTTTACTAGACTGTACTGAGGTGATCCTCTGATATACCTCTGTATTAAGCTTAAAAGTGAAAAAAAACTTAAGACTTTTGCACATTTGCCGCAATATATTGCTGAAATGACACAAAACCACATTGTGAAAAAATAAATATTGTAAATAAATAAACAATTTCTGAAGACATGTGGATAATACTATTTTGCTAATTTTTATTATGTAGAATATTTGTTTTTCTTAGCATTTATGACAATTCTGCACTAAGTAAATGTGGCTATTCATTCGCTTGCTTTACCTGTGTCTTTTTTCTGTTTATCATCCTTAAGCGAAAATATTTTGAATAAGATACAGTTTTGGAAGGTGCAAGCTCTTCCTCGCGAGTACACCTAGAAGTCTTTCAGACGTTAAATATTAGTTGCAACATTCAGATATTCGTAACGACTACGAAATGATACGCATAAATAAATGGATACATGTTATAGTGCTATCTTCTACTAAAACCTCTTATATATTTTTTAGGAGGAGGCGGGGGGGGCTAAATTTCAATGAGCTAAGGATGAGCTTAGGATGGGCTTAGGATGAGCTTAGGAAATTTCAATGAGCTAAGGATGAGCTAAGGGGAACAATGAGCTAAATTTCAAATAATAAGGGTCTTTCTTTGCACTCTATGAAGGATTTTAAAAATTGCCCTATCCAAAGTGAAGTCAGAAGTGAAGCTAAAACGGTTTTTTACTTTTGGTTAGAGCAAGATGTCTTCTCAATAAGAATCTTTCTTAATTTCAACTCTTATATAGTAAAAACAAGAAGAAAAAAAATTGTAAGGGCCGCGATAATTGTCGTTATGCTCCAACTCTAAGTTAATCTTCTTTCAGGTAATGTTTTCTTTCAGGTAGAAGTAAAAAACTGAGTATAAATCAGCCTTTCCTGATCCCCAGCCAATCAACTGTAGAGTTCCCCAGGGAACAATTTTAGGCCCTCTACTTTTTTGGGTTATGGTTAAATGATTTCGAAGACCACACTGCCTTTCCATGACGATAAATAAAAGTTCAAATAGGGATAAAATCCTTTTAATAGACAGTGATGATGATAACAGTGATAGAAATTCACAAAAATACCAGATATTTCGGTCACATATACAGTGACCGTCATCAGTAGTAAAACTAAACTAAAACAATTTAAAACAAAAGTTTATATACTAAATCAAATAACATTACATATTGTTTAAATCTCTAATTCTTTTCAAAGCAAAGGTGGAAGCTAGTTTCTTTGACCTTCTTGGACTTAGTTCATTAGCGTTCAATGATATAGCATCTGGACAAAGGTCAACTACATTGGGTGAATTGAACTTTACTCTGTCAGATGTTAATAATTTATCATAGATAGAGTTCAGCCCATACTCACCTGTATCTTGATTCAGAATCCATATTCTGGGGCCGGTATAAGGATGATATAATTTCAGTATGGGATTATGGGGAGGATGAATTAAAAGGATTTTTGGAATATTTCAATTGTTTGGGGGGGGGGGATTTAAATTTTACTGTTGAAATGCAAGAGAAGGGAAAACCTCCTTTTCTTGATGTTCTTCTTTTGAAAAATTAAATAGTCTGGATTTTAAAATTTACAGAAAACCGACAAATAACAATAGATTTTTGTCTTATAGTTCCGGTCACGCTCGCCAAGTAAAAATTGGTTTGATCATTTCTTTAACTGATCGGATCTTTAGTATTTGCTCTCCCAAGTTTGTTGAGGAGGAATTGTCTTTTCTAAGGAAAATACTAATAAGCAACATGTATCCAGAATGGTTAATTAATCAGACTTTTTCAAAAAGAAGAAAAAGGTTTCTAGAGATTTCTAACGAAGTCTTGGAGACAACTCGGGAGAAGAAGGTTTTTTGTTCCTTACCATATGTACCCGGGCTAAGTGAAAAACCTTAAAAGAATTTTGCAAAGCAATGGTCTAAGGGTAGCTTTAAAGAGTAATAATACTTTGGGTAGTTTTCTAAATTCTGGGAAGGATCTAACTTCATTGGGGCAACAAAGTGGGGTTTATCAGATCCCATGTACTTGCGGAAGCTCATATGTGGGACGGACTAACCAGAGTTTGGAAATGAAATTATTACAGCATAAAGATTCTATTTCTTCGGCTTTAAAGCAAGATTCTAACTCTGAAGATTTTACTTCAGCCCTTTCAGAACATATTTTCAATTTTCCAGACCATTTTATTTTGTTCGAGAGTGTCTCTTTGATTTTTAGGGATAGGGGTTTATAGCAAAATTTTCGTGAAGTTCATTAAATAAAGAAAATATTATTCAATATTATTGCTTTGAATTGGGATACAGGTGAATATGGGCTGAACTCTATCTATGATAATTTATTAAAATCTGACAGAGTAAAGTTCAATTCACCCAATGTAGTTGACCTTTGTTCAAATGTTATATCATTGAACGTTAATTAACCGAATCCAAGAAGGTCAAAGAGAATAGCTTCCACCTTTGCTTTGAAAAGAATTAGAGATTTAAACAATAGGTAATGTTATTTGATTTAGTATATAAACTTTTGTTTTAAATTGTTTTAGTCTAGTTTTACTACTGATGACGGTCACTGTATATGTGACCGAAATATCTGGTATTTTTGTGAATTTCTATCACTGTTATCATCATCACTGTCTATTAAAAGGATTTTATCCCTATTTGAACTTTTATTTATCGTTATGGTTAATGAGTTGAAAAATGTTGAGTCGAATCGCTTTAAGTTCTTTGATGATCTATCCGTACTGAGCTAGGTGAAAAGAGTATTTCAAGTGAGGCAGACAGAATAATCGCGAGTTTATCACGCCAAGCTGAGGGGGGCAAAATGATGGTCAATCGTGAAAAATCGCTCGTATTAACTTTTTCTTTAATGAGGGTCAGTTCATCCCTTGCTTTACAGAATGTTTCAGGGATCATGGATATCAAACTCTTGGGAATATATCTCACACATGACCTGGAGTAGGAAAAAACAGACACAGGAGATGATCAAATAGGCAAACCTGGGCATCCTTTCCTTAAAACTCCTTGCTCGTCATGGTGTCCCAACCCCCCGCCTATTGCGTATTTTTCTTACATTTGTTAGACCGTTGGTAGAATATGCTTGTCCCGTTGTGTATTATGGCCTGACTTCGGACCAGAGGTACCGCCTGGAAAGGATCTAGTACTGAGCTCTTCTGGTAGTGTCGAAATCTCCCAAAGTCCCTTATTGCTCCCTTTTAAGGCAATTTTCACTTAAAACTCTTTCGACACGCAGTGATGAATTGTGTTTTAAATTTGGTGCTGGTATTTTAGGAAATCCACGGCTTCGTTAAATCCTCCCCCTTGAGCATCTCCCTTTGCGCCAAAGGCTCCCGCGACATGTAGCCCAACCGGTACCAAAAATTTAAGTTGGTACCAGCACGGCATATGCGGTACGCAAGTAGTTTTGTTCCCTCGTTCGTCAAGTTTTTTAATACTAAACTCACTCGTCAATAATTGTATATATTTATTTTCTTTGGTTCATTATTCTTTTATTCTTTTTATTCGTTTGACTATGTTTGATTCTGTTTAGTTTGAATCTGGGATATTTAAAATCACTGTATACTTTTGGATGACGATGTATGGCTGTGATTTTCATATGTTTTGTATGTTTAGTGCCTTATTATGACAAGAACTGCCGCTGATCGGCATGACCGTTTAATGGCGTTTGAAAATAAAATCGTTATTTATTTATTTAATCTTATTATCTCTTAACCATTCCAGGAACAGTAAAATTAGATCAAGAATTAAGAGTTAGAAACTATTATAGAAACTCTGAGAGACTATTTCGAGAGCCGTTCAGAGTAACTGACTAAGCAACATTTGACCATACCACGAACTATAAAATTGAGTCGAGAGTTAAGAGTTAGAAACTCCGAGGGAAGGAAAGTTACAAAATCGAAGGAACTCTGACTCTACTATTTGGAGTGAGGGGTGGTCGAAGTGACTCTAAGTAACTCATAACCATTGCAGGAACAATAAAGTAGGTCAGGAGTTAAGAGTTAGAAACTTCGAGGAAAGGGAAGTTACTCTGACT
Source organism: Artemia sp. Qi Xiang Cuo (assembly GCF_049724085.1). Taxonomy (NCBI): domain Eukaryota; kingdom Metazoa; phylum Arthropoda; class Branchiopoda; order Anostraca; family Artemiidae; genus Artemia; species Artemia sp. Qi Xiang Cuo. The sequence goes on along the minus strand of NC_142798.1, from coordinate 7,099,296 downwards.
ACTATTTTGGAGGGATGGTTGAAGTGACTCTAAGCAACTCTTAACCATTACAAGAACAATAAAGTAGGTCGAGAATTGAGAGTTAGAAACTGCGAGGAAATTAAAGTTACAAAATCGAAGGAACTCTGACTCCACCATTTTTGGGGGGGGGGGGGTGACGAAGTGACTCTAAGCAACTCTTAACCATTCTAAGAACAGTAAAATTAGGTCGAGAATTAATAGTTAGAAACCCCGGTAAAAGATAAGTTGCAATATCGAAGGAACTCTGATTCGAATATTTTCGAGTGCTGGTAAGAGAAAGTGACTTTAAACAACTTTTAACTATTCCAAGAACAATAAAATTAGGCCGAGAGTTAGAAACCACAGAGTCTACTATTTACTGACTGCTATTTCTTTTTTGGGAAGTGGCCAGATTAAGTGACTCTTAGCAAATCTTAACCGTTCTTAGAACCATAAAGTTAACTCGATAGTTAAGAACTAAAAGCCCTAGAACCAAAAATTAGACCCCGGCGCCGCGCCGGCGGATCGACCGAACGCCGCCGACGAGAGGCCTGTTCAAACGTCGCCGAAGATTCGTAACGCCGCCGGCGCTTCGCAGGCACGCCGCCGCCGGCAGAGGCGGCGGCGTTCGGTCGACTTTAAATTATTTTTGCGGCAATTTTTTATTGCGTCAACCGCAAAGTCGGAGCTTTTCCTTCTCGTGTGGTTTAGTATTTTGATACTCCTGATTAGAAATCAAGCAGGGCTTGCACTATCCCCGAATTTTCGGGTATTTCTCCGAAAATTTATGCGTCGACCCGAAAAAAAATTTGGTTCCCCAACTCCACAGAAATCACACAATCACGGTGCCACCCCCAGCAATACATCACCAGTGACTTTCCCTGCCAAATATTACTTTGCATACCATAATTCTTCACTACTCTCTTGTTCATTAATTTTCGTCTCTTTTGTTACTTTGCTTAAAAACCAGATAGATGCAATATGCTATTGCAAATATTGCAATATACATAGTTCTTCATATGTTGACAAAAAAAGTATCGTCTTAATGAAATGAGTTTAAATAATTTCGAATGCAGTTTCCCAATCGCTATTTCTTACATCATTCGTAGTCAAGAATTTAATTTTCAAGTTGAATAGAATTATAGAATGCATTCACTACTACACAGCTTCAGCCTTTTATTGGATTTTTAAATTGACAGCCTACTTATTGTTTCTACAGCCGAATTTTAAGTTTGCAGATTTTTTTTTTTTTTTGCTGTTTTTAGATAAGAGTTTCTTAATGTTTAATACCCAATTATTGAACGCCTGATACAAAATAAAATCTTCTGTCTGGAACCTATTTCACCCCCCCCCCCCCCCCAAAAAAAAAAAAAACAGCCTTCGATTGAGACAAAATTTAGCTATAGACTAAGCTTTGTACACGGTTGGGTAATTGAAGATTGAACCGGAAGTTACCCCAAAAATATGATTAATAAATAAAATGTAAATTATTGCCTATAGGGGGGGGATAGGGAGCTATCATTTTTAAATTATAATACATCATTTTTTTATTGAAATCAGGGATGCCAAAAAGATAATTATTTTTTTCATTTAAAGTGGAGACAGAACAAAATGATATCAAATTCCCTGGGAAACACATTGAAATATTTTGATAGACCCAGGGCCCCCCATTAGGACTTGTTCATTGTCTTGGGTATTTTGCGATTTCTCATAGGCTACTGGCCTTTTTTGGCTTTTGTGTGTGCTTCCTTTTAATTAGATTCTTTAGATCTTATTGAATGCCACGGCGAATCTATCACTCAGTTTTCCAATAATTTGAGGTATATCTGAATAATTTCGACATTTTTGTTGTTGTCTTTGTACCCCTTTACTCATACCCTCAATTTTTTTTTAAAGAACATTAAGCTGTTTAACGTTATATTGCCTGTTTGTTTGAACCATATAGTGACCTAGCTAATTTTTAAGTAAATTATTTTTCTAATGAAAGCTGAGACGGCATCCTATCAAGGTGGTATCCAGAGGGGGGGGTAGTGAGGTATTACATTTAAATGATAATAACTCGAAATTTTATTTATTGAAAGCAGGGATCCCAAAAAGTTGATTTTTTTTATTTAAAGCAGAGACGGCATCCTATCAAGGTGGTATCCAGAGGGGGGAGGGGGGTAGTGATATATCATATTTAAATAATAATATCTCGATTTTTTTTTGAAAGCAGAGTTGCCAATAAGTTAATTATTTTTTTTATTTAAAGCAGAGATGGTATCCTATCAAGATGGTATCCAGAAGGGGGGGGGGCATAGGGCGTTATTATATTTAAGTGATAGTACCATGATTTTTTTTTTTATTGAAAGCAGTGATGCCAAAAAGTTGAAAAGTTAACAAAATTAACAAGATTTTCATGATCTGTACTTGATAGAGCCCTTGAGTGGTTCTATCGCCCAAAGGGAAAGGGACATGTGCGTCCAATCCGTTTTTTTTTCAGATTGATGAAATGGGTCTACTTTGAAAACATTCATTCATAAATACCAGGTAGATTCACACTAAAACAAATTGGTGTGACGAAAGCGATATCGACTTCTCCACCTAACGTTGCGCTCGAGTAACAATGGCGCCCTTGGTCCAGTGCCCAAGTTACATTAAAAGGCCAGGTCATGATAAAAGCTTTCAATCTGGGAGGTTCAAGGAGGAGTCTTTGACAATCTTATGATCTCAGGGTACTAGATGTTGCAACGTTCTTACGTATCTACAGTGGTTTAGAAAATTCGATCACCCCACAAATGATTACCAAAACTATGCACAAATGTAACATTTGGAATATAACACTTTTTTCAAAGCTTTGAAGAAAAGCAAAAGAAGTCTAAATACCCCTAAGTACGCTTGAAAGCTATTTTAAAAAGAAACTCTTTTGAGATTTCCATGGAACTGACCATAGCAGAAGTTTTGAGCCTCGGTGGGGATCAAAGAGGAGTCTTTGAGTATTTTGACCACAGATGACTTATTGTTGCGACTTTCTTAAATTTGGTAATTTTTGGGAGCATTTGGAAATCAAAGCTCAAACTCAATAACTAATACTAAGAACTGATACTAAGTGTCCTAACATTTTTCTTGGATTAAAAGTGACGAACTAGAATGAAAATTTCAACATCTTCCTGGAGCTACTTCAGTCTGCATATTATTTCATTTAATTACACTTAAAACGGATGAGCTTTTCATTTTTTACCTAAGAAAATAGCTGGCACTTCATTTTTCTTCATAGAGAATAAACTATTAAGTTTTTTTTTGTCATTGTAATTGAAGTGTTCTCATGTGAAGTGTTCATCATGTATTTTTCAATTTGATAAATTTACTCCTTTTAGATGCAGTTTATAATTTGACTGATATTAGGTATTTATGAGTTTATAATTTGGAATGAATCCCTAAAAGAAAAAATGAATAATATCCAAAAGAGCAGCCAAAAGCAACAAAAAAGCAGTTCAGCCTTAGCCTATATGACATATATTCTATAAAGAAGCCAAGAAAAACTTTAAAATACGTTGTTTTTTTTAATTGTTATTAAAAACCAGTTTACTAATACAATAAGGCTTCTTAGGAAGCCAAAAGAGCAAAAAAAAAAAACAATCAACGCCATTGTCTCCCATTTGAACTGTTTTAAAGGTCCCGAAATAAATATAGGAATTAGGTATTACGACAAAATTAAACTTCTAAGTTCAAACTTACATTAAAAGCTTCTACTCTAAGAAATGACAAATATTGTGATACAGCAATTGAAGTTTTATATGCAGTAATGCTCGATGAAAATGACTACTAATTTTGATAATTATTTATGTTAAGATTACATAGCTAATAGATACTTCAACTACTCGTATTATGCAAGGGCTCTGAAACGCCAAAGCCATTTCGTTTTTACCAGATTTCTACTTCTCTTGATGAATAACGAAGAAGACCAGTTTCCAGCCAGCGTTTTGTGAATTTTTGAACTCAGGAATAGGCTCGAATCTGTTGTACATTTAAGCTGTGATTTGAGAAAGACTAATGAAAACATTAATGTTTGCGGTCAACATTGATCGCGCCGCCGACGTTCTACCGGCGGCGCGGCGCGGCGCGCTGTTTTTTGCCCCGCCACTACCGGTCTTCCCTCATCGGCGCGGGGCCGGGGTCTACCAGAAATGTTTCACAAGGAAGCGGACTGTAACCAACGCTCCTGTTTTGGGGAGCTGAACTGGTTAAGCGACTTACCATCAAAGACTAATTCAAGCAACCCAAATTTACTGAAGGGTGTAATCAATGATAGTGAAAGGGAAAACAAATTGGTAAAACAAGTCATTTGAGTGTATTGTATAGAAGAAAGGTGGACAAATGATTTGCATCTTATCTTAGTTTAAGTATAGGCAACCTAATTATATATTTTTAATCTCGTCATGCTATTTTTCCTGTCTGTTTTCAACACTGTAATTTATTCTTAACTACCACCACCGCCAACAACTCAAGCATTAACACTAAAACGTCCCAGCAGAAACGCTGTAGAGTATCTGTAGGTATCGGGGAGACAATTGATAATTTGACAAACAAATTGTTTGTTATCTATATAAATAGGAACGAATGTCTGTATGTCTGTCAGTACTGTATGCATTACTACACTGTTCATCCGATCGCCAAGAAAATATGAGAAGTTGTTGAGTATACTCTTACGAAGTTTATAAGTATAAAAATCCCCTCCCTCCCTAAGGCCCTCTTAATCTTCCCAATATTTTTGGTGCAAACTGAAATTAGAGACCCCTGAACACAAATACTTTGACAGTTCTTTCAGTTCAATTGTCACATTATTTACGTTTTCTGAATATTAATTATCCAAAAACGCCCGACGACTAAGTTAATAATCTTAACGTAATTTTTCAAACACTTTTAAATGTAAAAACACAATCGTTATTTTACATATGTGAAGAATTTTCCGTGGGGGGATACGATGGACCCCAGACACAACAGGGTTGTATTCAGCGATTCAACCCTCCTTTTTCAGTGAAATCAACCGAAGGCTGATGCAATACTGCTCTTTGCCAGAACAACATAATTTTTATGTCATACAGTCATAAGTAAACAGTGCAAACCGTGAAAAGAAAATAAATTAGTCACGTCAGTCAAATCTAAAACGAACAGGAACAATTAATGAAAAAGTCAAACTCTAAACAGAAAAAATTCTTGAATAAGACTGGGGTTGCTGCTCTCTTATATACCTCCATCCTTAACCCTTGATTTTGTCGGTCCCGACTTCCATCTGGGAGCAAAAAGAGCTATAGGGTGCCTTCTGGTCCATTTTGTCACTTAAAGAGGCTCTAGATCTCAGAACTTATGATTGAAGGGCCGCCTCTCCATATTTTCTATGGCTTAGGTGGCGCTGAATTGACGAATTGGTTGGCAACTGTCATAAACGACCTTGACCTTATTGGTGGATTTTGAAAGTTTGCCAGAAGATTGGAAAGCTGTTGGTTCCAGTTTGCTGAAGAACTGGCATAAGAGGGTGACAGATGGGAATCAACCTTATGGGCTAATCTGGATGCTTGGTAAGGCGTTTTTGCCTGGTAGAACTAGAAGTAAATAAGTCTGAATAACAGCGTATGTGACGAATCAAAAGTCTATTTTTATTTTCTAGGGGACGGACGGTGGAGAAGTGTTCACAGAAGATGTGCATCTGTTACAGAAACTGGTGTCGTTGGAGTGTGCAATTGGGGAGTTCGCGAGGACGGTGTTTATTGGGAAGAATGCTATTGTGCTCAAGATGGCTGCAATGGGGGAACGGATCTGAAAATAGCGTTTTCGCTTGTTTCATTTCTGATATGTGTCCACATATTATTTTAAGTGATATGCTATGCAGTTTATTTTGAAATCGTTTGAGTTATTGTGACTAATCCGTCCATTTTTTATTCCAAGTGTGTAAGTATCATATCGAGGTTTGTATAAATAAGTGTTTAGAAGATTTACTGTACTTCGATTTTTTTTTGTGTGTCCTGCTATGTTCCAGCCCGTGGAAATCATTATCAGTTCTTTGAAAATTTGCTTTTAAAGCACTGGATAATAAGACAGGGGAAATTCTTGCTGTTCAGAAGCTTACGTTGTGTTTAAGGTTGTAAGCGTTGTTACCCTGATTTCATACAGAAAACAGCTCTAGTAACTAAAGACATGCGCCCGAAGTTTTTAAGATGCTTAGTGTGTGAATTCACTGAAGTTCTGAACATTCATGGTTGAACTTATTCAACCTTGTGCTATTTGTTGTTTGCTAATTTTTTTTTTTTCAAGCGCGGGTGAAGCTCAATGTTGAGGACTGCCATTGCAACAGTATGAAACCATTGTTGTTAGAACGTTTTTTATATAATATAAAATAAACTTGAAACATTTCGAAAATAAATTGTGAGAGTGACACTTTTCATAAACCTTTGAGCATCATACACCCCCTATTTTTGTTTTGCTGCTTTTTTCAATATTTTTGGTGTTTCAAAGCCATTTTCTAAGTTTCTTGAATTTGTTGAAGTTCATGCAATATCTAAATAGATGGTGTGGCCACCGACTCTGGAATGTTGAGAAATTCTATTGTTAAGCTTTGCACACTGTGCCAAAAGCCTTTCCAATTCCGTTGGTTCGGTTACAAAAATTTGTTATGTTATTTTTCTTCAGAATTTAAGTTTAAAAAATGATTAGTTTTCTTTATTTTTATCCACTTCTCGGTACGTCTGTCTCTACTCGGATCGTACTGTCTTTTTCTTTGGTATAGAAAGTCTCTGAGTTATGCTTTAGCGAATTCTTCTAATATATACATATATATATATATATATATATATATATATATATATATATATATATATCCGCTCTACATTTAACTATCATTTTTTTTTTTTGTCTAACAGACTGTTGATTTTGCTGTTTTATTTCATTTTTGCATTCTTTTTACTTGCTGAAAACAAAATTGGTTAACCGACCAGCTTCGACTGTCCTCATGTTTTTCATATTTTGTCTATTTTATGTGTTTTACTAACTTTTAATATAAACTACATTATATTCAAGGCGTTACAAGTGTCTTTCATTAAATATATTGAAACTGCTAAGGTTTTTAAGGTTGAAACGCTTATCTGTGAAAGTCCGCGTGTCGCACAAAAGAGAGTTGATTGGATCATCTTTATAAAGTTGTATAAAGATGTTCCACTGTTTCCCACAAAGTATAGAAAATTGGTAAGAGAGGTGCTTTAACATGGGTTTAACAAGATTTAAAAATTAAGAATAAAACCACTGACATTACACTGCGTCGTTACCCAGCAGAACTAGAAACATTCACAACAAGCATGATATGAATTTACTAAGAATATGGATATCAATAAAAGATCGAACCTTGTTTAGATACAAACTTAAATTTTCTGAATATAGACATATTCTTCATTTATTAAACTATTCTTTATTGATTATAAGATAGTCAAAGCTAGTTTGATAGACATGAATTAGTTAAGTAAATTTACTTATATATAGTCCCTTTTGGAAAAAGGGTTTGGGTTATCTGTGGCCCTTTGTAAAATAAAAGTAAGAAAAAGGGGAAAAAACGGTAAATGCAGCTAAAACTGCAATTGGGATTTTTACAATTAATTTTACGATTAACGTTAATCATAACGTCGTTGATTAGTGAACGTTAAGTCCTATGACGTTGATTAACGTCATGGGGCTTGGTAAATTAGGTTTTGTCTCTTTCAGAGACAAGCTTCTGTTTCGTCTTATGAAGAGCTTCACACTCTGCTTTCTCTTCTGAAGCTTCAATTTCCATTCAATTGTGCTAAGAAATTTTCCTGGAAATACTATTTTCTTTTGGAACCCAAAATATCCACACTGTAGACCAATTTTTCACCCTATTTGGAATCGACACATAATCTATGTGTCAATTTTCGAATTGCTTTGTTACAAGAACTTTCATATAAGAAAAATGACCAGCGTTGCCATTTGGAATAATTCATGTGATCAATCTTTATTTTTTTTTTTAAATTAAACATTTTCTCATTATTTGCCCTGAAGTTTGCAGATCGTAGCGGAAAAATATTTATCCTTGTCTGTAAGTGGGGCCGATGTCGTCTGACAGTTTTTGCTTTTTTGATTATTTTCTTATGCTGAACCCTTCAGAAATTTTACAGAAGAGAACTGAACGTATTCTAGTTCAGCATTGCCACACGGACTAATTCCTGTAGTCCAGATTTCAATAACCATCGTCATTGGTCAGGGCCGTATCTAGATTTTTTTTTTGGGGGGTTGGTACAAAAAAACGCATTAAAAATTTGTTTTTTATCCATTTTTGATACGTTTTTACGAGTCTGGCAAAATTGTCGAAGGGGGGGGGTGCCCCTGGATACGGCCTTGTCATTGGTTGTAAAAATCATTTTTAATTCGTGTGATCAGAGATAGACTTTATACATTAAACTTAAAAAAAAACAAGAATTATATTCTCATTATTTGCTGTATAGTATGTAAAAATACAGCAAGGAAATAGATGGACTAGTTCGTAAGTACTTCTTATTTTGCCTATGGCCAATTACTCTGGCAGAGGCGACACCGCCCAAAGAAATTTATCACGTGTTGCCAAAATTTGTGCTAAATACTATTCAACTCGGTATTTGAACCATTTTAATTTTTGAAAGTCGAAATGCTGAGAAAACCACAAATTTGCTATTACAAAATGTTTATTTTGGACATTTTTGCTACTCTAATAACATATTTTGTATCCTAGACAGATTTATGTAAATTTAATTGCGCCATTTCCGATTATTTTCAACTTTTTGCCTTTTGGATTACAAACGCCAATGTGATTACGTTATAAGAAAAAGAAAAACTATTGGCTGGATATAGCTAAATAAACCATGGTGTAGAAAGCAACGGAAATTGGTGCTGTATTCACCTGCAGTCATTCTCTTGTGGTACTTTGTCTGACAGCAAATGAAATACATATATAGATGTTCCAAAAGTCAATTGGTGTTGACAACAGATAAAATCAGAAGTAGCGGATCTTGGAAGACATACTTAAAATGAAAGGAAAATCTAAAAACAAGTAAAACTTTAAATTAAGGTATTGAACTTTGAAAAAAAGAATGCTCTTTAACAATCACCTGTGATAATTAAAAGGGCGATATAGGCTACGTCGTTTTTGTAACTTTTCATAAGAGCCAAAATCGGAAAAAAGTTTGTCCATGGCGTATGTCTCTTTTTTATCCTCAAAGATTGTCCACATCCAAAAGTGGCCTATGTCTGTTTTTTACTTCGTAACGGTAGGAGATACGAAAATTCTGACTGCATCATTCAATTCTCGTGCCAAGTTTACCCCCAACACATACATAACTCATTTTCGACCGCAATGGTATATGTCGCCCTTTTAATTATCAGGGCCGATTAATAATAATTGTTCGAATATTTTGGCTTCTCATCTGGAAGCCTTTATCATAGGCAGCGCGCTAGCGCTGCCTAAGTAAAGAAAGATGTGGGCGCAATATGTTTTTTCTCAACCCGGGCACTTTGTATCGAAGGAGTTGTCGTAGAAACTTCGAAAAGGGCTCATGCGATTGGAAATTGGAGTAGCTAGTGCCTTTTTAAATTGTCGAAAGTGATTGGAGGGCAATTGTCCCCCCCCCCCCTCGCCCATCATTCCCCAAACACATCCAATCAAAATTTTGAGATAGCTATTTTGTTCAGCGTAGTTGATTTCCAGATAGAAAATGCCAGCGTAGCTGATTTCCGGATAGAAAATATGTTTTTTAGGAGGACACAACCCTCAGGGCAAGGGTTTCAAGTTATGCCCTGGGGGCATAAAGGTTTTTATAGAAGGTGTTGTCGTAGAAACTTCAAAACAGGCTCATTCGATTGGAAATTCAAAGGGCTAGTACCCTTTTTAATAGTCGAAAGTGATTGGCGGGTAAATAGCCCCCCCCCCCACGCTCATTCTGCCTCCGAACACAGCCAATCAATGTTTTGAGATAACCATTTTGTTCGGCGTAGTTGATTTCAAGATAGGATATGTGCTTTTGAGGAGGACACTCCCCCACTTCACTCAAGACAAGGGTTTTAAGTTATGCCATGGGGCCTATAAGGTTGTTGTAGAAGGTGTTGTCGCAGCAACTTCAAAACAGGCTCATTCGATTGGAGATTGGATGGGATGGTACCCTTTTGAACAGTCAGAAGCGATTGGAGGGCAGCAAGCCACCCCCCTACACCTACTGTTTCCCCAAATGCATCCACTAAAAATTGTTAGATCGCCATTTTGTTCAGCGTAGTTGATTTCCAGATGGAAACTATGTTTTTGAGGAGGACAATACCCGACAACCCTGAGGACAAGGGTTGTAAGTTATGCCATGGGTGCAAATAAGGTGTTTATAGAAAGCAATGTCGTAGAAACTTCAAAAAAGGCTCATTCGATGGGAAATTCAAAGGGCTAGTACCCTTTTTAATAGTCGAAAGTGATTGGAGGGCAACTAGCCCCCCCACCCACGCCCATCATTCCCCCAAACACATCCAATCATAATTTTGAGACAGCCATTTTATTCAGCATAGTTGATTTCCAGATGGAAAAAATGTTTTGAGGAGGACACTCCCCCACAACCCTCAGGGCAAGGATTTTAAGTTATGCCCTGGGGGCGTATAAGGTTTTTATAGAAGGCGTTGTCGCAGAAACTTCAAAACAGGCTCATTCAAAACAGGCTCATAGAAACCTCAAAATCGGCTCATTCTATTGGAAATTCAAAGGGCTAGTACCCTTTTTAATAGTAGAAAGTGATTGGAGAGCAACTAGCCCCCCCCCCCCCACGGCCATCATTCCCCCAAACACATCCAACCAAAATTTTGAGATAGCCATTTTGTTCAGCGTAGTTGATTTCCAGATAGAAAATGTGTCTTTGAGGAGGACACTCCCCCACATCCCTCAGGGCAAGGGTTTTAAGCTATGGCCTGGAGGTATATAAGGCTTGTAAAGAAGGAGTTGTGCTAGAAACTTCAATAAAAGCTCATTCGACTGGAAATTCAAAAGTACTACTGCCCTTTTTAATAGTAAAAAGGGACTGGAGGAAAACTACCCCCCCTCCCCACACTCCTCATTCCCCCAAACACATCCAATAAAAATTTTGAGATAGCCATTTTGTTCAGGGTAGTTGATTTCCAGATAGAAAACATATTTTTCAGGAGGACACTCCCCCACAACCCTCAGGGCAAGGATTATAAGTTATGCCCTGAGGGGCATATAAGCTTTTTATTGAAATCTTTGTCGTAGAAACTTGAAAAAGGCTCATTCGATTGGAAACTTGAAGGACCAGCGCCCTTTCTACTAGTCAGAAGGGAATGGCGTGCACCTAGGCCCCCCCCCCCCCCCCATCAGTCCCCCAAACACATCCAATCAAAATTTTGAGAGAGCCATTTTGTTCAGCGTAGTTGATTTCCAGATAGAAAATGTTTTTGAGGAGGACACTCCCCCACATCCCTCAGGGCAAGGGTTTTAAGTTATGCCCTAGGGGTATGTAAAGTTTTCAAAGAAGGCGTTGTCGTAGAAACTTCAATAAAAGCTCATTCGACTGGAAATTCAAAGGGATAGTGCCCTTTTTAATAGTCGAAAGTTATTGGGGGGCAACTAGCCCCCCTCCCCACACCCATAATTCCCCCCAAAACATCCAATGAAAATTTTTAGATGGCCTTTGTTTTCAGGGGAGTTGCTTTCCATATAGAAAACATATTTTTCAGGAGGACACTCCCCCACAACCCTCAGGGCAAGGATTATAAGTTATGAGGGATTTAAGGTTTTTATTGAAATCTATGTCGTAGAAACTTGAAGAAGGGCTCATTCGATTTGAAATTCAAAGGACTAGTAGCCATTTTAATAGTCAAAAGTGATTTGAGGGCAGCTAACCCCCTCTCACGCCCACCTTTTCCCCAAACACTTCCAATCAAAATTTTTAGATAGCCATTTTGTTCAACGTAGTTGAAAGTTTTGGAAACCAGGTCTGTAAGGATGACAACCCCTCCCCCCACAGCCCTCAGGGCAAGGGTTGTAAGTTATGTCCTGGGGGCATATAAGGTTTTTATAGAAAGTGTTGTTGTAGAAACTTCAAAAGGGCTCATTCAATTGGAAATTGAAAGGCCTAGTGCCTTTTTTAATAGTTGAAAGTGATTGGATAGCGACTAACGCCCCTCTCATGCCCACCATTTTCCCAAACACATCGAATTAAAATTTTGAGATATCCATTTTGTTCAACGTAGTTGAAAGTTCTGGAAATTTTGTATATAAAGTTTTTAATGAAAGTGTTGTCGTAGAAACTTCAAAAGGGCTCATTGAATTGGAAATTGAAAGGGCTAGTGCCTTTTCTAATAGTTGAAAGTGATTGGATAGCGACTAAGGCCCCTCTCACGCCCACCATTTTCCGAAACACATCCAATCAAAATTTTGAGATATCCATTTTGTTCAACGTAGTTGAAAGTTCAAGAAATTATCTCTTTTAGAATGATAACCCCCTCAGAGCCCTCAGTGCAAGGGTTGTAAGTTATGCCCTGGGGGCATATAAGGTTTATATAGAAAGTTGTTGTATATGATTTAGTGAATAGATTTTAGTCTTCCTCAAATCCAATTTTTATTTATAAGATATTCTACCTATTCATGAGGTAGAAACTTTGCGAGTCGCTTGCTAAACGCTGGTCTTATTCATTATTCATCAAGAGACGTAGAAATCTGGTAAAAACGAAATGGCTGTGGCATTTCAGAATCCTTGCAGAATAGTTGAAATATCTAAGAGCTATGTTTTTCTAACAGAATTAATAATCAAAATTAGTATTATTTTTTTCCTCGAAAATTACTGTATACAAAACTTCGAATACCGTATCACAGAATTCACCATTTATCTTTGAATATTAGTGCGTCAAAAAAAAACTCCTTCAGGCAAACTTCAGAAGTATATTAGAACTGCAGGATGTGGCTATAGTTATCGTAAATGAAAATTAACTTATCCACTCTGTGTGGACTGAGGCCATTTCTTTTCTAAGTCACTATCAGGCCTACCACCAAAAAAAGTCTTCCTGCGGTCACACTAGTCGCAGGAATAGACAATAACTTGCTGGCAAGTGCGGCGACGTAGGAAATTTTATCGCGATTGTGTCTTCAGCACAGAAGAACGTTGCTGTCACCGCCGTCTTTGGTTTTTTCCTATGTCTTTAAAGGGATAAAGTATAGTGAAACTTGATTTCTGATTGTTTCCAGCTCTTCCCGACTGCCTTAATTTTTTTAGACAATCTACGTGTTATCTCTTTCAGCCTTCTTTTTTTTGGAAATGTTTCTTCAAACTAAAAAAAAATTTCAAAGAAAATCATTTTTCACACGAATTCTTTTCCACACCACTCAGGAGGTAGAGGTCAAGGCGCGTTTTTTTTATAGAGGTATCGCCATTGGCCACTAATCCTCTGATTAATTTTCATTAAAACAATTATTGAAAATTTCAAAAATTGTTTTTAATGAAAATTAAATAAAACAAGTTCTTACCAAGCCAAATTTAATGAATGTATATTTTTAAAAAAATATTTAGTATGGTCCACGAAGCCTCCTTTAGAGCCCGTGGTTTACATTTATAAAATTCACATATATTGTGTATTATATTTTTAAAAAACCTCTTTTCCATACAATCCAAGAGGTAGAGATATAGGTACGTTTTTTTTTTTTTAGAGGTTTCAGCAGTTTCTTTTACTCGTTAAGATTAGTCAAATATCACTTTTAAATAGTTCAAGCAAGTGAGAAACTAGTAGCCGACTTACTAGTTGTCTACTATAGCCACTAATCCTCTCTTTGATTTTTATTAATTATATTTACTCAAATTTAATATACATACATTTTGAAAAAGTATTGAGTATCATCTTCTAAATTTTCCACAACTCAAGCTTTCCCGTATGAAGTAAGTCTAAAAAGTACGATTACTTCTAAAATAGTTTGAATGAAATATGTAACAGTCAGTTCATTTTAGACAAGACATTTTTGTTTTCTAACTGTTTTAGACATATTAAATGGCAGATTTTTTACGAACACGAAAATAATTTGAGCCTTATAGCAGTAAAATTTTTTAATGCGTATTGAAAATTCTGTTCACTAAAAAAGGATTGGGTATCATCCATGGGTGCCCATATGGGAGACAGAGGGGGGCTCCCGCCCCCCCCCCTGGATAAATGAAAATGCCTTGTATTTTTATATTTTTGTTTTGAGATTTCTATTATACAGCATTGGAAGTTACGACCAGGTAGACCAGGTAAGCCCCCCTCCTGAAATTCAGCTTATGGGCGCTCATGGTATCATCCACTAAGCATACATCAAAACCCCATTTAACAGTAATAAAAATTATCATTATTAGCAGCAATTCTTATTAATATTTGTATCTTAAACGCTGTAGTTGATTTGAAAGGTATACAGATATTTTTGTCATACCTATATTACTGACTACTTTATTTTCATTGATGATTGATAGTAATGCATGGTTGTGTTCTTACAAAATACAAAATAGTTCTTAAAAATCAGGAAAGGCTTTTAAAACATATAAAATACTTCTAACATATAAAATACTTCTTAAAAAACACAAATGTTTTTACAAAAGTGTTCATTATAGGCAGCGCGCTAACGCTGCCTAAGTAAAGAACGATGTGGGCACAATGTGTTTTTTTTTTCTCCACCCGGGCACTTCGTATCGAAGGAGTTGTTGTAGAAACTTCGAAAAGGGCTCATTTGATTGGAAATTGGAGTGGCTTGTGCCCTATTAAATCGTCGAAAGTGTTTGGAGCGCCACTAGCCCCCCCCCCCCCCACGCCCATCATCCCCTCGAACACATCCAATCAAAATTTTGAGACAGCCATTTTGTTCAGCGTAGTTGATTTCCAGATAGAAAATATGTTTTTGAGGAGGACACTCCCCTACAACCCTCGGGGCAAGGGTTTTAAATTCTGCCCTGGGGGCGTATAATAATTTTATAGAAGGCATTGTCGTAGAAACTTCAAGAAAGGTTCATTCGATTGGAAATTCAAAGGGCTAGTGCCCTTTTTCATAGTCGAAAGTGATTGCAGGGCAACTAGCCCCCCCCCCTCCCACGCCCATCATTCCCCCAAATACATCCAATCAAAATTTTGAGATAGCCATTTTATATGTTAATATGTTTTATATAAAATATATTTTTGAGGAGGGCACTCCCCCACAACCCTCGGGGCAAAAGCTTTAAGTTATGGCCTGGGGGCATATAAGGCTTTTATAGAAGACGTTGTCATAGAAACTTCAAAAAAGGCTCATTTGATTGGAAATTCAAAGGGCTAGTGCCCTTTTTAATATTTGAAAGTGATTGGACGGTAACTAACCCCCCTCTCACGCCCACCTTTTCATAGGCAGCGCGCTAGCGCTGCCTAAGTAAAGAACGATGTGGGCACAATCTGTTGTTTTTTGGGTTTTTTTTTTTCTCCATACCCGGGCACTTCGTATCGAAGGAGTCGTCGTAGAAACTTCGAAAAGAGCTCACTCGATTGGAAATTGGAGTGGCTAGTGTCCTTTTTAATAGTCGTAAGTGATTGGAGGGCGACTAGTCCCACCTCCATGCCCATCATTCCACCAAACACATCCAATCAAAAATTTGAGATAACCATTTTGTTCAGCGTAGTTTATTGCCAGATAGAAAATATGTTTTTGAGGAGGACACTCCCCCACAACCCTTAGGGCAAGGGTTTTAAGTTATTCCCTGGGGGCATATAAGGTTTTTGTAGAAGGTGTTGTCGTAGAAACTTCAAAACATGCTCATTTGATTGGAATTCAAAGAGCCCGTACCCTTTTTAATAGTCGAAAGTGATCGGAGGGCAACTAGCCCCCCCCTCCAACTCCCATCATTCCCCCAAATACATCCAATCAATATTTTGAGATAGCCATTTTGTTCAGCGTAGTTGATTTCCAGAGAGAAAATATGTCTCTGACGCGGAAACTCCCCGACCGACTTCGGGGCAAGGATTGTAAACTTTTGCCTGGAGGCATATATGGTTTTATAAAAGGTGTTGTCACAAAAACTTCAAAAGAGGTTCATTCGATTGGATATTCAAAGGGCTAGTGCCCTTTTTAATAGTTGAAAGTGATTGGACGGTAACTAACCCCGCTCTCACGCCCACCTTTTCATAGGCAGCGCGCTAGCGCTGCCTAAGTAAAGAACGATGTGGGCACAATCTGTTGTTTTTTGGGTTTTTTTTTCTCCATACCCGGGCACTTCGTATCGAAGGAGTCGTCGTAGAAACTTCGAAAAGGGCTCACTCGATTCGAAATTGGAGTGGCTAGTGTCCTTTTTAATAGTCGAAAATGAATGGAGGGAAACTAGCCCCACCCCCACGCCAATCATTTCCTCAAATATAGTCAATCAAAATATAGAGATAGCTACTTTGTTAAACGTAGTTGATTTCCAGATATACAATGTGTTTGTTAGGAAGGATCTCTCCAACAGACCTCAAGGCAAGGGTTTTAAGTTATGCCCGGGGGGCAATTAATGTTTTTATAGAAGGCGTTGTCGTAGAAACTTCAAAAAAGCTCATTCGATTGGAAATTCAAAAGGCCAGTGCCCTTTTTCATATTTGAAAGCGATTAGAGGGCAACTAGCCCCCCCCCCCCCACGCCCATCATTCCCCCAAACACATCCAATCAAAATTTACAGATATCCATTTTGTTCAGTGTAGTTGATTTCCAGATAGAACATATATTTTTGAGGAGGACACTCCCCCACAACCCTCAGGGCAAGGGTTTTAAGTTATGCCCTGGGGCATATTAGGTTTTTACAGAAGGCGTTGTCGTAGAAACTTCAAAACAGGTTCATTCGATCGGAAATTCAAAGGGCTAGTTCCATTCTTCATAGTCGAAAATGATTGGAGGGGAATTAGCCCCTGCCCCACGCCCATTATTCTCCCAAATACATCCAATTAAAATTTTTAGATAGCTATTTTGTTCAACGTAGTTGATTTCCAGATAGAAAATACGTTTTTGAGGAGGACACTTCCCAACAACCCTCAGGGCAAGGGTTTTAAGTTATATCCTGGGGTATATAAGGTTTTTATAGTAGGCGTTGTCATAGAAACTTGAAAAGGGTCTTATTTGATTGGAAATTAAAAGGGCTAGTGACCTTTTTTATAGTTGAAGTGATTGGATGGAAAATAGCCCCCCCCCCCCCACGTCCATCATTCACCCAAACACATCCAATCAAAATTTTGAGATAGCCATTTTGTTCAGCGTGGTTGATTTCAAGATAGAAAATATGTTTTTGAGGAGGACACTCCCCCACAGCCCTCAGGGCAAGGGTTTTAAGTTAGACCCAGGGGGCATGTAATGTTTTTTAGAAGACGATGTCGTAGAAACTTCAGAAAAGGGCTCATTCGATTTGAAATTCAAAGGGCTAGGACCCTTTTTAATAGTCGAAAGTGATAAGTAATATTTGTTGTTGTTGTTTAGACCAGGGCACTTCCAGGGTGTTGTTTACACCCTGAGGGCTGTGGGGGGAGGGGTTGTCGTCCTTAAAGACCGAATTTCCAGAACTTTCTACTACGTTGAACAAAATGGCTATCTGAAAATTTTGATTGGATGTGTTTTGAGTAATGGTGGGCGTGAGAGGGTGGTTAGTACCCCTCCAATCACTTTCGACTACTAAAAAGGGCACTAACCCTCTCAATATCGAATTGAAGGAGCCCCTTTTGAAGTTTTTACGACAACTCTATCTATAAAAACCTTATATACCATCAGGGCAGAATTTACAACCTTTGCCCTTGGGGCTCTGGGGGGTTTGTCATCCTTTAATACATAATTTCAAGAACTTTCAACTATTTTGAACAAAATGGCTATCTTTAAACTTTGACTGAATGTTTTTGGGGAAATGGTGGGCGTAAGAGGGGGGTTAATTACTCTCCACTCACTTTCGACAATTAAAAAGGGCAATTTCAATTTCCAATCAAATGAGCCCTTTTTAAAATTTTTACGACAACTTTCTATATAAGCTTAATTTGCCCCTAGGATATAACTTACAACTCTTGCACTGAGGGCTCTGAGGGCTTTGTCATCCTTAACGAGCTAGTTTCAAGAACTTTCAACATCGTTGAACAAAATAAATATTTCAAAATTTTGATTGGATGTGTTTGAGAAAATGGTGGGCGTGAGAGGGGCGTTAGTCACTCCAATCACTTTCAACTATTGAAAAAGGGCACTAGCCCTTTCAATTTCCAATTGAATGAGCCCTTTTGAAAACCTTATATGCCCCCAGGGCATAACTTGCAACCCTTGCCCTGAGGGCTGGGGGGGTGTCATCCTTAAAGACCTAATTTCCGGAAGTTTCAACTACGTTGAATAAAATGGCTATCCAATCACTTTTAACTATTAAAAAAGGCACTAGCCCTTTTCAGTTCCAATTTAAATAGGCTTTTGCACTTGTTTGTAACAACGCTTTCAATTAAAAACTTTTTGTGCCCCAGGTTCTAACTTACCAAACTTGCATTGAGGGCTTTGAGGGGGTAAACCCATTAAAGGACCAAATATCCATGACTACTATCAATACTGAACAAAATGAATATCTGAAAATTTTGATCGGATGTATTTGGGAAAATGGTTGGTGTGAGAGGGGCGTTAGTCGCTATCCAATCACTTTCAACTATTAAAAAAGGCACTAGCCCTTTCAATTTCCAATTGAATAAACCCCTTTTAAGTTTTACTACGACAAAGCTTTCAATAAAAGCCTTAATTGCCCCCATGGCATAACTTAAAGCCTGTGCCCTGAGGGGTCTGGGGGGAGGGTATGCCATCCCTAAGGACCTGATTTCCAAAATTTTCCACGGTGTTGAATAAAATGGGTGTATAAAAATTTTGATTGGATGTGTTTGGGGAAAAGGTTTGCGTAAGAGGGGAGTTAGTTGCCCTCAAATCACTTTCAACTATTAAAAAGGGTACTAGTCCTTTGAATTTTAAATCGAATGACCCCTTTTGCAAGTTTCTAAGACAAAGAT
The DNA here is from genome assembly GCF_049724085.1 of Artemia sp. Qi Xiang Cuo. NCBI lineage: Eukaryota > Metazoa > Arthropoda > Branchiopoda > Anostraca > Artemiidae > Artemia > Artemia sp. Qi Xiang Cuo. Next base: position 7,080,279 of record NC_142798.1, on the reverse strand, counting down.
TACAATAAAAACCTTATATGCCCCCAAGGCATAACTTATAACCCTTGCCCTGAGGGTTGTGGGGAGAGTGTCCTCCTCAAAAACATAATTTCTGTCTGGAAATAAACTACACTGAACAAAATGACTATCTCAAAATTTTTATTGGATGTGTTTGGGGGGGGGGGGGCGAGTTGCCCTCCATTCACTTTCGACTATTAATAAGGGCACTAGCCCTTTTAATTTCCAATCGAATTAGCTTTTTTTGATGTTTCTACGACAATACCTTCTATAAAAACCTTATATGCCCCCAGGGTATAACTTATAACCCTTGCCCCGACGGCTCTAAGGGAGTCGTCATCTTCAAACATCTAATTTCCAGAACTATCAACTGCGTTGAACAAAATGGATATCTCAAAATTTTGATTGGATGTGTTTCGGGGAATGGTGGGCGTAGAAGGGGTGTTAGTCGCTATCCAATCACTTTGGACTATTAAAAATGGCACAAGCTTTTCCAATTTCCAATTGAATGAGCCCTTTTCGAAGTTTCAACGACAACTTCTTCGATACGAAGTGGCCTGCTCTAAAGGGACAAATTAACTTACAACCCTTGCCCTGAGGGCTGTGGTAGTAGGGGTTATTATCCTTACAGACCTGAGTTACAAAACTTTCAACTACCTTGAACAAAATGTACATCTAAAAATTTTGATTTAATTTATATGGGAATAAGGTTTGCGTGAGAGGGGGGTTAGTTGCCCTCAAATCACTTTCAACTATTAAAAAGGGTACTAGTCCTTTGAATTTTAAATCGAATGACCCCTTTTGCAAGTTTCTACGACAAAGATTACAATAAAAACCTTATTTGCCCCCAGGGCATAACTTATAACCCTTGCCCTGAGGGTTGTGGGGAGAGTGTCCTCCTCAAAAACATAATTTCTGTCTGGAAATAAACTACACTGAACAAAATGACTATCTCAAAATTTTTATTGGATGTGTTTGGGGGGGGGGGGGCTAGTTGCCCTCCATTCACTTTCGACTATTAACAAGGGCACTAGCCCTTTGAATTTCCAATCGAATGAGCTTTTTTTGAAGTTTCTACGACAATACCTTCTATAAAAACCTTATATGCCCCCAGGGCATAGGGGAGACCAGCTCACCTTCAGCACGGCCCAGGTTCGTCATTTCAAAATTACTCGAACACTTAGTGTTCAAAACCCAGGAAACTGTGCCAATGGAAGAGCCATCTACTAGCGATACTTTATTAGTGCAGAGAATTTGCCTTCAGTTGTAAGTAAATTTTTTTAATAATTGGTATATTTTTTTCCTGCAGAATGCTATATTTTATGTCTTAGAAAAAAAGCTATTCAAGAGCTATTTGAAAAGATTTGGTAATTGTCTGTTACCTAATATATCTCTCAGTTTATGCTGCCACTCTCCTCAAAAGCATTTGGCGCCATCTATCAAGAATTACAGATTAGATCAAAACTTCATGTAGATAACCCTTTGCCCACGTTCGCCACAAATTTCCTGCTCAGGTTCGCCAGGCTAGGGTACGGCGAACCTGGGCTGGTGAGCTTTCATTTTGTTTTCATTGTAGTATTTTGTTATGTGTTGTTGTACTATTCTGTATTTTACTAGTTCTATATTTTTCAGAAATATTGTGTATTTTACTAGTAATATTGTGTATTTTACTAGCCCATCTAAATGAAGAGCTGTTACTGGCAATAATAATAGGATAAAAACAATTGGATTGAGTCGATTTGCAAGCCCAGAGGTTGCGACATTGGTTCAAAATTTAAGATATTGTTATGTTGTTGTAACATTCGACAAAGAATATTGAGACGAAACGTATTAACTTGAGGTTACTACGTAAAAAAGACCTCTTGAAATTTTATTTGATCTTTCAAGCTCAGAACACATTATATTTCTGTTAAAAACAAACTGGGCAATCCAACTAACATATTCTAAAAGTTTGAAGTAGTCAATGTTGTTTCCTTGCCAAAATAAGTAGGTTATACATCATGACAAAAGACAAGGCTAAAAACTTTGAAAAATTTAAGACTGGACATGTAGGCTAAACTTCTTCTGCAAAAGTCTTCAATGTTACATCAAGCATATTGGTGCACTATTCTGTAATTTATTAATAGTATATTTTCTTTTGTTTTCAGACATCATGCAAACGCCAAAGCCTGCTACAGAAAGGAAAAAAGGTACGACTGAACCAGAACTGCTTCGTGAAGCTGTGCTAGAAGTCATTGAGAAGCAAGTTCCAAAGGCAACAGCTTCAAGAAAATACCAGATTCCTCGTGGAACCTTACAAGATTATGTGAAAAGAATCAACAAGAACGGCCTGGAGGTTAGAAGTTTGCCTCTCTCTTTTTTTTCACCACGATACGCCACTCATAGAATTTTTACCGACGAACAAGAACGGGCTCTTGTCAAATACCTGGAAATAATATGCCATATGCATTATGGACTATCACCACTCAAGCTACGTCAACTTTGTTACAAATACGCCACGTCGAAGCAGCTTAAAATTCCAGATTCATGGACATGTGGTGAGAACAATCAAGCTGCGGGAGATGATTGGTATCGGGGGTTTATGCAGCGACACCCCGAGCTTACAATCCGACAGGCAGAAGCTACCAGTCTGGGAAGGGCTACTGCCTTCAACCGATTTACAGTTCAGCAGTTCTTTAACAATCTTCAGACTCTATACGATCGTCACTGCTTTAGCCCAGAAAATATTTGGAACGTCAATGAGACAGGATTATCGACTGTTCACAAACCAGGCACTGTCATTGCTGAAAAGGGCCAAAGGCAAGTCGGAAGGTAACGTCTGGCGAAAGAGGGCAGAATATCACGCTTTGTGTCTGTGTTAGCGCTATTGGAAATACTGTTCCTCCAATGATGATTTTTCCCAGAAAAACGTGCCCTGATATCCTACTAAAGGGAGCTCCACCAGGGACCTTTGGATTCGGAAATGAAAAAGCTTCTGGATGGATGACGACCGAGCTCTTTGTCATTTGGCTGAACCACTTTATTAGTCATGTAAAACCAACAAAATCAAAACCAGTTCTTCTTATTTTGGACAATCATATTACCAGATATTCTTGCGATCTGCTTGAGCTGGCTAAGGAGAGCGGTGTTAATCTTTTAACCGTGCCCCCACATACGACTCATAAACTGCAGCCTCTGGATCGCTCCGTTATGTTTCCGATTAAGGCATACTACAATCGAGAAGCCGCAGTTTTTATGAGCAGAAACAAATGCAAAACCATAGCCATTGCTAATGTTGCAGAAATTCTTGGCTCATCTTACTTCAAGACGGTTACTCAAGAAAGCATAATCAGCTGGTTCCACTGCACAGGAATTCATCCATTCAACCCAGAAATTTTTCAAGACCACGAATACCTAAGTTCATCCGTTTCCGATAGACCAGAAGTACCACCACTGGCCCCTTTCAGCTCAGAAGGTAACTCTGCGCGATATTCAGAAGCACCATGTGCAAGTGAACCACCCCTGAGAAACTCGAGTCCAGAACAGCTGCCTGCTACAATGTCTGGTTCTGTTAACGATAGCTATTCAGAAATTATAAATCTTTTCCCATTGCCGAAAGGATCCCCCAGGAAGCAGAAAAGAAGAACTGCAAATAGAAAGAAAACAGAAATCCTAACACATACTCCAGTAAAAGAAAGAATTCAGCAAGAGGTGGAAAAGAAAAATAAGAAACAAAAAGTGCTAGAAATAAAGAAACTAAGCAAAGCAGTTGCGAAGCAATATAAATTTCCAAAAATGAAGCTGTTTCGCAAAGCAGTTGAGTAGGAAAGCAGCTCTGAAGAATTTGTAGTTGATTCTGATTGTTGCAGTGACGAGAGTCTGAATGTTGGCGATGTCGAGGCGGAAACTGAAATATCTGGAGAGATTACAGTCGGTGATTTCATTCTCACTGGAATCGATGGGAAAAGAAGCGGGAAAACATACTATGTTGCGTCAGTGCTAGAAATCAATGGTGATGATCTTGATGTCAAATTTCTCAAAAAGGTTGAACCAGACAAGTTTGTTTATACAGATGAACAGGCTTTTGTAGAGAGACAATCAGTGGAAATTAAACTTGATCAACCCGTCTCATGCGGAGGGACTAAAAGGCAATCAGAAAAGCTGACATTTGGTGTCGATCTTTCTGCATACAAAATAAAATGATCAGACAAATATGATACGAGTTACCTGTATTAAATTTTCTTATACCAATAGCTGATGAGTATTAAACATATTCTTAAATGAGAATGGCTCTTCTGATTTTTTTAAAAGTGGTTTTCAATGCTTGGCGAACCAGAACTGGGGGATGGCGAAGCTGTACCGGGGTCGTACAGGTTCGCCATATGTGACCAAGGTCATTGTTCTTTGAATTATGGCTATAACTGATAGGCTAAAAAAAATATCAAAATTTTGCTTGATGTCCTGAATGTGTAGGTACATTTTGGTGGGAAAAAGTTTACTGTAGGTTGACAAGCATAGTAGAAAAAAATTATTTTCTAAAAAAGTGCTGAACGTGGGCGGGTCTCCCCCAACTTACAGCCCTTGCCCTGAAGGCAGTGGGGGAGTGTCCTCCTCAAAAACATATTTTCTATCAAGAAATCAACTACGCTGAATAAAATAGCTATCTAAAAATTTTGATTGGATGTGTTTGGGGGAACGATGGGCGTGGGGGGGGGGGAGCAAGTTGCCCTCCAATCATTTTCGACTATTAAAAAGGGCACTAACCCTTTGAATTTCCAATCGAATGAGCCTTTTTTGAAGTTTCTACAAAAACACCAGCTATAAAAAACATTATTTGCCCCAGAGTGTAACTTTAAACTCTAGTCATAATGACTTTAGGGTATCGCCTCCTTAAAAACACATTGTCTATCTGGAAATTAACTATGCAGAACAAAATTCCTATCCCCAAATATATAATGGTTGTATTTGGGAGACTGATGTGCGTGGGGGGGGGGGGGGGGGGCAAGTTACCCTCCAATCACTTTTAACTATTCAAAAGGGCAATAGAACCCTCAATGTACAATTGAATGAGTTTCTTTTCTGGTATCTGTGACGACACCTTTCATACGAAGTACCGTGCTCTAATGGGAAAAAATAATAAATGATACATTGTGTCAACATTGTTCTTATATGCCCTCAGGGCATAACTTAAAAACCTTGCCCTGAGGGTTGTGGGGGAGTGTTCTCCTCAAAAACATATTTTCTATCTGGAAATCAAATACGCTGAACAACATGGCTACCTCAAAATTTTGATTTGATGTGTTTGTGGGACTGATGGGCGTGGGGGGGAAGCTAGTTGCCCTCCAATCGCTTTCGACTGTTAAAAAGGGCACTAGCCACTCCAATTTGCAATCGAAGGAGCCTTTTTCGAAGTTTCTGCGACAACTCCTTCGATACGAAGTGCCCGGGTATGGAAAAAAAAAACATTGTGCCCACATCGTTCTTTACTTAGGCAGTGCTATCGCGCTGCCTATGATAAGTTCAAACTTCTTTGGGGTTGAGTGTCCAAAATTTCCTTCTTTTCTTTATTACTAGAAATATTACTAATTATATACTCGAAATACTACTAGATATTTTAGTATAAAAAAATTACTAGAAATATAAAAATAGAGACTCTGGCTTGTTTATTAATTAAAATATAATTCCAGTAAAATATTGTACTGGCACGTTAACAAATTGAGAGGGAGTAGTCAATCCGGACTTGGCCCAGTTAAATATAGGAATGGGGTCGCAATTAATGATAAGGAAAAAACTAAAGAGAGATGGGCCGAACATTTTGAGAACTTGCGAGATAGAGTTGCAGGAAAAAATATAGAGGAAAATGAAAAAGTTTGTGATACCTTGGATGTGAAGGAAGATTTGTTTTGTGAGGAGGAATTAGCAACAGTACTAAAAGGATTAAAGAATAATAAGGCTCCAGGTGCTGATAGGGTGGTAAATGAGTTTCTTAGATATGGTGGCTCTGAGGTTAGAAATAAGTTACTGATGATTATGAATATGATTTTTGAAAAAGGGGAAGTACCTAACGATTTTAGGAAAACCTTAATTATGCCACTTTATAACAAAGGTGATAAAAGTGAGCATGGTAATTATCGAGGGATTAGTTTGGTCTCTGTAGGAAGTAAATTACTTAGTAATGTAAAACTTTTAAGACTGAGAGATGCAGTAGACAAATTTTTAAGAGAAGATCAGTGCAGTTTTAGAAAAGGTGGAGGATGTGTCGACCAAATTTTCACTCTTAGGTTAATAATTGAGAAGTGCCTGAGTTTTCAAACACCTTTGGTCCTCAGTTTTATAGATTATGAGCAAGCGTTCGATTCTGTTGATATAAGAGCTTTAATAAAGGTTTTATCCTTGTATGGTATACCAGACAAATACATTAAAGTGATTAGTGCTATGTATGAGAATAACACTGCTGCGGTTAAGGTAAGAAATGAGGTTAGCTGCTGGTTTTGTATTAAATCAGGAGTTAAGCAGGGTTGTGTTCTATCCCCCTTTGTATGGATTATTTTGATGGACTTTGTTTTAAGGAGCACAGGAAAGGCAATGAGAGACCACGGAATCAAATGGGGAGGAAAAAGTCTCCTGGACTTGGATTATGCTGATGATTTAAGCATCCTAGATGAAAGTGTGAGAAAAAAGAATGAAGTTTTAGAGGTTTTGCGAGTTCAAGGTGCTAGAATTGGTTTGAAAATTAATGTTAGGGAGACTAAGGCACTAAGGCTAAGAATAAGTGAAGAAGAAAAGGTGATGTTGGGTAATGAAAAGATTGATCAGATTGGTGGGCAGCTTCACTTACCTTGGTAGTATTATCAGTAAAAAAGGTGGGAGCAGTGAAGATGTTAAATATAGAATAACCAAGGCTGAGGGTGTTTTTTCACAGTTAAAAAAAAGTCTGGAAGAATAGGAAGATAGGTCTGTAAACCAAGATTAGAATATTAGAAGCTACATTGATGACAGTTGTCAAATATGGCTCTGAACCATGGACGCTTCGAAAAGCGGACGAAGATTTGCTAGATGTTTTCCAGAGAAATTGCTTAAGGATTGTTCTGGGTACCCGGATGACTTACCGTATTTCAAACAATACGCTATACGAAAAATGCGATTCAATACTGCTTTCTAGGGCCATAACGAAAGAAAGGGTGAGGTGGCTATGGCACGCTGTGCAGATGAAGGATGACAGATTGTCAAAAATTTTCCTTTTCGGCCTACTATCTAGGGCTAAACGGAATGCTAGTCGTCCTCGTCTGGAGTGGGAGGACGTCATAAAGAAAGATTTAAAGTAAATGGGAATTTCGTGGGCGGGTGTAAAAAGGGAGGCTTTGAATAGATTGGGATGGAGGAGCGTGCGTAGCTGTGTTGGCCTCAGGTGGCTTGGTGCTGCAGTGAGTTGTTAGTAGTAGTAGTAGGGGAACAAGCTTCGTTCGGTGAAGCGAATTTTAGACATAAAACGGTTTCCTGTGGAAAGATCTACCAATACGTAAAATAGAGCAGCCAAAAGGAAAGTCAGGCAAATAAAAGGAATGAAGAAAAGAAGCAATGTGGAAATATTTTGTCTATATTCCAAAATACAGGAAAATTCTATGATGTAGAATATTCTATAGGATATATTTTTATATTGTATTTCTTTTAATTCTTCTTTTCATCTTCTTTGGGGGTCTGATAATTGCTTTGGAGTGTTACTTAGTTTTAGAGAGATTATTGGTATTTATAGATAAGAGGATGGATATGAATAAAGATGGTGGAGAATATAGATTAGTTCCAGTCTGTCTTATTAAACGAGCAATAACTGTAAATGTGAATGTATAATTTTTATTGAAACTGGCACTATTTTTTTCTCAAAATTGGCATACTAACATTTTCCAGTTAGTGGGAGAACTCGTTTCCCCTCCCTGCCCCCATAGTATAGGTTGATTATATCTGTTTAGGGTTGATTAGATCGTGTTATACCAGTTGGCATCTTGATGACTGAGTTTTCACTCCCCTGGTATTCAATTCTTTAACCTTATCTCACTTTTTTAATGTTAATAGACCCCCAAAGAAGATGAAAAGAAGAATTAAAAGAAATACAGTATAAAAATATATCCTATAGAATATTCTACATCATAGAATTTTCCTGTATTTGGAATATAGACAAAATATTTCCAAATTGCTTCTTTTCTTCATTCCTTTTATTTGCCTGACTTTCCTTTTGGCTGCTCTATTTTACGTATTGGTAGATCTTTCCACAGGAAACCGTTTTTATGTCTAAAATTCGCTTCACCGAACGAAGCTTGTTCCCCTACTACTACTACTAACAACTCACCGCAGCACAAAGCCGCTTGAGGCCAACGCAGCTACGCACGCTCCTCCTCCACCCCAATCTATTCAAAGCATCCCTTTTTACACCTGCCCACGAAGTTCCCATTTCCTTTAAATCTTTCTTTATGACGTCCTCCCACCCCAGACCGGGACGACCTGCTTTCGTTTAGCCCTAGATGGTTGGCCGAAAAGAAAATCTTCGGCAATCCGTCATCCTTCATCCGCACAACGCGCCCTAGCCACCTCAACCTTTCTTTCATTATAGCCCTAGAGAGCGGTATTGAACCACATTTTTCATATAGCCCATTGTTTGAAATACGGTCAGTCATCCGGGTACCCAGAACAATCCTTAAGCAATTTCTCTGGAAAACATCTAGCAAATCTTCGTCCGCTTTTCAGAGCGTCCATGCTTCAGAGCCATATTTGACCACTGTCATCACTGTAGCTTCTAATAGTCTAATCTCGGTTTGCAGACCTATCTTCCTATTCTTCCAGACTTTTTTTTACTGTGAAAAAACACCCTGAGCCTTGGCTATTCTATATTTAACATCTTCACTGCTCCCACCATCTTTACTAATAATACTACCAAGGGAAGTGAAGCTCCCCACCTGATCAATCTTTTTATTACCCAACATCACCTTTTCATCTTCACTTATTCCTAGCCTTAGTGACTTAGTCTTCTTAAAATTAATTTCCAAACCTATTCTAGCACCCTGAATTCGCAAAATCTCTAAAACTTCATTCATTTTGCTCACACTTTCATCTAGGATGCTTAAATCTTCAGCATAATCCAAGTCCAGGAGACTTTTTCCTCCCCACTTGATTCCGTGGTCTCTCATTGCCTTTCCTGTGCTCCTTAAAACAAAGTCCATCAAAATAATCCATACAAAGGGGGATAGAACACAACCCTCTCCTGATTTAATACAAAACCAGCAGCTAACCTCATTTGCTACCTTAACCGCAGCAGTGTTATTCTCATACATAGCACTAATCACTTTAATGTATTTTTCTGGTATACCACACAAGGATAAAACCTTTACTAAAGCTCTTCTATCAACAGAATCGAACGCTTGCTCTTAATCTCTAAAACTGAGGACCAATGGTCTTTGAAAACTCATGCACTTCTCAGTTCTTAGCCTAAGAGTGAAAATTTGGTCGACACATCCTCTACCTTTTCTAAAACTGCACAGCTCTTCTCTTAAAACTTTGTCTACGGCATCTCTCAGTCTAAAAAGTATCATATTACTAAGTAATTTACTACCTACAGAGACCAGACTAATGGCTCGATAATTATCACACTCACTCTTATCACCTTTCTTATACACTGGTTTAACTAAGGTTTTCCTAAAATCGTTAAGTACTTCCCTTTTTTCAAAAATCATATTCATAATCTTCAGTAACTTATTTCTAACATAAGAGACATCGTATTTAAGAAACTCATTTACCACCCTATTAGCATCTGGGGCCGTTTTATTTTTTAGTCTGTTTAGTATTGTCGCCAAATCTTCCTCCCAAAAAAAATCTTTCCTCACATCCAAGTTATGACGAACCTTTTTATTTTGCTCTATGTTTTTTCCTGCAACTCTATCTCGCAAGTTCTCAAAATGTTCGGCCCATCTCTCTTTAGTTTTTTCCTTATCGCTAATTGCGACCCCATTCCTATATTTAACTGGGCCAAGTCCGGATTGACTACTCCCTCTCAATTTGTTAACGTGCCAGTACAATATTTTACTGGAATTATATTTTAATTAATAAACAAGCCAGAGTCTCTATTTTTATATTTCTAGTAATTTTTTTATACTAAAATATCTAGTAGTATTTCGAGTATATAATTAGTAATATTTCTAGTAATAAAGAAAAGAAGGAAATTTTGGACACTCAACCCCAAAGAAGTTTGAACTTATCATAGGCAGCGCGATAGCACTGCCTAAGTAATAATTCAGAAATCATGTCTATATAAAACAAAGAAATGAATCTGAAAATCACAAACGGCTCTATGGCCAGTAAAAGAAAATGGAGAGAACAAAAATCAAACGAATATTTCGCCCTAATACAACAAGGCGTCTTCAGCGTGAAAAAAAAACCGTGAATATCTAAATAGATGGTGTGGCCACCGACTCTGGAATGTTGAGAAATTCTATTGTTGAGCTTTGCACACTGTGGCAAAGGCCTTTTCAATTCCGTTGGTTCCGTTACAAAAATTTGTTATGTTATTTTTCTTCAGAATTTAAGTCTACAAAATGATTAGTTGTCTTTATTTTTATCCACTTCTCGGTACGTCTGTCTCTACTCGGATCGTACTGTCTTTTTCTTTGGTATAGAATGTCTCTGAGTTATGTTTTAGCGAATTCTTCTAATATATATATATATATATATATATATATATACTATATATATATATTGTATATATATGTATTAATTAGTGTGTTTAAGTTTTATACATATTTTATTTATATTATTTTAGTTTTAGATACTAGCTTTGTTTTTTCTATGAGGAAGACGCCTTGTTCTATACGGGCGAAATATTCGTCTGATTTTTGTTCTGTCCGTTACCTCTTACTGGCCATAAAAGATTTTTTTTAACAACCTGTGAGAATATGTTTGATACCCTGTGCAACTATTAACCCTATTTTAGTACAAAAATTAACCCCTATTTGTGAATCCGAGAGGAAACAGTTTTAGAAACAAGTTTATTTTGCTTCAAATATTTACATTTTTGATAAAAATTCTACAAAAAATAACAGCATCCACCACGGTGAGGGATTTGTAAAAACTGCAAAAGGTTACTTTTTGAGACTGGATAAATTCACAAAGAAATAAAGTGTATCTAAATATGAAACATTTAAGACAGAAAGTTGAATAAGAAAAATGTATGTCAAAGTAAATAAGCATGGACAGTACATATTATAAATAACCGAATTGTAAACAACATATTATAAACACCAAATAAGAAAAGTGACAGAATGCAAGAATATACTCAAAAATAATAAAAATCATAATTGCATACATAAAATGGATTGTTTTGTCATTTTTTGGCCAGATGGAATAAACCGCTCTTTAAACTGCTCATCATGAATGTTTGCAGTAAGCACCATTGGCTACTTAACTTCTACTATTAACCATAAAAATGGTAGTTTTATCTTCTTGTTAAAAACAATCAGTTGTCCTATAAGGCTAGGAAAAAATAAGGTAGAATTATCAAAGAAATAAGAAGTATCAATAAACTATATATTTGTTTAGAACTTGACCAAATAAGGTACTAACTGTGAACCAGTCTTCAAAAGCTCTGGAGATGCCACAAAATTTCAATTATTTTCAAAATACTAAATTCAACAACAATCAAAAAACTTATAGGCTAAATAAATTCTGTTTTTACCCTATAAACAAATAATCCTTGATTCACTCTAAAATTACATTAAGGCTAGACAAAAATGTTAGCAAATTTTGAATTTTGGATGTTTTGAGAATGCAGGGGGGAAGTGAAGAGTAAACATGGCAGTGAAGAGTAAAAGTAGAATAGCCAAGTCGCAGGGTATTTTTGGCAGTTTAAAAACTTTGGAAGAATAAGAAGAAATGTCTTCAAACTATGATTAGAATATTAGATGCCATGGTAATAACAGTGGACATTTGGATGTTTACAACTCACGCGTCATTTCAATCCATTCCTCTCTTTCATAACCACAAATGTACTTAGGGAATCCCCCTAGTCAGCATAACTCTTCCTGGAGAATTCAAAAAGTTTGGCCCCAAATCAGCCTTTTAGGCCATATATTCACCCTACCAAGAAAACTTCTGATTCTTTACACAAAGACCAAAGCATTGTGCATTAGGGGGAACTGCGTTTGATCGAAGTCCTGTCCACACATTGGAAAGTATCTTCTTTTGGTGCCTTTTCCTACAAGATTTTGTTCTTGATTGGAGGAGGGGAAGTGATTTTCGGTAGTAGGGACGCTTATAACCCCACATTGAAGAAGAACGACTTTCGCCTTTTTCCACAGATAGCACTTCCTATTTTCCTATTTTTTCTTTGCTGCTAGTGGGGCACTGAAACATCATCTTTATGATCTCTATGATGTTTCTGGGGGGGGGAGTATACTCCAACTTTGGTAGTAGGGAACTGCGTTCACTCGGAGCCCTATCCGCACATTGGAAAGTGTCTTCTTTGGGAAGTTTTTCCTACAAGATTATCTTCTTGCTTCGGGAGAGGGGGGGGGGGTGAACTTACTACCAAAAACTTTTCTTGGGCAAAAATAAAGACAGTACAACAAGCAGTCTTACATGTTAAATTTGTCCCAAAATATTCATAATAACTTTATATTGCCTGAATATATTTTTGTGGTTAAAAATTACTTCTTTAAATTGTTTAATAATCTAATTTAGTTTTCAAGTTTTCTCTCCAGTAAAATTTATTGTATTGAAAATTTATTTTTTAGTTTTTGATTAATTTATTCAATTAATTAATTTTATTTTTAGATTTCACAAGAAAAACTGATTACCATTATATGTACTTAAAAATTCGATGTTGCATTAAAACAAAATATTTTCAGGAAAAGCAGTCTTACTACACTTTGTCTATGGTATTTAGCATGTCAAAAAGGACTCAAAACACAATATAGAATAGGTTACAATATTAAAAGCAATAAGAACTGTTACTACTTAAATATATTTGGGTTCAGTCAAGATTGGGTTCCGTACAACTCTAAGTCTGGAAGGGGGAAGAACGACCCAATTTTTTCCAATAAGGGAATAAGTGACAAAACCTCTTTTTATTCTTCCAATTTTCGAAAGGATTGTTCCATGATTACATAATGCTTGACCTCCAGGGAGGAGGGGGGAATAGGAATCATATTTCATCCTGTTGCTGTGTCCATAAAAATATAATACACCACAAAAAGCTTACACTATAGGAAACCATACTGTTTCAAGCACTATAAACAACAAAGGATAAGAATAAAATGAATAAGAATAAAAACGAATAAGAATAAGAAAATAAGAATAAAATAAGAATAAGAATAAAAACAACAAAGGATAAGAAATAAATTGTTCAAAAAGTAGGCTTTTACAAATCACTTATTTCATTTCCGTAGTTTTGCCTTTTCAGTCACAGTTTATTGTAAAACACAACAATATATCTGTCTCAAATTATACGCTCTGGCTGTATAAGTTTTTCTATTTCAGTTAGTTAAAAAGTCTTGTCTTTGCAAGTTTTCATTTTTAGCTTAACCCAGACACGAGATCACCAAAACCAATTTTCAATGAAAATAAATTATTTTGATAATTTATTTCTTCTGATAATCTCTAGGGCAATCAAAAAGACGACAGGAAAGATAACTGCCAGCGCCACTTTCCTAGCCAGCTGCTTTCCCTTCTTTCTTCTTTTAGTGGGTCGAGGACTATTATCATCATTTTGATTCCTTTTAACAGGATCCCCAGCATTTATATTACTTTTTGGAATAGGTAGAGTTGTTGTTTCCATGTTATTTATTAACTGATCAATGAAAATATGAGCTATGGAATCAGTTGAGTTGAAATTTTGAGATGTTCTGTTGAAGACAGCTACAATGGTAAGGTCAGACAATATCCTAGAAAATAAATATTTTAGGTTTAGTAAATTAAATTTAGTTATTTCACCTGTAAAAAAAGACTAGTTTTCTTTGTCGATTTTTAGCATTTTTAGACTGCTCATTTTATGTTCTTTTTTTATAATTAGAGTTGCATTTGTGACAATTCACCTCCATCATTCACTAGCATAGCATGGACATAAACATGTTAAACAGTTCCTGTTGCATCAGCAAATTTCGAGCCCTGATATATATCATAATACATATTTTTGATGAAGAAAACAAGAGTAAAAATAAAGAAAGAACTGCTGATTTTTGGGAAAATCTAACATCTTCAGTTTCCCATTGAAGAGATACAAAGTGTTTTATAAGTTCTTGTGGAACAGCAAAAAAGAAAAACAAGAAGGTCGAATGGAGACAATGTTTTTTCTTTTTTTTTTCTTTTTTAAATCCAAGTGCTCCAACCAATTTCCAAAGATAGCCATGGTATACACTGAGTTTATATTTCAAGAAGTAATAAAGAGTTTGAGAAGGGAAAGGAAGTACTCCAGGATTTGTTTTCATTGGTAAAAGGTCTCATCTAAGCTCACAAAAGCATCTAGAAAAACTCATTTCTGAAAAATAAAATAAAGAGAGTCAACCCCCTAATGCGAAATTTTCATCCCGTATTAAGTGTTTTTGCCACCTTAAATTACATTTGCCAGCGAGATAAGGTGGAATTCCCCCTGTAGTTGTTACGTCAACTTCAATTGATGGCTGATTTTCTGTTCAGCTTCCAGTCAACATGATCCAATCTATGTTGATTCCTGTCTTAAATGAATAGAGGTTAGCTGACTGCACTTATTTGACACCCAATCGATAGTAGCACAGTTCTAACAGAGGAAATATTTTGCTTCTCTGTTCTTTGGGACCAGGAGATCTCGAATGTTTTGCTATGACCTCTAGTATGGTCTGAGAGTGAAGGGATAAATAAATCCTTCATAGCCTCAGAGACTAACAGCTTTTGGGTCATACTTACACTGCCCTCTTCCAATCAATACGCGATGGTGGCAATCTGCATAGCTTGTGGGTGCTGTTCATATGGAGCGTGTTGCATGTTGGAGACAAATTTTCTAGCCTTTCTTGGAATGCACTTTATGGCCTTAGCATCCATGTTGTACTGCAGTGATTTTACCACCATACAAAACTCAAGGTGGCAATGGGCAAGGGCTTTATCTAATTTCTTAATCACATGTGGTTTTCTTGTAATAAAGTATGGTTAATAGACCCGACGGCTGGGTAAGCTTTGGCTACTAGAGCTTGTGTGTGACTATGAAATTTCACCTCATTCTCAATTATAACTGCAAGATGTAACTCTTCAATTACTGTTTCATGTTGATCCCCTTAATATAGAAGTGTGGCTAGTATTGTTGAGCCCAAGATGCCTTTATATTTTGAGGTGTTGGCCATGTGGCGAGTCGGTCAAAATCTCGTTGTAGGTGGGAAGTCTTGCGTTCAGTCTCAATAGCCTCAAAGAGTCTGAAATCGCCAGCATAGAGAGTAAGTTGGTTGTGCGGTCATTTATGTATATGCTAAATAGAGTTGCTCTTAAAAAGGTTCCTTGTGGGACATCTTGTGGATAACAGGAGATGGGGTTGAGTAGGTAATGTTGTCATCATCATCATACTCAATAGCTTTCTGTGAACTTCCTGATAATATGTCAATTTTAGCTTTAGAAATTTACCATGGCCTTACTGCTTCCTGTAATGGTGAGTTCATAATTGTTTTTAAAGGTTTGGTTAAACGAAAACTTGTTGTAGAGCTCAAATATATAATCTTGTTCACAATTAATTAAAAAAAAAACTTTTTCCACAAAATTAGTTTTTCAGAGAAAAGCAAAGTTAAATTAAACCCAAAATGATCAGAAATAATTTCTATTAATTTTCCGAGCCTAAAGCTACCACAAATCACCATCAATAAATAAATAAAACCCAAAACAAACAGAAATTGCAACAAATAACCAAGTCAAACTTAAAACAAGCAGAAACTAAGATGAGAAGGGCTGACGACCCTCAGGCCTTCTGGAGACCAAATATAATTTAAAGTTTACTGAAAAGAATCCTTATTTCAAGCTGAATGTTCTATTTCTCAACAAATGAATGTGGATTGACAGTTTGATATACATATACTGATCTTTATTTCTTAAAGGCTGAATAATTTGGATTTATTAAAGTAAAAAAAGCAAAAATCTTAAAATATATTTTGTTTTCAGTAAAGTGCAAATTATGTTCTGGCCTTGAGAAGGCATGGGGGTTGTCAGCCCTACTCATTTTAGTTTTTGCTTGTTTTGAGTTTGACTTGGTTATTTACTGTAATTTCATTTTGTTTCAGGTTTCATTTATTTATTGACAGTCATTAATGGCAGCTTTCTGCTTGCAAAATTATTTGACTTTATTTCTACTCATTTTTGGTTAATGTTGCTCTTTAATTTTCGTTGAAAAATTTATTATGTGGAAAGATTCTTAACTTATTTCCTGTTCAATGAAAAAGAAAAGAATGTTTTAATCTTTTCGTTTTTTTAATAGGAATCCATAGTTTAGGTTACAACTTAAATGTTGGAGAAAATGTCTCAACAATTTTTTATACCAGACACCCTTTTGAAGATCTGGACACAAACGTTATTGTTTAATTTAGTTTTACACCTCCTCAAGTTTTCCTGATAAATAAAACTTAATACCATTCCCAAAACATTGTATCTATGCTTTTATGACAACCTGGATGCACTTACACTCTTTTGATTTAGTTCAACTGTAATAGCAGAAGCAGTAATAGTAGTGGCCCTGAAAGTTTCAGCTTATACCCTTAGTCGTTCTTGAGATACTGCTGAGACATCTTATTGGCAACCAGCATTAACAAATCCTTTGATTTAGTTTTAAAGCAACATAAATTTTCTGTGAAAGTTTCCTGCTTTATACCCTATCCTAGGATAGCAAATACCCTATCCTATACTAGGGTATAGTAATAGTAGTAATAATAGGGGTATAGTAGTAGTAATAGTAGGAAGTAATAGTTGGGTCAATAGGAGTAATATTAGTGATAGCAGTATTAGCACTAGTGGTAAGCAGTAATGGTACTCACATTGCGCCTTTTTGGTCTAGTAATACATACCTTCTTCATGCCCTGATAGTTTCAACTTAATACTTTAAGCTGATCCTGAGATATTTCTGATTAGTGCTTTTGATACCTTACATGCTAATAATACGTTTTGATTTAGCCCAACATCCCCCTCAACAGTTCCTGAAAGTTCTACATTAATACCATTGGCCTTAGAAACATTAGCAATAACAGTAGTAGTACTACTACTACAAGTAGTCGTAGTATGCACACAATGCATTTTTATTAGCTCAACATACCCCTAAGTATGCTCCAAAAGTGTCAACCTAATACTCTAAGCTGTTCTTGATAAACTATTGATACTGCCATTTGTTGATACCGCCAACATTTTCTGAAAGTCTCCTTAATACCCTTTGCCTTAATATTAGTAGTAGCAGTAGAAGTACTAAAGGTAATTTACATATAGTATCTTTTGGTTGATCCAACATCCCCCTTAACATTCCCTGAAAGGTCCAACTTAATACTCTAAGCTATTTCTGATATATAGTTGTTAAGCTCTTTCGATAACCTGCATCCATATAATGTGTTTCAATTTAATTCACTATCCTCCTGAAAGTTCTATTCCCTGAAAGTTTCACCGTAATACCCTTAGCTTCAGTAGTACTGGTAGTAGTTGATGTAGTAATAGTTGTAGCAGTAGAAGTGGTAGTAGCAGTAGCTATAGTAGTGTTAGTAGTATGCATATTTTGCATTTTGCCTAGTTCAACATCCTCCTTAACATATCCAAAAAATTTCAACTTAATACCCTAGACCAGTGATTCTCAAACTTATTTAGACACTGCACCCATTTTTACCCACAAAACATTTTAGATACCCCTTCCCAGTTACCGGTACTAAGTAAACTATAGCTAAAATATGAATAAAATTGCCAGTCCTAGAGTTAAATGGTTGTTCTATTTTTTTTTGTTGGCTGGCCGTGTACCCCCTAAAAAACTTTGCGCACCCGCAAGGGGCACGCATAACACAGTTTGAGAACCACTGCTCTAGACCATTCATGGTATACAACTGATACGTCCTTTTGAAAACCTGCTTGCACAGTGAGTGTTTTTATTTAGTTCAACATTGCCCTAAACATTCTTTGAAAGTTTCAACTTCTTACCCTTAGTCTTAGTAGCAGTAATCACAGCAATAATAGTAAAATTATCAGAAGTAGCAGCAGTAGTAGTAGTGGCAGTATGCACAGAATGCCTTTTGGTTAGTTCAACATCTCTCTCAACACACCCTGAAAGTTCCAAATTATTGCTCTATGCAATTCCTGAGAAATTGCTCTTACATCCTTTTGACAACCTGAATGTACACAGTGTGTTTTGATTTACTTCAACATTTCCTAAATGTTCCCTGAAAGTTTCACCTTAATATTCTTAACCTCAGTACAAGTAGTAGTCGTAATAGTAGCAATAGTGGTAGCATGCACATAGTGCCCTTTGTTTAGTTCAACCTCCCCCTCAAAATGCCTTTGGTCAATTGGTAATCCTCCTCAATATTCCCTTTAAGTTCCAACTTAATACCCTCAGGCATTCCTGAGTTTCCCACTTTTGACAACCTGCATGCACATAACACATTTTATTTACTTAAGCACTCCCCTCAAAATTCTCTGGAAGCTTCAATTGAATGCACTTGGTTTTTTTAACACTAAAAGTCAAACGTGCTCTCTTTTCCAATAATAAATACTATATATGAACAATGAGAAAATTGCACAGCTTACAGCGTTTTCTCTGAGGGTTGTGGGGGGTTGACATCCCTAACATCCCTAGAGACAAAGTTACTGGAACTTTCAAGTATGCTGAACAAAATGGCCATCTCAAAAGCTTGATTGGATGAGTTTTGAGAATTAATGGGCTTGGGAGGGGGACTGCTTGGCCTCCAACCACTTTTCCTCTTAAAAGGGGCACTAGATCTCTTAAGTTCCAATCAAATGAGCTCCTTTATTAATTTCTATGATAGTGCTGTGCTGCCTATGATATTGCTTATATGCCCTTTGAAAACCTGCATGCATATAATTATGTTTGTTTAATTGAAACTCCCCCTAAAGGTCCCCTAAAAGTTTCAGCTTAATAACTTTAGCCTCATTAGTTACAGGAATTGTAGCAGTAGTATACAGCAATTAGTAGTATACACATAGTGCCTTTTGGTTATTTCAAAATCCACCAGAGCATACCCCGAAAGTTTTAAACTTATTAATGTAAGCTGTTCCTGTGATATTGCTGTTACATCCTTCTGACAATCTACATGCTCATAGTTTGTTTTGATTTAGTTCAATCCCAACCTAAGTATTCCTTGAAAGCTTCAGCTTACCATAGCTTCAGTAGTAACAATAGTTGTAGCAGTAGCATTAGTGACAGTACACACAAAGCACCTTTGAGTTTTTTTTTAACATTCCCCACAACACCTGCTGGAAGTTTCAACTTAATACCATAAACAATTCCTGAGACATTAATGATACATCCTCTTAACACCCTGTATGCACATAGTGCATTTATATTTAGTTCAACGCTAATTCAACATTACCCAAAATTTTTGCCTTAATACCCATAGCTTTAGTAGCGGCAATAGCAGTAGAAGTACCCAAGATATTGCCCTTACCCTGAGGGCCGTGGGGGGGGGGGGAGTTTTATCATCAAAGATATAATTTCCAGACCTTTCAACTACTTTGAACAAAATGGTTATCTCAAATTTGATTTGATGTGTTTGGATAAATGGTGGGCGTGGAAGGGGTGTTAGTTGCACTTTCGACTATTAAAAAGGGCACTAGTCATTTCAATTTCCAATCAAATGAGCCCTTTTTGAAGTTTCTATGACATCGCTTTCTATAAGAACCTTATATGCCCCCAGGGCACAACTTACAACCCTTGCCCTGAGAGCTATGGGGGAGTGTCCTCCTCAAAAACATAATTTCAATCTTGAAATCAACTATGCTGAACAAAATAGCTATCTCGAAATTTTGATTGGATGTGTTTGGGGAAATGGTGGGCGTTAAAGGGGTGTTAGTTGCCTTCCAGTCACTTTTGACTATTAAAAAGAGCACAAACCCCTCCAACTTCCAATCAAATGAGCCCTTTTCGAAGTTTCTATGACGACTTCTTCAATACGAAGTGCCCTGGTTTAAAGGGGAAAAAAAGATAATACATTGTGCCAACATTATTCTTTACTTAGGCAGCACAATTGCGCTGCCTGTGATATATAAATCTTTAGAAACAGATCTAGTGCCAAAGTGAGGCACAAAAAACTCTTTTTTGTGAGTAAAATTAATTTGGTCAATAATAAATTTGGTCAATCCTGGATTATAGATTTTTAGCAATTTCTAAATCTATTTCTTAAGTTTGGACAAAAGCCTTGAAAAAGCTTAAAATCCTGATGTCTTGGGAATTAGATTTTCATAATTTGGAGTCAAAGAAAAAAAAAGACTGAAAACCAAAAATTAGGACCTCAATTTTTTGCATCAAAATTCAGATAGGTTTTTTTACCTATCTAAAAGACCTAACAGTAAATATATACAAGATTCCATAACTGAGGTAGAGACAAGGTCACCAGACTCCTCAATGCTTTATATATGCTCTATTTAAACATAATAATTCTTTGACCTTCAATTCTGGTTTAAATCCCTTATTTTTGGCACAGGAGATGGGTTGACAAAAGTGGTTAAACATACCAAACATTTATAAATCAATTCTTTCCTAGTCAATTGTTTAAGAGGCAACTTAACAATTAACAAATATTTAAGTACTGGCATTTAGGATGATATTTGGCAATATTTTTTTTTCTCTTGGACAGGTTTTTTTATTTGTCTAAACCTTTAGACTTATAGGCTATCTAATTGTAAAATAATTTCAGATCTGTTAGATACCAACTAATATTTAAAAAGGATTTATGAATACAGATAACAATGAAAAAAAAAACGTGATAATGCTACCCCTACTAATAAGTCACTGCAGCACCAAGCTGCATGAGACCAACACAGCTGTACATGCTACTCTGTTCTAGTCTATTCAAAACTTCCTTCTGTATACCCTCTCAAGAAGTTCTTATTTCCTTGAAATCCTTTATTACAACTCCTTCCCTCCCCACTTAGGGAAAATCTGCTTTCCATCTGAACCTAGATGGGTGGATAAAAAGGATGATATTTGGCAATCTGCCATCCTTCGTCCACAAAACAAATCGAAGTCATCTTAGTCTTTCTTTTATTATAGCCCTAGAAAGCAGAATAGAACCACATTTTTTGTATAGCTTAATATTTCAAATATAGTCAATCAAATGGGTACCCAAAATAATCCATAGACAATTACAGTACTCTGTAAGACATCTAGCAAATCTTCCTCCATTTTTTTAGAGCACCCATGGTTTCAGAACCATATTTCACCACTATCATCACTATAGCTTCCAATATTCTAATCATGGTTTGCAGACTTATCTTCCTGTTCTTCCAAACTTTTTTCAACTGTGAAAAAACAACTTGGGCCTTGGCTATTCTACTTTAACATTTTCAACAGCACCCACTGTCTTTACTAATAATACTACCAAGATAAGTGAAGATGTCCAATTGATTGATCTTTTTGTTATCCAATTAAAAATAAGGTACTGAAGATAATGAATATGGTTTTTGAAAAAGGGGAAGTACATAGTAATCTCAGGAAAAGCCTAATTAAACCCCTGTATGAGAAAGGTGATAAGAGTGAGTATGGTAATTATAGAGGAATAAGCATGGTTTCTGTAAATAGCAAATTACTTAGTATGTTGATACATTTTGGACTCAGGGATGCTGTAGACAAAGTTTTTCAGAGGCAATGCTGTAGTGTTGCCTATAGTAAAGGCCATACGGCTCCAATGTTTTATTATTTTTTTTTTTTTTCCCCAGAGGCACTTCATATGGAAGGGGTCGTTTTAAAAGCTTCAAAAGAGGCTCATTCAATTGAAAATTGAGAGGTCTAGTTTCCTTTTTAATAGTCGAAAATGCATGGGGGCCAACAAGCCCTCCACCCCACGCCCATCATATCCAAAAACAAATCCAATCAAAATTTTTAGATAGCCATTTTGTTCAGTATAGTTGATTTCCAGATAGAAAATATATTTTTGAGGAGGACACTCCCCCAAAACCTTCCGGGCAAGGGTTTTAAATTATGCCCTGGGGGCATATAATGATTTCATAGAAGATGTTTTCGTAAAAACTTGAAAACAGGGTCATTCGATTGGAAGTTCAAAGGGATAGTGCTCTTTTTAATAGTCAAAACTGTTTGGTGGGCAACTAGCCCCCCCCCCCCCCCCACACCCATCATTCCCCCAAACACATCCAATCAAAATTTTGAGATAGCCATTTTGTTCAGCATAGTTGATTTTCAGATAGAAAATATATTTTTGAGGAGGACAATCCCCCAAAGCCCTCAGGGCAACGGTTTTAAGTTATGACCTGGGGGCATATAAGGTTTTTATAGAAGGCGTTGTCATAGAAACTTCAAAAAAGGCTCATTTGATTGGAAAGTCAAAGGGCTAGTGCACTTTTTAATATTCGAAACTGATTGGATGGCAACTATCCCACCCACGCCCATCAGCACCCCAAACATATCCAATCAAAGGTTTTGGGATAGACATTTTGTTCAGCGTAGTTGATTTCAAGAGAGAAAGTATGTTTTTGAGGAGGACACTCCCCCAGAACCCTCAGCGCAAGGGTTTAAAGTTATGCCCTAGGGGCATATAAGGTTTTTAGAGAAGGTATTGTCGTAGAAACTTCAAGAAAGGCTAATTCGATTTTAAATCAAAAGATCTACTCCCTTTTTTAATAGTCGATAAGTATTGGAGGGCAACTAGCCCCCCCACGCCCATTTGTCTCTCAAAAAAATACCATCAAAATTTTTGAGATAGCGATTTTGTTCAGCGGAGTTGATTTTCTGATATAAATTTTATTTTTGAGGAGGACACTCCCCCACAACCCTCAGGGCAAGGGTTTTAAGTTATGCCCTGGGGGCATATAAGGTTTTTATAGAAGGTGTTGTCGTAGAAACTTCAAAAAAGGCTCATTCGATTGAAAATTTAAAGGGATAGTGCCCTTTTTAATAGTCGAAAGTGATTGGAGGGCAACTAGCCCCCCCCCCCCTCCACGCCCATCATTTCCCCAAACCCAACCAATCAAAATTTTAAGATAGCCATTTTGTTTAGCGTAGTTGATTTCCAGATAGAAAATATGTTTTTGAGGAGGACACTCCCCCAAAACCCTCAGGGCAAGGGTTTTAAGATATGACCTGGGGGAATATAAGGTTTTTATAGAAGGTGTTGTTGTAGAAACTTCAGAAAAGGCTCATTCGATTGGAAATTTAAAGGGCTAGTGCCCTTTTTAATAGTTGAAAGTGATTGGAGGGCAACAAACCACCCCCCTCCTAAGTCTATCATTCTCCAAACACATCCAATCAAAATTTTTAGATAGCCATTTTGTTCAGCATAGTTGATTTTCAGATAGAAAACATGTTTTTGAGGAGGACAATCCCCCACAACCCTCAGGGCAAGGGTTTTAAGTTATGACCTGGGGGCATATAAGGTTTTTATAGAATGCTTTGTCATAGAAACTTCAAAAAAGGCTCATTCGATTGGAAATTCAAAGAGATAGTGCCCTTTTTAATAGTCAAAAGTGATTGGAGGGCAACTAGCCCCCCCCCCGACGCACATCATTCCCCCAAACACATCCAATCAAAATTTTTGAGATAGGCATTTTGTTCAGCATAGCTGATTTCCAGATAGAAAATATATTTTTGAGTAGGACACTCCCCCACAACTCTCGGGGCAAGGGTTTAAAGCTATGCCCTGTGGGAATATAAGGTTTTTTTAGAAGGCGCTATCATATAAATTTAAAAAAAGGATCGTTCGATATAAAATCCAAAGTGCTAGTGTCCTTTTTATTAGTCGAAAATAATTTGAGGGCAACTAGCCCCCCCCCCATGCCCATCATTTCCCCAAACACATCCGGTCAAAATTTTGAGATAGCAATTTTGTTCAGCATCGTTGACTTTCAGATAGAAAATATGTTTTTGAGGAGGACACTCCCGCACAACTCGTGGGGCAGGGGTTTTAAGTTATGCCCTGGGGGCATATAAGGTTTTTCTAGAAGACGTTGTCATAGAAATTTTAAAACAGGCTCATTCGATTGGAAATTAAAAGGGATAGTTCCCTTATTAATAGTTGAAAGTGATTTGAGGACAACTAGCCACCCCCCCACGCCCATCATTCCCCCAAACACATCCAATCGAAATTTTGAGATAGCCATTTTGCTCAGTATAGTTCATTTTCAGATAGAAAATATGTTCTTGAGGAGGACACTCCCCCACAACCCTCAAGACAAGGGTTTTAAGTTATACCCTGGGGGCATATAAGGTTTTAATAGAAGGCAGTGTTGTAGAAACTTCAAAAAAGGCTCATTCGATTGGAAATTCAAAGGGCTCGTGCCCTTTTTAATAGTTTAAAGTGATTTGAGGGCAACTAATCCCGTCTCACGCCCACCTTTTCTTAAAACACATCCAATCAAACTTTTGAGACAGCCATTTTATTAAACATAGTTTTATGGTATGGAAATTAGGTGTTTGAGGATGACAACCCCTTCACAACCCTCAGGGCTAGGGTTGTAACTTAAGGATTCTCCGAATCCTTCATATTATTTTTTTGGAAGGGATACTCGTATAAACTTTAGAGAGGACTCATTTGATTTGAAATTGAAAGTTCTTGTTCACTTGTTAAGAGTCAAAAGAGATTGGAGGGCAACTAGCCCCCCTCCTCTACGCCTTAAATGCATCAGATAAAAATTTTGTTAAAAATAGTTGAAAGGTTAAGTAACAAACTGTGGCGTCGACAAAACCCCCCAAGGCCCGGGGGCAGGAAGGGATTCTTGTATAAACTTCAGAGAGGGCTCATTTGATTTGAAATTGGAAGTTATAGTCCAGCTCTTACGAGTTAAAATCGATCTAAAGGCAAATACCCTCCCCCCACACCCTTTTCCCCACCCCTCCCGTTGAACTAATTCTGTTTATACCTGAAGGCCCAATGAGAGTTAGAATGTTTTGGTATTAACACACATCTATTAGGCATCTGCTCTCCTCCCTAACAAGGAAAGAACCAGAGAGTGTAAGGCAGTGGCGGATCCATGGGAGGGGCGAGGGGGCGCCTTCCCATAACGTAGTCTAAAGTAATGTAATTTACTTAATTAACGGAAGATTGCGTTAATTAAACTTGCTTCTAACGCAATTTGTCGGATCAACCTATTATGCCCCCCCCCCCCTAAAAAAATCCTGGATTCGCCCCTGGTGTAAGGGCACTATAACTTTTATTTTGTAATTCAATGAACCCCGGTCCAAAGTTTATGCGACCACCTCTTCCACATAAAGTGCCCCAGGAAAAATAAATAAATATTAATTCATTGAACCCTTATGGCTCTTTACTTAGGTAATGCTATAGCATTGCTTCTGACCTAAAAAGTTGATTAGAAATTTCAGCTTCCATTTTTATGAATATCAGAAATTTTCTGAGGGGAATATGTTTGGGGGAGCATATTCCACAGCTGGGAAATTTCTGCTGGGTAGAATTTATCGCGGGGGATTTATCAGCAGGAAAAGAAAATGTTCTTAGAGGGGTGAGGAATTTCCCAGGGATGGGTTTTCCAAATGTGAATCATTCAGGGAGGGGACGACTAAACCCATTCAATAATATTCTATATTTTATATCTGAAAGTTACAGGAATAAAGAATCAATGGAAATGTCAGAGATAGCACTTCAGGTTCCTTTAGACGATTTTGTTTGTGTCTTTTGAAAAAAAGACATTTTCGAAAGACAGATTAATTTCATTTGTATTACTTTCTCTGTGGCTGCTAAATTACGCATGTGAGGAGGGAGAATTCCCCCCCCCCCACCACTGTCTCCGCTAAGGTTTAATTTTATATATCAAGCCTTAAAAATGAACGCAATGCAATAAAAGTATAACTCAAAATAACATATATAGAATAATATATGCACATAACACGGAACAATTAATCAAAATTGCATATTATGAGTTGAGGTTCACCCAAATGATGGGCCAGGGAGCTCACCATTCCAAAATCTATGAAATCAATCCCGCAATAACTGAAAATATAAAGTGCTTTTGAGTATTTTAACGTCTTCCACAACTCAAGCGGTCCAACATTCTACAGCCCAATGAGTCTGTCTGATCTCCTAAATCGGGAACAGAGGAGATAAGCCAAGTTCCGCCCCGTATTGGATGAGTCTCCAACCTCACCCTCCCCCTCTCCTACTGTCTATGCTAAAGTTTTCTTGCTTCTGCCAACTACGCCGCCCCACCCCAAAGACTTTAATAAGGTAAACTTTTGTATGGGAAGAACACATAGTAAATCTATTATATTTATCCAATTATAAGGTTAAAATACATAATCTGTGGTAGACACAAAATTGCATGGGCACACAAAATCCCATTAAGGTCAATTCCAAACAGTCGTGATCCCTTTGTATCAGCAAGTGAAATGGTCAAAACACCCTCATTGGAGCTATTTTTTCAATCCATTCATTGTTGCCAATCGCTGTCCACAAGTTATGCAAGCTGTCTATTGTTCATACATAAGGTTTTTATCAAAGAGGTAATTGTATAGACTTTGAAAAAAGCCTCATCCTATTTATAAATTGAAAGTTCTAGATCCGTTTTTTAAAGTCAAGAATAATCGAACATTAAGCACCCCCCCCCCCCATGCCATAAAAACTTGAAACTTTTTGCAATCAAAAACGAACAAAAATTAATTTTAAAAAACTTTCCGAAAAATATCTGTTAAAATTCAAACTCAAAACGACCAGAAATTACTATTAAAGAATAAATGAAACCCAAAACAAACAGAAATTAAATAAACAATCATAGCAAAAAACAAACAACAAGTAATAGTATATTTATTCATTTCTATTATTACTTGTTGTTTGTTTTTTGCTATGATTGTTTATTTAATTTCTGTTTGTTTTGGGTTTCATTTATTCTTTAATAGTAATTTCTGGTCATTTTGAGTTTGAATTTTAACAGGCATTCATATCTCCTGAGCTTAAGTTTAAAATGGCCTTTACTTTTCTTTGAAAAATTTATTTTTTGGAAAGTTTTTTTTTTTAATTAATTTTAAGAAAAGAGCAGTGTAGTATTAGGAAGATAGAGAATGGTTGACCAGTTTTTCATTCTCAAGTTAAAAAATGAGAAGTGACCAAGTCATCAAGCACCTTTAGTTCTCACTTTCATAAATTATGATCAAGTGTTTATTCAGCTGATAGAAGAGCTTTTACAAAGTTCTTATCCTTGTATCCCAGACAAATACATTAAAGTAATTAATGCTATGCTTGAGAATAACTCTGCTGTTGTTAAGGTAGGAAATGAGGTTAGCAGCTGGTTTCATGTTAAATAAGAAGTTAAGGAGGGCTGTATTCTCTCCTCATTTATATGGATCAGTTTGATGGACTTTGTCTTAAGGAGCACAGATAAGGTAATGGGAGAACACAAAATCAGAATACAGGGAAGAACAACTTTCCTGGACTTAGATTATTCTGATGGTTCCAAATCTGATGGATCCTAGATAAAATTGTGAGAAAAATGAATGAACTTTTAGAGGCTTTGCAAGTTCAAGGTGCTAGAATAGGTTTGAATATGTAAATAAGACTAAGTTGCTATGTCTAGAAATAAATGAAGATGAAAAGTTGATGCTTGAAAAATGCTCTTCTCTCCTCTGATGTAGGATAATATAAACATGATAATGCAATTAATAAAAACATGATGCATATTATATAAAGTAAGAATTTTGTTGTTTAAGTGATTTTTAAGTCTTGTTTAAACTTGAATTCTTGGGCTGTCCATGGGACCATAAAAAGGGGTGGGGTGTTTACAAGTGAAACAATTATTATATTTGGAAAAATCATAAGAGAAGACACTGAGTAGTGTGTTCATGTTGTCTCTACCTTCGTTATGGAATCTTGTAGCCTATCAATGAATTTTTCAAAATCTGGAGAGGGTGAGATTTTTTTTTTTTTTTTTTCAAAGAAATGCTAAAAAAGGTATTTTGAATAGAAACCCCAAAATCTAATTTTCTAAGGGTGAACAAAAGAAAAAACAAGGTTTAGGCTATTTTAGGCCCTAGCTTCATTCCTAAGAGTTTATTTAGCAAGCTCATCTGCTTAACAAGATAGGAGAAAGCTCTTCATCTAAAAGATTAGTACCTAAGCTATATTTGGCACAATTACAGGTGTTGGGGGGATGCTTTGATCATAGTAGGATAACAGATATTATATCTGGTAGGACTAGCATAGGCCTAGGAGTTTGAATTGGGGAATGAATTGGTGATCTAATTTAGTTATGATGCTGTTTGATTCAGAAGAGCTGTAAATCTATAGTGTTAGGCTACCAGAACAAGGTGCTACTTTAAGGTTCCCTTTCATGGCTTGTATTTACTGGATTTGTAATGATAAAAATTAGTAGATTTGAAAAGAACTAGAAAGCCAAACAGATTTGATTTTTTCACCTTCTACTTACAAAAGTAGCCAACAAAACTGAATATTTATCAGAAAAATTAGCCTAGGCTAGCAACAAATAGGGTTGCCAACTGGTGAGAAAAAAATCACTAGATTCTTTGAAAAAATTCATAAATCAGCTCATAAATCACTAGATTATTGACCAGAAATCACTAATGATTATACTCTTTATCATTGTAAATAATAATTGTTTTGTTTCTTTACCTACTTCTATACAGCTGCAACTATAGGACGCGGGTAAAATTATCCCCCCTAGATGTGGAAAAATACCTTTAGACTGATGTTTTGTTTTTTTCTCAAGCAAAAATTAACCTTGGAATTTTGAGAAATACCTTTTTGCATCTTTATAAAGAGAATAGAACCAAATCCTTGCTTCCTCCATGTATGTTCCCGAATTGGTACCCTTGGCTTATACCCCAATCACTGAAAATTGGTTATCGATGATCTAATCGAAATATTTGCTTTTTCTTTTTAATTTTTTTTTCCTTGTCAGTCCAAAACCCCTGTTTTTCCCACAAAAAGTGTAGTAACTATTTTCTTTTTACTGTAGTTGAGCTAGTATAACTACTGGGACACCAGTGACAATTTTGAAAATACCCTTTTTTTAATTTCATGGAAAAAATGTATCCCACTCTTCACAAATTTTCATAAGCATCTCTTGCATATAAGCATAATCATTGTCTTACTGCTTTAAAAAAAAGGCACTTGTTAATTATACATAACACACCTAAGAAGTAAAATTATGTTGATCCTAATGAAATATGCTAAAATATGATAAAAGTACAATACTTTAGTTTATATAATAATATAATTAGGGCTATATATTTGCACATCAGGGGGGAGTGAGGATAAAGTAACCTAAGTTCGCCTCCAACCCCTTAATGTGCAAATATATAGCCCAAGTTTACAAGTCTGATGCATTATGTCGCACATTGTTTGTCTTTGTGGTTATGAAACTGGTTTTCGTAGATCGTACATTATCCTTAGCATACTTTCATCCCCAGACCTATCCTCAGAGGCTGCATAGGTCATGTTTCTAAAGGTATAGTCTTAGAACCTTTCAACTATACTAAACAAAATGCCTATCTCAAAATTTTGATTGAACAATTTTTAGGGAAGAAAGGGACATGGTAGGGGGGCTAGTAGCCATCCAATCTTTTTGGTCAAATAACAGGAACACCAGAGATTTTAATTTCTGTTCAAATGAGCCCTCTTCCAATGTTCTAGAACCATAGCTTCAATATGATTGCCCCTGGAAAAACAAAACAAATTAACATGCATCCATGATTTTTCTTCTGGCAAATAATACAAAATTCAACACTTTTGCAGATAGGGGCTTGAAACCTCTACAGTAGGGTTCTCTGATATGCCGAATCTAATAATTTGATTTTAATTGAAATTCTTTCACCTTTATTGGGTGCTTCCTCCCTTTTTCAAAAATCAGGCAAATTTTCATAGTTTCTTCGCCTTTTATGGGTAAAACTAAGCTTAATGAGGTGTGTCAATTACAAATAAAAGAATATTAAGAATTATTGGAGTTCAGATTAGATATTAGAAATAGAAATTAAAATCATTAGACAATTTCCCAGAGAAGATACCCCCCCCCCCTACTCCCAACTGACTTCAATCATCAAACTAAAATCAATTTAATCCATCTAGTTATATTAAAAACCTTACTATAAGAAGCACTAAGTCATATTTTCTTTTTCAATGATTTCTTTTTTTATTTAGAATTTTTTTTTTTAGTTATATTTTCTTGTGGTTGTGGTTTTTTTTTTTTGTTATTTATTTTTTTTTTTTTCAATGATTTCTTTTTTTATTTAGAAACTGTATAACTACTTTCTTATTTTTCAATTACTCCATTTCTGCTCTATTTGCAGATGTATAGGGTGTATTCATATCCACTATTCACTCCATTTTCAAAGGTTTTAATAGAAGAAAATCTAATTTAGAACTGACAGATTACAGAGAAAAGAAATATGAAGACAAAAATCAACCTGAGCAAATGTAGTAAAATAAGAAGTATAGAAAATTTTTGCAATTTTGTGATTAACCAAGTTCCCCTATTATCTTGGTGATAACGCTATTTCTAGTTCCCCTATTATCTTGGTGGTATATTGGAAGCTTCAAAGGTGGTATATTTGCATAAATACTAATCTGGAACATATTAGGAATTGCAGTGAGTCACTGTTTTGGTTTTTTTCTAATTAATTAGCTTCTAGTATGATTTATTTGATTGAATCATGAATCTGTGTGGTATATTGTGAAAAATCACTAGAGTTAGGAAAAGTTACTAGTTTTAAAAGAAAAATCACTAGAAATAGTGATAAATTGGACAAGGTTTATATTAACAGACTAAGCAAATAGATAAAAAAAAAACATACCACTAGCATCAGAATTTCATCTGAGTCAAAATATAACACTCATTTCTGTCACAAATTATTTTCAAAATTACTTCTAAGCTTCTTTAAGTTTCTTCAATTTTACTGTTTTGTTTTTTTTCACAGAAATGGCATGGTGGTGATTCAATTTGAAAAATGCTAAATTTTGCTGAAAGCTCTGATTTGAATTGAAAAATAATCTTGTTGAACAGTAATTTGATTTGAGAAATACTAAATCTTGTTGAGTGGTGATTTGATATAAAAAATACTACAATTTGAGTTATTCATTTTTTAGGGAAAAACTTAGCACTATCATCCAAATTTCATCCTGAATCTAAATATGACATTCATTTCTGTTGCAAATTATTTTCAAAATTGCTTCTAAGCTTCTTTAAAAACAGCAAAACTTCTTTCATCAAAACAAACACTTTATGGCAGCTACATATACAGTTTTATAAATAGTAGATAAATATCCCTTAATGTAAACAAACTAATCACTTATATCTAACTCTTCATCATCACTTTCTGATGCATTAGGGGTGTCACTGTCTGGTGCTCTAGGGGCCCTATTGATTCCAGGGGAATAGAGCTTTGCAGCTTCAATCAAAAAATTATGAAGTTGGTTTTTTTGCTCAAAATTTTGCAATAATAAGAAGCACAACATATACTACTCTATATATGCTGTTTGCAACCCTGGTCTTTCAGAGTGCTTTTTGAACCATCTCCATAGACTTTCTATATTGTGTGTAGGAATGGAACAGTCCAGCAGATCAACAAAATTAGCTGAATGATTGATTTGGTAATGAGTATATCCATGGCTGGACAATGTACTATAAGCTCCCCATTTATCACTATAAATAATGCTTCCAGGCTTAATATATTTTTTAATAATAGGAATTAAAGTTTCCTTGTTTCTTTGAGCAAGCAACAACTGTTTAATAACAATGAAGCAAGCAACAACTTTTTCAAGACTCATGGTGTCTTACCATCAACAGTAATGTGCAAAAACTGCAATATACCATGCAACTATTACACATCTGAAAATATGTGGAAATGCAGCAAGAGCTATGTCATCCCAAAGACCAAAAAGAGAAGATTTTGCAACTATTCAGTATCTGATAGAAAAGGGAGTTTCTTGCATCAGGCAAGGATTAAGCCTCATCAAATCCTGATATTTATAAATCCCTTTCTGTCAGATCATTGGGACCACCAAATGGTTATTGAGGAACTCCAAATAAGTAAGAAAACAAGTATTGACTGGAGGTCTTTTTGCTCAGAAGTTCTGATGGCTTAAAAAGGAAACCAAGAACCTATAGGAGGGCAGGGTGTTGAAGTTGAAATTGATGAAACTTTAATGGCAAGAAGAAAGTACCACAGGGGAAGGATTTTATGGCAAGTTTGGTTTTTTTGTGGAATAGAGAGAGAGCAAAAGAAACATTATTGTACCCCTGACTGATGGCCAAAAAGGCCTCCAAGGAAACAAGGAAACTTAAATTCCTGTTATTAAAAATATATAAAGCCTGGAAGCATGATTTATAGTGATAAATAGGGAGCTTATAGTATATTGTTCAGCCATGGATATACTCATTACCAAACCAATCATTCAGCCAATCTTGTTGATCCAAAGGACTGTTCTATTCATCACAAACAACAAAAGTACGAAGAACAAAAGGGATGCTAGGATTGTTTTGAAAGAATCTCCACTTTTTTGGTTTTATTGGTCGCATGTTGTTGTGAGTCTTTTTTCTTTTATATATTTTTGTCTTGCTGAGGACGGCACTTGGACATAGGGCCGAAATATTCATTCAAATTATCTCCACTGTCTTGCAAAAAGATTTCTCTGTTGTTCTTCGTGCTTTTGTTGTTTGTTGTGGAAAGGCAGTGTGGTCTTCGTCGCTATTTTTGTTCTATTCATACACAAAATATAGAAAGTCTGTGGAGACACTTCAAAAAGCACTCTAAAAGACCAGGGATGCAAACAGCATACATGGAGCAGTATGTGTTGCACTTCTTATTTCTGCAAAATTTTGAGTGAAAAGACTGACTTCATAATTTTTTTATTGAAACTGCAAAGCTCTATCCCCCTAGAATTAATAGGGCCCCCAGGCAGCACCAGGCAGTGACACTCCTAGTGCATCAGAAAGTGATGATGAAGGTTAGATATAAGTAATTAGTTTGTTTACATTAAGTGCTATTTATCTGATATTTATAGAACTGTATATGTAGCTGCCATAAAGCATTTGTTTTGATGAAAGAAGTTTTGCTGTTTTTAAAGAAGCTTAGAAGCAATTTTGAAAATAATTTGCAACAGAAATGAATGTCATATTTGGATTCAGGATGATATTCTGATGCTAGTGGTAAGTTTTTCCCCAAAAAATGAATAATTCAAACTGTTATGTATTTTTCATATCAAATCACTGCTCAACAAGATTTAGCATATTTCAATTCAAATCAGAGTTTTGAGCAAAATTTAGTATTTTTCAAATTGAATTGCCACTATGATGTTTTTTTGTTTTTTTTTTAAACAGGAAAATTGAAGAAACTTAAAGAAGCTTAGAAGTAATTTTGAAAATAATTTGCAACAGAAATGAGTGTTACATTTGGACTCAGGATGAAATTCTAGGTAAATATTTACCAAATAATATTATTGAGTTAGGAATAAAGTGAATACACCATGCAATGCCTTTTTTTATGCTGATTACAAATAGGCTATAATAATCAATTCTATGATAAATGAATTTTAGAACCCCCCCCTAACCTAACCCCAACCTCCTTATGTGCAAATATATATCCTGAATTGACATATATAGGAGAGAGGGCTAAAATTCATTTCTGATAGGCTAGAAATGATTGTTATAGGCTATTCATAATCAGCATAAAAAAGGCATTGAATGGTATATTCACTTTAGTTGTTACTCAATAATATGATTTGGTAAATATTTACCCAATTCTGATGCTAGTGGTATGTTTTTTTTATCTAGGGCCTAGGCTATCTGATCAGTCTGTTAATATAAACCTTGGGCCTATCTGATAAATCATTAGGGGTGGCAACCCTGGCAACAAATCAAGTTTGGTAGATTTCTAGGTAGCACTATAATTTAGCTAGGATGAAAGTGAAAACATCATTTGATGCCTTTTCTATTTTCTTTCATAATCACCTCTCTTGCAGATTGCACATTGAGCCCTCAAAGGAGCCCTGGAGGTGTTTTACATGAATTATGAAAGAGCAAAAAAAACATCAAGTGATGTTTTCACTTAGATCCTAGCTAAATTATAGTGCCATATAGAAATTTGCCTCAAGTTTTAGGGTAGGCTAGC
Source organism: Artemia sp. Qi Xiang Cuo (assembly GCF_049724085.1). Lineage (NCBI taxonomy): Eukaryota > Metazoa > Arthropoda > Branchiopoda > Anostraca > Artemiidae > Artemia > Artemia sp. Qi Xiang Cuo. The sequence continues at coordinate 7,046,036 of NC_142798.1, read as the reverse complement.
CAGTTCTGATCTACCAGCCTAAATTAATCATTCACCATACAGAGCTCAGCATCAAATTCCAATTTATATAGCCCAACAGAAAACAACTTGAAAAAAAATTTACTGAAAGAAATAATCATTCAGTTCAGTTTCTACATTAGGCTACAACCAGTTCCAGTTCAAAAAACACCCTGTCTACAATGTGGGATTTTCAAATGTTTCAGCAGTAAGGCAGTATTGCCATGGAAGAATCTCTCATATATAAAATATTTTGTCTGATGTGAAAATTATAAAAATTTAAAATGTGGGCGTGACATTGATTATTGACTAGAAAATTTAGTAGACACCTAGTAAATTAATACCATTACAAACCTCAGAAACAAATTTTTCAATTAAATATCCTTTTAAATAATACATACTGTGAAACATGGTTATTCATAATGAACGGGGTGAATGGAACTAGTTTTTGTCGGTCCCTAAGGCTAGAAGTGGGGAGGAGGACTGTTAGGCTAAAAATTATTAGGGATAGATTTTAAAATTAACATTTGTATGAGGAACACATAAGAAAAACAAAGTCTTTGAAAGAGATGGGAAAAATTGAAGTAGGCTTTCCTGTGCATAGTCAATAAAGCAAATCCGGGAATGTGTCACCGACCACTTTTGGGAATCCACCAATTTCAAACTTTTTTGTTTTTTTTTCTTTTATCAGTAGCTAATCCTAGGTAACACTATAACGTTGTCTATAGTAAAGGCCATACGGCTCCATTGTTTTATTACCTATTTATTTTTTCCCAGACGCACTTCAGATAGAAGGGGTCGTCGTTTAAACTTCGGAGGGGTCTCATTCGATTGGAAATCAGAAGTTCTAGTGCTTTTTTTAAGATTCAAAAGTGATCGAAGGGCATCTAGCTCCCCCCTCCCCCTGGCTCTTTCTTTCCAAATGCATCCGATAAAAGTTTTGTTAAAAATAGTTCAAAGATCATATAACGAAGACTTTGGGTTTACACAATCCCTCATGGCCCGGGAGCAGTCGTTCTAAGTTATACCCAGGGAGCATATATGATTCTTACAGAAAGGATGTCCGTATAAGCTTCAGAGAGGGCTCATTTGATTGGAAATTAAAAGTTCTAGTTCACTTTTTAAGAGTCAAAAGAGATCAGAGGATAACTAGTCCTCCACCCATGTCTTTTTTCTTCAAACCCATCCCATAAAATTTTCGAGATAGCCATTTTGATAAAAATTAGTTCAAACCTCATATTATAAAAACTCCAGGGTTGACAAATGCCCCCCGGGCCCGGGGGATGGTGTTGTAAGTTATGTCCTGGGGGCACATATGTCTCTTATAGAAGGGATGCTTGTATAAACACTAGAGACGGCTCATTTGATTGGAAATTGAAAGTTCTAGTTCACTTGTAAAAATTTAAAACTGACCGAAGGGCACCTAGCCCCCCCCCCCGCATCCTTTTTTCCCAAAGCCATCCGATAAAAATTTGAGATAGTATTTTTGTCAAAAAATAGTTCAAAAATCAGATAAAAACTTTGGGGTCAATTTATCCCCCCTCCCTTAGAGCTCAGGGAAAGGGTTTAAATTTATGCCCTCGAGGCATATAAAATTTCATGAAGAAGTGGTCGTATAAAAATTGGAAGGTTGCCCCAGAGCCCTGGAATGTAATGTAAGTTATGCCCCAGGGGCAGATAAGTTTTTTTGTAAACCTTATATGCCCCCTGGGCCTATAAGGTTTCAAAGGAAGGGACGGCAGTATCTAATTTTTGAACAATTTCCAAAGCACTGGCTATCTCAAAATTTGTAGCGGACGGGCTTGGGGAAAAAGGAGCGTGGGGGACTAGTTTAACTCTCTTGACTCTTAAAAAATGAACTAGAACTTTCAATTTCCAATCAAATGGGCCCTCTTTGAAGTCTATACGAGAATCCCTTTCTTAAGAACCATACATGTCTTTAGGGCATAACTTAGAACGCCTTCCCCTGTGCCCTGGGGGGTTCTATTGACAACGAATTTTTTCTTATCCTATCTTTGAAATTTTTTAACAAAATGTCTATCTCAAAATTTTCATCAGATGGGTTTTGAAAAAGAAGGCGTTGGGGTGAGGGGCTAGCTGCCCTCGAAACTTTTTGACTATTAAAAAGTGAGCTCAAACTTTCAATATCCAATCAAATGAGCCCTCTCTGAAGTTTTACAAGCATCCCTTTCATACGAACAACATATGCCCCAGGGCATAACTTACAATGCCTGCCCCCGGGCCATGGGGGATTGTGACGACACTTGAGTTTTCGTTATATGGTCTTTGAACTATTTAAAAAAAAAGCTATCTTAAAGTTCTTATCGGATGGGTTTGAGGAAAAAAGCACGTGAAGGGGGGGGGGGATAGGTGCCCTCAAATCTCTTTTGACTCTTAAAAAGTGAACTAGAACTTTCAATTTCCATTCAAATGATCCCTCTTTGAAGTTAAAACGAGCATCCCTTCCATAAGACCCATATATTCCCCCAGGGCATAACTTAAAACCCCTGCCCTCGTGCACTGGTGGGTTGTGTCAACACCGGAATTTTTGTTATATGATCTTTGAACTATTTTTAACAAAATAGCCATCTTAAAATTTTTATTGGATGCATTTAGGAAAAAAGGGTTTGGCTGGTTTCCCTCCAATATCTTTTGACGCTTAAAAAGTGAATTAGAACTTTCAATTTCCAATCTAATGAGCCCTCTCTGAAGTTTGTACGAGCATTCCTTCCATAAGAACCATATATGGCCCCGGGGCATAACTTTTAAACCTTGCCACTGAAGACTGTGGGGGTAGTGTCCTGCTCGAACATATAATTTCCAAAACTTTCAACTATTTTGAACAAAATGGCTATATCAAAATTTTGATAGGATGTGTTTGGGGAAATGGTGAGCGTGGAAGGGGTTTCAGTTGCCTTAGAATCACTTTCGACTATTAAAAAGGGAACCAGCCATTTAAATTTCCAATGGAATAAGCCCTTTTTGCCGTCCCATCACTTTCGACTATTAAATAGGGTACTAGCCCTTCAAATTTCCAATCGAATAAGCCTGTTTTAAACTTTCTATGACAACGCCTTCTATAAAAACCTTATATGCCCCCAGGGCAAAACTTAAAACCCTTGTCCTGAGGGTTGTGGGGGATCTCCTCCTCAAAAACATATTTTCTATCCGAAAATCAACTACGCTGAACAAAATGGCTATCTCAAAGTATTGATTGGATGTGTTTGGGAGAATGATGGACGTGGGGGGGGGGGGGGTAGTTGCCCTCCAATCGATTTTGACTATTAAAAAGGGCACTATAACTCTCGATTTCCAATCAAAAGAGCCCCCTTTGAAGTTTCTTACGACGGACCCTTCCATATGAAGTGCCTCTGGGGAAAAAAAATAATAAATAATAAAACATTAGAGCCGTATGGCCTTTAATATAGGCAACGCTATAGCGTTGCCTCTGATTTCTGTTCGTTTTGGGTTTTATTTATTTATCGAAGCTTATTCGTGGTAGTTTCACGCTTGGTAGATTATTTTCATTTTTGCTCATTTTTGGTTTAATGGAGTTCTTTACTTTTCTTTGAAAAACTTATTTTGTGGAAAAAATTTGTTTAATTAATTCCCGTAAAAAGGGTAGAGCAATCTTTATTGAAGAATACCTGGGAAGTTACATAAATGGTGCTCAAATATATTGCTCATAATTTATGAATGAAGCACTCATTTAGAGAGGTTTGTAGAGCTCTATTTTGTCTATCCTAACTGAATGATTTGTTAACTGAAAACTAAAATAGAAAAAAGAAAAGACTGAATGTACCCAAATCTGATGGAACAAAGATTTCTTTGAATACGTTGACAAACTTACAATTTTTGTGGAAGAAAACAATTTTGTTGACCGTATGTAATGCCAACATGAATTGTTTTGCAGTTAAAATCTTGCCAGTGCAGCTGAATCCCCTCTCTACTGCAGAACTTGTATGGGATATAGATATTACCTTCCTTACCAAAGCTGCCATCCATGGTATATGGGAAAAGTAATTTTACCAAGTGGCTTCAGAGAAATTGGCAGCTCTATCACAATCAGAAGTTTTGGACCTTTTTGTGTGTGCTGCCAGACTTTGCCATTCTCATTTGGTCATTGTTATCTTGCAATGATTATTTGTTATCTTGCAATGATATAAACTCAATAAATTTTCTCCTCCCTCCACCAACTAAAAATATTATTTTATAAGCAACTAAAAACCATAGTTCTTTCAAAAACCCTTTCCATGGCCTAAGACTCGCCCCTTTCCCAATCGCAAAAAACTCTAGACTGCAACGTTTCCCATTGCGATTACAGTCCAACAGAAGAAATAAAAAAAACCTTGCCAGAGATCTGTAACCCCATTCCACCAGGCACAAACATTGATAGGATGCACAAGGTGTTATGGCTAGGTTCGCTACAGTCAAATCCAGAGGCAGCACTAAATAAAGTTATTTTGTTTAGAATATTACTAAATAAAAATTTTTCTTGCTAAAGAATTCTTTTGATACCGACTTTTTAATATTTTTTTTACTACTTGCAGCGGCTAAATTAAGTTCCCCCCCATGGGATTATTGGGGTTGTTGGTTCCCTTAAAATAACCACCGTCCCCCCACAGCGCGAAAAATGTTATTGCACTAACAAATGAAAAACAACATCACTTTAAGAGTCATGTCCGTGGCATGTAACCCCTTCCCTCGTTAAAAAAACTGTTGATACCAATCCTTCCCACCGTGATTGCAATCCGACTAAAGAGAAAACAAAATATTGCTTGCAATGTTCGAACCCACCCCAACCAAAAACAATGGAAGGATGTGCAAAGTATTGCGGCCGCATTAGCTACAGCCAAATCGGGACACGTCACTCTATAAACATTAGTTTAGGAAGATGGGGGGAAGAAAGTTTGCAATAGGTTTTGCAAAATAAATGTCAATTTATAATAAATTTTGTTTTAAGAATAATAAATTTTGGCAATAAGACATATACTTCTACGAAGCTAGTTTGAGATTTCAACATATTTCAATCTTTTTTCATTCATCCTGATTTTCTGTTAATATGAGTTATCTAAATAAACCTTTTCTGTAATCCTTAATTTGGTCGTTTTTTTCCAAATAAAAGCATGAATCGCTGAGAAATTACTACTAACTCATCGCAGCACCAAGCCGCCTGAGGCCAACACAGCTACGCACGCTCCTCCTCCACCCCAATCTATTCAAAGCCTCCCTTTTTACACCCGCCCACAAAGTTCCCATTTCCTTTAAATCTTTCTTTATGACGTCCTCCCACCCCAGACGGGGACGACCTGCTTTCCGTTTAGCCCTAGATGGTTAGCCGAAAAGAACAATCTTCGGCAATTTGTCATCCTTCATCCGCACAACATGCCCTAACCACCTCAACCTTTCTTTCATTATAGACCTAGAAAGCGGTATTGAACCACATTTTTCGTATAGCCTATTGTTTGAAATACTGTCAGTCATCGGGTACCCAGAACAATCCTTAAGTAATTTTTGTGGGAGACATTTTGTAAATCTTCAGCCGCTTTCCGGAGCGTTCATGCTTCAGAGTCAAATTTGACCACTGTTATAACTGTAGCTTCTGAGATTCTAATCTTGGTTTGCAGACTTATCTTCTTATTCTTCCATACTTTTTTTAACTGTGAAAAAACACCCTGAGCCTTGGCTATTCTATTTATAACATCTTCACTGCTCCCACCTTCTTTACTAATAATACTACCAAGGTAAGTGAAGCTGCCCACCTGATCACTCTTTTCATTACCCAACGTCACCTTTTCATTTTCACTTATTCCTAGCCTTAGTGACTTAGTCTTCCTAACATTAATTTTCAAACCAATACTAGCACCCTGAACTCGCAAAACCTCTAAAAACTCATTCATCTTGCTCACACTTTAATCTAGGATGCTTAAATCATCAGCATAATCCAAGTCCAGGAGACTTTTTACTCCCCATTTGATTCCGTGGTCTACCATTGCCTTTCCTGTGCTCCTTAAAACAAAGTCCATCAAAATAATCCATATAAAGGGGGATAGAGCACAACCCTGATTAACTCCAGATTTAATATAAAACCAGGTGCTAAACTCATGTCATATCTTAACCTCAGCAGTGTTATTCTCGTACATAGCACTAATCACTTTAATGTATTTGTCTGGTATACCATACAAGGATAAAACCTTTACTAAAGCTCCTCTATCAACAGGATCGAACACTTGCTCATAATCTATAAAACTGAGGACCAAAGGTGTTTGAAAACTTAGGCGCTTCTCAATTATTAACCTAAGAGTGAAAATTTGGTCAACACATCCTCTACCTTTTCTAAAACCGCACTGTTCTTCTCTTAAAACTTTGTCTAGGGCATCTCTCAGTCTAAAAAGTATCATATTACTAAGTAATTTGCTACCTACAGAGACCAGACTAATGCCTCAATAATTTAAGAAACTCATTTACTACCCTATCAGCACCTGGAGCCTTATTATTCTTTAATCCTTTTAGTACTGTTGCTAATTCCTCCTCACAAAACAAATCTTCCTTCATTGACTACTACCTCTCAATTTGTTAACGTGCCAGTACAATATTTTACTATTATGCCGTCTAGGTGCATCTTCTAAATCCTCGACAATTTTATCCATGGCCTCCACTTCACACCTCCTTAGTTCATATTTCAATGCTTTCTCCACTTTCTTTACATTCCTTTTGTTTTCATGCGATCTATCATTCAAATAGTTCTTGTACAAGTCCTTTCTCCTTTCTATTAAACATAAAGCTTTTTCGCTAATATTATTAGCTGCATTTCTAACTTTCTTCCCTAATAAACCTTCAGCAACTTCACAAATTATTTTTCTAAAATTATTCCAGCCATCTTCCACGTTATCAAATTTTAAACTCTAAAGTTTAGTATTCAACTGTTCCTGGAAAATTTCTCTCAAATTCTCATCCTGGAGTCTACTAACATCATAAATTCCCGGGAGGTAATTACCCTTCCGATATTTTAGCTTTAAATTAACCCTTGACAGTACTAGATGATGATCTTTACTTTTAACATCAATAACAGCACTCCTATATACCCTAATATCTTGTATTGATCCTGTCATTCTTCGGTTTATTATAACATAATCAATAAGGTTTGCTGTCTTACCATCACGTGAATACCATGTTAGCTTATGAGCCATTTTATGACCAAACACCGTATTGGTTATAACTAGATTGTTATACCAACAAAATTGCAAAAGTCTGTATCCATTACTGTTTTCTTTTCCTACACCAAATTTACCTGAGCTGGGATACCATCTATCCTCATTTCTACCAACCTGGGCGTTAAAATCTCCCATTAATAACATCATATTTCTACCTGGGACCTTGGCTATTTGCTCCTGTAACTGTAAGTAAAATTCATCTGAGTCACTAGTATCTCCATCAGTCGGTTCTACAGGGGCGTATACTACTATAACTGATACCCTGAACTTTCTAGTCATAAAATGAGCAATTAGTATTCTATTATTAATACCTTCCCAGCCTAAACAAGACTTAGCAGCTTCCTTATTCATCATGAGCCCTACTCCCTGTCTATGTACCCCATCTTTCCTTCCTGAGTAAACAAATTCTATATCACCTAATTTCATCATTCCTATCCCCGGGATATGAGTTTCCCAAACTCCAAATAAATCCAGTTCGAATCGTCTGAATTCGTCAGTCAAAATGTCGATACGATAGTCATTTTTTAATGTCGTAACATTCCAAGTTCCAATTTTCATGTTCTTTAAATCATTGAAATGATTATAGGATTACTTCTTAAACTGAATGCTATTGATAGAGATTTCGTCATTTTTTGAGAATAGCAGTCACATATTAAGTTACAAGTCGCCTCATATTATTTTTAAATAACAAAGAATGGCAAATTATGCTTCATTTTAAAGACTAATACAAAAATTTTAAAGCCCATCAATAAATTTGTTGAAACACCTGTTAAAAAAGAATCTAGCACCTAATACTGCAAAGCTGTGAATATATCTGAAATTTCGAATTGAGAATATAAGTTGTAGTCCTTTCAGCCTCTCATATTTGACTCGTCTTCTATGTCAGACCAATTTTTGCTCTAACTGGCCAACCATTCAAAATGTCAAAAAGCAGGGTATTTTTTCTTTTAATCAAGAGAGGCAGTTAAAGACCGGCCCAGGCATTCCATACAAGTTTTCTCGAAAAGTGCGACCTCTATCAGCTATAATACAAACTGATATAGTCTGAATAAATATAAATAGTTAAAATTTATACTGGTAATATTTTACAGTTAGAATACAACTTAATTAGAGCAAAAAGAGTAGTACTATTGTAAGATATATTTTATGGTATTTTATAATCCTATGTTGGGATACTGGATCAGTCTTATAAAAATATGCCTTCATTTTATTGTCACAGACTTCCGTTTGTAAAAGAGTAAACCTAGTTCTGGGGGCTGTTGAACGAATTCATTTTGGGCGAATTCATGACATGAGTTTGTAAATCTTTCCACGCCTTTCGTCTTCGTGTTCTGTGTTCTGTTTTCGCAAAGTATTCAATTTCAAATTCAAGAATGGAAATGAAACGGTCTTAATTTTCTTAAAGAGGTTACCTACTCTTTGTGTTTTTTATCTTTATATTTTCTTAACAAAATGTGGAGGCTTTAATTGAAAGATTTTCCTTTTCATTATTTTTTTCCTGTCTGGTCCACCAATTGCTAGGCTCAGGCTATCTTCTAATATCTGGGGAATTTTAATAGGCTAGACTTTCTTTAAATATCCCCACAAATCAATGATTTGGTAACAGTCTAGTGCACCGTAGCATTTTTACAATTTGAAACTCTGTATTAGGGCAATAAGCAACACAATATATTTAGACATTTGCCTATCATACTCTTGGAAAAATATTTCAATTCAAATATATTTAGCCTAGGTTCTTAATCTTGGAAACAATGTAGGCCTAGATGATTTAAGTGATCTAATAGGCCTATTTAAACTTATACAAAAGTTAGGCAACATCCTAGTGTAGTCAATTTAAATGCTCTTAGTCTTTGCAAAACTCTAGTTAATGGCCTTCTAGCTCTCCTGGAAAGTAGTTGAGTCATTTGAATTAAACTCTCAGGAATGTAGGCTATCCTGAGCCTCAATGATCTATTCTGAAGATTTCCTAAATTTAAGAAAAAAAAATCTTGATATAGCCTAGCTTAGAATTCTACTGACATAATAGGGATTACATTTTCAAAAATCAAAACCAATGCAAAACAGAGTGAAAACTCAAAATTAAGGTTAAACACTTTTTCAGGATTCAGATAGACATAGATCTGCTATAGCCTATAGCCATAGACCTGCTATAGGCTATTCAATCCACTAAAGCCATAGAAGTAAGAAAAGGGTAGACTTAGTAGCTTAGTAGGCCTAATAGCCTACCTCCAAAGATATATTTTTGGCCCTGGATTCATTCCTTCATTTAAATGGCTCAACTCCTAAGTGGCTAATCTTCATTATAAGAAATCTTGTGGGTTGCTGGTAATTTGCTCAGGGTGAACTTGGGTAAGTCCAACACAGGGGTAACTCCGACACCCCCATCTTATCTTGCTTAGTGATTAAAAATATTTGTGGTTCCATATGCCATCTCCTTTCTTCAGCTTGGATACTTGACAACAGCCTTCAATATTTCTGCCATTTTCAATAGCTTTGTCATAAAGGAATTTCAAAATTTTGTGGAAGGCATTTTGTTTGCCACAAGGTAGGTAGCAATTTTTAATTAATAGTCAAGAAGAATAGAGATATGATAAAATCATTCTAAATAGCTGATAAGTTAATAGGATAGTTTAAGTAATTACTGTAATTTATTAGTATTTTGTTCTTAGATCAATCAAGAGATGCAAGGGGTGTTGGAATTACCCCAGAAAAACACAAATTTGGGGTAAATCTGACATGTTGGACTTACCCCATACAGGATAAATTCCAACACAGGGGTTGGATATACCCTGTTTATACAATGTGGCTAGTTTTTTTGCAATTCTAGCCTAGATATGAGTATATTTGCCAACTATTTATAATGTTAACAATACATAGTAATCTGATCAGCTGCAGTATTCACTGTGGTTGTCACTCTTGTTAAATTCTGATTTCTTTGTCTCAACATATTGTTTTAAATTGGCTAGATCAAACTTTGTCTTGTCAATCACATTGCAGTTGCTATATGCTGGAATAACAATATACATATAATATATATATATATATATATATATATATATATATATATATATATATATATATATATATATATATATATATATATATATATATATATATATATATATATATATATATATATATATATATATATATATATATATATATATATATATATATATATATATATATATATATATATATATATATATATATATATATAGCATGCCACCCTCCTCTTAGTGTCTCAGCACCCAGGACATCCCTGGTAGGCAGATAATTGCTTGGGAAGCTGAGATAATCACTTCTGTCAAGGCTTTTAGAGTGTTTGAACAAAAAGAGAAAGAGAAAAAAGATAATCTCAGGAACAAAACAGGGAAAGTAAAAGAGAAGACAATCAAGCTAAAGCTGAAAAAGAAAAATGATCTTTCCAGTGAAGACTCTGACATCTCTCTGGGTTCCTCAACTGACCAAATGGACATAAGTTATACTGTTGATAGTGAGAATGAAGAAGAGCAGGAAAAGAATCTAAACAAACAGCTAAATGAATACAATGCTGTAGCATACAATACCAAATGTGATCAACAAGGCTGGTATATTGGAAGAGTGCTTGATTTTCCTGACAAAAATCTTGTTCATATAAAATATCTTTGCTGCCTGAGCCTAACTGACTATTCATATGACTGGCCAAAAAAAGATAACATTGACAAAGTTGAAGAAGAATACATCTTTGCAGGACCATTAAAGCCTTCTAGAGCTGGTCCCTTCCCTCTAAAAAATTAAACTTTAAAAAATACATCAACAATTTGTTTATATTCATTTTTGTTACATTTTTTGGATTTGGATAAACATTTAGGGGGGAGTTTAAACCCCCTAAGCTCCCCCTGGATATAGCCTTGATTCACCTGAAGGAAGCCTAAGAGGCCATTGACTAGAGGACAAAATCTTTTTTGGGTTGTCCTCTAGGCATATTTTATACTATACGTAATGAAAAATATTGTCTGAATACAATACCTTTTATACAGTCTATAATGTTATTTTAATAGTATCATCTTTTTTGCTCTTTAAATGCATTTGAATATTATATCATTCACATGAAAAATGTTTTTTTTTTCAAAATTCAGAATTGAAAGTACAGTCAGCCAAAGGGTACACAGCCTACCCTTTACCCTTGACCAAAGGGCTACCCCACTACCCACCAAAATATTGACATGCCCCACTGGCAAAGCTGCATCCCATGTTGGGAATCACCGCCCTAAGCCATACAGAAGCTCAATGGATACACTTGCCTAGGCTAATACAAGCACAACTTGGCTTGAATTAACATTTAATTTTAAACCTTGTTGATTTTTCATAAAATAGGGCTACTTTGTAAACAGAAATTAACCTTTTTTTGTATGAATGGTCAAATCAAGTTAAATTAACAGTATTTCCACATGCAAGAGTTGCAGGCTTTTTTCTTAATTTGAGGATTTGTGGTCATGAGAATCTTTGTCTCTGCTCCAAATTAGCTTACCTTGTTTGACATCTGTGTAATTTGTACAGTAAGACTTCCCTTTGAAGGAAGCTATTGGCCAAGCCTTCCAGTACTTAGACAAGACCTAAGTGGCTAATCTTCCTATAGGAAATCTTTCTGGTAGTGTGTTAATGTTAAGATGACATCCCAGTTTAGCTTCCATTCACCATTGACTTATTCTTAGTTGACCCCATTTTTGAAGGCTTTTAGGGTTTGGGACTAGACAATGGCTTTAGGGAGCTATTCTAGAGTAGAACAGCACAGCATAAAAAGGAGGGGACATGCAGCTTCTTAGAGTGCTCTCTTGTAATGCTTGAGTGGAATAGATAGAAAACTTGACTCAAGAGGTAATTTTCTAGGAACTTTCAAGTTGTTATAGTATCTTCAGGCAAGGTGGGGTACTTTCACCTCATATTTTTAATGCTTATATTGCCAATGTACTGTCTGGGATTAAAAGTACCTGTTTGACAGGTTTTCAGACTTACTGTATTTATCCTATGTAGATGCTTTGCTTTTAGTTTGCCATTCTCAAGTTGGCCTGCTGTGTTCCATTCAACTAGTTGCCTCTTCTAAACAAAATATAGGGTAATTTTTTTTATGTGAATATCTTGTGTTTAATGGTGTTGTCAGATCTGATTCCTTTGTTTGAATCCTTTTTCTTATTCTACAAGTAGATTTTTTTGCTGGCTATGTCTCACTGCTTTTAGATTACTTAGCTCTTTATGGTCTCAAGTTCTTAAGGACATTAAACACAAACTTAAGCTAGGTTATTTGAAAATTGCTGGAAACCAGAGTCATTATTGAACACAAGGTTTATCTAGACTATACTTCAGCTTTTGTGACCATTCTGCACTTTTTTATGCTGGTCTTAGCAATTCTCTTAATTAATTAAAAAAAACTTTTTTCACAACATAAGTTTTTCAAAGAAAAGTAAAGAACTCCATTAAATAAAAAATGAGCAAAAATAAAATCAAATAATCTATATAGTGTGAAACTACTACAAATCAGCAATGATAAATAAATGAAACCCAAAACAAACAGAAATTACAATAAATAACTGAGTCAAACTCAAAACAAGCAAAATTTGGGCTCAAAACCCCTATGCCTTCCCAAGGCCAAAACATAATTTGCACTTTACTGAAAAAATATAAATATTCTTATTTTTATAACTTTAAGTTCATGGGTTGCTAAGACGGATTGAAGTGGTAGAAAAATTGGCAAATGGTGTAAGACTGGGAACAACCAGTACTCGTTCTTTTGCAAACTCTGCTTGAAAAATCTTGGTTGCACAGCTGGGGTTGCTCAGCTAAACCAACATGTGCGATCTGCAGAACGCAAAGCCGCAGTTACTGCTCAACTAAATCCACTATAGCTTCACCTGACCGGAAAATCTCAGGTTGATGAAACAACCAAGGATAAACCATTAGTTGGTACAAACATGTTTTGTGAGCATGATGCCGCTTATAAAGCTGAGTTAATATGGACATTTCAGATGGTACAGAGTTCAATGTCTGCTAACTCTTCAGACCATATTGTCGCAACCTTCCATGCGATGTTCTCCGGTAAGATCCCTGACGGAATGTCCCTATGTGTGAAGAAACTCACGTATCTGATCACCAATGCGCTGCATCCGTACTGTAAGCAAATGCTTGTGAAGGACATTCAGTCATATTTTGTTCTAGAATATGACGAGACAACCAACAACGCTGGTATGAAAGAGTTACAGATGTGTGTGTGATATTGGTCCTCATATGGAAACTAAATCCAGAGCAGACATTTATGCACAAGTTTTATGGGCCATGCAACAAGTGATGACCTGTATAGGAAGATTATGTCAGCCATTGAGCAGAATCGGCTGCCACTTGAAAGACTGATCACACTTGGAAGTGACAGACCAAACGTCAACAAAAGTGTTTGGAACAAGTTCAATGCCAAAAAAAAGAAAGTGATGGGAAAGGGAACGTTGAACATTGGTACTTGCAATATCCATATAATTCATAATGCTTTCTTGAAAGGTCTTCAGGTGTTCCGAGAAGAAAGTTCCAACTTTGTTATTCTTGTGCATTCATTTTTTGACAGCTGGCCTGCACGTTGTGAAAACTATCGAAAGTGCCAAAAGAAAGTGGGAGTGCCAGAGAATGCTTTCACGAAGCATGTCCCAAGCCACTGGACGACGATCGGACACGCTTTAGCTAGAATCATGCAGAAGTGGCTGGCAATCATAGAGTACTTCTTGAACTTCATGCCGAGAGAGAAAAAACTGAAGAATCTTCTGTCCACTTCAAAATTTCTGAAGATTGTGGCTTATAGCAAAGGTGCGACGATGAAGGCACAGCTCGAGTTTGTTCTAGCCTCAGCAGAACTGTTCATGAGTTTCACCCAACTGTTCCTGAAAGAAGAGCCTCTCATTCATGTTCTGCACTCAGAGATCAAAAGACTAGTTGTGACGCTTTGCGGACGGGTCTTTACTCCAGATTTCGTGACCGAGACTGAAAATTTCTCACCAGAAATGTTGAACCTTGCTGAAAAATTTGCAGAAAAGCCCATAGTTTCAGAAAATGTGGAACGAGCTTTCGGTGAGAAAGCAACACTGAAAGACAAGGCCATTTTCTATGTCAATGTGCGAAAACATTTTATTGTGGGTAATCGCCATATTTTGAACAAATGTCCTCTGGAAAAGAATGGCTTTCTAGAGGCTTTACGCTGTTTGAGTCCGATCAAGATGAAGGATTCAAGAAGCATTGCAGACATAGCGGTTGTGGCACGCGAGATTGCGATTAGAGTAAGCTCAGACGTCGCCCAGGCTGAGTGGCTGCTTTTGCAAATGGAAACTGAACCCCGTGAGGACATTACTCGGATCGATCATTTTTGTAGCCATTATTTTGGACTGGTGAATGAGTGCTGGGACAGCAAGTATCCGGAACTTACCAAGCTTATCAAAGTGGTGCTGACGTTGTCGCATGGCAGCGCAGATGTTGAGTGTGGGTTCTTGCGTTCTGGTAGGATTCTCAGTGAAGACCAGGCCTTGATGTCTGAACGCGTTCTGGATGCGAGACTCATGGTATATGACACGTTGAGGCTTTATGGAGGAAAACCAGAACGGTTTGTTATTACAAAAGAGCTGTTGAATCTGCACGGTCTTGGTATCAACAATATCTGGATAAAAAGAAAAGGAAGAGCTATCCGAGAAGTAAAAAGCAGGTGTTGAAAAGGAAAGCAAGTAGAACTAGCAGAAGGTACACTAAAACAGGAACGAAACATAAGACCTTGAAAGTAAAAGGGAGAAACTAAGAGCATCAGAGAAAGAAAAGAGAACAGTAGCAAATACTCTACATCAGGAAGTGACCGACAGGATGAAAAAGGCTGCAGAGTCCAAGAGTCCCATAGATATTGCCCAAGCTGTGTGGTTGCTCAAAGGAGCTGTGAAGTCCAGAACAAGTGAAAGAGAGCAGATGGTGGAATCTGCGAGAACAGAGCAGTCTCTTGCAAAGAGAAAAACTGACCTCATATCGAAATTGATGCCCAAGAAGCAGCAAGAGTGATTCCAAATACTTTACCCGTATCAGTCAATCGTTGACACAGTATGTGTATCTGATTTTTTACTGGTTTTTTACTATTTGTACAGTTTGTATTTGAAAAAATAAATAAATAAATAAATGCAAAAACTCGGGAAATGACGAATTTATGTGACCAGGCATCCCACACCACCTACCACAGATCTGATCCCGAGGACTTCCGAATCCTATATTTGGCCTATATTTGGGCCCCAGAAATCCTATAAAAATAGGAATTGAAATGAACCAACCTGTCCAAACCCTGATTGTGCCAACATCATTCTTTACTTAGGCAGTGCTATTGCGCTGCCTATGATAAAATTGATTTTGAACAAGTTAAGACCAACTATTACCAGTATCTTAGATTTCTGATTTATCTTTCCTGATCTTTCCATAATAGTAATTTAATTTTGTTATATTCAGCAACATATATTATTCAAACATTTCAAATATAAGTTCTAAATTATTAAATGATGCTCCATTATGTCTCAGTCCATACAACTGTCTTATCCAGTTTTTGTTTTTGTAAATAGTTTTATTTTTTTATGTTTTTGTGGCTTTAGTATTTTTTTTTCTTTCCCTTATTTGCTCTACTCTTGTAAAGTTTTTAAGTATTCATGTATGTAGTGTATTCTATTCTCTTTTGTCATACTCCACAAATGTCATTTTTGTATATGATGTGGGTTAAAAATAAATTATTATAATTTATGCTTTGAGGAGGTTAGGATAATGTAGGGCTATCATTCCTGAAACATAGACAGGATCATCCTAATCTTGGATATGATCTGGCTAGTTTTAGATAGCTACAATTAGCTGATTAGAATATTGAAAAACTTCCTTTTCAAGAGGAAACATTATTTTGTTTTAAATATCTTATTTTGTGCTTGATGTTAACCTTGGCATATGTAAGATATTTTAGATAAAATGAGTGTTTCTTCTTGAAAGGATTATATATCAAAGATGATTTGGAAATGCAATAGCCTTTATAAAGTTAAGTCAAAAGCTATCTACAATGTTGAGATAACTCTTCTTATATTGTTAGTACTGACTTCTATCCTTGTTTATTTGTTACAGTTTATTTGTTATCCTGCTAAGGAATTTCGACACCTAATTTCTTATTCGACACCTAATATTCGACACCTTATTCGACACCTAATTTCGACACCTAATTTCTGATCCATTAAAAGTTTGCACTGATGAGGAGGAATAAGCGTTTGTTTTTGTGGTCATAGAGTGCATCAAAGGCCATTAATCATTAAAGACTTTTGGCACAATACAGGAACAGTGTCTTCTCTAAACACATCATCTACAAATGGATAGAAAAATTTTAAAATGTTTGAACAAATGGTATCCATGAGAAAGGAGCTGGAAGACCATCTACAGCCACAAATGATGACAACATGGCTTTGTAAGTGAGATGAGTGAGTACTGAAGAAGTGGCATATTATCCACGAAATATTCATGGTTCTGGCTGTAAAATCATTTATAACAGACACATATTTCGTAATATCTGCACAAGATGGGTCCCAAAACAGCTAACAGTGTTGAATAAATAAATATATTGCGAGATCTGCCTGAAGAATTTGGTTTGCTATGCTAACAAAAGTGATGGCTTCTTGGGCAGAGTCATTACTGTTGATGAAACCTGGATCCACCATTACAAGCTGAAGAGTAAATTGCAGAGTTTGCTGCCCCTGATACACCTTCCTACCACAAAAATAGATCACTGCTTGTTGTTCCTCATTGGTGCAAACTTCTTATGGAGTGGCCATGTTCTATCTGCAATATGAAATGGACAGATTAAAGAAATTAGTGTAAGAATGTTATAGCAGCACCACAACAGCATAAAGATAAAATAAACAAGGACATAGTTCAGTAGTAACAATGTAAGAAGAGTTACACCAACATCAGAGATCATTTTTGACTTACCTTGTATATATAGCAGACTTCTTGCTTTGTTGCATTATTTTTTGAGCTTTGTTTTCTTTACCATTGGATTTTATTTAAATGTGAGTTTCCTTTTGTTTTCTGTTTATTGTTTGTTGTTTATTTTTATATACTTTGTTTAGGCCAGTTTTCTCCAATCAATAATGGTTTCTATATGTGAATCCAAAATATTTGGACTTTTATTAATATTTTGTATGCATGTGTCTGTACAAATGAAATTCTAGTGAATAATTCAGATGGAGTCCAGATGTTTTTTTTTGTCACATAAACACCACTTTTCATTCTTTACCATGTTTATCCTATTTTAGCAAAGTGCAGGTAGGCGAGACAAATTCCCAGTGCCATGACTGTCACACATAAGGAGCAGTAAATTAGAGACTCTCCCTTAAATTGCTCAAAGCACAATTTAATTGCAGATATGCCCCCCTTAGAAGAGGCGACCACGCTCTGCTGCTAAAAGTATTTTGAATGACCCTAAATCCCTTAAAAATAGTGGCCAAAAAAGGTATTTTTTGTCTTTTCAATCTTTTCTCCTAGAAAAAATCCTGTCATCCCTCTCCCCCAAAAAGGGTTAGATCTTTGTGTACCTATTCAAAATAATTTATTCTTTGGAGCCATTTAGTTCAGTTTGGACATGCTTGGAAATCATGAGGGAAGAAGGCTAAAGTTCAAAATTTTGTTCTTGAGGTCGGGGAGGATACTGCTTACTTTTAGGGATTTGGTGAGCCAAAAGTGTTATAGTAGTTATACAAATTTCATTCGAAATTAGCATTTTTGCAACTTTTATTGATGAGGCCACTTTTAGTCAGTGGTGTAATTTCATCAAAATCCTGGGGAGAGGGACTGGAACCAATTTTCCAAAATCAAGCAAAAATGACAGTAAAAACTAATAAATAAGGCATTTGGTTCCATAAAGGTACTATTTAGTACTATAAAGATAAATGTAAACTAAACAAAACTGATGTGTTTCTGTTGATGCTTGAATTTTGCAGATTTAATATAGTTTCAACAAAATTAAGGAAGGAACTAAATTTCAGCTGGGGGCAGACTGGGGTCTGAGGGGACAAACGGGGGTCTGGGGGGGGGGGTGGTCAAACCAAGGTCCAGGAGGAACAGTTCTTGATCTTTTGTACAATAGCAGAATGGATTATAGCAGAACTAGAACAATGTCCTATTTTATGTTTTTCAAGAACAGATTTTGTATTTAGTGCATGTGAAAAAAAAGTTTTTATTCCTTATGCCATGAAATTATAGTTGTCAAACTGCTCTCTGATCTTTGCATTGTATATATATCGATTTTGCTTCCATTAAGTTTTTAAAAGAGTAGTAATGTTTGGAAATTTTGGGAAATAAATTCTTTCTCAAGAATTTCTAGAGAAATTTGGTAAAATTTGAAAAATTTAGTGAAAATAGAAACAACTCTCATCAGACCCGAGAAGTAAGTATGAAGTATGATAAGAATATAGACAAGGTCCTCTAGGTTAAAGCCAAGGTACTCCTATCAAAAGTGGTTAATTTGTTGTTGTTTTGATTCTTACAGTACTTGTCCTTGTAGATATTTGCATAGCCTTGAAAGAAAACTTGAGGATTGGTAGTCAAACATCTAGTTAAATCAGGTGAAAATGGGGGCCCTTGGTATGGATAGTTCAGAACTGAACCTCAGTCTTTGGTGGGAAAGAGGTGTATTTTCATTACCATGGCAGATTGGAAATGACAGTTCAAGGGGTAAGAAGAAGGATAGAGATCATCTCAAAATAGTCAGCTACAATGTTTCACGTGTAAGGTAAGTTCAAGTCAAAATTTTGATTCCAGCTATAATTTAATGCTGGGTTATATGGTACACATTTGGCTAATTTATAGGTGGGTTTGAAAATTAGTTTAGAAAAATCAATTGAAAAAATGTGTAGTTTAAGGTGAAACTTGTTTATAGAGAAAGTTTAATAGTGCATAAACATAGAAATTTTAGAAAAAGAATCAGACGGAAAATGCTCATTTGCCTCAAAAAGCCTTTAAATTCGTTCTGTTTATCAATTATCCCAATTAAAAAAAAACAACCGCCAAAGAAAAACGGAGTGGCGAAAAGCCATCAAGAATTTGACCCCAAGAAATACCAACTGATCTCAGGAGAGGGAGAGGCCCTCTTGGCATACACAAGAGGGGATAGGGATACATCAGAAAAACAGCTATAGATAAATTTATTAGAACCAATTTCAAAAATGTTTGTTTGAAAGTAAATTTTTGAGCCCACTCCAAACTTCTGGTTGTCTCTTAATGTCAAACCTGTTTGCATTTTTAAATATCTTCTTTTTTCCCTTAATTATAGAATTATCTGTTATTGTAAATGTGTTCTTTTCTTTTTTTGGAAAAGACTAATTAAGGTTTTCTTTAACCTTATGTGATGGCTCTCCTAAGAAGTGAAAGATTTTCCTTTTTAATACTCTTTAAACAATCTATGTTATCAAATCCTTATACAGATTAAGGCAGGTCCTAATTTCTTAGTATGATGGAAAAGTTTCTATGCCAAAAATGAAGAAGAAAAATAACAGAAATCTGCATTAGGGTTAAAAAAAGGGGGGAAACCACTATGGACCTATGGGGGAAACTATGGACACCACTGTCAGCGGTTTTATAAAGGTCTAAGATGCACACATAAAGTAGATACTGCAGCCAGACTTGGCTCAGCCAGGTCCATATTTGACTACAATCCACACTGTTGAAGGTTTTAGAAACCTCCACGTAGTACACATAAAGTGGATTACCTAGGCCAGACTTGACTTAGTCAGGTCTATAGTTGTCTATGGACCACACTTTCAAAGGTTTTTGAAAGGTCTAAGATGCACACATAAAGTAGATACTACAGCCAGACTTGGCTCAGCCAGGTCCATATTTGACTACAAACCACACTGTCGAAGGTTTTAGAAACGTCCACGTTGTACACATGAAGTGGATTACCTAGGCCAGACATGACTCAGTCAGTCTATAGTTGTCTATGGACCACACTTTCAAAGGTTTTTGAAAGGTCTAAGATGCACACATAAAGTGGATACCATAGCCAGACTTGACTCAGCCAGGTCCAAAGTTGACTATAAACCACACTGTTGAAGGTTTTAGAAGCTCCAAGACACAGACATAAAGTGGACACCTTGGCGAGACTTGACCTTTATAAGGTCCATAGTCGGCTATGAACTCCACTGTCAGAAGTTTTAGGAAGGCCCAAGGTGCACACAAAAAAGTGATTACCTTGGCAAGACTTGACTCAGCCAGGTCCATAGTTGGCTATGGACCACTCTATCAAAGGTTTCAGAAAGTTCCAAGGTGTACACATAAATTGGGCCTCTGCCAGGCTGTTTTTTCTTTTGGTTGAGACAAAAGGTCAGTGTGCATGCTGACAACCAATACTAGATTGAAATTAAAATTGATTAAATAAAATATCTATCCTTGCATTACATTGTGAACGTAAAATATATTCCAAGTTTCATTTGTATTACATACAGTTGTGATAGGGCGATACAATGAGCATTATGAAGGGAGTAGGTATAGAAAAAGTTCCAAAGCTGCCTGTAGCAGAATTTGGCAGAATTCCAAAACCTGCCAAATCTGCCAACAAATTTTAAATTCTGCCAACAAATTTCAGTAGGCCATGAAAACTGCCAAGTAGCATAGCTACTATGCTACCCCACTGTTCTACGACGGGAAGGGGGTTTTCCATGCGATAAAAGAGAAGTTACCATACATTAAACCATAAATGAAATAAGAGAACCTCAGGCTTAAAATTTGTAGACATTTCTCTTAATGAAAAACTAAATTAAAAGCAATTAAGAAAAGTTAAAGACAAATTAAAAAGCGAAGTCAAATTTTTAGTAATCAATATAGGAACCTCCATGATAAACCGAAATTTTTAGCCAATATTTTACTTATTTTTAAAACTCTTTAAATCAGTATCAGGAATCGAAATAGGCCATGGGAACTGCAATCTCTTGAGCTTCTTCTATTTATCTGATTATATGAATATGATAACCCTCAAGATCGTACTTGCTCCTCTTTGCTTGCAATTCGTGTAAATGTTAGGGCGTCAAGCATAACTAAGCAATGTGGACAAAGTCAACCATTTAGATTTCTCGGAAGGGGGAAAAGTTACACTATAAGTACTATATTTTAAATAATTAATAAATGAAGCGAGAAATAACCATCATATTGCCCTATTATTTTAACTTTTTAAAGCTGGACAAGTAGCCCAGATTGGTTTTCTAGTGTTAAAACGCATGTCCAATTAATCTAACGTGCTCAGTTTATGAGCTTCTACCAGTAGTGGATCTGTCCCTGTGGCTGCACAAATATGCTTTATCGAGGTGTGTTTAAAGATTCCTGTTGTTGAGCTTAGGAACATTTCTATATTATCATCTAGTATTGTAAAAACATTAAGTAATATTATCGTGCAAGTAAAACTGGATGTAAGACTGCATAATCAAATTCAAAGGGGAAAGAACCTGCACAAGAATTGTAAACCCTTGGTCTCTGTGTGTATGGGATTCAAATCTGTCAAGAATATTTTCTTTTTTAATAGATAAAAAGACATACTTCAATGGGGTTTTATAAGCAGCACTAGATCCCAAGCTTTTTTCACACTGTTGCCTGTCTTTTTTAAGACAGGCCTGTACTTGATTTACAGTGGCAACCTTCGTCAGACATGGTAATAGTCTGACATTTTGAGGCCAACTCTTTCTTATTGCCCTTGTGGGTGAAATAGCTTTGATTTTTAAAAACAGGCTCTTAGCAAAAAAATAACAACCATTAGATAATTCTTAACCACCCGGATCGTGAAAAACCCATTGCTTTTACTTTAGTAGCGTGTAAATGGACTGAGGAATAGGATGGCTGAATACCACCTCCTCCAAAGACTTGTCAGAAAGAACTCACAGCCCTTCCAACAGAATAAAGGAATTTGAGGATAAGAATGCACTGTTTATATTTTAACCCTACTACAAATGTCTTTTGACAACTATCCCCCTTAATATTTTGACCCACTTGTGTACCCGTGTCTTCCAAATAAGTTTCGAAACAAGTTCGAAACTTCCAAATAAGTCAAGAATTGAAGGTGCTTTATCAGAAAGAAGATGAAAAATAAGTCACAATTTTTTTTCTAATAAGGATAAGCCATAGACAATATTTAAAAACTTCGGGTATTTTCGCAGAGATTAATCTAATTCTAATGGAATGAAATTAAATTTAGTAATGGGAGGGCATAGCAGACGATTGAGAAAAAAAATACACATAAAATCAAGTGCTTTTTTGTCATTTAAGTTTTATTTGAGATGATGGAACGTGTATAAGCTAACAACATTTATTAAACTTTTTAATGATCACCTCTTAATCCTAAAAATTGCAATGTAGACTTTATAATTTTGCTATAATCATTTACTATTTCTTTATTGTTTAAGCACCTTGCTGAAGGAAAAGATTGAGAGAGGAGGCATTATGTTTAAAGACAGCAAGATTGGACTTCATCATGTTTCGATTCTTATCTGCGGGATTTGTCGTATTCATCGTTTACAAACTAACTTCCTCCACAGTAAGTTTACTACTACTATTTATGCATTTTACATGTATATTGCCACTAATATTTATAATTTCTTTATATAATAGGTGTTTTTTATAACACACGATTATAGGCTTGTATATAGCCATGCAAACTGGGGATTGTTAGGATAATTAAAGGATCCCATCCCCTTAGATAGTTCTGTAAGAAACGTGGTATATTTTTACAGTATCTGGAACCTTGGCCCTGAAAGCAGTGGTTCTGATTCTATGCTGAGTCATACACCCAGTTTTGGTTTCACAAGAGCTTTATATTGTATTTTAATTACAATTGGCAGTCTACCAGAAATGTTTACTTAACACTTTGAATAGTCTGGGTTGTGGTAGCAATGGTGTTTCTTGTGTACATTTGAAGTTTGGACTGTTTGACTATTAGAATACCAAGATTGCTTTCAATGTCGATTTTAGTACTGTGTATCACTATCCAGTAGCATCACAAAGCGTGAATCTTTGCTCATCATTATTGTTGCCAAAATGAACGACTTTGGGCCTGCAATCAGTGATGCCGGTACTACGTTGAGTCCAACATCTAGTTTTGGTTTCACAATATTCACGAAAATCTATGGGTGGGGGGGGGGGGCAATTTCAGGGGTAGGAAAGGTAAAGAATACGACATTGGATTTTATAATCCCTACCGACGGTGCTGATCTCCGTTTCACGGCCCTTTAGCCAGGAAGTGTCAGGGAGGCTGGGAGCCAGGCATCCTGTGCTTTCGCACAGCCTTCCTGTTTACCTTCCTCAGATTTCTCCAGGTACCCATTTAGAGCTGGGTCGGCTCTGGCTGAGCTTACAGTCATGGCACTGACCCCTGTTTTAACCAAATAACTAGCAGCAATAAAACTGGAACCTCTGTTCTCGCGGACAAAGGGTCTTACGTCATAGCGCACTCAACAATTTTAGGGCAACAAACAAAATTAATGAAAATACCAAAAAAAGGGATTTTTCAATACAAATAACAAAGAAAGGTACTTCGCAAAATCCGGGAGGGGGGTAGTGGTTGTGGCAAAACATCTACTGAGGTGACTTGCCCCCCCCCCCCGCATCTGATGCCCCTGCCTGATAATGGACTGGCCGCCTAAAAAAGTCTCTGGGTCTCAAAAGTCTCCTGTCTAGAATCTTTGTACCCTTAATCTATGGGCTATTGATTCAAATGATAGAGCTACCCAACTTGTCTTTGACTGCAAAACTGCTAATTTCTTAATTCCTTCGCAGTTTGTTTTGAAACTTAAAATTATCTAATTATTTATGAGATTTCACTATCGGCATTTTATTTCTTTTAGCCGTGTTGTAACAACCCAAGGGGCTTATCGGTCTATTTATTTTTTGTTTATGCTTCTTAAGAGTCATACAAAAAAGTATTGGAACATTTTGAAACTATTTGGTAAACACAAAAACAATGACAAAGAGAAATATCGGTATTGAAGGAAAAGGCGTTTTGAGTGAAATCGTTTGTAAACCCCTGCAAAAGCCAAATATGTTCCAAGATTTTATCCCCCTGTTTTAGACTATGGACAAAAGTAATCTGTAACTGGCCCCATTTTTTCTCTTATAAATCAAATTCCCAAACCTTATCCGAAATAGAGTTCGCCCGAACTTGAACCCATGTTTTCAAAGCATGAAAAGCTAAGTTTGACTTTAACTATAACTTCAGGTAAAAGTGTTCTTTTATTTTGGCATAGAATTTTATGGTGTTAATGCTCCTGTGCCATAACTACATTTCTTGATATTTGTTTGTCTTTTATGCCTATTGACAGACCCCAGAGCCCTTTTACCGAGATTTAGTACTCAACTGGTCCGAAGAATACACAAGATATCAGCCTCCTAGCATAACACAGTAGTTCGAATTAGACAAAAAACTTAGAGCTTTTGTCTGAGAGACCCCACCCTGCCAGTTAAGGGTTAAACTTTGAATTGAATTCTTAGAGCATGACACTATTATCTAACCGCAGTCTAATGTGATTTGGGATTTTAAAAAAGGCAGAGGGACTAAAAAAGCATGGGCCGCCTTTTTGCCGTAGTTGTTTTGTAAGATTGGCGCATAGTTTGATATAACCAGGCACAAAAGATTTAAATGTTGACCTATAACTAATCCAAGTACACTTAAATAGACCATGCGCGTGTCGTGGCGCAAGCCGTGACACGCGTAATTTTTTTTTGATTCAGTACCGAAAATTGCTGTATAAGACGCAAAATTGGGCAGCTTTAGCACTTTAGGAACTGACTGTTAACTCTGTACACAACACTACCTCGTAGTATTTCAAATAAGTTTAATGAAAAGAACCAAGAGATATTACCGATGTAACTTCATCTCCCCCCCCGCCATCACGGGATAGGCTGCCCCTCCCCCTAGACAAGATGTTGCCTACGCCCATGACTGATGTTTATTTCTCAAAGTCTTAGTAATTTTTGATTTATAGAGCTAAACTGTGAAAACATTTAAAATATATCTTATTTTCATTAAAGTGCAAATTATGTAGGAATTAGGAAGCAGGAACTAAGAGAAATTAGGAAATTAGGTAGAGAAGAAGTTAGGTCGAGTAAATTCTAAAATAAGAGGAGTCACATTTTATCAGGAATTGCAGGTTTTACTGCAAAGGCAATGAGGGACTTTGTCCTAAGGAATTTTCCCTATTCCTTATCCTAATAAGAGTAGAATGAGTAGAGTAGAATATTTTTATTTATAACACATACATAAATAAATGTCACAAAACAGCGCACATGCCTGGTGGCATACTTTAGCGCTGAAAATAATGCCAACAAAAATATACAGCCATTTTCTAACTAATTTTTACAACAACGAAAAAGAAAACCCTAATAAACAAAATGCTTGGCATGTCATAAGATATTTCTTCGCCAGTCTCAGAAAATGTCGCTTGTTGCTGCATTCTCGAACTGATGCTGGAATTGAGTTCCAGATTTTTGGCCCAGTGTGACGGATGCTGAATCCCGCTCTCGACGTCGGGCGAATTTCGCACGAAAAGTCTGAACGATGCGTAGTAGGATAATTATGAAATTGGGAATTAGTTTGAAAATGCCGGAGAAATTTACAGGTAAATTACTATAGTGATGATTGTGACAAATACTAGAGATAGAAATTAAATTAAGTTGGTCCAAAAAGAAAATTTCTGAAGTCCCATATAGGTGTCTAACTGAAGATCTGCAATCAACATTAAAAAGAATCCTCATTGCTGTATTCTGAAGTATTTGGAGAGATTTGATAACAGACGAAAAGGTAGATGCCCAAACCGAAATGCAGTAGAGAAAATATGGGTGGACGAAAGAATAATAAATAGATTTTAGAATAGCTTGAGGAAAGAAATGACGAAGACGAGTTATACGTCAATGTACTTATAAGGATAAGTATATCCTAATAAGGATAATATATCCTAATAATATCCTAATAATTCCTTTTTCTAACTCTTTTTCCTAATAAGGAAATTAGGAAGAGAAGAAGTTAGGTCGGGTAAGTTCTAAAATAAGAGGAGTCACATTTTATCAGGAATTGCAGGTTTTACTGCAAAGGCAATGATTGACTTTGTCCTAAGGAAAGGCAATGGGGGAACATTGAATCAAATGCGGAAGTAAATTTCTCCTGGACTTAGATTACGCTGATGATTTAAGCATCCGAGATTTAAGTTTTAGGAAAATGAATAAATTTTTAGAGGTTTTGGAGCTCAGGTTGTTAGAATAGGTTTGAAAATTAATGTTAAGAAGACTGGTCGCTAAGGCTAGGAATAAATGAAAATTAAAAGGTGATGTTGGGTAATAAGAAGGTCGATCAAATGGACAGCTTCACTTACTTTGGTAGTATTATTAGTAAAGACGGTGGGTGCAGTGAAGATGTTAAGAATAGAATAATTCAGGGTGTTTGTTTCACCGTTGAAAAAGGTTTGGAAAAACAGGAAGATAAGTCTGCGAACCAGGATTTGAATATTGAGAGCTACAGTGATGATAATTGTCAAGTATGGTTCTGAAGCATGGACACTCCGGAAAATGGAGGAAGATTTGCTAGATGTTTTCGAGAAAAATTACCTACGGATCTTTGGGTACCTGATTGACTGACCATATTTCAAACAGTAGACTGTACGAAAAGTTTATTACAATTCTGCTTTCTAGGGCTATAATGAGAGAAAGATTGAGATGGCTAGGGAACGTTCTGTGGACGAAGGATGACAGATTGTCCTTGTTGGCCAACCGTCTAGGACCAAACGAAAAGCAGGTCGTCCCAGGTTGGTTGGAAGGATGTCGTAAGGAAAGATTGAAGGGAAATGGAAACTTTCTGATGACGTAGCTGTGTTTGCCTCAGGCGGCTTGGTGCTGCAGCAAATTGTTAGTAGTAGTAGTACCGTTTTTAAGAGCCCAAATATTATGTAAGAGAACCCTGATATGCCAAAATGATTTTTTTAGGAAGTACGAAAATAAGGGGAAAGTAAAGAAAGTAGAAAAGACATTAAAGTATGGTTTGAGGAGGTGTACAATGGAGGCCATGGATAAAATTGCCAAGGATCTGGAAGGTATAGCCAGACACCATAATAGTACAATATTGTATTGGAATGTTAAGAAACTGAGATTAAGTAGTCATACTTGATTGGTCCCAGTTAAAGACGGGAATAAGACCTCAACTGGTGATAAAGAGATTGTTAAATAGAGATGGGTAGAAAATTTTGAGAACGTGTTAAACTGTAATAAATTTACAGGGAATGATATGGAAAAGAATGAAAAAGTTTGTGGCAATTTGGAAGTAAAGGCAGATTTGTTTTGCGAAGAAAAGTTATTGTCAGGACTAAAAGGACTAAAAATAACAAAGCCTCAGATGCTCATAGTGTGTTAAATCATTTTTTGAAATATGGTGTTTGCAAAAATAGATATAATTTACTTTAGTTTACAAATATAATTTTTGAAAAAGGGGAAACAAGGAAAACTTTAATTATACCTCTGTACAAGAAAGGTAATAAAAGTGGTAATTATAGAGGTATTAGCTTGGTTTTTGTAGGAAATAAATTACTTAGTATGATGATACTTTTTAGACTTGGAGATGCTGTAGATAAAGAAGAGAAGAACAGTGGGCTTTAGGAAGGGGAGAGGATGGGTTGACCGAAGTTTTCACTCTTATAATAATTATTGCGAAGTGCCTGGGTCATCAAACCTCTTTAGTCCTTACTTTTAACGATTCTGAAAGGTGTTTAGATCAGCCAATAGAAGAACTTTAGTGGAGATCCTATCCTTGCTTGGTATGCAGGATAATAACATAAAAGTAATTAGCGGTATGTATGATAACAATATTGCTGTGCGTAAGGTAGACATTGAGGTTAGTAGCTGGTTTGGTAGTGAATCATGAATTAAGTCGAAATTCGACGTTGATAATTCCTACTTTTGCAGATTAATTTAAAAAAGGAAAGTTTTTGGTAGAAGTAAAGAGCGAAGTTGAATCTTAAAATGAAAAAGAAAATTATGCAACATATATCTGCAAAACTAGCTCAAATACACTGACTCGTTATATATCCCTATATAACCTTTGGTATCAGAGTGGAATAATGCTCTGCTTGGCAATACGCTTCTGGGGTTTGACTCGCTGCCCCAAGGCTGGGTGACAGGAGCTGTAAAAAACTGAGACGTTTCAATAACCTGTCGACAAATTATGTGCCATCTGTGGTTTTGGAGTTTTTGTGTCCCTCTATGTGTAGTATTCCAAAAACCAGTGCTTAACTAAAAACACAAGACCGACAAAAAAAAACAAAAACAATACAAAACAGGATACTGTTTTAGGAACCGAAAAGTCCATAAGTAGCCTGCAGAAAATAAGATATTTTGTAAGGCTCTCAATAGTCTTTCACTGGCCATGATATCTATAATTTAAAATTTATGAAAAAAAAAAAAAAAACCAGGGAAGCTTAGTTTTTAGTGAAATACTAGTTTTCCTGAATTCTCACACTCCCCTCCTCTTAGGTTTGCTTGTATTCGTATGTTATTTCTGAGATAAATGGATCTCGTGAAATTCGCACATATTTGAAAAACACGAAGTTTCTTTGTTCGCATGAAGTTCAGTGCCCCTTGGACGGGGAGAGAGTGGAGTTAGTTACTTCAGATGACTAAAACGCAGGTTGAAATGCATTGCCTGAGTTGCATATAGAAGGACAAATTATAGGATTTGTTATTTTCGTAAAATTATATAATCAGATTTAAGCTCTTCCTACTATTTTCCAAAAAGCTGCATTTACAGAGTGTCTATAATGGTTTTGGTGCATTAGTTAGTTCAAAAGTTTTTTTTTTTTTAGGACTGCAGTTATATTCTGAAGTTTCAAAAATCTAAAATAACTGTATGATCGCTGTCTGGCGGTTAATCTACTTTGAGGCAATTAAAATCTAAATGTTAATTTTGCTTGTATAGGGATTGTAGATTTTCAAAATTCCCAGTTTGTGCAAATGTTTGGAGTTGGTGGTACGTTGCCTTGTATATAAACTGTTCCAATAGTTTTTCGTGTTGGTTTCTTCAGAAAATGGGAAAAGGTTGACCTCTCAGTGATTTTTTCTTCTTTTGGCTCCGTTTTTTGTTCTTTTTTATATTTTTCCCCTACACCCCCCTCCTGGAGTAGATGTTTCCATGTCATGCTTAAAACGTATATTGTAATGTTTATTTGGCTCTGAATTGGTTTTCGGTAGCCCTTGAGTGGTGGTAACACTTCACCAGTTTTTTGTTTTAGTATTTCTGTTTCTTTCATGTTTTTTTATTTTTTCTCTCTGTATCTGCATTACATCCATAGAGCCTGAATGTGATGTTGGGAATATAATGGTGATTTTTTTTTTTTTTTTTTAATAGATGAACTCTGGAGATGACAATTTTGCTTATCTACCAGTAGCTGTAAAATTCCTAGTCTATGCGCAAAGGTATATTTTCCTTAAGTTGTAATAAACTATGATTTAAACCATCTTTGTTTAAAGTAAAAAAAATTGTTTTTAAGGGCTAGTAAATTGTACAACACCTTTTCTCTAAAACCTTTTCTCAGTGTGTTTTTAAGACCACACTGGCTTTACATAATGAAGGAAAAACGAATTAGAAAAGAAACAAAAGGACAGATGACAACAAGGATAATTTTTAGGCAGTGATTGAAACATATGTAACAAAACAGGTATTTTAGGAAAGACCGTATATAGATATTTAATTCATGCTTAAGAGTTTAGTAAGTGTTTAATAAAGCCGTAGAGGAGATCATTAGGAAATGTGCAAGTCGGGTAGGCCATCTTTTTGGGATTCTGATATATACTAATTCCTGATTATACTAAAATACTAATACTGATTTCCTTGTGATATACTGATACAGAATCGAAATGAACTGAAATAATCTACAAAAGTAACTAATACCTTCTACAGTCTTTTTGGACCTCTTGTTTTGCTAATATCTTCAGATTTTTTTCAATATGTTGTCTAACTAAAAGTTGCACCGTTTGTGACGTTTGTGACATTGTCACTGTATTTTCGTCTGATTTGTGTATTGACTAGGAGACATGAATTTCATTTAGTGTTCTGTAGTACCCAGTCATTGTTTTTGTGCATTGACTAGGAGACATGAACTTCATTTAGTGTTCTGTAGTACCCAGTCATTGTTTTTGTGTATTGACTAGGAGACATGAACTTCATTTAGTGTTCTGTAGTACCCAGTCATTGTTTTTGTGTATTGACTAGGAGACATGAAATTCATTTAGTGTTCTGTAGTACCCAGTAATTGTTTTTGTGTATTGACTAGGAGACATGAACTTCATTTAGTGTTCTGTAGTACCCAGTCATTGTTTTTGTGTTTTGACTAGGAGACATGAACTTCAATTAGTGTTCTGTAGTACCAAGTCATTGTTTTTGTGTCTTGACTAGGAGACATGAACTTCATGTAGTGTTCTGTAGTACCGAGTCATTGTTTTTGTGTATTGACTAGGAGACATGAACTTCATTTAGTGTTCTGTAGTACCCAGTCATTGTTTTTGTGTATTGACTAGGAGACATGAGCTTCATTTAGTGTTCTGTAGTACCCAGTCATTGTGTTTGTGTATTGACTAGGAGACATGAACTTCATTTAGTGTTCTGTAGTACCCAGTCATTGTTTTTGTGTATTGACTAGGAGACATGAACTTCATTTAGTGCTCTGTAGTACCGAGTCATTCTTTTTGTGTATTGACTAGGAGACATGAACTTCATTTAGTGTTCTGTAGTACACAGTCATTGTTTTTGTGTATTGACTAGGAGACATGAACTTCATTTAGTGTTTTGTAGTACCCAGTCATTTTTTTGTGTATTGACTAGGAGACATGAACTTAATTTAGTGTTCTGTAGTACCAGTCATTGTTTTTTTTTTTTTTAAATCGGTTATTCAGAAAGAAATTTTTCTTTTCAGACGATTTCTTAGAATTTCTTCTACGCGTCAATCAGCTGGACTTAATGGCACCAATCTGTATCAATGCAAAGTGAGTGTGAATTAGAATAGAGTTTGCCTTTTTTAAATTTTCTTTTGTTAGATACGGTGTGTGTTGTTATAAACTAAATACTTCCTCTGGATATTGAATGTTGGAAATTAAAAAAAAAAACAAAAAAAAAACAAATGGATGTCTTTCTAATACAAAAAGAATAATAATAAACTGGATTTCGAAAGAAATGATGATAACATGTGAGGTAATTGTAAAGCTTTAATAGGGTGTAATGTAATAATTGAAAATAAAGAATAGAAAAAAATGATATTGTAAGTTCAAATACTTCCTAGAGTGTAATAAATGGCAATATATAAAAGTGAGGAGGAATGCTCCACCTCTCTTGATTGTTCCATAGCCTCTTAAAATTCAAAATGGTTACCTCCAGAATACTAGCCATGCGGTTGAAACAATTTTTTTTTTCATTCCTTGGGTATTATGTCTTGTGGTCTAGGGGAATGGCTCAAGTAAATATAAAGGGGACCCCTTTATGTAGATTTCTTTTGGATCCCTGTAATAATTCCCTTCCTATACCTGTCTCTATTTATCTTTTCCCTACACCCTACACTGCTAGTATCTATGGTATTGTTTCATCTGCTTAAATAAAAACATGCATGGCTTTTTGGTGTTGCTTATGTGTTGGTGTTGCTGTTTGGTGTCAGGCCAGGATATGTTAGATTTTTTCTAATATTTCCCAAAGCTGCATTTTTTTTCTTTTTCTACGCTTTCGAAAAGAGATAATCTTTCCAGGATAACTAATTTTGTATATCTTAATTTTGAACTGCAGTTTGGTAAAATCAACGTAAAAAAATATCTGAGCCGGATGCAAAAATAACCATTTTTACTGTTGGATCTTAAGCTGAGGACCAGGGCCCCAGTCTGGGGGGCTAGGGAGCTTAGGTCGCCCTTTATCCTCCCAGGGAATGCCTTGTGTTACAGAAATACTGTCCTGAATAGTCTATAGTAAGTGACACTTGGCTTATTGCTAACATATTTCTATTTTTGACAAAAGGAATGGTACAAAATTTCCTACTTAATATGTTTAATTTTGAACCATTCGACTTTGTATTTGAATATTTGTATATAAACGTATTAAAAAAAAAAGTATACCAAAATGTACATGTACTGAAATCCAAACGTAAATTTAAAATATACAAGGAAACACATTTTTGGTCTTAGGTCCGTAAGGGGAAGCAGAAGTATAAGAAACTGATGATAGGAAGCTCAAGTCTCCTCTTTTATGAGTAAACTCATAACTTTCCTCTCTTTGGAAGAGAAGATAGAAAACTTTCCTCTCTTATCAGGAAACTCATAATTTCCCTTTCTTTGGAAGAGAGGAAAGGAAACTTTCCTCTCTTCTGAGGAAGCTGCACTTGAGGAAGGAAAAGTGCGAGAAACTCAAGTTTGCTCTCTTAATAAGAAACTCACAAGAAAAGACGACCGAAGGCAGTTAGCATCTTACTTTCCCTTTATATTACACATCAGATAAATGATTTACTTTGGCTAAAAAGGCGCAATAAGAATAATTGTTAACTTTTATTTTTTTACCAGCTAATAAACAGCAGACTAGCCAAACTCAAACCTTTTTGTCATACTGAAAGAGTTTAGAACAAAAGAA
Organism: Artemia sp. Qi Xiang Cuo; assembly: GCF_049724085.1. Classification (NCBI taxonomy): domain Eukaryota; kingdom Metazoa; phylum Arthropoda; class Branchiopoda; order Anostraca; family Artemiidae; genus Artemia; species Artemia sp. Qi Xiang Cuo. The sequence continues at coordinate 7,013,147 of NC_142798.1, read as the reverse complement.
TCTGCCTACTTTCAGAAAATTGCAGTTCAGAGGATTCTTAACAGGCTTTGACTCTTGATAGAAATTCAAATTCTAATACTTTGAAATTGTACTAATTTAAGCTTAAAATTATGTACAGTTTAAAATTTAAAATAAGTGTAAAATTTTATCTAGTTCAGCGGAATAAGGCTGCACTGTCTGGACTAAATGTTCTGAGATATTTATGGTTTAATTGTTTGGGATAATATATGGGCTATAGAATCCGAGTGTGCTGAGGATGTACTCCTATCGAGGCTTGTTGTTACTTTAGCTTTTATGATGATGTATGTGCCCCACATATAGACTGCAATACTTCGAGACGAACAGATAGTGAAACCGTAGCCAAAGTAGATTATTTCCCTAGATTACAAAAAGCCCTCAAAATCTTTTGTAATCGACTTTATGAAGATAAAGTTGTTCCTTATTTCTGACTTTCACCAGAGAATGTCGACATTCACCATGCACTAATTATGAATGTTGAGCATTTGTGAGATTTATATTTTCTTCTCCGTAATTCGGTCGCGATACATTTATATATATATATATATATATATATATATATATATATATATATATATATATATATATATATATATATATATATATATATATATATATATATATATATATATATATATATATATATATATATATGTATATGTATATACATGTATACAGTGTAAGCAAAGCATGAATCTACTCATTGAACCACACAATCCCTAATATCTGAAACCTGAAATGAATTTATTCTACAATCCCAAACAAATACAATCCCTATAGTTTTGATAAATACAAATTGCACGTGTGTTAGTATACAACAAAATATAATGCATAATAAACCCATAATATAACAAAATACATAACATAAAGATTCTTCATCCCCACCTCGGATAAAATGTGTATGTTAGAGAAGCTCAGCAGTTTTTAAGTAAAGAGCAATATTCCTGTACTGTATCATTTCTATTCATTTTTGTTAAAAAATCTCATTCTACTTCAAATTCGCTTATTTCTTTTTTATGAAATTATGCTTTTATTATACTTTTTAGGGGAAAAGCTACCTCCAAATTTTTTTTATATTTATATTATATTTTTATATTTTTATTTTTCTAGGGGAAAAGCTACCCTCCAGTATGCTGACGAATCTCCATTTAAGGACTTGATTTATGATTTTATTCCTCCGTCGTCTGCAGGTAAGATATTTTACTAACTTATTTGATTAATCTATTCTGCTTCTCAATGGTTAAGGCTATTTTACGACTCCTGGATAGTTAGCAGCAGCTTCTGCTTTATACTAGGCAAGCGGTTCTCAAACTGGGCCTCGTGGTTTTGGTGGAGCCGCGAAGGTAATTAAATAGTGTAAAAATTATTTATGATTATCGATATTATCAATCAATATTATAAATAAATGATCCTAGGGTAACGCAGTGGATTGATGCTCTGTTTGGAAATACGAAGCCCAGTGATTCATCCCCGTTGTAGCAAGGTTGGGTTTATTACTTGTTTCTGTAAAAAAAAGGCCCAGCAACCGAAACGTGGATTCGACGCCGTATGCGTCAGTAATGGCTCTGGATCCCTTTTCTTCTAATAAAATAATTAGCCAATTTCGTTTTTTTTACTCTATCTTCACATCCATTTTGACAAACATGTTTATTTTGGATCATTTTGCTGATTTTTCTAAGCAACAAGCATAGTACTTCACGCTGTTTTGTTAATGTTTGTGCTTGATGTTGACGTACGTTTGTGTTTAATATATTTAAACGTGATATTAGGGCCCTTGGACCCTAGTTATCAGACAAATTTTTTTTTTTTTTAAGCTAACTTCATTCCCAATCATTGGTTATTTCATTGGTTATTTCACCTTTCATTGGTTATTTCTCCCAGTCTCACTAATTAGCTAATTTCAAAATAGATGGTCTAGTGGTGACTCATCGGCTGTTCAAAGCCAGTGTTTCACGATTAACAACGGTGGGTATTAAAGGAGAGCGCAGGCCATTGATTTGGAGTAGAGGGTACTCGCAAGGTCACCCCTTTAGACTTATGATTGACTGAATCTCTTGAGCTCTACGCGCTTCTTGCCCGAGAGAACAAATGTTTTTTTTTTTCTGTACACCTTCTCTGAGCTTGATTTGTAAATAGTAAGATTTTTTTTTCTCACTTTTCAACATAGGCTTTCTTTATCGTTATTTGACTGGGTAATGATCGAGAGAGAGAGAGAGAGAGAGAGAGAGAGAGAGAGAGAGAGAGAGAGAGAGAGAGAGAGAGAGAGAGAGAGAGAGAGAGAGAGAGAGAGAGAGAGAGAGAGAGAGAGAGAGAGAGAGAGAGAGAGAGAGAGAGAGAGAGAGAGAGAGAGAGAGAGAGAGAGAGAGAGAGAGAGAGAGAGAGAGAGAGAGAGAGAGAGAGAGAGAGAGAGAGAGAGAGAGAGAGAGAGAGAGAGAGAGAGAGAGAGAGAGAGAGAGAGAGAGAGAGAGAGAGAGAGAGAGAGAGAGAGAGAGAGAGAGAGAGAGAGAGAGAGAGAGAGAGAGAGAGAGAGAGAGAGAGAGAGAGAGAGAGAGAGAGAGAGAGAGAGAGAGAGAGAGAGAGAGAGAGAGAGAGAGAGAGAGAGAGAGAGAGAGAGAGAGAGAGAGAGAGAGAGAGAGAGAGAGAGAGAGAGAGAGAGAGAGAGAGAGAGAGAGAGAGAGAGAGAGAGAGAGAAGAGTTTTTGGAGTATAGGAAAGAGGTCCTATACTATTTTGAGATATCTCTCCCGAGGCAAGATAAAGTCGTTGGAAGGAGGTTTACACCATGGGGGAAATACTATGGCTCTTACTCATCACTGATAGTACAATTGTAGTTACTGCATCGGTCCTAGCTGTGGTCACCCTACAGCACAAATGCCGGTAAGGGGAGAACTTGCAAAAGTCTCTGCCCGTCACAGATAGTCTATGAGAGACCATGTGCCGTGTTACCTATACTAGTGGCATCAGTGCTGGCACTGGTGGCCCAGAGTATAAATACTGCTGCCAGCGTTGCCCTGTACGATAGATATTGGCAGCGGTGGCTGCTTAGAATAAAAATACTGGTACCAGTGTTGACCCTGTATACGAAAACGTGAATTGAAGAAAATAAGTTGAACATCTGTAGTGATGCCCTTGACAAGGCCAACACTAACAAAGAATTTTTTTTGCTTGAAAACAATAATTGATCTAGTAATGAATTAAATTCTAAGTGTTTATACTATTTGTTCGGGATCTACCTTCAAAGGGTATTTCAATTCAGTAGCAGTTCATACATAAAAAAAACAAACAGGCTGCAGAATATGTTTCGTTCTGAAATGTGCTTAATTGATTTTGGGCCGCAAGGGCAAATACCTTCCCTGACATTGGGACTACCAAGGACAGTGAAAATGATTACTGGTTATTTGAATTGTTTAAGTGGAAACTTATACAAACATTTGTATTTCCAAAGTTGAGAAAATGTAGGTAATTTCGTAGACCACACTGCCTGTCTATGACGATCAAATAAAAGTTCGGAATTGGGATAAAATCCTTTTTAATAGATAGTGTATAATAAATTTCACAAAAAAATGCCAGATATTTTGGTCACGTATACAGTGACCGTCATGCAGTGACCGACCGTTAAAAAGGATTTTATCCCTATTTTGAACTTTTATTTTATCGTTGCGAAAATGGGGAGTTGAATATTTAGTGAAAATGATGTCCGTATACTGTTATGCAGTTCTTGGTAGTAGCACTAAATTACACTAAATTAAAAAGCACCAAATTATGAAGCATCAAATTATAAAGCACCAAATTAAAAATCACCAAATTAAAAAACGCCAAATTATAAAGCACCAAATTAAAAAAGAAGTAATTTTGATGAAAAATCAGAAAGAAATATGCTGAACATATAGCACTAAGCAGCTTAAACAAGTGTAGCTTTCTGCTGAATGTGAAGTGGCCTTCGGGAAGCAACATATTGTTAATGTTTGAATTTTTACGGACAAGCAGCCTTATCGAAATTTAACTAATTAGTTTTTCTTATTTATTTTTATCGTTCAACGTGGCAACATTGGCGAAAACTTGATACTCTCCACAAAAACTTTGTGCTTTTGAAATATCTGAAAGAAAAATCTTAGAAAATCATAAATTTCAGGTATGAATAGACATAATATGGTTCCAGGGGACAAATATTTGTTTCTATGTTAATGTCCTTGGTACTGTAAGAAAAAAGGCTCTAAGGGTGATGAATGTTTTTACAAATATCTATCAATGTCAAACGACCTTTTCCATACTTTTTACCCTCGACAATTCGTGCCTTTCTATGTGATATTCCATCTTGATTAGGCTGCACAGTGCCTCTCTAAGTGATATGGCACCTTCATTTTCATATGATAATATTGATTTTAATTTACGGTGAAAGCAGTTGAGCAATATTTGTACTGACTGTTGTGCGAGAAATACTAAAAAGTTGAAAACCACTTTGTAGTCATACAGATAACTTTTCCCGCAAAAGTTTAGTTTATGCGTGATTGAGCCAAATTTTCTGAATCAGGCACGTACGGAGAACATGTTTGTATGTATATATGTATACATACATAAATGGGTTATATCCGTGTATATTATACAAGATAGTTTTGATAGCATCTTTTGAGTATCTAGTTTATATTTATAAGAGTAATATTGCTGCTACTAAGGTCCGAAGTAAGATTAATAGCTGTTAATTCGGGAGCTAAGCAGGATTGTTTGTTATTCCCGTTTATAAAGATGAGTTTGAGGGACTTTGTCCATACAGGCGAAGCAAAGATTATTGAGGCCGTGGCTTCAAATGGAAAGGTTAAATTCTCCTAGACTTAGATTTTGCATATTATTTTCGAAATGAATACATTTTTGGAAACCTTGAGGGTTTAGGGTCGGCCAGTAGGTTTGAAAATTATGATAAGAAGACTAAGTTTTTTACGTTACGAATAAATGAGAATGAAGAGTGAATGTTAGGTAACGAGAACATCCGTCAAATGGATAGCTTCACATACCATTGTATCAGTGTTAGTAAAGATGGTGGATGTAGAGAAAATCTAGAAAGTAGAATAGCTAACGTACAGCTTTTTTTTTGTTTGATATAAGGTTTGAAGAATAAGATAGCAAGTGTTCGAACTAGGATTAGGACACTGGAAACCACGGTAATGACAATGGTCAAATGTGACTCTAAAACGGAACGTTGCTGAACAAATGCTAGATGTTTTCCGTAATAATTGTCTAAGAATAAGTTTAGATATTTGTTTGAATGACTGTATATGAAATAATTCCCTTTTCAGAAAATACTATTCGATTCCCCTTTCTAGGGCTGTAGGGTTAAAATGACTAGGTTAAGTTTTGGGGACGAAGGATAAATATGTTGCCAAAAATAGTGCTTTTTGGCCATCCATATGGAGCCAAATCATCCTTATATGGGCTGGCGTCCTTGACGCCCAGACGCCCGCGAATGGGATGGAAATAGGTGAAATGAACTACTTTAAAGGAAGTTGAAATTTAATAGGAGGGAGTAAAGAGTTAGGTTTTGAACAGATCAGGGCAGAGGATGGCCATATTTTGGATTTAATATGCTTCCTTTTGCTAGCTTAGATTGCTGCCACCCCTTTAGCAGCGCCGCAGGGGAAATCCAAGCTCATATTTCTTTAGCATGGGCTGTTTTTCTCCGTGTTAGGAAATCCCTGTGGAACAAACATAAAGTCATATTGAAGATAAAACTGCGGATATTTGACACAATGCCGATACTACTGTATGGCTGTGAGACCTTGCCCTTAAAAACCTCAGAAGCCCGGGATCTGGAAGTTTTCTATCTTAAATTCTTTCGATATATCCTGAAGGCCTGGTGATCTGCAAAAGTCAGCAACCATGCCAACCACAGTAAAGCTGGAAACTGGCCTCTTATATCAAATATCAAGTAAACACGCCTCCGATGGTTCGCCTACTGCGATATGCCTTGACGACGCAATATCGAAGCAATACTTGAAATATTCCCCGTTGCCATCGTGGAGGAAGCGAGCCAGCGGTCAAAAGGGAATCTGGCTATCTACCATCAAGTCCGACGTGGATCTGCTTGGCGGGTTCAGGAAATACAGGAGACACTGGGATCGAGAGTAGTTGTCTATTGTTGAACCATCAGTTATGAACGGACCTTATTGGAGCCACAAATGTCTACGAACCTCAAGCGCCACAATGAGTCAAGGGCTTGCAACACGAAACAAGTACAATTAAGTACAGCTTATGCCTTTAGCACTCGCAAATAAGTGCTCGGCTTATTTATTTTCTGCAGGGCTACTCGGTTGTTCGTTATGTATGTAAAGGTGTTCCGAGACAAAATTTTGTAAATGTCTGAAAAGAAAAGATTACTTAAAGAACGTCAGAAAATCTGAGAAACAACAGAAGACTTCCAAGTCGCCAAGTTTTACAATTTTAAAAAGGTTTTTTTTTTTGTTTTTTTTTCCAAAATGCTTAAGCGCTGTAAGTGAAGTTTTCGGTAGGTTTTTTTTTTTTTTTTTTTTTAACTTATAATCCGTGAGTCTCCAAGCAGTGTTGAATTTACATATATACATGCATTATTTTTTCATTTTTAGATCGAGCTCGTCGTGCTGCAAGAGTGCTTTATAATGAGCCGCTGGATTTTAATTTTGAAGCAGAGCCAAGGGAAATCGCTGCTCGTGCAGATGATTTTCTTCTTCGAGAAGAACTGCCTCTCAGTCAAGTGCGTAAATCAAGCTTTTCTTTTTGGATTTATGTGAACTCAAATGAGGGTGTAGATGTGCACTCAGGGTTTGACTTTAAACAGTTCATGACTGGTGAAACTGATAAGAAATGTGGTTCTATCCTACGTGCAGGGGGGGGGAGTGAATTCATCACTTGCTCATAGCTGCTTATTGAAGTTCTGTTGTGTCTCTTATTAGGGGTTGAGCCAGAATGTTTAAACTATTATATTAATAGGCAACAAAAAACGTTATTTTAAGCTATATAAATGTGTCTTTTCAGTACGAATAGCAGGTAGAACGACATCTATTATAAATATGATTAAAATCTAAGGGAAATCATGATTTCGAGCTTAAAAATATTTCGCTTTTGTACTTGTTCTTGATCTAACTTGTTGAAGTCTAACTTGCCTTGACTCTCCTTATGTAACTTCACCGGTATTTTGAGTTTATAAATATAACGTCTTTGGTTAAAAATAAGAAAGTATTTGGATCATATCTGCACACAGAGGGGGGAGGCTGGCTAAGAGAGGAAGAATAAGCCTTCCTCTCTCCTAAATATTCTTCATTCCTCGGTCCTAAACTGCTCTAAAGCTCCCCCCCCCCCCATTGAAATTGGCCTTCCCCTCCCATGAGTCGAACACGTTTGGACCTATGATTCTTCAAGTTTCTGTACACCCCTGTTCTTCATTATGTCTTTATTATACTACCACTAATACTAACAATTCATTGCAGCACTAAGCCGCCTGAGGCCAACACAGCTACGCACGCTCCTCCTCCATCCCAATCTAAACTTTCCTCATAAGTTGTCGTACATACGGGTTCGTCATGCTTGTAAAAAAGTAAATAAAAAAAAAATGTGTTAAACACGTTAAAGACAAAGGAATACAAGTCACACTGCCTACAACATTGTTTTCGTAGTTAACGACGTTGGTTTGTCTACCATCTACGTCCGAAACTATTTTCCTTATTTATGGAGCTTCTCTGAGTGGAGACGATAAATCTTGTCAAGCGATGACGCTATGTATATTCAATCGAATGCTAAATGTTCAGTCTTTAGTTCTCACCAAATACATAAGCTGAATTTTGGTGTAATTTTGTTATGAGTGTGCACATAATTTCTTATATTTCATGTAATTCACCTATTCCTGTGACCTTTCAAATTTGTATTTTCTTCTTTTGAAATGTTGGGCCCCTTTGTTAGTAGTTGTTGAATGGGTATCCTGCATAGCATGATGGTGAGCCTTTTTCAAGCTTACATTTTCTAACCTTAAAGTGTAGAACATTATGTGTTTGATACCCTTTTTATTAGCCTTTATCATTTCTGCACAGTCATATCAATAAAGTTAAGTGGTGGTAGTATGAATAAAGAAAGCTGCTTTCCGTTTTTGAACTCTTCTTTTGTAAACTAAAGAGACTATTTTATTTGCTCTTTTTTTCAAATTTTGACAATCATCTAATAAGTAAAATGAACTTTTATATTACTTAAATTTGGGTAAAAGTTGGATTTCATTTCAGCTTTCAGGTTTTACTCAGACCTAAATAATAAAAAGTTTTAATTTGATATTTAGAAGATCATCTCTCTGGGCTGCTATCCTATGGTATAGACACATAAGATTACAAAAAGTTCAGATATGACTCTTAAGGAGGTAATTCCAACTTACCAGAGCAGCAAGAGTTGTAGTAGTAGTAACAAGTGCAATTTGCGTTGGGGGGAGGGGGCGGGGGCACCATAATATGACGATGAACTAACAGGAGGAAAAGGGTAAGACAAATATAATATTGGCTGAAAGTCAAAAGGAGTTCTTAGTATCAACGGTGTCACTATAGACGCAGGTATCAGAGGTGGCTGACTCATTTGACCAAATGGAAATGTTTCAAATGAGGGGGAGATCGAAGTTCTATCTAAATTTAAGAAAAAGTGTCTATTAGATTATATGTTAAGCAATAAAACAACAAAAATTATTAAGCAACGGTATATAAATAAGAAAGCTCATCTTCAATTGACAGTTTTATTACTAGTGATAGGTATTTTATGCTATTTTGTTCTGTTCAGTTTAGCCTATATGGCAGCTCTGGCAAGAAACATGATATTTATGGTAGCCTACCTGAATTTTAAAGTGTCATTCAGCTTTTGGTCTGAAGAATATAAAATGTTAGCCCTTTTTCAGCTAGCGGCCATCGGTTCCCTGCTACCGATTGATGGATTTCATAATGTTATCATAGATTTGTCTGATCAGAACCAAGGATTGAATCGCCCGGTACGTATTTTGTTTTTTTACCGATTCGCCTTATTCTGCTTCGATTTGGAACAGCCCGATCTCAAAATGAAAGGTACAAACTGTTGTCACTAATGGGCTTGATTCAAATCAGAGCTTGGTGCTGACCTGGTGAGTAAATATTGTGCTAAAAGTTCTGCAAATATTGTGCTAAAAGGTCTGTGAAAACAAAGGTCAAAATACGTGCAATTACCAACTGACTATTTTTTCACTCTGTAAAATGACTATGTTTCACTCTGTAAATTGTAAAATGTCTGAGAGACCATTTCTTCATAGAGACTCCCAAAAAGGGGATGGTTTCTCAATAGAATTTGAAGGGAGAAGCCCCTCAATCTTTTCGGATGCACAGGTGTGATTCCTTTGGTCCCCCACCCCCCCCTTGGAAAGCCAAATTTTCATCATGATTGTGCACATAATTTCTCGTATTTTTTCATGCGAGGGCCTCACAATGCATGCAATTACCAACTGACTTCTTTTGTCACTAAAAATTGGTAATAAAATTGGTAATAAATATAAAAAGAACGAAAAAAACTGGTGACTTTATTATTTAGTGAACCAGTTTTTAATTAGATTGTTATTATTTTTTAAAATTAAAGGAATGCAAAATTAAAAGGACAAAAAGCTATGCAAATATTTTTAATAAAAATAAAATATAACATATCAAAGATTTTATATTTGTGTCCCTTAGGTTTTGAAAAATGTAATATTCGCAAAGAAGTTGTGACGCAGGGCGAGATAAATGACGGTTTTTAAGATCGTTGCAAAGTTTTTGGTTGTGTACTAGTTTAACTTTAGGATAAAGAATCTGAGGCTGGGAATACGGTAGTCTTCTTAGGCTATATGTGGAGCATTCTCTGTTCGTTTTTAGTTTTAATGTCCGTTTCTACGTTTACTTAAAAAACTTATTTTCATCTTTTTTTTTTTGAAAATGTGGCGCAACAGGTATTAATGAAAAAATTGGTTCGATTTCATCAGGCTGGGCGGTACTGAAATAAATTTGAAGATGGTAGAGTCACGTTTCCCAAAATCTTACTTTTTGGCGATACTACTAGAACCTAACGAAAAGTAGGACGTCCTCGAAAGAGGGAAGGATGGGGGAAAGTTCATAACAAAGGATTTAAAGGAAAAAGAAACTTCACGAGAGGGAGTAAAGAGTGATACTCTACTGAGTTGAGTGGAGGAGCGTACACAGTAGTGTTAGGCTTAGGTGGCTTGGTGTTGTGATAAGTTGTCAGTAGAGGTAAGCCAAGTCAAGCGAAAACCTAGAGTAGCATCAAAATCACATTGGTGCACACGAAGACAGAGGGGCTCCACCTTCCACTTTTCTCTCGGGAAATTTTCCCCCTATTGCGAAGTTCTGTGAAGGAATATTGTGAGACACAAACACTTATGCCAAAGGTTACTTAAAATGCAATATATATATATATATATATATATATATATATATATATATATATATATATACAAAATATGTATATATATATATATATATATATATATATATATATATATATATATACAAAATATGTGCATTATCTTGAAAACTGTGAAACGCAGTGCTTTTGTATAATTTCCTGTATCCGTAGATACCTGGATTTAAAGAACTCAGGTATTCTGTACCTGTGGATCTCAGATTTAGTGAACTTTTAGATGAATTAAAGACACTTTGTTTCTCTTTCTTATGCTTTCGGCTTTAAGAAATTAAAATGAAAGTGGAAACTTTCCTTTTATTATTTAAATTACTTTTTTTTTCTTCTGTCCATTGGCAGCGACTTTATCTTTAAAAGTTTTTACTCGTAATTTTAAGGAATTAGGAAGCCTGTGAGATCTTATTATGTCCTCCGAGTTCATGTTCTCGATTTTGCGACAAACCGATAGCTGTAACATGCATCGAAGGAGCAGGATGCTTATGTCGTTGGGTTTGTTAGTGTCAGATCTGTCTATTTACACACCAAAATTGTCATATTACGTATAACCTTTCTTAAAGAAAGACCGAATGTCGCTTGAAAAATGACTTTTACTTTTTTCAGCGATTTTCAAATAATTTTCATAATATTTTTCAATGAAAAAAACACGTTTAAAAAATAAAATTCGGTTGACGGATAGAATTGAATCTGAAGTACCGAAGGACAGGGAGAATTACCGTCTCAGGTTGGAACATTAAAACCGTTTATTAAATGACAATTAATAGATTGTGGAATTTGGGCTCGTCTTTAGCTAAGGTGGAATTCTTAAGAGAAAGAAAATACCCAGAAAATACGAAGCTTTTTCTGGGTTGATGCTAAAATAAGATGTGTTGTCTGCTCAAATGCACGAATTTTGATGTATTCCTTGTTTCTTTTCTCAAAGTTGTCTGAAATTTGTTGTTGGAGATCACTTAGGGGAGATCCTCCCACCTTCCTCTATTTTTTAATGTATGCACAGCAAATCGTGTCTGTCTCGCAAACGTCATGGCATTGACCGCGGCGTTTGGAAACAGTGTTTGGTCTATGTTTAACAGTGTAACAGTCTATGTTTGGAAACAGTGTTGGCTGGGAAAACGAACGTTATTACTCGTTTGCAATTATAGTGATTAGCTCAGAAGAAGTCATTCACAAAACTGTTACCTTCCTAAGCATAAGTGGAAAGCTCTTTTTTCTGTTATTGTTAGGAGTTTCTGCTTTTGATGTTGTTTTCAATAAAGTCATCAAAACCAGACATAGAAATACTATTTTGTGACAAATTGTTGTTTACAATGTTCAGGAATATCTACCTTTTATAACAATAGGTGAACTACTTGTTTTCGCAATTTAAATCTTCAATCCTGAAATATAAATAATATCTATAAAAGACTATGAAATTATGTACTTTCCCATTGGGCCTCTTGGCCCATTGGGCCATGGGCCTCTAGGGTTAACCGCTATCGAGTAGGCAATGATAAATCCCGTTTTTGACGTTTTAAGCGCTTTAGAATAGGCAATGATAACGTGGTTTTCATTGCGTATACGATATTAAACTGGTTTTTTAGCGTTTAGGGGGGGAAAGGTACCTAGGTTAGGTTACGTATTTAATATATACTATGCTTTACCCCCCCCCCCCCCCCCTAATGCGCATATATATAGTCCAAATTTGTTTCTAAACTATTATATATTCATCCTATTTTATTTTATTTCATTAGCATTAATCAAACTTGACTTTTTAGAAAGGCCCATATAATGGGAAAGTACCAAAAATTATATAAAGGTTTTCAAAATTTTCCACTGTTTCTGGCACCACCTTTTTGTTGTTCCACCTTTAATGCTGTTTCAACAATTAAAATATATGTTGTTAAGATTATTAGAAACTAAGTTCTATAGATAGTACTTTATATATTTTTATATTTATGTATATGTTCTAGTTGCCCAGCTGCCGCTTTTTAGTATCCCGGACTTCAGTAAAATAAATAAAAAAGAAAAATATCTTGAGTTGAAAGATTCAGCATGTTATTTCATATAATAATTACGAAAGAATTCGAAACGTAAAGCTATTGTTCATGTAGGCTAACGGTCCAAAAGCTCCATGAAAATCCTTCAGTGTGAATTTTATTCTCATTTGCCAAAACAAGGATCTACCAAATTATGATTAGCCGTTCATTTGCTGTAGCCACCATTTTGATCTTTCATTGGCCTTTAGGCTATTGATTGAATTGAAATAAAAAACAGTTTCTTAAATTAAAATAAAAGACTAAGCAAATTCAAATTAAATTAGGTTAAAATGAAAAATTTAATTTGCCTTTAGGCAACACTGAAACTTAAAACTAACTGAAATTATTCTGTATGTGAGGGGGCTACCCCCTCCTCAATGCCTCACTCTTTACACTAAAGTTTTTTAGGACTTTTAAAAAAGTTGTTTAATCTAATAAAACGGCCCTTGTGTTTCAGGAGTCGTTTTTGAAGAATTGGGATAAAAAGTCAAAGTTTAGCGTAAAGACCGAGGTATTGAGAGAGGGTAACCCCCCTCAAATACAGAATAATTTCCGTTCGTTTTTGGTTTTAATGTTGTTCCTTACTTTCTGTTGGAAGAGTTTTTTTTAAATTTAATTTCTGATAATTTTTAAAATAATACCGAGCAATCCGGCTCCCCTCCTTGGAAAATTCCTTCCCTCCACGAAAAATTCATCCAAGTAAAGTTTTTCACACGTCAAATACCCCCCCCCCCCCAAAAAAAAAGAAAAATTCCATGGACAATTCCATCCTCCCTGAAAATTCCTCATGGAAAATTTCTTGCGGGCAATTCCGCCTTAAAATTCTTCTTAGCATACTTTTATTTAAAAAAATAAGCAGTTATTGCTTATCGTTTTTCAAATTATGCTAGAATTTCTCCCCTCTGTGGAAACTTTTTCCGGGAAGTCTACCCATTCCCAGTAGAAATTTGCTCCCACGGGAAAATCACCCATAGAGAATTTCTCCCGCGGAAATCTTTCTCCCACATTAAAAACCTCCAGACAGTTCCAACCCCGCTGAAAAATTCTCCGGAACATCCCCACACTTAACACTTAATCTTCAAAGACAAAATAAGACAAATAAAAAAAAAATCGCATCTGTGATCTTTCTTCTGGCAATAAATGCAAAATATCACAGTTTTGTATATAGGAACTTCAAACATCTAAAGTAGGATTCTCTAATATGCTGAATCTGTTGGTGTGTTTTTCTTTAAGACCGCGAGACTTTTTGGGTGTTCCCCCCTTTTTTGAAAATCGGACAAATTTTCTCAGGCTCGTAAGTGTTGATGGGTAGCATTAAATTTAGTGAATTTTTATATTTAGGACCAGCATAAAAATCTGGTTCTTTGATGTATCTATTATTATGAAAACTCTGTTTTTAGAGTTTCAGTTACTATTGAGCCGCGTTGTTCCTTACTAACAGTTTGTTACCACGAACTGTCTGAAAATAGAATTTGTCTCCTATTTCATCCTCTCTTCAAGTACAACAATTACAGCATTGCATTTCTTACCAGCGTAAAAGATATATCAGTCACTAGGCTTGAACATGTTCTCGAAGTGTATATGAATATGTTCATATACACTATATACATATTTCCCCTCTATAAATATGTACACTTATATACATATAAGTGCATCTTGAATATGTTCTCGAAGTGTAAATGAATATGTTCATATACACTATATACATATGTATATATTTCCCCTCTATAAATATGTTAACTTATATACATATAAGTGTATCTTGAATATGTTTTCGAAGTGTATATGAATATGTTCATATACACTATATACATATGTACATATTTCCCCTCTATAAATATGTACACTTATATACATATAAGTATATCTTGAATATGTTCTCGAAGTGTATATGAATATGTTAATATACACTATATACATATGTACATATTTCCCCTCTATAAATAGGTGCACTTATATACATATAAGTGTATCTTGAATATGTTCTCGAAGTATCCTTCCTGTCTACTTAGAATTTTGCACTTTAGCCTCCTCTTCCCTTGACTGGGAAAAAAAAATTCCCCAAAAGTGAATTTTAATTTAATTGATGTAGCACTAGTCGCAATGATACAAGCAGTTTTGATTGGAACAGTCGTGTGGTAGTAGTTATGAGAGTGATGTAGTAGTGAAATAATTAGTAGTAATAATTAGTAGTAATTAGTAGTAATAATTAGTAGTAATAATTAGTAGTAATTAGTAGAAATAATTAGTGATGTAGGACTGGGTGCTTTCTAGTAATTTAAGATTGTTCTTCCTTAATTGTAGAGAGGAGGTAGTTAACCGAGTTACTAACAAAAAAAATGTTTCAGTCATTAGCTATGAGCACGGTCATGGAATCTGCTTTACCTCTACCCATGTCAGAACCTGTTTTGCCTCTCGATACATCTTCCCTTATAGAGGGGAAAAGAAAGAGGAGGACGCCAAGGAAAACAGGGGACCCTTCCCAGATGGACGCAGTTCTACGTGAAATTATGAATCAAGCGTTCCCTGGCACAGAGCAACTTGAATTTCCTCCACAAGAGGCTCAGACCAATGTCCAGGTACGTTCATTTGGGTATTAATTCATTTTAAAGCTTTACTAGTTTTGTTAAAGTATAAGTATAGGATGATTGGCAGTTTTTTATTTTGTTAAGAAGGTTTTTTTGTGGAAAATATACGTCTGCTCTCTCTGCTGTTAAGCTGCTAGTTTCCAGAATGCTTAACTTTTATGAAGAGTGGGGTAAAAGTAGAGGGAAGAGGGAAAATTGGGGCCTTCGAAATCTGTACGAAAATCAAACTTAATAAAAATAAACCATCTGTACTTCCTGTTAGTGCTCATGTTAGCGTTAATTTCAGAAAGATTTTGGAGTTTTCGTTCTGGATTTTTATTTACGAAGATTTCATTCTGGGAATTTCCACCGAATTTCCATTTGGGAAAATTTGGTAAGTGGATGGACTAGTAAGGTCAGACAAATAGGGTTTATACAAATTCTTTAAAAATTTTGTCTCTATTTGCAACTTGGAAGCTTTTTAAAGAACCTTAAAGGGCACTTTTTCTTTTAGAGTAACGCACTCTAAAAACTTTTTAAGGGTTTTTTTTCCAACCTTTTAGTTTATCTTCTCTTGAAAAGAATATGGACTTTTGGTTTATTCTTCGCAGTTTCATTAGGTTAGTGTAAACTTTTCCCAAGATTACGACAAGTCAGTGTTCTTGAAAGGGGAAAGGTACGGAGGCATGAACTTGAACAATAAAAAGGTCTTGAATCACTGAAAGTCAAATTTAGCAAGCAGAAAAATCATTCAAGTAAGTAAAAAATTGCTCTTTTCTTCTTTGAACATTAAAGATCTCTCTTGACAGTAATTGGGGTATTACGCTTTTCCTCATTTTCAAAGTCTAGGGAGAGAGGACAATTGTGCGTTTCTCCCATTTTTTACGAAAATAATGAACGATTTTTTTATGTCTTGATTGAGGGTTGCTAATAGATCTAAGGAGGGAGGTTGACAGAAAGTTTAAGGGGATAGTCTAGGGGGAATCCCTCCCCCTAATCGGCTCCTCTAAGCACAACGATCTTTCAAGTAAGTGAAATCCACTCTTCTTCACATTTCTTCATTAGCAGAGCCTCAAGTAATCGTTAAAGTAAAAAAATAATTGCTAAATGTTATTGCTTTTCTTTCTTGGAAGGTGGAGGGTTGTAAAAAGATATAAGGAGGGAGGTTGACAGAGAGTTTAAGGGGATAATCTAGGGGGAATCCCTCCCCATAATCGGCTCCTCTAAGCACAACGATCTTTCAAGTAAGTGAAATCTACTCTTCTTCACATTTCTTCATTAGCAGATCTTCAAGTAATCATTAAAGTAAAAAAATAATTGCTGAATGTTATTGTTTTTCTTTCTTGGAAGGTGGAGGGTTGTAAAAAGATATAAGGAGGGAGGTTGACAGAAAGTTTAAGGGGATAATCTAGGGGGAATCCCTCCCCCTAATCGGCTCCTCTAAGCACAACAATCTTTCAAGTAAGTGAAATCTACTCTTCTTCATATTTCTTCATTAGCAGATCTTCAAGTAATTGGTAAAGTAAAAAAATAATTGCTGAATGTTATTGTTTTTCTTTCTTATTAAGTTACTTTTTTATGCACTTTATTAGTGATATTCCGCTTCTTAGAAATTTTCTTTTTGCTTCTTAGAAATTTTCTTTTCGGGAATGGTTTGTCTTACACATGACGCTTAATATTGATGGCATATCATTCCAAATTTCTAGATGGCATTTAATACTACTGGTATATCATCAAGTTATTAATAGGACACCAAAGCTTAGAGAGAAAAAGAAAGAGGAAAATAATATTTTCTCTTTCTTCCTAGTTTATTATTTTCAAATTTACTTTTGAACTAAGTGTTTGATTGAAGTCGGTAATTTTTGAAAAACTCTCATCCATATTTGTATAGTGTGTACCGTGGCGGAGAGCTTTTGACCTGTGTCGTAGAACTATCTTAAAGAAGAAGAAAAGCAGTTCCGTGTGTTCTCATCTTAAATTTTCATTGTATTAGGTAATACTTGAGGGGTTGCTGACTTCTTGCCGCCTGGTGTATATCTCGGAACACAACGCATGCTGTACAGTTCTGCCACGTTTTGTACAGTTCTATCACACTTGGCACAGCTCAGCCACACTTGGCACGTGCCACGTGCGATATCTGAGAGAGAGCAAACCTTCGGTAACAGTTTACAAAAACAAAGTAGAAACTGTAACTGTAAGTCTTAAGAGTCATGAAAATAGTGCACGTAAGGCTAATTATGGCTTCTGTATTTATAATTCTTCTATTTGATACTTTTTGGAAAAGTCGTATTTACACGCCATTCTGTCAAAAAAAAAAAAAAAAAAAAAAAAAAAAAAAAAAAAAAAGAGTTTCAATCGACTGGTGCTATCCTTTTTTCCTAATTTATTTTGAAAGGAATTTTTTCGTCTTCCAAAAATGCGAGATATCCCTTTTATTAGTTCACAGAAATATTTGAAAGTTGAACCTCTTGATGAGCGGTATTTTATCAGACCAGGATTGCGTAAAAAATTGCGTAGAGTAAAAATAAAATCAGTACACTACTAAGCATTGATTGTTCAGTTCTTTCGGAAAGAAAGTGGGGGTTGGAGAGGGAGCTCAGACCGATATCAAAGGAAAGGAAACCCCAACCCCTTCTCTATCCTAATATATGCAATAGCGATGACTTTCAATGTACCAATATTCCCAATTAGAAAACAAACATCTTTATGGTTTAGGATAGCCACAAAAACAACAAGAATAATAAGGTGTTATAATGCAAAAATAAAAAGGAATAAAGCTGAAAAGAAAAGAAAATATAAATAAAATACTTGCTATTTAGCGTTTCTTCAGTACTAAAGTAGTATATTAGTCAAGGCCGTAGCCAGAATTTGTGTTGGGGGGGGGGGAGGGGTACAAAAAAACGCATCAAAAATTTGTTTACATGCATTTGTTACGTTTTTATGAGTTAGATAAAATTTCGGGGGGATTCAAGCCCCCTAACTCCCCTCCCCCTGAATACGGCATTGATAGTACTAGAATAGGTGTAGAAGCAAAGAAAAAATTAAATAAATACAGTTAAAACACAAATAGATAACGGGATTTTACTAACCTCTATTTCTTATTTATTCAAAATTTAATATATTGCATAATTGTTGTGATTGCATTTTTGCAACTTAAACACTTTTTTGATCTCACTGTTGCCATATATTACCCCAAAAACCGGCTCTAAGATTGGCTGTGCTACACTCGATGAAAAAATCACTCTCAAGGACGCCAATATTTAATTCTGCGTTTTTCACTACGGTTCATTATATAAATTTTTAAAACTTGACATTTGATTTATTCATAATCATATGATGTCATAATCGTTTGATGTATGACATCAAATGATGTATGACAATATCCTTGTATAACCACATCATCGTAATAATTTTAGAAACCACTAGACTGCTATACTATTTGATTCCTGTAATATGACTTGTAAATAGACTGTAAATTGATTCCTGTAATTTGGTTTCTAAAATTATTACGATGATGTGGTTATACAAGGATATTGTCATAATCATATGATGTCATAATCGTTTGATGTATGACATCAAATGATGTATGACAATATCCTTGTATAACCACATCATCGTAATAATTTTAGAAACCACTAGACTGTTATACTATATGATTCCTGTAATATGACTTGAAATTGACTGTAAATTGATTCCTTTAATTTGGTTTCTAAAATTATTACGATGATGTGGTTATACAAGGATATTATCATAATCATATGATGTCATAATCGTTTGATGTATGACATCAAATGATGTATGACAATATCCTTGTATAACCACATCATCGTAATAATCTTAGAAACCACTAGACTGCTATACTATATGATTCCTGTAATTTGACTTGTAAATTGACTGTAAATTGATTCCTTTAATTTGGTTTCTAAAATTATTACGATGATGTGCTTATACAAGGATATTGTCATAATCATATGATGTCATAATCGTTTGATGTATGACATCAAATGAAGTATGACAATATCCTTGTATAACCACATCATCGTAATAATTTTAGAATTCACTAGACTGCTATACTATATGATTCCTGTAATTTGACTTATAAATTGACTGTAAATTGATTCCTGTAATTTGGTTTCTAAAATTATTACGATGATGTGGTTATACAAGGATATTGTCATAATCATATGATGTCATAATCGTTTGCTGTATGAAAATATCCTTGTATAACCACATCATCGTAATAATTTTAGAAACCACTAGACTGCTATACTATATGATTCCTGTAATATGACTTGTAAATTGACTGTAAATTGATTCCTTTAATTTGTTTTCTAAAATTATTACGATGATGTGGTTATACAAGGATATTGTCATAATCATATGATGTCATAATCGTTTGATGTATGACATCAAATGATGTTTGACAATATCCTGGTATAACCACATCATCGTAATAATTTTAGAAACCATTAGACTGCTATACTATATGATTCCTGTAATTTGACTTATAAATTGACTGTAAATTGATTCCTGTAATTTGGTTTCTAAAATTATTACGATGATGTGATTATACAAGGATATTGTCATAATCATATGATGTCATAATCGTTTGATGTATGACATCAAATGATGTAGGAAAATATCCTTGTATAACCACATCATCGTAATAATTTTAGAAACCACTAGACTGCTATCCTATATGATTTCTGTAATTTGACTTGTAAATTGACTGTAAATTGATTCCTTTAATTTAGTTTCTAAAATTATTACGATGATGTGGTTATACAAGGATATTGTCATAATTATATGATGTCATAATCGTTTGATGTATGACATCAAATGATGTATGACAATATCCTTGTATAACCACATCATCGTAATAATTTTAGAAACCACTAGACTGCTTTACTATATGATTCCTGTAATTTGATTTGTAAATTGACTGTAAATTGATTCCTGTAATTTGGTTTCTAAAATTATTACGATGATGTGGTTATACAAGGATATTGTCATAATCATATGATTTCATAATCGTTTGCTGTATGAAAATATCCTTGTATAACCACATCATCGTAATAATCTTAGAAACCACTAGACTGCTATACTATATGATTCCTGTAATTTGACTTGTAAATTGACTGTAAATTGATTCCTTTAATTTGGTTTCTAAAATTATTACGATGATGTGGTTATACAAGGATATTTTCATACAGCAAACGATTATGACATCATATGATTATGACAATATCCTTGTATAACCACATCATCGTAATAATCTTAGAAACCACTAGACTGCTATACTATATGATTCCTGTAATTTGACTTGTAAATTGACTGTAAATTGATTCCTTTAATTTGGTTTCTAAAATTATTACGATGATGTGTTTATACAAGGATATTTTCATAATCATATGATGTCATAATCGTTTGATGTATGACATCAAATGATGTTTGACAATATCCTTGTATAACCACATCATCGTAATAATTTTAGAAACCACTAGACTGCTTTGCTATATGATTCCTGTAATTTGATTTGTAAATTGACTGTAAATTGATTCCTTTAATTTGGTTTCTAAAATTATTACGATGATGTGATTATACAAGGATATTGTCTTAATCATATGATGTCATAATCGTTTGATGTATGACATCAAATGATTTATGAAAATATCCTTGTATAACCACATCATCGTAATAATTTTAGAAACCACTAGACTGCTATACTATTTGATTCCTGTAATCTGACACAAGTACTTGCTTACCCTACTACATGTAACTTTTGCAGCAACCACTATTGTCTCTCTACGCGTTGTACCTAACCCTTTTTTAAACCTCACTAAAGGCATTTTGAGTTTCTATATAATGAGAAAGTTGATATATGGTTGACGATTAAAACATGGGAGAACTGGCAGGGATAAACTGTAGGTTGCACTTTACACATAATTTGTACTTTATTGTAAAAATATAAATGTTCTTACTTTCATAATTTTAATACAGCAAATAATATAAACATTTTGATTACTAAATATCAGTATCTGTATATTAAACTGACAATGCACATTCATTTGTATTTTTTCAGTAAAGTGATAATTTGGTTGATGCCTTGGAAAGGAATAGGGGTTTTGAACCCTACTCATGTTAATTTCTGCTCGTTTTGAGTTTGACTTGGTTATTTATTGTAATTTCTGTTCGTTTTGGGTTACATTTATTTATCGATGCTGATTTGTGGTGATTTAATGCTTGCTAGATTATATGATTTTTTTTTTGCTCATTTTTGGTTTAATGGAGTTCTTTACTTTTCTTTGAAAAACTTATTTTGTGGAAAAAGTTTTTTTTTATTAATTTCTGTTCGTTTTATATTGACATAGTCTTTTCACGGAAAAAGAAAATAATGCATTATATCTTTTTTTTTAAGACTTTATAGTTAGGTATGCTGGAGAAAAATTTTCAGCAATTTTTAACAACATACACCCTTTTAAAAATCTGCACACAAATAGTAGTGTTTAATTTAGTTTCATACCTCCTCTAGTTGAACTGAAATAGAAAACTTGATACCATTCGCAAAAAAAATCTATTTACTTTTTTTGATAACTTAGATACACTTACGCTATTTTGATTTGGTTAAATTTTAAGAGCAGAAGTAACCCCAAAAGTTTGAACATAATGCCCTCAGTCGTTCTTGGGATACTGCTGAGATGTCTTATTGGGAATTATCATTAACACAGTGCATTTTAAGGCAGCATTTAGCTTTTAAGCATAATGGGCAAATAAGAGGATGGGCGTGGGAGGGGGATTAGTTGCCCTCCAATCACTTTCGATTATCAACAAGGGCATTAATCCTTTCTATTTTCAATCAAATGAGCCCTTTTCAAAGTTCCTACGACAACTCCTTCGATTCGAAGTACCCTGGTCTAAAAATAAAATAATAATAATACAGTGTACCTACATCGATCTTTACTATAAAAATGTCAAGGCTTCCAATCGCATTCTACTATTGAAAAGAGCACTAGTCCTTTCAATTTCCAATCGGATCAGCCTTTTTTTAGTTTCTACGACAGCGCTTTCTATAAACGCCCTATATGCCCCCAGGGCTTAAATTACAACCCTTGCCCTGAGGGCTGTAGGGGGTTGTCATCCTCAAAGACCTAATTTCCAGAACCTTCGACTACGTTAAACAAAATGACGATCTGAAAATTTTGATTGGATCTGTTTGGAGAAATAGTGGGTGTGAGTTGGGCGTTAGTTGCTCTCCAATTACTTCCAACTATTAAAAACGCCACTAGTCCTTTCAATTTCCAATCGAATGAGCCTTTTTGAAGTTTCTACAACAACACTTTCAATAAAAACCTTATATGTCCCCAGGGTATAACTTACAACCCTTGCCCTGAGGGCTTGGGGGGTGTCATACTCAAAGACCTATTTTCCAAAACTTTCAACTACATTGAACAAATTTGCTATCTCAAAACTTTGATTGGATGTGTTTAGGGAAATGTTGGGCGTGAAAGGGGGGTTAGTTGCCCTCCCATCACTTCCGACTATTAAAAAGGGCACTATTCCTTTTAATTTCCAATCGAATGAGCCCTTTTTGAAGTTTCTACGACAACGCTTTCTATAAAAGACCTTATATATCCCAGGGCAGAACTTACAACCCTTGCCCTGAGGGCTGTGAGGGGATTGTCATCCTCAAAGACATAATTTCCAGAACCTTCGACTATGTTAAACAAAATGACTATCTCAGAATTTTGATCGGATCTGTTTGGGGAAATAGTGGGCTCTGAGTGGGGCGTTAGTTGCTCTCCAATTACTTTCAACTATTAAAAAAGGCACTAGTCCTTTCAATTTCCAATCCAATGAGCCTTTTTGAAGTTTCTACGACAACGCTTTCAATAAAAACCTTATACGCCCCCAGGGAATAACTGACAACCATTGTCCTGAGAGCTTGGAGGGGGGGGGGGTGTTTCATCCTCAAAGACCTAATTTCCAGAACTTTCAACTACGATGAACAAAATTGCTATCTCAAAATTTTGATTGGATGTGTTTAGGGAAATGTTGGGTGTGAAAGGGGGGTTAGTTGCCCTCCTATCACTTCTATCACTTCCGACTATTAAAAATGGCACTATTCCTTTCAATTTCCAATCAAATGAGCCCTTTTTGAAGTTTCTACGACAACGCTTTCTATAAAAAAAACCTTATATATCCCAGTACATAACTTACAACCCTTGCCCTAAGGGCTGTGAGGGGGTTGTCATCCTTAAAGTCATAATTTCAAGACCATTAAACTACGTTGAACAGAATGGCTGTCTCAAAATTTTGATTGCGTGTGTTTGGGAAAAGAGTTGGAATGAGACGGGGATTACTCACCATATAATCACTTTTGACTATTAAAAAGACCACTGGCTGTTTCAATTCACAATCTAATTTTTCCTGTTTGAAGTTTCTACGACAAGCCTTTCTATAAAAAAAACCTTATATACCCCCAGGAAATAACTTACAATTCTTGCCCTAAGGGCTGTGGGGGGAGTTTCATCCTCAAAAACATAATTTCCAGACTTTAACTACGTCGAACAAAATAGCTATCTCAAAATTTTGATTGGATGTGTTTTGGGAAATGGTGGGTGTGAGAGGGGTATTCTCCAATCACTTTCGACTATGAAACAAGGCACAAGCCCTTCTAATTTCCAATTGAATGAACCCTTTTTGAAGTTTGTAAAAAATCACTATCTAATGAAACCTTATATGCCCCCAGAGCATAACTTCTAACCCTTGCCCCGAGGGCTCTGAGGAGGTTATCACCTCATATACCTAATTTCTAAAACTTTTAACTACGTTGAACAAAATAGCAATCTAAAAACTTTGATTGAACGTGTTTGGGGAAAAGGTGGGCGTGAGAGGGAGGTTAGTTGCCCTCAAATCTCTTTCGACTATTAAAAAGGGCACTAGCCCTTTGAATTCCCAATCGAATGAGCCCTTTTTCAAGTTTCTACGACAAAGCTTTCAATGAAAACATTATATGCCCCCAGGGCATTACTTATGTCCCTTGCCCTGAGAGCTGTTGGGGGAGTCACATCTTCAAAGATACAACTTTCGGGACTTTCAACTACTTTGAACAAAATGGCTATCAAAAAATTTGATTAGATATGTCTGGATATATGGTGGGCGTGGAAGGGCTGTTAGTTGCCTTCCAATCACTTTCGACTACTAAAAAGGGCACTAGCCATTTCAATTTCCAATCAAATGAGCCCTTTTAGAAGTTTCTACGACAATGCTTTCTTTAAAAACCTTATATGCCCCCAAGGCATAACCTACAAACCTTGCCATGATGGCTGGGGGGCGGGGGGGGGTGAGAGGAGGGTCATTTGTCCTCCCATCACTTTCGACTATTAAAAAGGGCACTCCTCCTCAAAAACATAATTTCTATCAACGAAATCAACTATGCTGAAGAAAATGCCTATCTCAAAATTTTGATTGGATGTGTTTTGGGAAATGGTGGACGTGGAAGGGGTGTTAATTGCCTTCCAATCACTTTCGACTATTAAAAAGTGCACAAGCCACTCCAATTTCCAATCGAATGAGCTCTTTTCGATGTTTTTATGACAACTCCTTCGATACGAAGTGCCCTGGTCTAAAGAAAAAATAAATGAATGAATAATAGATTGTGCCAACATCGTTCTTTACTTAGGCAGCGCGAATGCGCTGCCTAGGATATGATCCAAAATGTCTTCAGTAAGCCTTTAAGAAAATGTTTATAGGAATTCACACATAGCACAAGCAAATCCCCCTGGCGTCTGAAAAAATCATTATACCCAGTGCCAAAGATGGACCGGTAGTCACTTTTTGTTATTTATAGGTAGATAAATGATCTTCTTCAAAGAGTGGTAGCTAGTGCTATTGTCGTAAAATAAATCACCAGCACCACCTAGTGCTAAGAAGATCTCTGCATTTTGGTAAACTTTGCAAGTGTATTATTTTTCAGAAACTAATATCAGGCACTTATTACTACTCTAAGTGTGCTAATTACACTGATCAAACTAATTTTATTTTATTATTACATTAAAATGACAGATGGTATTGGTGGTTTTTTGCGGCGTTAGTGCCAGTTTTCGCTCTTATAAGTTACCTAAACAGTGTGGACTTGTGTTGTAATGCTGCTTGTTAAATGAATCTCTAAAATAAGACTGATATCATTTATTGCCACTGTATTTTAGGGTATCCAGATATGCTGATCGCCTTCTGATCTAGCCTACTCACCAGCCGGTTGAATACAAGAAAAAAAAGATAATTTTAAGTTTTACAAAGGTAAAATTTTGCAAAAAAAAAAGAAAAACAAAATGGCATGATACCCGTTTTCTTTTAACACTCTGAAAAATAGCCAAGTGTACATATAATTCTGTTCTGCTTATATTCCAGTGCATATATAATTCTGTTCTGTTTATATTCCAGTGCATTTCTAATTCTGTTCTGTTTGTATTCCAGTGCATATATAATTCTGTTCTGTTTGTATCCCAGTGCATATGTAATTCTGTTCTGTTTACAGCCTCCCCTCGAAGTTTTGAATGAAGTTCCAATGGAAGTCCAAGCCACACGAGACATGACTGCTACGAATGCACCCAGAAACACGGAATTTGACATATTTACTGGAGAAGTATTAGCTTCAGTTCCAATTCACGAAGCTCTTGGTTCAGTTCCAATTCACGAAGCTCTTGGTTCTCCAAAACGTCCAGACAACACAAATGAACAAGATAGAACAACGGTAACTTGAACAAGTTAATTTTATCAGGGAGGGAGTTCAAGATGACCAGTAATTTGTAGGATAGGATTTTCTGAGACAAGGAAGGAGCGGTTTTGCACCAGCCTAATAGATAATTTTAACAAGATCTGCACCATAATCTTAAATCCTGACAAATACCTGACAAGAGTCGTGATATGGATTACAAGGATATGCACGTTGTTTAAATATATTTTTAGGATATCAGAACATAAGCCTGATAGAATAAAAAATGATATTTTATAGATTCAGTACGGATCAAAGTCTGAAAAAAACGAAGTAAAAAATCAAAAAAACTTGGCTTATAGATAATTCTACTAATAGAAGCGGAATGTAAGCATGATATAATTCTATGGATTTTGTAGTGGAGGTCTCTTTTTAAGTATGGTATAATTAAGAGTTTTGACGAAACGATAAGGATCTATAACCTATAATCTATAATCCATAAAAATAATCTATATAATCTATAACGTCGAACACGGCAGCTGTGGAGGAAGGTCTCGCAAAGGTTAAAAAAGAATCCTCGAAATCCTCAGTTTAGTTTTTAAGTTTTACGTATTATTTTTAAATTTTGCCGAACTAGCGAACAGATACCGGAATAACGCTTCAGGGGAGTTAAAGCCATCTTTCAAGTTCTTTTTTGTAGAAGTCTCTTACCTTGTGTTTTTTTTTTTTTTTTTTTTTTATTCCTATGTTCACGGCGCCAGATACTTAAAGATATCTGATATGCCGCTATCCATTTACCTCATTTTGAAACCTTGAGGTTTAAAATGTCTGTTGAACCTCCTTATGAAGGAGTCAACAGAGGGATTTGCAGGAATAAGATCTCCAGGAAGATCGTTCCATATAGAAATGCAGCGCCGGATGAAGATCTTCCTCAAGTACTTGGTTCTTGGCGTGTCTTCCTTTAGTTAATTGGACCAAGCTGTGTGCCTTTGCGTCTGCCTTGTCAGTTGGACAAAGGGAGGAACAATTCGAGAGAGCTTGTTTGAGGGAGGCGAATTCATGTACTTGTAGAAAACAGTCATCGGCGCTACATCAAACCTTTGATTTAGAGGCTGGAGCGAGTCATGTTTAGAAGCGCAGCCCGCCCTGTTTGACCTATTGTAGATCTTCTGGAGTTGTGCTAACAGCGTTTTCAGGGCACCAGCATATAGCCGACATCCATATTCACCATTGGGTCTAGTACAGGACTTGTAAAGTGGGATAATCGAGCTGGATGGAAGATGGTTTTTGCAGCAAAGAGTAACTCCGAGTTTTCTTGTGCAGTAGGTTCTCACCCGATCAATGTGGTTATTTTAAGAGAGATCGGTGCAGAAATGAATCCCCAGTAGACGAAGCTCATTGACTCTCTTTACAGTTTCATTTTTGAAAATGAAACAGGGGTGTTCGCGCTGCACCTTTCATAGGGTAATAAGAAGCTGCTTTGTTTTTCGATGCATTAAAGTTGACCATCCATGTATCAGATCACTTTTCGATTTTATAAAGATCCATCTGTAGGGAAAGGGAGGCTTGTGTTGGGTATTCGTGTTTTGGGATTGCTGAGTGGGTCGTGGTATCGTCGGCAAAGTGCTGCAGAGGGCTTACAAGGTTGTCTCCCTTGTCATTTATGTTTATAAGGAAGAGTGTATGTCCCAAGACACAGCTCTGGGGAACCCCTTCTTTCACTGAATATTCGCGTGTAATGAACCCGTCGAGGACATATCGCAGTGAACCATCTGAAAGAAAGCTCTCAATCCCTCTTAAAAGACATCCTCGAAAACCGTACGTATTGAATTTCTTTAGCAGGCCTTGGTGCCATACTTTGTCGAAAGCTTTGGCAATGTCGAATGACAATCGCCTAATGCCGTACCCCCTTGACAGAAGTTCGATCCACTCCTAGTGCTGGGCCACTAAGCAGTATAATTTTGAATCTTTCCTCCGGAATCCATATTGGCGATCGTCTCGAAGGTCATTTGATCCCAGGATGTTTTGAAATGTTTATTGGAGACGCTCTTATAGACTTGGCCAACCTAGGAGAGGAGGCTAATAAGCCTATAGGAGCCCACGCTCGTTGGATTGCCTTTTAGCTTTAGGGAAGATATAACATGGGTGAATTTCCGTGTTTGCGGGAAGGTTCCGAAGCTAAATAGTCCAGCTAGTTCGGTGCAGCAGGGTTTGAGGATAACATTTGGTATATTGTCATGACTTATGGCTTTGGTCACGTCAAGATGCCGCAAAATATGAAGGATATTAGGAACATAAGAATTGAAGGGATCCAGGACAGTAAAGTTTTGGTCGGAGAAACTTGGACTCTACCGTCTTTATCCAGATTCGAGAGTTTGGCAAAAGCCTCAGAAAGAGCTCCAGCCTTATCCTGTGAATCTTGTACCACAGTCCCGTAAATCTGTAGGAAAGGATTTGAAGTACCCTTGGACGACGGTAAGGCCTCCATCAACTTTTTGCCGAAGAATGTCGAACTTTGGTGGCAAATTCCTCCTTATACCGCAACCGTACTGCCGAGGGCCGATCGCATGAACTGTCTCCTTGCGCATGTTGATGAATGAAATCCTGTCCTCTTCGCTCTTTGAAAGTAGTCATCGCTTGTTTACCATTTGCTTTGCTCGGATAGCCTTCTTATACTGGGTGTTGAACCAAAGTTTGTTCTTACTGGACACCTGGATCCGCTTTGAGGGGATATATTTTACAACAGAGTCCACTATAGCCTGCTGGTACTTCTCTGCAGCTTTCTCTGAGCCACAAGTGCCTCCCACTATGTGAAGGTTATTAGTGTAAGCTGTTTGTCTTGTGTTTGTTTTGCACCTTGACCAGCGGTGGCACAAGAGAAAGTTTCTCACAAACAGAGCTTAATATATTTGTTGCAGACATATATTGAAGCTGCATTATTGCGTTGACCCAAAGCGAGCAGAAATTAAAATGATTAGCGATCATTGCGCTGACTCAAAGCGAGCAGAAATTAAAATGAGTAGGTCTGATACCTCCCATGCCGTCTGACGACCAGAACGTAATTTGCACTTTAAGGAAAAAAAAATGAATGCGGATTGACAGTTTGATATACATATACTAAAATCTAGTCCTTGAAGTCTTAATAATTTTTGATTTATTGAAATTAAAAGAATTTAAGACATATAAAATGTATCTTGTTTTTAGTAAAGTGCAAATTATGTTCTGCTCTGGAGAAGGCACGGGAGGTGTCAGCCCTACTCATGTTAATTTCTGCTCGTTTGACTTTGACATGGTTATTTATTGTAATTTTTGTTCGTTTTGGATTTTATTTATTTATTGATAGTGATTTGCGGTATTTTTACGCTTGGAAGATTATGTGACTTTATTTTTTGCTCTTTTTGGTTTAATGGAGCTCTTTACTTTTCTATGCAAAGCTTATTTTGTGGAAAAGTTTTCTAAATTAATCTAATTTAAAAGCAGAAGTTGCCTCCTGGTTGTTTCAGGCTAAAGCCTGTGAAATTCATCCAAAAAAGGAAAAAAAGGAAAAGCTAATAAATGGAAGCTTAAGAAAGTTGTTTATGTCAACTGTGAAATTTCATTGTAGTTTGATTTTTTTGCAGCCCTAGGTTCTTAACGTTTCTACAATCTTGGAACGTTTAAACAGCAGACTTTTAGCAATATCCGTCTAGCAAGTTACATTTTTGAAACTTGCTGTGCCTTTTTTTAATTGTAAAATACTTAGATTTATCTGGTAATAGGAAACAATTCCTATTCAAAGTAAGTTTCCATAATTCCCTTCGAAAAAATCCTAGTAGTATTAAAATGTCGGTCTGTGAAGAGATAGTTGTGAAACTAATGAATCCATTAATTTGATAATCTTGTCCTATAGGTCAGCGGTCGGAGAACTTATCTAATCATTATCCCAAAATATTTCTGTGTAAGTTGATATTACCCCATGGCGAAGAGCAAAAAAACGAAATCGCCTCTTTTTAGCATCTTTTATGTTATAACCTCTCATGACAATTTTGAAAAGAAAACCTAATAACTAAAATTTAATTTAAACATCATTTATTCAATTTATCAATGTAATACCTAGTACTAGTAATACATAACGGTAATAATAGTAATATAAGTAATATATATAACAAATTGAAACCTACTGGGGTACAACTGAGGGTTGACAGTGGGTGCAGTTGGTGCAAAAAGTGAGGGTTGGGGAGCAATTTTGGGTACTCTAACAAATTATAATAATAGTAATGGCGGTACAAACAAAAATTAGAAATCAAAAATTAGAAAAAAAGAATAGGCCAATTGAAAACATTCTTCCTTCACGCTTTGGAGAAATGATGTGGTTTCATGTTCAATATCATGAATACAGTCTTCGGCGTTTAATTGATTTCTGTTCTTCGTTTTTATGTTCATTAGGGTGGAAAAGCCTTGTTCGCACAAATATGTTGTTTCAAATGGCAGCGATTTTCTAATCGCCTCTTCATGTGCAATCTTGAAAGCCTTTGCAGCTTTTCAGATCCAAAAAGACGACAAGTTTGGTTTACTCTCAAATTGAATACGTGCTTCAGTACTATATCGAAGTTCAAGAATTGCTTCTGCCAAGCCTGAAGGTTCTTCTGGTATAATAGTAAATTTACATTTAAAAGGATCTACAATCCAACTGACAGTATGTGTATCAAGATCTGGAAAGTAATCTGAAAAACCACTTTCTGAATTCGATAAGATGTCTTACAATTATCTCCTTGATGTCAGTAAAAGTAATATTTTCGCAATTTTGCAAAAACAAAGCTAACCTTGAAAATGAAGCTATCTTGTTCTGTTCTACTTTATGTCTCCAATATTGCAGCTTTAATCCAAACACTGACACTATTTCTCTCGCTGAAATGATATTAATATTCTTTCCTTGCAATTCTTGGTTTAATATTTTTATAACCTCAAAATGTCCACTAAATATGCAAGATATGCAACCCAGGAAGAGTTTTTAAATTTATCTGCTAGAATATTTGTTTGGTCAACCATAAAAATTTCGACTTCAGTTTTGAGAGTCCATATTCGATTTAGTACATTTCAGCGAGAAAGCCACCGTACTTCTGTTTAATAAAGTAGGTCCGTTTATTCAGCTTCACCGTCCTGACATAATTCATGAAATAGCCGCGTGTTTAGTGCATGTCCCTTGATAAAATTTACAATCTTGATGACATCATGCATGACAGCTTCCAATGTAAGTTCTAAATGTTTGACCATAAGGGCCTGGCGATGGATCATACAGTGATTAATTTAATTATTTGTTTTTTTAAACGAAAGCTGAAAAACCATTTATATGACCCAGCAGAGCTGGAGCTCCATCCAAAGATACAGGAATACGGTTTTCCCATTTTAAACTTTGCGCATTGAAGTATTCATTTACTTTATTATACACATCAATTCCACGAGATCTCAACTCGAGAAGAGAACAAAACAACAATTCCTCTTCAAAATTATCTGCATTTTTGTAGCGAACATATACCAATAGCTGTGAATTGCTACTGAAATCAGTTGTCTCATCAAGCTTAATAGCAAAATATTTAGCCTGTTTTAATGCGAAAATAATCTGTTCCTTCACATTTTCTGCTAATATAGAAATTCATTCTTTCACAATTCTCACTGAAAAGGGCACTGAATTCAGTTTCTTCGCTTGTCTTTGAACACACATAATCTCTGCAATTTTTTCAGCAGCTGGTTTAACCAAATCTTCACCAATAGTGTATTGTTTCTTATTTCGAGCAATTAACCAGGCTACTTGAAAACTAACCCTTGATGCTGAACGCTGATCAAATGTACCAAACAAGTTGCTATTCAATCTTTGTCTTTTAACAGATATTTCAAAATTTGCTAAGTATTCTTGCGGATTGGAGGACAGGTGTGAATGCAAATTATCTAACTGTGTCTTCAACTGACTTTTTTTTGAAAGATTCTGAAGTCGGTATCTTCATACATACAACACACTGAAGTGTCATTGTACTATTATCTTCTATTTGTGTAAAACCGTAAATAAGGAATTCGTCTTGGTATGTTCTTTTTCCATTTGCTGCCATCTGAAGGGAGACAGAAAACAATAATTAAAATAATGGAATTAAATTTTCAAATTGCAGCTAACTTTTATCGATATATTGATGATTAATGATAAAATGGTGGTCTTGTCAGCAATCAGAGGCAACGCTGTAGCGTTGCCTATAGTAAAGCCCATACGGCTCCAATGTTTTATTATTAGTATTTATTTTTTTTTTCCCAGAGGCACTTCATACGGAAGGGGTCGTCATAGAAACTTCAAAGGGGGCTCATTCAATTGCAAATCGAGAGTTCTAGTGCCCTTTTTAATAGTCGAAAATGATTGGAAGGCACCTAGCCCTCACGTCCCTCATTCCCTCAAAAACATCCAATCAAAATTTTGAGATAGCCATTTTGTTCAGCGTAGTTGATTTCTAGATAGAAAATATATTTTTGAGGAGGTCACTCCCCCACAACCCTCAGGGTAAGGGTTTTAAGTTATGACCTGGGGGCATATAAGATTTTTATTGAAGGCGGCGTTGTCGTAGAAACTTCAAAACAGGCTCATTCGATTGGAAATTAAAGGGCTAGTGCCCTTTATAATATTCAAAAGTGTTTGGTGTGCACATACCCCCCCCCCCCCCCCCCCGCCCATCATTTCCCCAAACACATCCAATCAAATTTTTGAGATAGCCATTTTGTTCAGCGTAGTTGATTTCCAGATAGAAAATATATATATTTGAGGAGGACACTCCCCCACAACCCTCAGGGCAAGGGTTTTAAGTTATGCCCTGGGGGCATATAAGGTTTTTATAGAAGGCGTTGTCGTAGAAACTTCAAAAAAGGCTCATTCGATTGGAAATTCAACAAGCTAGTGCCCTTTTTAATAGTCGAAAGTGATTGAAGGGCAACTAAACCCCCCACGCCCATTATTCCCCCCAACACATCCAATCAAAATGTTCAGCGTAGTTGATTTTCAGATAGAAAATATATTTTTGAGGAGGACACTCCCCCACAACCCTCAGGGCAAGGGTTTTAAGTTATGCCCTGGGGGCATATAAGGTTTTTATAGAAGGCGTTGTCGTAGAAACTTCAAAACAGGCTCATTCGATTGGAAATTAAAGGCTATTGCCCTTTTTGATAGTTGAAAGTGATTGGAGTCCAACTAGCCCCCCTCCCCCCAACGCCCATCATTCCCCTAAACACTTCCAATTAAAATTTTGAGATAGCCATTTTGTTCAGCGTTGTTGATTTTCAGATAGAAAATACGTTTTTGACGAGGAAACTCCCCCAAAACCTTCAGGGCAAGGGTTTTAAGATATCCCCTGGGGGTATATAAGGTTTTTTATAGAAGGCGTTGTCGTAGAAACTTCAAAAAGGCTCATTCGATTGGAAATTCAAAGGAATAGTGCCCTTTTTAATAGTCGAAAGTGATTGGAGGGGGAACTAGCCCCCCCACGCCTATCATTCCCCCAAACACATCCAATAAAAATTTTGAGATAGCCATTTTGTTCAGCGTAGTTGATTTTCACATAGAAAACATGTTTTTGAGGAGGACAATCCCCCACAACCCTCAGGGCAAGGGTTTTAAGTCATGCCCTGGGGGCATATAAGGTTTTAATAGAAGGCGTTGTCATAGAAACTTCAAAAAAAGCTAATTCGATTGGTAATTCAAAGGGATTGTGCCCTTTTTAATAGTAGAAAGTGATTGGAGGGCAACTAGCCCCCCCCCCCCCACGCCCTTCATTCCCCCAAACACATCAAATAAAAATTTTTAGATAGCCATTTTGTTCAGCGTAGTTGATTTCCAGATAGAAAATATGTTTTAAGGAGGACAATCCCTCAAAACCCTCAGGGCAAGGGTTTTAAGTTATGCCCTGGGGGCATATAAGGTTTTTTATAGAAGGCGTTGTCGTAGAAACTTCAAAAAAGGCTCATTCGATTGGAAATTCAAAGGAATTGTGGTCTTTTTAATAGTCGAAAATGAGTGGAGGGTAGCTTGCCCCCCTCCCCCCACGCGACTCATTTCCCCAAATATATCCAATCAAAATTTTGAGATAGCCATTTCGCTTAGCATAGTTGATATCTAGATAGAAAATATATTTTTGAGGAGGACAATCCCTCAAAACCCTCAGGACAAGGGTTTTAAGTTAATCCCTGGGTGCATAAAGGTTTTTTATAGAAGGCGTTGTCGTAGAAACTTCAAAAAAAGCTCATTCGATTAGAAATTCAAAGGGCTAGTGCCCTTTTTAATAGTCGAAAGTGGTGTTACTTGGGCCATTTTGTTCAGCGTTGTTGATTTCCAGATAGAAAATATATGATAGGTTTATATATTAATAGATAGGTTTCGATGTTTTATTGTATTTTTAGTTGTGCAATAAGATCAGTGAAAACAGGACCACCAGCTAGAAGGTTTTGCACAGCCAGTCCCGTCCGCCCATCCCTTTGCACTAAACTCGACCCCTTCACCCTTTTTTTGCACAAATGGGATGATATCTCTACATTATGACTGCTACGTGCTACCTATTTTGGATATATTTGTTAGTTTTTAGTTTTTAAATCAATGTTATCGTTTCATGCGTCTTAGAAAATAGTAAACCAATTGTCATAAAGAAATATATAGATTTATTTTTTATTTTGTCTTTGTCTATAAAATACTCAGTTTGTTAGTAACCTCACTCCACACTTTCCCCCACCTTAGCCTTAAACCTGACCCCCCTAATCTCATCCCATTTGCAGCGCAAATCGGAGGATAGGTTTATATGCTGCAATAATTATACATTTCTTTCTATGTACTAAAAGATTTTTTCCGGTTGTTGATTGTGCCTCCATCTAAAAGAATTTTCTTATCGGCATAAAGGCAAAAAGCTTTTGATTTTTAGTTTCGATTTTTAGTTTCGGTTGTATTGTTTTTAGTTTCGCAATAAGATCAGTAAGAACAGGGCCATCAACTGGAAGGTTTTGCACAGCCAAAACCATTGGGCCTTCTTCTAAGAACTCCTCATTTTAAAAAAAACAGCTCATTCGACTATTTATCACGTTCATTTTAAGAGTCAAAAGTTTTGAGAGGGCACCCCCCCTTACACCTTTTTTCTTCAAATGGACCAGATCAAATCTGGAATAGCTATTTTAGTTCAAAATATTCCTAAGGCAAAAAAATCACAGTGACATATAAGGTTTTCTTATGAAGAAAATAGGGCATGTTTGATCAAATTAATTATGATATCCTCCCATTTGCAGCGCAAATGGGAGGATAGGTCTGTCCAACCCCATAATATTCTCGCATTTGTTTATTTTAGTATATGCCCTGGGGGCATATAAGGTTTTTATATGCCCCCTGGCTGGGAAATTTCTGCAGGGTGGAATGTAACGCGGGGGAATTATCAGCAGGAAAAGAAAATGTTCTTGGAGGGGGGAGGAATTTCCCAGGGGGTGAGTTTTCCAAATGTGAATTATTCAGGGAGGGGACGACTAAACCCATTCGATAATATTCTAAATTTTACATCTGAAAGTAACGGGAATAAAGAATCAACGGAAATGTCAGAGATAGCACTTCAGGTTCCTTTAGACGATTATTTTCGTGTCTTTTGAAAAAAAGTCATTTTCAAAGGAATAATTATTTACATTGGTATTACTTTCCCTTTGGGTGCTCAATTATGCATAGGCGAGAGGTCCTTTCCCCTCAACACTGGCTACTCTAAAGTTTCAGTTTTTATTTCAAGTCCTAAATAGGAACACAATGCGACAAATGTATAACTCAAAATAACATATATACAATAATATATGCACGTAATACGGAACAATTAATCAAAATTGCATATTATGAGTTGAGGCTCATCCAAATCATGGGCCAGGGGGCTCACCATTCCACAATCTATGAAAGCAATCCTGCAATAACTAAAAATATAAAGTATTTTTGAGTATTTTAACGTCTTCCACAACTCAAACGGTCCAACATTCTACAGCCCAAAGAGTGTCTCTAATCTCCTAAATCGGGAACGGAGGAGATAAGTGAAGTTCTGCCCCGTATTGGATGAGTCTCCAACCTCCCCCTCCCCGTCTCCTACTGTCTATGCTAAAGTTTTCTTCTTTATGCCCACTACGCTGTCCCAACTCCAAAGACTTCAATAAAGTAAAATTTTGTATAGGAAGAATGTATAGTAAATCTATTATAAAGTACTAAAAATTACAGCCATACTTAAAATAAGGTTTAAATACATACTTTGCAATAAATGCTAAATTATTGTGGCACAAAAAATCCGAAAAATGGTCTAATCAAAACGATGTTGTTCTTTATGCATCAACAAATGGAATAACCTAGCAAGATCAATTAATTGTTGCGTGAAAAAATCAGGTTGGATATTTCAGAGGCATGTAAATTAAGCTGTGTATAGTAAAGGCCATAAGGCTTTAATATTTTATTATCATTAATTTAAAAAAAACCTTACATAAAAATAAGTTTTCTAAGAAGAGTAAAGAGCCATATTGAACTCAGGACCTGCAAAAATTAATTCCTATTATAGTTAAAACTCAAAAAGACCAGAAATAACTGTTAAAGAATAAACAAACCCCCGAACGAACATAAATTAAAATTAACTATCTTACAAACGTAAAGATAACCGGTGCAAACATAAATAAATGAAAAAATGTTATATTGCTTCAATATTTTTATTATTTTCCCCCCAGAGCTGCTTTATACTCAAGGGTTAAAAATACCATTTTGTGAAAAATAGTTGAAAGGTTAAGTAACAAAATTCTGGTGTCAACAAAACCCCCCCGGGCCCGGGGGCAGGAAAGGATTCTCGTATAAACTTCAGAGAGGGCTCATTTGATTGGAAATTGTAAGTTCTAGTCCAGCTATTAAGAGTCAAAATTGATCGAAGGGCAAATAAACCCCCCCCCCCACGCCCTTTTTCCCAACCCCTTCCTTTGAACTAATTCTGTTTATACCTAAAGGTCCAATGAGAGTTAAAATGTTTTGGTATTAACACATACCTATTAGGCATCTGCTCTCTTCCCTAACAAGGAAAGAAACAGAGAGTGTAAGGCAGCGGCAGATCCAAAGGAGGGGACACTCCCCCACAACCCTCAAGGCAAGGGTTTTAAGTTATACCCTGGGGGAGAAGGCGGTGTCGTAGAAACTTCAAAAAAGGCTCATTCGGTTGGAAATTCAAAGGGCTAGTGCCCTTTTTAATAGTTGAAAGTGATTTGAGGGCAACTAACCCCCCTCTCATCCCCACCATTTCCCCAAACACATCAAATCAAAATTTTGAGACAGCCGTTTTACTAAACATAGTTTTAAGTTCTGGAAATTAGGTCTTTGAGGATAACAACTCCCCCACAGCCCTCAGGGCAAGGGTCTTAATTTAAGGATTCTCCGAATCCTTCCCATTATTTCTTATGGAAGGGATACTCGTATAAACTTTAGAGAGGGCTCATTTGACTGAAAATTGAAATTTCTTGTTGACTTTTTTAATAGTCAAAAAAAACTGGGGGGTAACTAGCCCCCCCCCCTTCTCCAAACCCTAAATTCATCAGATAAAAAATTTGTGATATAAATTTTGTTAAAATAGTTCAGAGTTCTGATAAAAAAAACTCTGGTGCCGACACAACCCATCAGGGCCTGGAGGTAGGCGTTTTAAGTTATGCCCTGGGGCATAACCTATTAAGGGGGATTAATAACTTATGGAAAGGGTGTTTATATGTGAAGAACTCATAGGAAATCAATTATGATTATTTAATTATAAGGTTAAAATACATACTCTGTGACAGACGCAAAATTGCTTTGGCACACAAAATCTTATTAAGGTCAATTCCAAACATTTGTAATGCCTTTGTGTCAGCAAGTGAAATGGTTTAAACCCCCTTATTGGAGCTATTTTTTCAATCCATTCATTGTTGTCAATCCATTGTTGTCCACAAGTTATGCAAGCTGTTTATTGTTCATATATAAGGTTTTTGTCAAAGACGTAATCGTATAGACTTTGAAAAAAGCCTCATTCGATTTAAATTGAAAGTTCTAGATCTGTTTTTTAAAGTCAAGAATAATCGGACATTTAGTACCCCCCCCCCCCTTGCCATAAAAACTTGAAACTTTTTGCAATCAAAAACGAACAAAAATTAATTAAAAAAAAATTTCGGAAAATAAGTTTTTCAAAGAAAAGTAAACGCCATTTTAAAATTAAGTTCAGGAGATACAAATAACTTTTAAAATTCAAACTCAAAACGAACATAAATTACTATTAAAGAATAAACGAAACCCAAAGCAAACAGAAATGAAATAAATAATCAGAGCAAACAAACATCAATAGGTACTATTATAAATGAATAAATAAATCCTAAAGCGATTAAGGCTTCAATTGAATATGAAAATCAAGCTTAAAACGAAAACAAATATTTTGATATTAAAGTATAAACGAAACTTAAAAGGAACAGAAATTAGATAAACAATCAATGCGAAAAAACATACAATATATATTAATGTAAATGAATAATTAAGTCTTAAAACGAGTGAAACTTAAAAAGAATATGCAAATCAAGTTTGAATCGAATAAAAATAACTACACACAAGAGTTTGGGTATCGCCTCACTGCAGAAGCCTAAACCTACTGCGTCATTGGTGCATTACTGAAAACGAATTATATTACAAATGTTTTCTTTTGTACTTATTATTGAAAATAAATATTAAAATTACAGTAAAATTTGTAACTGATGAGCTTTTAGCAATTAATATCATTATGCATCAAATATTCAGTTTAATTTATTAGTTCTTTTCAAGATTGGTCAAGACAAATATAGTTTCACTACAAACAAAATTTGGATACTGCCCCCTTCTTTAACTGTAAAAACCTAAAGCCTTCTGCATCATTGGTGCTTCACTGAAAACGAATTACTCGTATATTACAAATTTATTATTTTCCAGTTGTTACAGCATTGAAAATGAAAATAAAAATTACAGTGAAAAAAAAAAATCTTTAACTGATGGATATTTCAACAATTAATATCATTATATATCTAATATTCAATTTGATTTTGTTTATACTTTCCAAGACTGTTCAAGACTCATATAGTTTTCCCAACTAATCGTGTTAGTTTGTTATGAAAACATTCTATGGCTTCTAGGCATTTCTATTTGAGCGGAAAACTGCACCTCAAACTTTGTGGAACATGCATTTTCTTGCATGAAACACCAAAATATAATAAAATGTCAAGTTTCGGAGTGTTCCACCACTCGCAAGCAATTGCCATTGGTATTTTTGAATCTGCCTGATCAATTTAAGGGGTGGAGGGTAGGCTAATTCTCGTAGCAGCCCCATTCCGTCGTGATATGATTCACATTTTCAACACCTGGCGTCCGGACTATCATATAATCTACCAAGCATACAACTACCCCAAATCAGTATCAATAAATAAATGAAGCCCAAAACGAACAAAAATTAAAATAAATATTAGAGTCAAACTCAAAACGAGCATAAATTAATATGAGTAGGGTTCAAAACCCCTATGCTTTCTAAAAACCAGAATATAATTTGTACTTTACTGAAAAAAAATTCAAATGAGTTTACTGAAAAAAAAATGTAAATTGTCGATTTAATATACATGTGCTGATATTTATTCACTAAAATCT
The DNA here is from genome assembly GCF_049724085.1 of Artemia sp. Qi Xiang Cuo. Taxonomy (NCBI): domain Eukaryota; kingdom Metazoa; phylum Arthropoda; class Branchiopoda; order Anostraca; family Artemiidae; genus Artemia; species Artemia sp. Qi Xiang Cuo. The sequence goes on along the minus strand of NC_142798.1, from coordinate 6,973,746 downwards.
TAATTAATTTTTGATTTCTTAAAGTTACAAAAGTGAAAATATTACAAAGAATTGTTTTCTGTAAAGCACCAATGACGCAGTAGGTTTTAGGCTTCTGCAGTGAGGCGACACCCAAACTCTTGTTTGTAGTTATTTTTATTCGATTCAAATTTGATTTGCATATTCTTTTTAAGTTTCACTCGTTTTAAGATTTATTTATTCATTTACATTAATATATATTGTATGTTTGTTCGCATTGATTGTTTATTTAATTTCTGTTCGTTTTAAGTCTCATTTGTACTTTAATAGCAAAATATTTTTTTTCGTTTTAAGCTTGATTTTCATATTCAATCTGAGCATTACTCGCTTTAAGATCTATTTATTCATTTATATTAATACTTGCTGTATGTTTTTCGCTATGATTGTTTATTTAATTTCTGTTCGTTTTGGGTTTCATTTATTCTTTAATACAGGGTGTCTCAAAAAATGTACTCATGCTTAGAATAACGAGAAATCCTTTATTTATTAACATACAGTGAAATGGAATAGCTTCGAATATAGAAGACAAATGTGATTAAGGAATTACGTTCGAAAATGTTTGAATTGATGATCATTATTGCCCAGACAATATTGGTAACGCACAACAAGGGATTCGCAAACATCACAAAACAGGTCATTAGGAATATCATGACATTGTCTTTCAATTTCCATTTTCAAAGCTTCAATTGTTCTTGATTTGGTGTGATAAACTTTGTCTTTGACATATCTCCACAAAAGGAAGTCCAAGGGCATGAGGTCCGGGGAACGTTCAAGATATACAATGGCACCCCTTTGGCCAATCCATGTGTCTTGAAAAGCTGCATCGAGGTGAGCTCGTAATTCGCGATGGTAGTGGGGAGGTGCACCATCTTGCTGAAAGTAAATTTCGCCGTCATCACCAAACATCTCTGAAATTTGTAGACAAACAAACTCCTGAAGCAAGTTAAGGTAGGTCTCACCAGTGACCGTTCCGTTAATAAAAAATGACCCTATGATGCCCAGTGCAGATATCCCACACCACACTGTTACTCCTGGCAAGTTGACATGGTGTTCAAGTGTTGCATGAGGATTTGCAGGAGCCCAGCACGCGCAATTATGGCGATTAATGGTGCCATTTAATTTAAAGGTTGCCTCATCGCTCCAAACAATTTTGTGTGGAAACCCTGCAACTTCTGCACATTTTGCCAGGTACCATTCACAGAATTCAACTCGCCGGTCAGGATCGTCTTCGTTTAGGGCATGACTTGGTGTTGGAATGTAGCATTTCCAGTGCAGACACTTCATGATACGATGGACGCTATCTTTTGAGATGTTTGTTTCCCAAGCAGTTTGTCTAAGTGATTTCTGTGGTGATTGTAAAAGTGTTTCCTGCACTTTCTCTTCTTTTCCTGGGCTCCTAAATGTCCACAGTCGTCCAGAATGGTTCTCGTTGACATTCTGAATGGTTCCCTCTGCTTCAAATTTCTCTTTGATGTAAGCAATGGTCCGGCGCGTTGGTGGCGATCTTGTGATTTCCGTTCTGAATCGTCTTTGCACTTCAATGGCGTTTTCGGTCTTCCAATAACATTTCAGGACAAACTTCCTCTCTTTAAAGCTAAGTTGATTTCTAAGACAGCATATTAGCAACGATTAATGAACATGATTCCTTAATCATATTTGTCTTCTATATTCGAACCCATTCCATTTTGCTGTATATTCATAAATAAAGGATTTCTCGTTATTCTAAGTGTGAGTACATTTTTTTTAGACACCCAGTAGTAATTTGTGGTCGTTTTGATTTTGAATTTAAACAGGTATTTGTACCTCCTAACCTTGAGTTTCAAATGGCCTTTAATTTTCTTAGAAATACTTATTTTTTGGAAAGTTGTTTTTAATTAATTGACTAGAAAAACTGGCTCTCTGGCTTGTCAATGTTTTTGTGTCTTGACGGCATGACACGGACTGAGCAGGTAGCTGGGGCTGTACTTTACTGCGCAAACTTTTAACTCGAGAACATTCTAGTGGTGGGGAGTGAGATGGCGTGGCCTGCATATGTTGCTAAATTGTTTAAGTTGAAAAAAAAATACTAACAGGTTTATAAAATAGCAAATTAAAAATATATACTTTTTACTCACATAAGTTTTACTTTTACCCTAAAAATTTTATTTTTACCCCATTTGGAGTAATTTACCCCGGTTCCCCGACCGCTGCTATAAGTGGAAACTACAGCTATAGGCTTGTCGCAAAATTGTATGTTTTATAAAGAACATGAAGATGAAAGAAGAACAATAATACTACGAATGCTCTGTGTGTATACGGATAATCTTCATAATCTCCAGAAAGGGGCGTCGTCTCATAATGTGAAGAACGGTCGAAGGACCCTATATTCATCCTTTGGAAGGGTAGTGACAACCCTCTGTTCCAAAAGATTTCCCGCGTATTTTGCTTTAAAGCTTTGTTTTCGATGACTTTATTTTTGTGTTAATTTTACAGTTTTGGATTATGTTGTATGAAATATTTAATGTTATTTTCATCGCAAGTTTCAGTTTGAGATTATTAGCCGAATTTTGGGAAAAATTGTTGTCCTCGGATAATTTAATATAAACTTCAAGTTTTGAAAAAACGAATCAGGAATCTTGATTGCTCACATCTCAAGAGTACGAAGACATTTCTTACGAATCAATTAATTTAATAATCTGGGATATTGAAGGATGTTATAAAAGGGAGTGGGATATTGAGATGTTAAAAAGTTCCAATTTTTGATCTATTAAGATTCTAGTCGTCAAGGCTTCGTTAATTAAAAAAAAAAGAAAAAAGTCCCTTTGTGGAAAATTGCAAGGTTTATCTACAGGATATAAGCTAGTTCTATAGAAATTTGCAAATATACTATATTTATTGTGAAATAATCCCAGAACTGGCTCTCTTATGCTCGACACAATGCAAAGCAAATGTGAAATTAACAAATACAACCAATATTTGCATTGTGTATAATATAAAGTACTATTCAAAACATATTTAATAATAAGTGAAATTAGTTGTAATGTTTTGCCCGTGAAGTTTGGAGGGTATTGACTTTTTTTTATACCGAGATAAGCTTAATTTCCTGTTATCTATATCCAATATTCTTTGAATTAAACTTTCCCTTCAGGAAAAGTTTAGAAAACGGCATGAAAAGAATAAATATAGATCAATTCAATTCACAGGTGAGAGACCTGAGAACGTCAATGCCACTTGAGCCACTGCTCGACCAATCTGAAGCGAAACGTCTACCAAAACGTCGTAAGGCTGGAAAAGGGAACTTGATTGTAGATCAACAGCTTATGGTCAATCTCTCTACTTTTGAAGAGTATCTATCTGATAGAAATCGCTTCGCCGTAAGCTTTTCCCCTTTTCCTTTCAATTTTTGTTGGTAATGTCACTGTATTTCTACGAAATTAGGCTGTAATTTAAGGAGTGTGCTGTATCTAAGATGGAGTATTTTTTCTATGTATTTTTATGGTATGTCACTGTATTTTCAAGAAACTGCGGTGCAATTAAGGAAGGGGCAGTTTACCGTGTGTGTTGCATTTAAGATGCAATGTTTTCTTTGTATATGCTCGAAATCCCCAAGAAGGGAGTAAGATTCAGTTCCTATTCTCTGTATTTTGAGGACTGCTACCTAGCCAAAATTCTCACAGAAGTCAGAGTTAGGAAAAGTTTGTAAATTTGGGCGTAGGGCGTACAATAATGAAATATTGTGAATGTTGGAATTTTACTTTTTAGCCAATTTTTTATTTGAAATGGGCAAACAAAATTGCTTGCGGAAAAATTCTATTCGACCAAAGACGTCGCTATCCATTCAAATTGCTACTCATAACCTGTGCTGCAATTCTATTCGAGTTTGATCTTCATTTTTTGTATAATCAAAGAGAAAAAAAGGAAAAGGGAAAAGGAAATTAGCTGAGGTAAGAAATGAATCAGTAACAAAAAAGTCGTTAGTGAGTTGATGACGAAAAAGGCAGAAAAGAAAAAGTATCCTTTTAATTCCTTGATTTCAAGGAAATTCAAATCCATACCGCCAGGAATCGTTTAGGAAACTTCCAGGGAATGTTGAGGGAAATCATGAACTAAACCAAAAGACCCTTTGTACATCCCTGTTGTCAAAAATGTATATCTGTAATATCCTGGGAACAGCTGTGGGAATAAGTTGAAAATTTCTAGGAATGTTGAAGCAGATGTTAAAATAAATAAAGAAACTTTGTACATCCAAGCTGTCAAAAAGGCGTACCTGCAACGGGTAAGGGTATTAAGTTATTTGATTGCTTGTCTTATTCATACCTTTTTTCTCACCCCTTTCATTGACTGAAGATGTTTGTTTGAAGATATAAGCTTGTTGCGTTCTTCAACGTACTCTGAAAACTCTGTAATAGTCAAAAATGAAAAACCTAAGGATCGCTATTGATTCTTAGCTATTATTAATTAGCCTATCTTTAGCTTACTGTTAAGTAACCTATGCTACTTGCAAACAGGAATCACGGAAGTAAATTTGTTGGAACTAATAAAGTTATATATCAACTGTTTTATTTTCTTTCTACTTCTTTTGAGGAGAGAGGCTCAAATGTCATAAAAATGTCGAATTCAAAATTTTGTTGTCATTGTTGTCATCAACTTGTCATTGACTGGTCATTTGTCCTCGTTTCTAATCTGTTAGAACCTGCCTCAACTTCTCATACTGGATGTTTACTGGCTATCTTCTTACGGGCCTTAAGAATGCATGGATACTTCATACTGGCCAGTTTTATCGCGAATTTGAATCTTATAACCTATATGGTTCTGAAATGTGGGCACTCCAAAAGACGGAGGAGGATTTATTGGATTTTTTTTACAGAAGAATTGTCTACGGATTGTTTTAAAACTCGTCTCATTGACCGTATCTCAAACAGTAAGCCGTACGAAAAATGTGGCTCTATCCTGCTTTCTAGGGCTATATTGAGAGAAAGGTAGGGATAGCTAGGACACGTTCTGTGGATGAAAGATTTCAGGCTGTCAAAGTTCGTCCTTCTCGGTTAACTATCTTGGAACAGACGAAAATTAGGTCATCCCTGAGTTTGGTGAGAGGAGTTTCTAAAGGAAGATTTAAGGGAAACTCAAAATTCTTGGGAGGGTCTAGAGAGGGGTCTAGACATTTGCCCCCTCCCCGGCGTATTCCTTCAGAAATCCTCCCTCCCCCGTGGAAAAATCTCCCCGTGTATTCCCCCTCAAAATCCCACCCCCCCCCTCGCGAAAAATTCCCACCCATATTTCCCTTATTTACACTATTAATACTTGTAAATTGGTTAGTAGCTTCCCGCTTTTTCAGTTTTCTGCTTGAGAATTCAAATATTGGTTTGTAAGTATAATTTTGGACAAGATATGATTTTTTAGTTATAATTTTCAATGAACAGTAGTTTTGTTGCAAGAGTTATTAATATTCAACAAATATTTAGGCGGATGTTGAACTAAATCAAAAGGAACTATGAGCATGTAGATTTTCAAAAAGGTGACAAAGCAGTATCTCAAGGACGGTTTTCATAACTAAGTCAGACCTTTAAGGGTGGCTTTGTGGCCGATTTGGAACTAGCCAGAAGACACTGTGTGTATAATACTCTTTAATTCAGCCGAACGAGAAAGACTTAATACTACCACTACAGTTACTGTTACCATGACGCTAATGGTATTAAGGTGAAACTTCTAGGGAACGTTTAGGGGGAGTTTCAGGGATTGTCCGTTTAATATACATATACTGATATTTATTGCATAAAGTCTTAATAATTTTTATTTATTAAAGTTATAAAAACGAAAATATTTAAAATATATTTAGTTTTCAGTAAAGTGCAAATTATTTTCTGGTCTTGAGAAGCCATGGTGGTTTTCAGCCCTACTCATGTTAATTTCTGCTCGTTTTAAGTTGAAATGTAAAATTGATCATCCAAAGATGAAGAAAGACAAATAAAAAGAAACTTGTCGAAGAATTCAGGGAAATTCTTCCCAGAAATTTTTTTCCCAACTGCAAATTTCTCACGAAAAATCCCCTTCCCGCAGAAAACTCCTTTTTGAAAAATGTCCTGTGTTTCCGGATGCTATAACATTGCTGATTCCTTTTGATAACCTGTATATTCATATACTTCTTGAAATTTTCATCTCAATGCTTTTAGCTTTACAAGCAGTTGCAAAAGAAGTAGTTGAAGGAATAGTAGTAGTAATAGTAGTAGCAGTAGTAGTAGCAGTAAATGTAGTAGTGGTAGTATTATTAGTAGTAGCGTGCAGGGGCGTCCTGAGGCTCATTTTATTGGGTGGGGGGGGGGGGGCGATCTTCGTAAATTTTACTGAATCGCTACCTGATTTATGCCAAATTTTCTGCAGAAATCAAGAATTTTGTTAATTTTCGACCGATTCTGTAAAAATTTTGCTGAAATTTTTGCCTTCGGTGAAAATTTTACCGAATGCAAAAAAAGTTGGATGGGGGTGGGGTGGCGCCCCCCCCCCATGTTTCTACCGGCACAGAGGGGGAAGAGGTGATGAAGGGCATCATGGGCCTTGCGAGGAAATTCTTGGGGGGTGGTTGGTAACAAGTACTACCAGGAGCTTTGTTTTCACGTATTCCTCTTCTCCTGTACATACGGTTTTAATGTATTTAAACAAACCCATATAATTTATTTAAACACAAGAGAACACTATTGTGGAGGTCGTGATGGCTTCAGCCACGTAGAATAACATGTAGTGCAGAACTTCTATACTCATGAACAATAATACCCGTCTCTGTCCACCCAAATTTTTTCAGTAAGATTATTATTGAGAACTTATTCAACAAAACTACTGGTCATCGAAAATTTTGACTGAATAATCAAATCTTGTCCAGCATTTTACTTACAATCTAATATTCGGATTCTCAAGCAGAGCACTGAAAAATCGAAAGCTTATAACTTTAAATCTCCCTTCTAATGAATATCTGGAATTATCCAGGGGGAATATGGGTGGGAATTACCCGGGGGAGATTTTCTGCGGGGGGAATACGCCAGCTCCCGTAAAGAAGGAGGCTTTGAAGAGATTGGAAGTACTTGCAGTGAGTTCTTAGTAGTAGTAATATTGTTTGAACTAGTTCTGAGTTCTGGCCTTGTTCAATCTGAGCTGATCATACTGGTTGATCAGGACGGAATTGAATCAGACTAGTCCCTTGTCTAACTTCAGCATTTTTCAGTACTGTCTGACAAGTTTTATTTTGTGGGATATCCTACATTAAGTTCCTTGTACTTGATTCGGATATATCATAGACGGGTTCAAGTTTGGGTTCTAAATATAGAACATAATATTACCTCTAAACAATGTCCTTGGCACGGACCAGAAAACTGCCAGAACTTTTCTGACGAGCACTGTTGGCCCGAATTCAGATGTAATAGGAGTTATGGTTCTGTTCAATATTGTCTGAGACGGGCGCATACGTATGATTTCCTTTATGTAGGGCAGAGTGGCGGAGGGTATCGAATTTGTCAAAGTGGCTTAAAAAGGATGGAAGTCATGGGAAATCGTGGCTTCAATAAGAGTTTACTAAGAGCTGTGTCTACTCCGACTCACATCGGTTAATTTTATTTGTGGTTCAATCTTTTATAGTGATTTTCAGTACGCCTAATCAGTTAGTTTTCAAGTTTTCTGACTAAAACGTTGCAATACACTTTGACTTGACATACCTTGACTTAAGGCTCTTGCTATCAGGTGGTTGCGCAGTTAATCGTTCAATAACTGCTCTGTTTTATCTGAGGATTTAAGCGTCAATAGGGTCGATTCGGTGGGTAGTGAGGTGACCTTGGATAAATGTGATCACCTACAGCGGTAATATCAAAAGACGGAATGCTAATTTTTGTGCCACACTGACATTCTTAGCTCCCTTCGACTCACCACGTTCTCCTATGTCTTAATTATCTCTGTAGATGCTTAGAAAGTATTGTTTTTACAGAATGCTTTATCGCTTTGTTCACTCAAAAATAGTTACAAGAAAAATATTTCGGTATCGTAACTGTTGTGCCGTATCTGTGCTTATCAAGCACAGTAAATAAAAGCAAAATAGAGCTCAGTTTTTTCCCTTCTTTGTTCTCCTGTGGAATTTTTGTATTTGAGCACAAACCATCAATACTACCACAGAGAATGAGTAACTTGTAAGAGTGGAAACGAGGGCTAGCGTCGGCAAAAAAAAAACAACCATCAACGCCATCTGGCGTTTGGCGTGTCTTGGCATTTTGTCAAGCTTTGTAATTGTTTTTCTGTCAGAAAGTGAGACCTGACACTTATTACTGCGCTAATTTTACCAAATCCACCAATTAAATTTATTATTCTTATTATTACCCTAAAAAAAAAAAAAAAAAAATAATGCAAAGACACGCCAAACGCTTGATGGCGTCCATGGTTTTTTTTGTCGATATTAGCGCGAGTTTCCGCTCTTGTAAGTTACCCATACTCTTTGGGTAGCCTACTACTTCGATGAAATATTGTTTACCATTAAGTGTTAAATTGTATCGCCAATATTTAGTAATTTCTTATATTCAGGGATTATCGAAACGTGAAATAGTTATAGCTCCAAGTCCTTCTTAAGTTTTGAGTTTGAACACTCGTGATTTTATGACAGAATTTGCAGCGCTAGCTCACAAATAATACAAGACCTGATGCCCCACTATTTAGCTTGCTCTATATAAAACTCGTTGCCATACATTCTATCCTCTGTATTGAGAGGTGAGGCGCTTAATTAGTATATCGTGGTAACCTTGGTAACGTGGAAACAATAAGTGGCAACTTCATCAGTTACAAATAATAAAGTTTGGTGTTATCAAGATCTAGCGACTCTCACCTTATATTATCTCATTGGTTATATCAAATGACTATTGCAGTAAACAATATATGAAATATATAAATATTTAGTCGTCTCTTTAATGTATATTATTAAATTATAGATTAAATTAAGTATTTGAAACCTATCAATTGGAGAAATTGGCTAGAAACCTTCAAACATAAAGCATCTTTCCAAAATCAGCAAGTTACATCCATGGAAATGATTTAATTAACCATTGCATTACCATAAACTTATTTGAATAATGATGTTACTGGGGACAGACGGGTCAAAATGGACAAACACTTTACCTTTGCTAAATTTCTGATTTTACACATGTAATAATTATGTATTATAATGTAGGTAATTTCCCTATCAACTATATAAAAGGATTTATCCCTTATCGAACTGTTATTTATGTATTATAATTTCAGGGCTTATCTTAATGGCTTGTGTATATATAATATTTGATGTATATATCCTCTTATTTTTTTTTATTGTCTTCTTTTTTCTTATATATATATATATATATATATATATATATATATATATATATATATATATATATATATATATATATATATATATATATATATATATATATATATATATATATATATATATATATATATATATATATATATATATATATATATATATATCTCAATGACTTACCTTGTGTAAATATCTTGTTTTACACATGTAACTAGTTATTTATTGAAATTTCAGGGTTTATCTTTGCCTGTCAACCATATCCTGCTTGAGTCACGAGATTTAATGAAAAAACCTGGACGTGCCGTCGGTATCTCTCTTCGCCGTATGTTCAACAATCGATTCATGTCTCATGTTCCACCCCTTCACGAAGAATTTGATGGATTTGAAGTACCTCGACACTTGCCACCTACTTTACACCCGCCTACCGAGACGTTGCGTAATCAGCTTGGCAGAGTAGATAACGAGGTTCGTTCTTTTTTTTTCATTTTTAAATGCTCTTTGAGCGGGAAAACTTTGCGGAATTAGCTTGACAAAGGAGATAATGAGATGGTTTTTTTTTTTTTTTTTTTTTTTTTTTTTTTTTTTTTTTTCATCATTTTTGAATGCTCCTTGAGAAGAAAAAAAAGTTGCATAATCAGCTTGGCAGATTAAATAATGAGGTGCTTCCTCGGTTTCTCTTTCGTATTTTTAAAGGCTCCTTGAGAGGGAAGAACTTCTGGTTTTTAATCAGAATTACATGGCAGCTATCCTTCGCCAAACCCTGGCATCTGTATTTTTCAGGTTTTCAATAAAATTGCAAGTCCTTTTTTTGTTTTATTTTTGGAATGGGAGAAAAAGATGGTACAAAATTTTGTCAATTAGTTTTTTGAAGTCTGTTTCGATCCTGTCTTAGCCACTCAGTTTTTTCTAGAATGTAGATGTTTTGGGTGTAGAAAACCAGTGAAGCTTTTTTAACCCTGTAGATAATTGGTCGTTTTTCAAAAAGAATCCCAGGTAGAGAAAATTCTGACTTGGCCCTTCAAATCATCTTGTCGATACTAGGGGAGGTCCATTCTTAGCTTAAAATCAGTTTTCTGTATGGGTACTAAATTTTGGCAAAGGGCAGCTGATGGGTTTTAAAATTCTTCGAAATGTGGTTTAAAAGAATTTTTCTATAGTCTGTATCTTCCCCTACTAATAAAAAATCTGTCTACTTTTCTTGAAAGAACTACTCTTCTTTTAATATTCTTGAACTAAGATTCTCGGGAATAAATTTCAGGGGATGTCAACCCTAGTGTCTAGGTCAGAAGTCCAAAGTTTTCTCCTTCTTTTTTTTTTGGGGGGGGGGGGGTTAAGCCTCTGTATACGTTGCTGTAAACACTGAATCATTGTTTAGGTAAATCCCTGATGCATATGTTGTAATCTCAAATCCAGATTTAACTACTGCATTATTCAATATCGTTCGGTGCCATAGGATTATCAATTTCCCTATCAAGTTTCTAGTTCGTTATGAAGTTTCTTTTTTCTGTACAAAGATTATGATAAAAACACTGGCAAGTGGCCCTTTTAGTTAAAAGCGTGGTTTGGTCATCATTTGTAGCAGTATATCAAAATTTGCATGCAATTTTATTGTATTTATATGTTACCGTTAATGTTCAAAATCTGATTAATGTTGACATTCACCGGTGAATGTCCGAAATTCCTTTTTCTCTGCTTGGATACAATTAGCTTTGCGAGTCAGCTTTTTTAGTCTTATGCAAACTATGATGGTGAAAGTTAAAGTTAGGTCATGTTAGTTTAGGTTAGATTAGGGTAGGTTGGGTTAGTTTAAGTTAGCCTCAATTTGGTTATAAATATCAGAAATGGGGCAAAAACTTAACCTAACATAACCAAACGTAATCTAACCTAGCCTGTCATCATCAAACCTTGCACTAAACTGAAAAAGTTGAGTGGTAAGGCTGACTAAATCCAAGGAGAAGAGATTTTATTTCGGATATTCACCAATTTTGGACATTCATAGTAACATATATAATAAAAAACTTGACCGTTTTTCCTACACCGTCGAAATGTGACTGCAGAAAGGTTGGCCACTGTGGTAGCATGTAACAAGAACTAGAGGAGCAGGTTAATAGCGGTATTTAACAGTCAATAACGGTCAAAAAAGGAATAACGGTCAATAAAATAACTGTATTTAGTTGCTGAGTTTCTTGTTCCTGTCAGAACAACATTCTATTGCTGTAATATGGTGGCACCAGTTGCTTTCTTGATGTCAGGTGACTGTAATTAAATAATTAATTATAATAACATAAAATAATTGTTACTAAATAACAGAGGAGCATGTTAATACTGGTATTTAACAGTCAATTACGGTCAGTAAAAAAAAAACGGTATTTAACTGCTGATTTTGTTGATGCTGTCAGAATGACATTCTATTCCTGTAGTTTGCTGAGACCAGTTGCTTTCGTGCTGTCAATTGACTATAATTAAATAATTGTTAAAACAGTAATAAATCATTAAAATTATATTAATTAAAAATGAATTAATTATTAAAACTGTAGTTAATTATTATTGCTGATAGCAGCAGTAAAAAAGATAGTATTCAAATCTTTAACGCGAAAATTTCAAAATATGATTTGTGTTGGATTTCGAAATTAGTGTCCTAAGAACGTGTTGGGCAGTATTTTGTCTCCTACCTCGCGTTGAACGGATGCTAATAGTTAACCTTAATAAGTGTGAGGGGGAAGGGGGGGGGGGGGGTCGAGGCTATCCCCTCCACTTAAATTCTAAATTTTTCAGGATTTTACCTCGCTTTGAAGGATGCTGATAGTTAACCTTAATAAATGTGGGGAGGGGCTCGAAACCTTCTCCCTCCCCTGAAATTCTAAATTTTCTCGGATTTCTCGCCACTTCTTAAACAGTCAGCTAATTCTATGCACATTTTTCTAGGTTAAATGGTACATATATATGTACATTTTTCTTTGGGAAAATTACATTTATAATGATGCGTATAAATGATGTGGGACCAAAAATTTTAGTCAGCAAAATAGTGGTGCGTAGGGACTACGTAACTAATGAAACATAATTGACATATATGCATTTTTCTTTTGCTTGGTCCCCGAAACAAAAACAAAATGTTTTGAATTTGTTACTCGTTTGAAGGCAAGTTTTTTTGTGAAGTTATCATAGTAACTCTAGGTCAAATTTTCGAAAAAAGGACTAAACTGTACTCAAAAAGAAATTGGAACCTTAAGTTATACTACGTAATTTTCACCAAATAGGGCAATAGTATCCAATCCACAGCTCACGGGCTGGTCGGATTAAGAGGGTATAAGATAAAACATGGTAAGAATCATAAACACTATTGCTAATGTTGCTACTAATAATCCACTTTGGCAACAAACCGGCTGAGGCTAACACCGCTCCGCAGACTCCTCCTCCATTCCAATCTATTCAAAGCATCACTCTTTACCCCCTCTGTGATGTTTCATTTTCTTTTAAATTCTTTCTTATGACCTCCTCCCAGCCCATTCGGGGACGAACTGCTTTTCGTTCGGCCCGAGAGGGATGACCGAAGAGAACAATCTTTTACAATCTGTCATCCGCCAAACGTGTTTTAGGCGTAACAACCTTTTTTTCATTATAGTCATAGAAAGTTGTAATCACGTCTTAGTTATAGATTTTAACATTCTAAGTTAATTTTGTAGCACATGCTTGGTTTATCTGAAGAGCTTGTTGCTTTTGTCATACTCAGGCGGGAAGGATGTGACGTATAGGCAGGAAGTAGGGCTAATGATGAATAAGGAAGCCTCCAAGTCTTGCTTAGGTTGGGAAGGTGTTAATAATATAATTCTAGTTACTCATTTTACGATTAAGAAATGCAGGGTATGAGTCATAGTAGTATATACCCCTGTTGAACCAACTGACAGATGGCATTGACTCAGTTGAATTTTCGTTACAGTTCTGGGAAAAAATAGACAGGTTCCCAGGTAGAAATATTGTATTTTTATTAGGGGATTTTAATACCCAGGTTGGTAGGAGTATGGTAAGATGATATCCTAGCCTAGTTAAATTTGGTGTTGGAACAGAAAACAGTAATGACAACAAACTGCTGCAATTTCGTAGTTATTACAATCTAGCTATAACCAATAAAGTATTCGGTCTTAAAATGGCCAATCAGTTAATATAGTACTCACGTGATGGTAAGATGGCCAATTTTATTGATTAGGTTATTTTAAATTGAAGACTGACAGGATCGATACTAGATACTAGGGAATAAAAAAGTTCTGTTATTAATGTTAGAACTGAAAAGATCATCTTTTAGTAATGTCTAGAGTTAATCTGAAGCTGAAATTTGGGAGGGGTAACTACATTCTGAGAAGTTATGACTTCGGTGCGGGACCTTAATTAGTGATAAGAAAACTGTTAAAGAGAAATGGGTTGAATATTTTGAGAATGTGTTAAACTGGGATAAAGTTACAGGTAGTGATATAGAAAAGAATAAAAAGATTTCTTACAGTTTGGAAGTTAAGGAAGATTCATTTTGCAGATAAGAGCTACAGACAGTTTTAAAAGGATTAAAAATTAATAAATGATTTTTTTTTTAAAATAGGGTGGTTGTGAAGTTAGACATAATTACTGAAGATAAGTTGTGAATATGATTTCTGAAGAAGCGGAAGTACCTAACGATTTTAGAAAAACTTTAGTTAAACCCCTTTATAGGAAAGGGGATAAGCCTGAGTGGTAATTATAGAGGAATTAGCTTCTGTGTTTTCTGTTTGTTTCTGTTTCTGTATTTGTTTCTTTAGGAAACAAATTATTAACTGTAATGATACTTTTTAGACGCAGAGATGCTGTAGATAAACTTTTAAGACAAAATCAGTGTGGTTTTAGGAAGGGTAGAGGTTTTGTTGGCCGAATATTTGCTCTAATGATTAGATAGATAGATATTTATTTCAAGAAATTACTATCACAAGCCCTGAAGGGCCGAATTCGAATTTCGAAGTCCATAAAAAAACAAACAAGCAAGAAAATCATAACAAAAGCACAGCAACTAAAAAATTGGCAACCAATGCAAAAAACTAAAAATAAATAAATAATTAAATATCGGAATGCTATATGATTCCTTTGTCACTTGTATTAAAAACTGCAAAATGGCAACTAGTTAAAAAGATAAAAACTGATAAAACTGGAAAAATAAATAATATACACATTAACAAATGTTTAAAAAACAACATAAAAAGGGGATAGGGGGGGAAAAAAAGAGTATAAAGAAAAACGAGCTGTTTCTTTTATTATATAAGAGAAAAGACAAAATTTATGCACAAATTAACAACTATTTATTATATCAGTAAAAAAAAAGGGATAAAAGATTTCTTATACCGCGAGGTAGTACAGAGAATGGGAGATAAGGTGGGAATAGGCTGTGACACAGTACGTGGAGGACAACTTGTATCAGGTACTTGGTATTCAAGGAAAAGGTTCGCAGTACAGGGGTTCAAAAGTGCCAACTTACCAAAACCAAGGCACAAATTATTTCTTCGTCTCTCGAGGGTCTCTAGGTTTGAAATATTTAACAAATGCAAATATGGTATCTTACTCTATTTAAATATAAGTTCGTGGCTTTTATTTTAGACATTTTAAATCTTCTAGATTGCGTCATTAGAGTGATCAATGTGTTCCATAGCAGGAGCTCTCTCGAATTTGATGCACGTAAACAAAATATGTAGCGGAGTTAAATATTATTAAAGACCACTAAGTTTGTTTAATATTAGATTTATTATTATTATTATGATTAATTATTAGATAATATTAATTAGATAATAATAATAGTTAAGAAGTGCATTAGTCATTATACCCCTTTAGTCCTCATTTTCATTAATTGTGAACAAACGTTTGATTCAGTAGATAGTAGAGCTTACGTGGAGGTCCATGGTATATTAAATAAATATGTTAAAGTGATAAGTGATAAGTTCGCTATTAAAACGGAGATAAGAAGGGTTGTGTTCTATACCCATCTATATGGAACCTTTTGACGGAATTTGTCTTAAGGAACTCTGCAAATGCTATGGGAGAGCATTGAATTAAATGGGAAGGTAAAACTCTGCTGGACTTAGATTATATAGATGAGTTTAGTGTCCAAGATGTTAAAGGTAGAATAGACAAGGCTCAAAGAGTATTTTTAACAGTTAAAGAAAGTTTGGAAGAATAGGAAGATTGAGTATGCGAACTGAGATTAGAAGATTGGAGGCTACAGTGACGACTGTTGTCAAGTATGGTTCTAAAACGTGTGGGTTTCGCAAGACGGAGGAAGATTTGTTAGATATGTTTTCTGTGGGTAGTTTTGGGTACCCATTTTACTGACCCTATTTCAAACAACAAGGTCAGGTGGCTGACAACCACCTGACAAACAACAAGGTCTAAGAAAAATGTGATTTTATTGCACTTTCTAAGGCCGTAATGAGAGAATGTTTGAGATTATTAGGATACGTTTTGTATATGAACGATGACAAACCGCCAAAAATCGTTCTTTTCGGCCATCCATCTAGGATGGCCGTTTATTTCGACCATCTAGGGCCAAACAAAAACAGGCCATTATTAAATGGGGCTGGAAGACATCACAAGGAGGATTTAAAAGGAGTTGAAACTTTTTTGGTGGGGGTAAAGAGGCTTTGAGCAGACCGGTATGGAGGAGGAGCTTCCATAGCTGTGTTGTCCTTAGGTGGCTTGGCGCTGAATTGAGTTCTTAGTAGTAGTAATTGTAATAATGATTATTCAACCTCCGTTTTACCTACTAAACTACTGAATGGTAACGGCTTGAGAGTTTGCAAACTATTAAATTTGTGAACTTGAAGAAAGTATTCAAAATAAACTACTATGCCTTTTTCCAGGATCTAATATATCTATAAGCGTTTCAGTACCCTATCTTATGCAATTGCAAGATGACTTTTCTCTAGTATCTTCCTAATTTTCCGCTTTGGAAGATACCTTTCCCAACGTTCCTAGCATCTTTCGAGTCACGATATTTCCAATGGATGAGGGTGGGGTCTGTAAAGTTGACCTTAGAGGGAATACTGGTATCCCCTACTGTTTATGGTTATGTTTATAACATAGTATCTGTTACTTTAGATGACCAATTTAGAGAGTAAGTTTCAACAGTCAACGACTCTTCCTAATCAAACTACTGAACAAACTTTACCTACGATCACCCTCTCAGAGCCAGAAGTCATCCGAGAAGCCAACGAGAAAACCAATATATTAGATGAAAGATTCCAAGGTAGAGTAAAATTGACTATAGGCTTTTTTTTTTTTTTTTTTTTTTTTTTTTTTTTTTTTTTGTACTCAGCTTTAAATGAAAAAAAGAGCATGAAAGGTCATTTTTAACTTCAATCATTTGCATGAGAAAGCTGATCGCAGTGACTTAGTATTAGAAACAAGACTAATATTCCTTGCGCCAATAGGAGATAACCTTGATTTGAAGCCTGGAAGAGAGTATATTGCTAAGGCTAGAAGAAACGACGTTCCACATCTATGCTCAATTTGTGGATTTATTGATGAAAGTTTGTTCCTTTTGATGTGCGATTGCAGAACATTGAAAATTTTGAGAGATTTTATCTTTGAGTCTGAATCATGAGTGCCTGTGAATTGTAGATGACGATATATGTTGGGATACTATCGCGTAGCTGGGAAGATTTCTGAGAGTAGCTATGGATTGCTTACCATAAAATGAAGATGAATTGGAGATTAACCGCCTATTTGTATATTAGGTTCTGGCTAATTTATTTTCCAATCATATATACATAAAATACTTAGTATACCATATCTGGCAGAGAGGCTAGCTTGTACCGATAAAACATCTAAAATAATAAATAACGAAACCTATGGATACTCACCACACCACAGCAGATATCCCACCCGACGGTAAAAAAAAAATTCCAACCAGCAATGGGACAACAAGAGGAAAATGAAGACCCGAGAAAAAGACCCAAAAACAAAACAAACATCAAATTAATAATAATAATAAATATAAAAATAAATAACCATCCAAAAGGAAGGAGTTCAACTTATTTTGCGAAATTCCTAACGACAAATCAAAATGGAAAGCAGACTCGTATTGGTTCCATGCAGCAACTACACTATTTCTTGGAGAAAAACAGGACCTCTCTGAGATTATCAATGGTCTGTGTAGTTTACATGTATTGCGAGTTAGGTACAAAAATGACACAGCAATTGGGAACAGATCAAAAGAAAAGAAATAGCTAGGCAGTGTCAGAAGATTGTGCTTAACTTCAAGTAATAACGAATGAAAAGTAACTGCCAGTTCAACAGGAAGAATATTCAAAAAAGAATGTAAACTCTTTGTAGAGGACTTGTTTGGAAGAGTCGCGGGGGAAGGAAGAAAACTTTTTAAAATACGAAGCGCCTTATTGTGTTGTTTTTGGAGTGGAATAAAATGGGATCTGAAAATATTCAATTAAATAAGTGGGCAGTAATTTAGGTAAGAATGAACAAGTGCAAAATAAATACAACGCATAGCTTCCAGAGGCAAAACAGATTTCATACGGTGCATAATGCCTATATTCCTTCCAAGCTTCAATCTTAAACTATTAATATGTGACTTCCAAATTAAATTCGAGTCAACCAGTATACCTAGGTAACAAAAATATCCACACGTGATATCTCTGTACTTGACACAGAAGAGTCAATCAGCTTAAGACATGGAAGGGCTCGTGATGTAGGTGAATATACTATAAATTTAGTATTCAAAGTATTCAAAGCACTCAAAGTATTCAAAGTATTCAAGTATTCAATGCACAGTTTATAGACAGTAAGCTTATCGCAGATAATTTCTGGTCTTCGGTCTCGGTGCGAACAAAAAACTCCTCCCACTTGTTTCTGCCTTAGCGGATTAGTCTGTTATCGTCAATCACTGAGAAATGGTTACCAAGTGCATTATTCGTAATAGCGGGTTTCCATTTGTTTCGTGTCCAAGAGAAATCTGACTTGTCTACCCGCGAAAAGATCTGATAACGCCTATGTTTCTATCTGCAAAAACGTTCTCCGGAGCACTCGCACCCCTGTCCGGGTTTTTATAATGGGGGAGATAGAGAATGATCATACTGCTAATTCTATAAACTGTGATTCAAAGCTTGCCTATTTGCCGTAAACCATACTACTAGTCTATCAAATGCATGAGTTAAATTATGTTTTACACTATCTTCATCAACTCCAGAAACAGTACAGGCTGTGTAATCAGCGAATAGCGTGGTCAGCCTCAGGCCTGCAATTGAATTACTAAAATCATTAACATTTATTAGAAGCAACAGAGGGCCTAGAATTGACCCTTGGGGTATCCCAAAATTATTTGACTGATTTGAAGACAATCATTTAACATCACCCCCGTCAATACACTGAACTCTATCTTTTGAATATGACATTATTAACACATTAGCCTGACCTCGTATACCACAATTTGACAATTTCTTATTTAAAATTATATGACTTATAGTATTAAACGCTTTCCGAATGTCCACAAATATAGTAGCTGGAATTTCATCCTTATCCAAGGCAGCATGTATAAACGGGGTTACTGCCAAAATAGCATTTTATGTGGAATGGCTTTTGCGAAACTCAAATTGGGACTTACTAAAAACACTATTCTCTTCAAGAAAATTAACAATTCTTAGAAACAAACAAGGTTGCGATAATCTTTCCATAAGCAGATAGGATAGATATAGGTCTATAGTTAGACGGGTCACTCACATCTCCCCCTTTTTGCAGTGCAATGACACGGGTGGACTTCATGCTAAAAGGAAAAACACCATTCTTGAAACAAAGATTAATTATATACACAAGAAAACTAACTATACTAGGCATAATCGATTTAAGTAAATTTTTAGAAGATCTATCAATTCCTTCTTATTTTCCATTTTTGAGTTTATAAGGTACTATCATCAATTCAGCAGATGAAACTAGGGGAGGATTGTGGATCGGTGAGTGGGGGGGGGGGTTTAAAACTTTTGAAGTCAACAGAATTTGGTGCTAAATTTTGTGGTGCCTCTTCTGACGTCTATTCACCTATTTTGGCGAAGTGAGTGTTGAGAATGATAGCAACGTTAATTTTTCCTTTAATAGCTGTATTACCATCCGGGGTTGTCATCTCGTCTAGAAGAGAATTCATCTTTTTTTGCCGATACGATTTTTTATTAATGAGCACACCTTCTTAGGAGATCCATGCGCATAATTGAATGCCTTCAAATAGTACTGCTTTTTAGCAGACCTTATAGCTTTAGTCAAGCAATTCTAGTATGTTTTAAAAGAAGCTGAACTTATCTAGTCTGGACTAGACAAATATTTTTTAAATAGCCGGTTCTTTAATTGGATTGACCTTAGTAGTCCTCGGCTTGTTGGGTCTATTGTAACGTCTTAAACGGTTGAAGACATGGGACAAGCCAGACTGAGTGCTTTGATGAATTCTTGAACAAAATAATATGAAGCTTGACTTGTATCCTCACAGTCTAAGCATGATGATGAGTAGATTTTAAGGAGCAGTTCATTCAATGGCTGAACAGATGCAGTGTCTAGTCTTCTAGTTGTCTTGATTGGAGTTGCCAATTGCTGACACGTATGAATCTCCATTAGAAGCATAAATTGGTCTGACGTTTCATCGATAATAACATTGCATGAGTCAAATTCAATATTAAGAAAAATATTGAAAATATACAAATATTGAAAAAAAATATATATAAGAATATTGAAAAATATAATGTTCAGTATGCTCCTAAAGTTTCATGTTCAGTACCACATTCATCAGCGGGAAGCCATTTATCTGTATATAAATATACTTTATATAACTGGTAGTTTTTAGAACTGGCTGCCAGCTAATCTAAAAACTATGCCATAGAACAGTAGAGCTGTGAAGCTATAGAACAGGTAACAGTTTCTCACAATAATCTTGAAATATTTTCGATGAGGTCAGTCCATTGGTTTTCCCATGTTCATAGTAGAGTACATGTTTCTCTTTCGCTTCTGAACCTAAAAACAAGTGATTTTGCCTTATAGACATTGCAGGCCTCAATAGGCTTCATTAAAAGGAAACGAATTTTGTGTCTAACTAGATCTTTCATATTTTGGAAGAGTAAGATGACTTAACATTTAGGGTAAAGGGATTAAACTGTTTTTTTCTTTGGTCCTCGCTGTAAACGCTAAGTTTATTGTTTTTTTTTTAATTTATTTTTTGTTTTTAATTATTTTTATGTTATGTTCGTCGTCCTGCTCGATCTTTGGCTAGTTTCTGTATGAATATCTGTTCTTTTCCGTGCTAGCATAAAAAAAAATGTAAAAGTTATGTGATTATGAATACAAAAAGTTTTCTTTTCTTTTGTAAAATACATTTATTTTTCCTTTTTTTTTCCGAACACAGATTCGTGACCCTATGTCATGTTACTTTAGTTTTTATCCCTTTTCAGATTAAATTTATGTGTTTTAACTTTCCTTGTCAGTTTTTTTCTAATTTAAATTCATTAAAAAAGGGGGGAAGGTGTTATTTTATAGCCGAATTATGATTTACAACAGCGTTGTTAATTGATTTCTAATTTTGTCGTGAAACATAAGTTCGGCAGTCTTCGCTTGTCATAGCTCTTGTAAATAAACAATTCTTCTTATCTTAATTTAAAATAATTTCTATTATAGTTACTGATCAGCCTGTTTGTAAAAACACACCACTGGAAGGACGTGATTTAGTTCCTCTCCAGGCAGTCGATCCTCGGATGGATGGCTCTCTTATGGAAACGTTAAATGAACCGACGAGGATTTTACCCGCAGATGAGACCCAAGTCATTGCCCCTATTGAACATATTATAGCTCCCATCCCTATAGAAGTAGAAGATGAAGATAAAGAGAACAAAGATGTTGCCGGCAATAGGTATTCCTTCCTACCACTTGGTTATAATGTTGGTATATGTTAAATATTTATATTTCTGTGTGGTTCACTATCAATATGTCAGAGGAGAGGGGATCAGTAGTAATAAAAGGTATCTATTTGAGGATTTAAATAATAAGGATCCAGAATTTAAAAAATTGGAATTTGAAGGCACCCCCTCCCCCTGCTCCAAGGGTATCCATGGCAGGCGCGTGTGCGGGATTTATTATTGGAGTAGAGCGCGTCAATGTTAAACTAAGGAATTGAGGATTTAAATAACATGTGCCTAGAAAATAAAAAAAGCTTCGGGAGTTTTAGAGGTGAGGGGCTCCGAGTTGAATCGAAAAAATAATAACAAAAAGACACATTCCATAAAATTTGAAAATAAGGTTTTTTGAATCTCCATTATAAAAAAGATTGAACAAATCTTGGCTGGCCGTAAAAGCCCCCTTTCCTTGATTTTGAAAATAGCCTTGTTTTGATTCTTTATTATAAAAAAAAAGAAATCCAGGTTGTCCCTGCGACTGTCCGTGGTATTTGTAAAAAAAATAATCTAAAAGCTGGAGAAGCGTTCTACAAAATTTGATTTGAAGTTCTAAGTCGCTTTTTATGATTCAGCTAGATGGAAAAAAAAGTGTTCTTAGATGTTTCATAATAAAAATTAAAAACAAAATTATTCTTTCAATTTACCAGCTAGTTTTTGAAAGTTTAAAGTCATAAAATGAACAAAAACTACAAAATATATGAATAATAAACACGAAAGAACGAACTAGTTGTAAAGGGACTAAAAACAAAGTTTTGAAAAACAGAAGACAACTCTCTTTCTCTTTTCTTAATCAAATCTCTTTTTAGATTTATTGAATTGCATGAAAACAGCTAAAAATTCTAGAAAGTTTGCGTTTGAAGGTTTAGGAGGTACATTATAAATGAATAAATGATTTTTATTACCCATCTTTAACAATACAAAAAAGTAAAAATGGAGTAGAGAGAAAATGAAAAGAAAACAACAAAACACATCGAACAAACGAACAACTTAAATTAATACTTCAATAATAATAATAATAATAATAAAAAAAAAAAAAAACAATGGTGAAACTATTTACATAAAAAGACAACCATTACACATTGTTGAGTATAGCTTCATACATTTTTTTAATGATCACAATTAAACAAAGACCAGAAAGGTGACAAAGCTAAGATATGAGGGCTGGCAAAGGAATTTAAGATCCCTGCTAGAATGCGGCGGTTATATAGGCGTTTGCATTACAAAATCATCCCATACGCTTTTCGGACTTTCTATTTGAGATCATTTATTAGACAGGACCGGGTAGCTTTAAGATTAGACCCAATTGGCAAGCCAGGGTAATTCATTGACGCTGCTACAGTAACTGTATTACTACCTAGTGCAAATATGACAGGCGCCAACTCTTTCTTACGACAATTAAAGACGACCACCTCGATTTTGCTGGAGTTGAATTCTAGGCCTATTTTAGCATATTCGTTAGACAAAACTCTGAAATTACTCTCTATGCCACAGACGGATCTACTCAGATTTAAAATGTCATCGGCATAATTAACAAGAGACAAATCAATTCCACGAAAAATAAAGCACGTTTTCACCGGCTTCTGGGCCTCGATGATACTGTTATTATAAAGAGGCGGTGATGATAAAGCCCCTTGGCGAATGCCTTTCCGTACTGGTATGAGGAAATCGGATACTGTCGGGCTCTGGTTTTTTACTACCCGTACTCTAACCTTCAACTTAAAATACATGTTCCTATAAGCAGCAATTATAGATCTGTCGTCGTGGCCTGCAAGTACCACGGTTTCTTCTTTAGCATCTGCGCCCAACAAAACATTAGACACTAGGCGATGCACGTGCTCGTGGCTAATATTTCTCTTGAAACCGAACTGCGAATCTGGCGTACTGCAAACATACTTTATCTCCTCAATAACTAATAACTCCATTCATCTACAAAAAACGAGAGCAACGGTTATCGGGCGGTAAGAACAACATTCAGATGGTTCTTTACCTTTCTCGATGACAGGGGTAATTACACCGGTGCAAAAAATATCTGGCACTAGACTGCAGCTAAAAATAATTTGGAACATAAGTGCTAGATGTACTGTTAACAGTTAACTACTGAGAATCAGATGCATACCACAAATATTATCTACTCCTTTAGAGTACTTCATTTTTAGTTTAAGGATAGCCGAACGAACATCCGACACACTGACTACGTGACTAAGATCCGGTTCCAAAGATTCTAAACAGATCAAGATCTCTTTCAAACTTGCACTCCAATTCAGGATCAGGTGAAGCAAACTCGCTCGTGAAATAACTATTCCATTCACTTTGACTAGGGGCGGATTCGTTACTGGGTGCTTTTGCAGATAGGTTCTTCTTGATTAATTTCGAAATTTTATTTGGATCGACTCGTAGCGACTCACTGTTTTCATCAATCACACGAGAGCGATGCATTTGGAGAACTGTCGCTTTATATACAATCGAACACTGTTTACGACGCCTTGTTTAGGCGTCGAATCAATCCACACTCTATAGCACATTTTACCTTGTTGACACGCATTAACCAAAGCTGGGTTTCCCAACCATCCTGGAACTTCTGGAACTTATATTAAGCTTATGGTTTATACCTTTTTTATGTAGTGCATATGTATTTGGGGCTGTCAAATATTTCACCTTTAGTAAAAACTGAGACTTTGGTTACTATAGAGTTTAGTTTACTATTGGTGCAGGTTGATCATTACTTACAGCTCCTTACTTGGAACAGTTTCATTACAAACAAAATAAAAATGAAGAATGAAGCGTTTTGCGCTGAGGAAAGGACAGGGTTCTCTGAGGGGGGGATGCCACAAAGGTATGCGTGGTTCTCGTAAAACCAGCTTTAAGGTAAAAGATTCTCTTGAATATTCCCCTTAGAAGAATGTTATTCCGTTACTAAACGGAAAATGGCACGTTTGTATCGTATTTAAAAGGGTTCCCAATTGTAAAAATGAGCCCTTACTAAAATTTTAGAGTTCTAAAGCGCATTTCTAGCTCTATTGCAGTAAAAAGGACTTGTAATTATCAACTTATCAACTTTCCTTATCAACTGATGAGTCTCAACTAACCAAACTTTCGACTTTTTAACTTGATATTTTATATCAGGTGCTTCTCCAAAACTCAATTTCTTGTTTTTGGTTCTAATCAGCCTGCAGACTTCAGGATACAGGTTGGCCCTGTCACTGTTTTTGCTTTCATGTCTCTTATGTAACTCATGCTTTCACTACGGTGTATTAGTTCGGGTAAAAAGGATAGCTCATTACTAACATCTTACTGGAAAATACCTGTGAACTATTATCCAGTGTGAAAGATCACTGAAAACAGAATGCTGAAATATATTCACCGGTGAATATCAACAAACACCAAATACGTCAGTGAAAGACCAGATATCTCATTACATTCTTGTGTTTTCGGACCCTCACTGGTGTATGTCGACAATCACAGGTATGCTCTGGTGAATATCCAAAAGAGAGGATAAAGCTCCAATCCTTAAAACTCAATCCTAAGAATGTCTGGAAGAGAGGAAAAAAACCCACTCCTTAAAACCCTTGTCTTATGCAAAGTTTGATGGTGACAGCAACGTTTGTTTAAATTTTACTGATGGCCGATACCCTGATTTATACAGAACGGATATTGCAGTGAATCGTGATCTTTTTTTGAAAAGTTAAATGCATTAATTGTGGGTAAACGAGAAGACAAGTGCTTTTATTTTCTCAAGAAAAGTAGTCTAAAATACTTTCTAAAGTGGTTTCTAGTAAAATTAATTGCAACATACCTTTGGATCCAGACAAATAAAATGTTTCGACGCTATAAATATTGAAATCACGTTTTTTAAACGTCTTGACGTTATAATATTGCAATCAGATAATGGTAGTGAATTCAGTAATCAAGTCATATCAGAAAGTTGCGGTTTGTGAAATTTTTTATAACTATTATTTTTTTCTCATTAAAAATGTTGTGTGTTTTGCGTTCTTAGTCATTCCTCCCAGAACGAGCGGCGAAAAATCTATCCCAACTGAATTACGAAGAAGAAAATATAAGTTTCAGAAATACTCAACATTCACCATTAGTGCATGGTGAATGTCGACATTCTCCGATGTAAGTCAGAAATACAGATATTCAACCAACATTACGGATATACGCCAAGCAACTATGTTTTTTGACATTCACCGGTGAATGTAAATTTTTCTGAATGGAAACAAATTGGTTTTCTGTTTTCCCACTTCGCAAACATCTGTTTCGCATTTCAATTTTGGAGAAAAAACAAAAAAAGAAATTCGAAAACATGTGCCGTATTTGCTAGACTTTGATCCATTCAGTAGTTGATTTTCTTAAATTGTGAATTATGCTATAGGATTATAGTGTCACATTATAGGATCCCTTGTGATCTTCGGCTTCTGAAACCTGAAAATAAACTTTGGGAAACCTTTGTTAGTTCTATTGGGGAAAAGGCAAGCAGCTCGCGAAAACACATCCTGTCTATAGTCTATTGTAAACTACAGTAAAGGATGATAGTATATCATAATACAGGATCCCTTGGTTGTTTCTTCTCATCTTAAACCTGGAAATAAACTTTGGGAAATCTTTGTTGGTTCTATTGGAAAAAAGGCAAGCAGGTCGCGAAATCACGTCCTGTGTATAGTCTATTGTAAACTACAGTAAAGGATGATAGTATATCATAATACAGGATCCCTTGGTTGTTTCTTCTCATCTTAAACCTGGAAATAAACTTTGGGTCTCTTGCCAGTCTCTTTCTG
This sequence comes from Artemia sp. Qi Xiang Cuo, assembly GCF_049724085.1. Lineage (NCBI taxonomy): Eukaryota > Metazoa > Arthropoda > Branchiopoda > Anostraca > Artemiidae > Artemia > Artemia sp. Qi Xiang Cuo. The sequence continues at coordinate 6,947,704 of NC_142798.1, read as the reverse complement.
GCATTTGACCTTTTAACACCTATGCTGGGTTAAATTTTTGAAACCCGTTTGGAAGTTATTATAATCCAAATTTCAGTCATTGAACAGTTTCGAGCTATATTAACTGGATTTATTGTTTCACTATTATGTCAAGGCCCATGAAATTTACATGCTCAGAGTGCAGACTTCGTGCCGCTAGTGGAACAGTGCATTTAATTCTCTGTGTCGGAAGGCCAAGTCTCAGTATTATCACAGGAAATCTTCTGAGTGTGAAAAAGATGTTGGGAAGACACAGAAAATTATTCATCCTTTACTTAGACCAACTCCCCCTCCGTCCTTGGTTTCAACAATGCTATTAGTCGATGCTAAAATTGTCCAAGGAGAAGCAAATGTTCAGCTAGAGCTTATGCCTTATTTTAATAGTACTAGAAAGACAAAAGCTTCCTCTGTGAGCTCTACAGCTCCTCGTTGCGATTTCAGAACCTATCTTGGACCTCCATGTTTAAAGTCAATGGTCTTGAACCCAGTTTCTGAGTTTGAGTTAGCTCGGATCGTAAATGCCCTTAAAGGTTCATCGTCTTCAGGGCCAGACAGAATTCCTACAAGGGTTATCCGTGCCGTTTTGCCTGCTATTCTGTCACCATTGACTAAGCTTGTCAATCTGTCTTTCGAGAAAGGAATTTTCCCTGAATCACTCAAGCGAGTTAAGGTTATAGTGCTGTCTGTATAAAGGTGGGTCCCGGAGTGATCCTGCTAATTATAGGCCAATTTCTCTTCTATCTGTTTTCAGCAAAATTTTTTGCTATCCAGGTTTCTTAGTTTTCTGGATGTCAAAAAATTTTTCCATGATTTCCAGTTCGGATTCCGAGCGAATCACTCTACAGAGCATGCTTGCGCATCTCTATTGAATTTCATTCATTTGGCAATAGATTTTGGTCTTATCCCGGCAGCTTTATTTTTAGATCCTCGTAAAGCCTTTGATTCTTTGACTGGTTAGATCCTTCTTTGGAAACAATCACATGTTGTTCTCGAATAAAATGCTTTTTATTGGTTTGAGCCACATCTGTCTGTGAGACTTATTCAAATTTATCCGCTTTTCCAGATCCATTCTGGAATACATTATGGCGTCCCACAGGGATCTGTTCTTGGCCCCGTTATATTTCTGATTTACGTCAATGATCTGATTTCAGCAGTCAAGAACACCAGTCCTCTAGTATACTGCAATCTGTGTGATCCGGATGTTCCTTCGTGTCCAAATGCTACTTCTAATGAAGGTTGTCTCATTGTTTCTTCTGATGAAAGCACTTTTGGGGCTCTAGCGAAAACGGGATTTAATATCGGGTCTAACCTGGTTGTAATATTTGAGATATAAGTTTCATGGTTTGATGTGAATTACTTGGCCCTGAATGTTACCATGTTAAATTTTATTATCTTGTCTTGAATTGGTGTAGCTTTCCTTCTACTGACACATCTTCAGGTGTCACAAGGCTCCTTGTGTAGACCAAAGAATCGGTTGGTCCGGTTTCTTGGTATCCTGCTTGATGAGAACCTTTCGTTTAGACACCATATAGCCATGATTAGTGTTGAGGTCTCACGGAGTTTGGGTGTCATTCGAAAACTCAAACACACCTTTCCTGGATCTATTCTGAAGCTTCTTTTTTTCTGCCTTGTCCAGTCATATGTCTCTTATTGCCCCATAGTATGGATGTCTACTTTTCCTTCTACACTGCGGTCGCTTTCTGTCATGTATAACAAAACACGGCGTCTGGTTATGGACACCAACCCTTCTTCACCAAGACCGCTTCTAAATCTACAGTCTATCTAAATTCTTTCTTGTGCTTCTTTTGTTTTTCATCAGCTTCATGGCAATTTTCCAAAATCCCTTCAAAAAATTTCTCAGTTTATTTCTGATTCAGCTCCATATAACCTTCTTTCGTCACATAATATCTGAATTCATCCTACTCCCACTGTGCGGTCAGATTTCAATCCCCTCATCGCTTGTCATCAGGTTTGGAACTCCCTGCCTTCTTCAGTACAGCAATGCCACTCGTTTGGCGCTTTCAAGAGGATTCTTAAGGACTATTTAGTTAAGAATCAAACAGAATACTTCTTTTTTTTTTTTTTTTTTTTTTTTTTTTGTTTTTTTGATGTCCCCTGAATGTTTAGTTTTGTTATATGGTGGTCTTCTCTGCGCTATGACTCCCAGGCCTCAAGTATGGTCTCTTTTTAATTTTATATGTTGTTTGGCGATTGATTTCTTTTTTATGGTTGTTTGGATATATTGTATTATTTTTTTTTTCTCATTCCTCCTTGTATCCCTGGCCATTGAGCCTTTCGAGGGGGATTAGGAGTGCTGTGATTGGATTGTGTATGTATTGTGGAATAAAAACTCTGAACTATTGTAAACTACAGTAAAGGATGATAGTATATCATAATACAGGATCCCTTGGTTGTTTCTTCTCTTCTTAAACCTGGAAATAAACTTTGGAAAACCTTTGTTGGTTCTATTGGGAAAAAGGCAAGCAGCTCATGAAAACACATCCTGTATGTAGTTCATTGTAAACTACAGTAAAGGATGATAGTATATCATAATGCAGGATCTCTTGGTTGTTTCTTCTCTTCTTAAACCTGGAAATAAACTTTGGGAAACCTTTGTTGGTTCTATTGGGAAAAAGGCAAGCAGCTCATGAAAACACATCCTGTATGTAGTTCATTGTAAACTACAGTAAAGGATGATAGTATATCATAATACAGGATCCCTTGGTTGTTTCTTCTCTTCTAAAACCTGGAAATAAACTTTGGGAAATCTCTGTTGGTTCTATTGGAAAAAAGCCAAGAGCTTCTTCTGTTTGTAATTTTTCAAAATCTTTACAGATGATAACCTTTGTTGGTGCCATGGAAAAAAGAGGGCAAACAGCTCGTGAAAACACATCCTGTCCGTAGTCTGTAATCAATTATAGTGTAAGATCATAGTATATAATAGTATAGGATCCATTGCCAGTTTCTTCTGCTCCTAAAACCTGGAAATAAATTTCAGGAAACTTTTGTTGCTGCTATAGAAGAAGAAGAGCTTATAGCTCCTGAAAACACATCCTGTCTGTAGTCAATTGTAAACTAATACGTTTATGAGCAATTTTTATATTTCAAAATTTAAATCCAATATTCTATAAGATGCAATATCTGAATATATAAGGGATAAAAGATGTAACTTCCAGACAATTTCAGTCACTTTTGACAAGTCATTTAGGAAATTAAAAGAACTTATCTTTAAACAATAATAATAATAATTAAAAAAAAAAAAAAATCAAACTTTAAGATGACACCCATGAATTCCTTACAGCAAACCTCCCATTTTTTTTTCAAAGAAGTCACTTCCGCTTTGCTGCTCTGATGTCACAGATAAAAAATCCTTTCATGATTCTTTTTTTAAAAAGCTGTAACATATTTATCTTTCAGCTAAGAAGTAGGTGGGGATGTTACTGGAGTCCTGGGCCTATTCAGGTCCTCCATTATACAGATTGAAAATCCTGGCACCCTTCTAATTTCTATGAAAGCTGGTTAGTGATAACATTTGTAATTACCAATGAAACTAATCCTTGCAATTTATCGGTGAAGGTTTTTTTTAAGTTTCAGCTCCTTTAACTCCTGCAGTAAATCCATAGTGACTCCTTAAAATGCCCAGCAAAGACAAGGTGGGATTGGCCACGCTCTGAACTATTATTTTCTTCGACAAGTACAATTGGTTATCATTTTGTTTTACTTTCCCGTGATTATAAATTATTTTTGTCAATTTCAGAAGGAAGCGGAAGGAACAGAGAGATGTTGACGGTGGAACAAAAAAGAAAAGGAAGCCTCTTGGAAGCCAAACATCTCAGGAATCTCAAAATCAGGTTTTTTTTTACTTTGATTTTGTACAGATAACAGTTCAATAGCAGTAAATCCTTTTATTTGATTATGAAACAAAAAAAGAAAAGATAGCAGGAATGAAGAAATGATAGAAGAAAAGAAAGGAAGCTAAACATTTTATGCTTTTTGGGATAAATCCTTTTATTTGATGATGGAACAAAGAGGAAAAGAAAGGCTCTTGGAAGCCAAACATCTCATGAATCTCAAAATCAAGTGTTTTTTTTTTTTACTTTAATTTCGTACAAATAACGTTTCAATAGGAATAAATCCTTTTATTTGATGACAGTGAAAACAACAAAAAAATTCTGGATATTTCGGTCACGTATACAATGGCCGTCTTCAGCGGAAAAAACTTTTTCTTATCCATATTGAACTGTTATTTGTACGTCATGGAGAAAGCAGTGGAGTCTTCGAAAATACTTACTTTAATTTAATATGTTATTACGTGAATATTCTCTGCAAAAAGGAAAAGAAACAAATCAGTTATAAAAAGGACGATTTCTTGTTCCTAGTTATCTTGGACCTACGCTCAAGTTTTCTATTTTATGTTATTATTTCTATGAGGAAATTTAAAGAGATTCTTTTCTAAAAATGTACTGTTTTTTAAACCGCCCCGCCTTCAGCTCCAATTGTTCAAGAAAAATAATTAACCACAGTCGAAAGAGGAGAGGTTACTGGTCACATTGCTTCTCTGATATCACGGATAAAAAAAAAAAAAAAAAATCTTGCGTGATTCTGGTTAAAAAAAATGTAAAATATTTACCTTTTGCTGCATAGTCAGTGGGGAGGTTGGAGGACCCACGGGCCATTTGCGTCCTCGTAACTATGCAGGTTGAAAATTCGTGCATAATTTTGGTTCAAATAAGTTGCAACTTGCATACATTTGGGTTAAAAAGTTGTTAGTGGGTGCGGTGAAGAACTGCTTAACTTCATTTTATTTTCTTTGAAGGGTGGGCGGGGGAAAAACTGTCTAAACATAGTAAAGCAATGACTGTATTAGTATCAAACTGTAGACGTGCAGTCATTATTTTACGCTAATTTTTTACTTTATTTTTATTATTTGTATATTTATTTGTGCCGCGTATTGTTAAATAAAATAAGTAAGTATTTAACTTAAATCTCATGACTTTTGAAGCAATAGCCCTCTCTAGGTCAAACCACTATTACAGAATTGTATACAAGATGTCTCTAAGCAACCTTTATACTAAAACTCAGAAATCACCCCCTATTCCAATTGATTTTAGATCAAATTAGAATAGCAATGCTGTATGTTGTTTTTGTTGGCGGTGCTTCTATGCTCCTGTTCAGTCAGCCGTGCCAATTCATTTTTTTTTATACCGTGGGGGGGGGGGTAATTTTTTCGATGGTAATACCAAAAAAGGTATCTTGAAAAATCTAGGGGGTACGTGCCCCCCACTAATTAACGCCTTTGTTGCGTATTGCTTATGCTAAATGTCCAAGGAAACAGTTTCTGAAAATTTTAGCCACAACGATAACAATAACTTGATTTTATACACCAATTTGATTTTTATAAAAAAATTTTAAAGTTTTTTTTTTTATTTTATACTGAGGGCAAATCCTCTGCTAAAGAGTTAAGACCGTTACTGTCTTCTTCTCTTCATCAGAGCAACAAGTGGTTAAACTATAAAACATAATTTAAAAGTAAAAATTATGTGACAAGCCCTAAAAATATAGGCACCATAAAATTAATATAAAATATACAATACATAAAAACCAAATTATCAATATGATAAAAACTAACAAGTCAACTTTATAAGATTCAATTTTTTTTTAAGTAAATTCTCCAATAGTTAGACGAACTATTTTTGGCCCAACATTGAGCATTAGCAGAACCTAAACAATACTTTAAAGGGAACAGTAACTATGGAATAATAAATACATCAGACATTAAAATAAAATAAACACATTCAGCATTAATTGACGCAAACTATTTCGTCTAAAGCCCCGTTCACATGCGTGCTTATCTGAACATCAGCACTAATCCGCATATGATCAGCCCAATTTCGTGATAATCTTACTTTTTATTGCATTATTGGCAATTAAAAAAGAAATTGAATTGTCAAATTCTAGCTTAAGGTTCAATAAGGAAAAAAAAACTAGCAAAAAACATGTAGGCTCATGTAGGCTCACCGTGAAGACATTATTGTATAATAATTTGCAGCGTTGTAAATTAGTCCAACATAATTATTCCATCATAGTCAGTCATAACTTAGAATCTAAAATGCTATAATTTAGACTCTAAATTCGGAGATAGAGATATTCAGTTTTATTGAAGTTTACATCACCAGCAAGTGTGAATTTGTTTTTTTTTTTTTTTTTTTAAACAGAGCAGAATTTCCTTTTTAAAGTTCAGGAAAAAGAGGTCCTAAGTTAAAAATCAGCTCAAACGAAATGTCATTTGCACAATTGTCAAATGTCACAAATGTCATTGGCAGATTTGGGAGTCCCTTGTGGTGGTACCAGCTGTGGTTTTTGGTGACACGGTGGACGTATTATTTCTGCTTCATGTACATTAAATAGACAATACTTTGCTTAATAATAAACAAGAGTGTATTTTGTTTAAACTAGCCTCTTATTAGCTTTTCGAACTGTTGACACATTCAAGATCTCATATCAGTTTCTACCAATTCTAAGGGAATATCATTTGACTAATTCGGCAGCTTTGAGAGTTCCCTGAAGTGCTGGAAAAACTCGCTAATGGGACCTTTGTTTTTTAGACGGTCAGCCAACGTTGAAGCTTACAAAATGATGTTTAAGGTATCGAGTGGCCTTAATATCGATTCATTTAATGCAGCATCTACTCTGCTTGAATATCTAGGATCCTAAATTCCATTTCTTTTTAGACCCTTAGTTTTGTGAGTGTAACGACTCGTTTTCATCTGCCAACCCGTGAGAGTATTTTTCAGATGGTTGACGAAGGTCTCAACAAAGGGTTAGACAACTTTCATGGTATATTCAAGGATCTCAGCCGTCCTCAGGCAGCAACTGCTTTCGGATTTTTGCTCGGTAAGCTTTTTCTTTCAGAAAATATATTTTGGGAGGAGTAGAGGATAGTAAGGATGGGAGGAGTAGGGATAGTAGAAGTCATTGATAATAAGACAACAATTCCTTTAAAGAAAGAAAAAGTTCTCTAAGATGCAAAAATTAAAAAGAAAAAACTTATATATCCTCCTTACATACATTAACCAGATGATCCTCTCTTTGAGAACAGCCTAGTAGACAAAAATCCCAGAAGGATGAAAATTTCAGATACGACCTTTAGACGTGACGGCGACAATATCAAATATGAATCAAATATCAAATAGCAGGTTTTTTTCAAATTCTTTGGGGGATATTAAAAGTATATTTTGGCGTAATTTACTCAAACTAATAATGCAAGGTTTCTTTCAATATATTGTTATCTGTCTATAACACCACCTGACAAAGAATAGACGAATTTTAATTGTACATCAAAATTTTAATAATTCTATACAACTGCAATAGATCCTTGAGGTCCCAACCACTAACGCTGTTAAAGCTGGCTATTTAAAATCATTCTATACAATTTTATATCAATTCTTTACAACTGCAATAGATTGTTGAGGTCCCAACCGCTAACGCTGTTAAAGTTGACTATTTAAAATCATTGCTTAAGCTTCAAAGCTTCGATCATTGCTTAAAGCTTCAGTCATTACTTAAAGCTTCAATCATTGCTTAAAGCTTCAGTCATTGCTTAAAGCTTCAATCATTGCTTAAAGCTTCAGTCATTGCTTAAAGCTTCAATCATTGATTAAAGCTTCAGTCATTGCTTAAAGCTTCAGTCATTGACTAAAGCTTCAGTCATTGCTTAAAGCTTCAATCATTGATTAAAGCTTCAGTCATTGCTTAAAGCTTCAATCATTGATTAAAGCTTCAGTCATTGCTTAAAGCTTCAATCATTGCCTAAAGCTTCAGTCATTGCTTAAAGCATCAATCATTGCTTAAAGCTTCACTCATTGCTTAAAGCTTCAATCATTGCTTAAAGCTTCAGTCATTGCTTAAAGCTTCAGTCATTGCTTAAAGCTTCAATCATTGCTTAAAGCTTCAGTCACTGCTTAAAGCTTCAATCATTGCTTAAAGCTTCAATCATTGCTTAAAGCTTCAATCATTGCTTAAAGCTTCAGTCGTTACTTAAAGCTTCAATCATTGCTTAAAACTTCAATCATTGCTTAAAGCTTCAGTCATTGCTTAAAGCTTCAATCATTGCTTAAAGCTTCAATCATTGCTTAATGGGAAGGTTCAATCATTAGCCTTTTTTTTTTTTTTTTAAAAAGGGAACGAAGCTGAATACACGCCCAAGCAGCGTCTCAGTAGCCAATGGAATGTCGTCCAAGTTTCCCTGTGTTCAAAAAATTTAAAGTTGCAGTTATCCTCGAGAATTCCTTCAGAATAGATTTTTTAGAAGAAATCTTAATCACAAGTATTTGGTTCTGTCATTATCTATTCGATTTTTTCAAAGCAATCTAGTATACATCTCAACTTCAAATATCATTCCTAGTGTTCCTTTTTTCTCGTAATATGCTTCCCGAAAATAGTATTCTAACTTGCGCACGGTCGTCTATAATGGGCATATATAATTAGAATTTAGCTAAAATGCTCTTAATGAATATTTAAATTATTTAACCAATTAATAAGAGAAAACGCGTAGAAGATATATAAGTCTGGATGAAGAGGAGAATAAAGAGATGACCTCACTAAAGAGCTCCAGACGTGCTGTGAATAACGAGATTCACATTGACTGCTACTAGTCCTGTATCCTATACATCATACAAATATCTTTTTTAGCATAAAATTTTCTTTATCTTCTGTAATAGTTTTTAAGTAATTTTCGTATTATAATGATTATATTTGTTATCAAAGAATATTGAATAATTTAATATGGACCTTTCACACTGTGTACGTAATTTTCTATGGTAATTGATTACGTTAAATTTTTTACTCTAAAAGTCTTTTCACTCTAGGCTAACGTAAAAATCCATAAAACCATCATAACTATCGTCTGTAATCATACCACTCATCATAAGCAAACTATTCAAAATTTAAAATGAGGGAATAGAATTGGTGAGTCATGCACTGTTTAAAGGTGAATGTTTTGTAGGATTGTTAAATTATTTTCAGAATTTATCAATTGCTTGTCCAAGAATTCGATTTTGTTGCTGCTGTGTCGACCTTAGATAACGTAACTTAAAAAAAATATGTAGAGCTTGTGTCTACCTGACTTGCATAGATTACGGACCAAATTTGCTCCGTAATATTAGCTAACATAACGTTAAGCCATTGCGTAATCATTGAAGTTAGGCTAGGGCTAAAGATTCTATGGCGTAATGTGAAAGTAAACTCTTAAGAAGAAGTTTGGTGGTATCAGTCGCAATGACACTAAGGGGGAGGAAATCTGCTGTTTTACAATAAGAGCTATCTTTTGTTTTTTATTCTTATTCGCTTGGTTTTTGTTCTTAAAAACAGGTAAATAGGCAAGTTCTTGATATGAAGTGACTAATATGGATCCTTTTTATATGCTTTTGGATTTTGAATTATTTCCTCTTTTGGCGGGGGGGGGTATTTATGATCTTTGGTTATATGTGTACATACAATGCTATTTGTCTTGGTCAGCATTTTTAGATTTTCCATAATGTCTTTTTTGTCGGCTGGGGGAGGAGGGGATTTTCGGTCGTCTGTATAGCCTGGATGAAAAAGAGTTTTTGTGGAAGATGTGGGAATTATGCTCCGAGTCAAAGAAAAACAATTAATTTTGTTAAAATAGTTATTGTTGGGAAGTACGTTGGGAAACATCTTTAGCGTTTTAATGTAGCCTTAAAAAAATTATTTCCATTGGGACAATATTCTACATGGCACCGTGGATTTCATATGGATCTTAGGATGAACCTTTCTTAATCACTAATTACTTTTTGTTGGTATATAGTTTATTGAGATAGGTATTTTACCGTTTTTGATTAACTCAACCCCCGTTTAACTCAAACCATTTAATTGTATCCTCGCTCAACTTAACCCCAATTCAACTTAACCCCCATTCAGCTCAAAACCATCTAAATCAACCCTCATTCAACCGAACCCCGTTAAACTCAGCCCCATTAATTCAATCCAGTCCTCTAAACTTAAGGTGTGACCTGATGCTTTAATAATTTTAAAGAGTTCAAGCTTTAAATGAAATTAAATAAAAAAAACAAGTTTTTTAAACTGAAAGTAAGGAGCGACATTAAAACTTAAAACGAACACAAATTATTCCGTATATGACTGGGGCTGTCCCCTCCTCAACGCCTCGCTCTTTACGCTAAAGTTTTTTATTTTTTTAAAAAATAAAGTTGATATACAGAGTCAAACTTTATCGTAAAGAGCGAGGCGTTGAGGAGGGGGCCGCCCCTTTCATATACGGAATAATTTATGTTCGTTTTAAGTTTTAATGTCGCTCCTTACTTTCAGTTTAAAAAACTTGTTTTTTTATTTAATTTCTGATCGTTTTTTAGTTAATGCAGCTTTTATTTGCATAAAAATTTTACTTTTCTTTTGCTAAATGGATGTCTTTACAAATTAACTTACGTAACTAACTTCTATATTCGTATATTTTTCTTCTGGCAAAAAATACAAAGTTGCAGATTTTTGCAGATATGAGCTTGAAACCTATGTAATAGGGTTTTCTGATACGCTGAATCTGACGGTGTGATTTTCATTAAAATTCTTTCACTTGTAGGGGATGTTTCCCCCTCTTTAAAAAATTGAGTAAATTTTCTCAGGCTCGTAGCCTTTGATGAGTAATACTAAACTTAATAAAATTTATATATTTAGGATCAGCATTATAAACACATTCTTTTGATACATTTATTGACATCAAAATTCCGTTTTTAAAAGTTTCGATTACTATTGAGCCGTATTGCTTGTTTTTTTATTGTTTTTTTTATTACGTATATGTTATTACGTATATGAGGGGGTTCTCCCCTTAATCAATACAACGCTCTTTACGTTAAAATTTAAAAAAAATTTGATTAAAAAAACCCTGAAAAAAAAATGCCTTTTAATTATAATATTTATATATTTTGAAAGAACTAAAAAAAAACTTGAGGTTAAAGAGTGAGTTATGGCCTTGGGGGATAACCCCCTCACATACGTTATAATTTCTGTTGGTTTTAAGTTCTAATATTCCTTCTTACATTTCAGTTGAAAAAACTTGTTTTTTTTTATTTAATTTCTGCTAATCTCTTAAATAATGCTTGGAAATCCGGTACCCCATTCATAGAAATGTCTCCTACCCCCAGGAAACATCCTCTCCAGAAATATTCTCTTGATTAAGCACCTCATCTAGCCCCCCCCCCTCCAGAAAAAATCCTTCCTGAAAATGATTGTATACTTCCCAGTAACCAATAAATAATGCTGGCAAGTCCGGCGCCCCCTTCATGGCGATTTCCCTTCCCCCATGAAAACTTCCTTCATGAACAGATCCTCCAACATAACCACCGACCCACTTTTCCCTCCCACTACCAGAAAAAAACCTCCTGAAAACTTCTGTATACTTCTCAATAACCAATACTATATGTTCACATTGGGTAAAGTTCATAACTTTTAGCCCTCCCTCTGGGAACTTCGGGGGATTAAGTCATCCTAAAAGACATATTTATCCTATTTTCGACCATGTTGAACAAAATGGCTATCTCAAAATTTTGATCGGGGTGACTTTGGGAAAAAAATGAGCGTGGGAGGGGGCCTAGTTGCCCTCCATTTTTTTGGTAACTTAATAAGGGAACTAGAAATTTTAATTTCCGTTCCAATGAGCCCTCCCACAATATTATAGGACTACTGGGTCGATACGATCGCCCCTGGGAAAAAAAAACAAAAAAAACAAACAAACAAATACACATCTATGATCTTTCTTCTGTCAAAAACTGTAAAATTCCACATTTTTGCAGATAGGATCTTGAAACCTCTGCGGTAGGGTTCTCTGATACGCTGAATATGATGATGTGATTTTCATTAAGATTCTATGAATTTTAGCGGGTCTTTCCCCCTTTTTTGAAAATCAGGCAAATTTTCTCAGGCTCGTAGCTTTTGATGGGTAGCACTAAACTTGATGAAAGTTATATATTTGAAATCAGCATTGAAATCTGATTCTTTTGATATATCTATTGGTATCAAAAACCCGTTTTTAGAGTTTCGGTTACCATTGAGCCGGGTCGCTCCTTACTTACAGTTCGTTACCACGAACTGTTTGATCATACTTTTCAAAGTTTTTGTGGTAAACGTTTTGGTGGCTAATATGTCGAATGTTCAACGTGTTTGCTAGTTGAAATATAAACATATTCTGAGCATAAACATACTCAGACCATTTTCTGAGTGGATGCCAAAGTTTGGCGAATTTTAGGGATAAATTATTCCATGGGGATGTACCGCTGCTACCGGGTGTTTTGGGGACAACTTCGAGGGAACCAAATATTGCGTTAGGTTGTTTTATAGAGAACAGTCTGATGGCGCGGAAAGAAGCTGTAGTTTGAATTTGTTAAGTGTTATTGTTCTTTCCTTGTTTTTTTTTTTTTTTTTTTTTTTTTTTTTTTTTTTTTTTTTTTTGTATATGGCCATTGGTTTTTAAATACACGCATGTATGTATGTATGTATGCATACCATTTGATTTACCATCCAATGCTTTTGCCAAATAATAACCACGTTTTTGCGGTAAACGTTTTGGCGGCTAATATGTCGAATTTTCAACTAGTTCGCTAGTTGAAATATAAACGTGCCATTCAATTTATCATCCGACGCTCTTGCCAAACATAATAATCAACACCACATAATTGCGTCCCAGCTCTTAATTACATCCCGTCCAGAATTGTATGATGGCGTTGTAATAATGAAATTATAATAACTAATTACATGTGAACATTAGCTTTTATTGACTTCTTAAACAGCTATCTACGATGTTCCAGTGCCCTAATAGTGCTGGAGAAATAATAAAGGAAGTTTATCAACGTTTCCAGCTTTTTTTCAAAGTTCTTATAAATTTGTTTATTCAATAAGCTTTTACTATTAAGATGAATCAATGTAACAGCTATTATTTCTGAATCAGCATTAACGGCAAATTTTCCATACGAGGTTTTTTTTAAGCTTATTCCTGAATCAGCATTAACGGCAAATTTTCCATGCGGGGCTTTTTTTTAAGCTTATTCCTGAATCAGCATTAACAGCAAATTTTCCATATGGGGCTTTTTAAAGTTTTGGGCTACTATGGGCTCTGGATTTCTCTTTAGAAGATTGCATCTATTGCTGCAACCTAATGCAGAGAAACAGACAGCCCTAGAAAAGTCTTGCTAACTTCAAATATATGAAACTGAAGAATAATTTGGTTTTTTAGAGGAGGGGGGGGGAAGAATAGTCTTCCTTTAAAGTAGCATAAAATGAAATAAAAACACCGACATCAGAATTAATCAATTAATAAAGATTATTTAGTTCTCCCCCCCCCCCCGTACAATGAGGTGATAAGATACCTTTTATCACCTCCGACAAAACGGGTTGAATCACTTTTTTTAATTAAATTATTGGTTTAAGAGTGTTTGTGCTAAATGGGGTTAATTTGTTTTGGTTAGGTAGAGGCTAATTTGAATGGGGTAAATGTTTTTGACACGAAGTATAAGACACTTGCCCGTTGCTTTCAGTTTGGTCCTAAGTTCAGGTCCTAAGTTCAACTTTCAGTTTGATCCTAAGTTCGTGTCCCAAGTTCAACTTTCATTTTGGTCCTAAGTTCAACTTTCAGTTTGGTCCTAAGTTCAAACATAGTGTAGGGTCTTTTGTGCCCGTGCCTCTTACGGATTCATGGAACTTGGCTAACTCCTTTAATATCTTAAATTCCTGGTTTAATATAACTAAATTACGGTGCTTTCTTTGAATTTGTGTTCCTGAAATACAGCATTTCTTCCATAAAATATAGTTCTAAGCATCTGCTTTGATGCTGCAAGTAAAACCGCAAGCCACTTTCTTACCATCCTGATTTACTTAAGTCCGATTCACATGCATGGTAGGCTAAACGTCAATGTTTAGGTTTAATCATTTTTTTACCAATGGTAATTTGTTTCCTCTTATTATAAGTAGCCCTGATTGGTCCATAGTGATGCTGGCTAGAAATTAATGTCCAGCTGAGCACACATGTGGACGCGGTTTTAGACGAATCGATTTGCGTCAATAAATGCTTATTGTATTTATTGCAGCAAGCCATAATTTTGCAATTTTGATTTGATAAAGAGAGTAAAAAACTATAAGAGACTAAAACAAGTAAGAAGTTAAATGAAATTTAAAAAGGGGAAAGTTACTAAAAATAAAGAACAAATCCGTTTTTTAAAAAGAGGTCTGTGATATGCACAGAAAAAAAGAAATACAGCAAAAAGAAATATTAAGCTTAAAAATTAGTTTTATTTCAGATATGCAGCGAAATAGAATGATCAAAATATCTCAAAGTCCAAGTGAAGATGGTAATTTCGGAAATCCAAGGTCAATCAAGATTGCAAGGATGTGAATGTAGCTTTTTCTCTTTCTTTTATATTTTATTAATTTTGCCAATTCGATGGCCCAAGGCTAATAGTTTATATGTAATTATTCCGCTTGTTTATGAATTTTTCTTTCTTTTTATTGTTGCTTTCATTTATTTTGGTTTGAAGTTTTTGGTTATGTTTGCTCTTATTAGTTTCCATAGAAGCAAAACTGTTTCATAAAAGCAAAAAAGTCTTCTATTATATATATATTTTTTTAATGAATGCTATACAAGAACCTTTATTGGCTCTTTAACATACTGGCTATTTTAAGCCATTTTTATGTGTCCTGTGCATCGTTCAAAAATATTTTTAATTTTACTCTTTTATAAGTAAAATAGTAATATTTTGTGAGTAATCAGTTTTTTCTAATATTTTTTAAGCAACTTTCTTTTCAGGATAATTTGATGCTTTACCTTGTGTGATTTTTCATAAATACTTATTATTATTTACATTTATTTCTAAACTCTTTTAATGGGATAAAAAAAAGACTTATAGATATATTTTACAACTTTTGAAGTTCTGTAATTGGAATACATTTGGGACCACTCCAGGTTATAAGGAGACAGATTAAGAAAAAAATTCTTACTTCAAAATATGCAAAATTATCCTAGTTAACATTTTATCCAAGGGGTTAATATCCTTACTATTTTCCTTGTTGTTTCCAGTTTTACAATCAGATTTTTCATGTTT
Organism: Artemia sp. Qi Xiang Cuo; assembly: GCF_049724085.1. Taxonomy (NCBI): domain Eukaryota; kingdom Metazoa; phylum Arthropoda; class Branchiopoda; order Anostraca; family Artemiidae; genus Artemia; species Artemia sp. Qi Xiang Cuo. Next base: position 6,932,567 of record NC_142798.1, on the reverse strand, counting down.
TGTCATTTCTCCAAGTCTTGAAAATTGTTTTGAAAGAAATACCCAAGAGCCATCTAGCCAATTAAGTCTATCCTAAATTTATTCAAATTACCTTATTTATATATTTTTGGTAGATGGCAGTGATGGTGTTGGCATTGATGGCATTGGTGGAAAATATGTTAAATAGGATTATTTTCCATGTTATGAAGTAAGAATTGTTTCCTTAAAATGTCTCCTTATGACCTGGATTGGTCCCGAATTTATACCTTGTAATTTTAATGTAAGTTTTCTCTTTTTTATGTTAATCTTATGGTTCTCCATTAACTTTAACTTTTCGAGCATTTTTTAATTATTTTTAGATCCAACTCATTAAATATCTTAGCTTTTTATCTCTTCCTTTAGTCCTCTGTTTTATCTCTTTTTTTCAGTCCCTCTTGGTTTTAAACTCCTCCCTCTGTGTATACTGTTTTAAAGTCATTTAATCTTTTAAAAGTACAAATATTCGATCAAAAGCAAAGAATAATGTGATTGAAGTAAAGTGATATTGAAATAAAACAAATAAATGAAATAAAATAAGAACAAATCTTGTTTTGAAAAGTGTTTTAGAAGTGAAAGTAGTTTGTAGAGAAAAGAAAGTCTTTTAAATGTTCCATTTTGTATTCTTTTTAAGGCCTTTTCTGCCGTCCCAGCAAAAAATTATTTGTGACCTTGTATGAGTAATGGCTGTATTTCCTCGAGTCAACTGTAAATTGTTTTTAACAACTAGTAGTGAGATTTTGTTATCGGTTCGAAATGAATTAAAATGAAATGAATTAAATTTAGGGCGCAAAGTTCTAAAAATCAGAGGAATAAGAAAGTAAAACTTAAAAATAAAGGAATAAACTTCCCTATATAGAATAAGAAATAAGAAAGGAATAAGAAAGTAAAACTTAAAAATAAAGGAATAAACTTCCCTATATAGAATATTTGAAAGCGGAAAATGCAATCAAATATGTTAATTTTTCAGAATTTTGTTTAAAATAATTGTATAACAGTAAAAATAGAGATGATAAAGGTGCTCCCCCTGGAAAATATGTTAAATAGGATTATTTTCCATGTTATGAAGTAAGAATTGTTTCCTTAAAATGTCTCCTTATGACCTGGATTGGTCCCGAATTTATACCTTGTAATTTTAATGTAAGTTTTCTCTTTTTTATGTTAATCTTATGGTTCTCCATTAACTTTAACTTTTCGAGCATTTTTTAATTATTTTTAGATCCAACTCATTAAATATCTTAGCTTTTTATCTCTTCCTTTAGTCCTCTGTTTTATCTCTTTTTTTCAGTCCCTCTTGGTTTTAAACTCCTCCCTCTGTGTATACTGTTTTAAAGTCATTTAATCTTTTAAAAGTACAAATATTCGATCAAAAGCAAAGAATAATGTGATTGAAGTAAAGTGATATTGAAATAAAACAAATAAATGAAATAAAATAAGAACAAATCTTGTTTTGAAAAGTGTTTTAGAAGTGAAAGTAGTTTGTAGAGAAAAGAAAGTCTTTTAAATGTTCCATTTTGTATTCTTTTTAAGGCCTTTTCTGCCGTCCCAGCAAAAAATTATTTGTGACCTTGTATGAGTAATGGCTGTATTTCCTCGAGTCAACTGTAAATTGTTTTTAACAACTAGTAGTGAGATTTTGTTATCGGTTCGAAATGAATTAAAATGAAATGAATTAAATTTAGGGCGCAAAGTTCTAAAAATCAGAGGAATAAGAAAGTAAAACTTAAAAATAAAGGAATAAATGAATAAGAAAGTAAAACTTCAGCATTTAAGTGTCAATTTTTTAATTTGTTGCCCGATTTATGCATTTCTTCAAACTTTTACTAACAAACCTATGATAGTTAACAGATTCCATTCCCATAATGTGTTCGAAATTAACGTATCGAAATCATAACAGTTGGGACAGTGGAAACCCGCCTTTTATTTTTCTTCTTTAACTTCGTGTCAACGTTCTGACGTTTAACGTCCCTTTCTTCGTGTTTTGTTTCTTCTTTAATTGGTAAAGCTAAGAAGCCTCATTCTTCTACAGTTCAAAATGTTTTTGACTTTAAAAGTTAGTGTCAATCTGTTCTTTGATTCTCCACATCTTTTTCTTCCCTTTAACGTGGATTCTTCCCGTTTTTCTTCCCTTTTTCTTCCACTTCCTTTTAAAGTGATACTTTAGGCTGTCGTTTAAAAGTAGTTACTATGAGCCATCATTTGGTTATCATTCCACATTTTTAATTTTAAAAGGGGTTTTATGCTTTCTAGTCCTTAGGATAGACCCTTAGAATGTCAGTGTGATCTTTTCCCTTTTTCATCCTCCATTTATGTTTAAAAAACTTGATTTTGTTCAACACATTTGAAATGTCGTGTTTTTTTGATTTTTTTTTTAAGCACAAAGGACACTTGCGTTTTTTTATCCTTTGGAAAAAAAAAACAAAACACTGCTCATGACGTTTACATTCGCATGCTACACATTTGTATACAGCACAATTCAGCCAAAACTGGAAAGTAAATCAGCAAATGAAACTCCAAGAAAAATATTTCTCAATCTCTTTGGTTGATTTAATTTTTCAGTTTTTTTTTTTGGCACAACGCCAAATGGAAACACAGCTTTATTCTTATCATTTTTTACTCTAGTCACGCTACTATAGTCACAGCTTTGAAGAAAAATAAAATCAGGATCCATAAACAGTCGGTGTTCTTTGTTCGAATATTTGTGTTCCCCGGGCATTAAGCTTTTCATATGTTTATACAAGAAAACTATCAGTGACTTACGCTTTACCTGCAAGAGCCTGTTGGTGTTTGGTGTTTTCTGGTAAACTGCGTTGGAAATCTAAACACTCAATCAAGATACACGGAAAAAATGAGGGTTAACGCCGCGCCGCCTCAAGCACTATTGTTTAACTGAGTTCCCCAGTTTTCTTGAAAACGTAAACGATCATTAGAGGTAGCGACATTCAAACCGAGGGCATGCCTTCAGCAGTTTCTAGGTCAGTAAGATATGTATGACAGAATCTCTTTGTCAAACTTCGACTATTCGTTTTACCATCCCCTGATGACAGAAACTTTCATGGCACAAGCTGGTAACAAGTGGTTGTGTTCGAAAGCGTGCCTTTTATAATAAACTTTATTTGACATTATTGTATATAATATGTTTAATTGAAGGGCTAGCAGGGCTATTGTTTTTTATTAAGAAATGCCCATTTTGTTCAACTGATCATTTTTGTGTTTTTAATCGCTTGATGTTCCTACTGCTACTTCAAAGGCAGTCTTCTTCAGTGTCTACAAATAATTTATGTGATTACCTTTAAATGAATCTCTTTGCATACTGTGTTTTTAAGTTTTAAATATAAAAAGCATTCTTTTGACACTTTTCAAGTTGGCTTAACTATAAGATTAACGGAGTTTAGATCACTATGTCAGTAGCATTTTGAGTATATATATATATATATATATATATATATATATATATATATCCCCTTCCTCTGAAAGTAGACCAACAAATTATATTTTGTCAGAATATCTTAAACTAAAAGGTCATATAAACAGTGACATGGAGCCTTAAGAAGAACGATAGCCATGTTGAAAATTTTCTGTGTTGATTTGTGACGTCCAAAATAGACCCAACTTCGTTTTGTCTCTGGTTAGCTAACAATGAGCATATATGCTGGGTCAAATCACTAGTAGTAAAAAATTGTAAAAAAAAAAGAAAAAAAAGAACTGGGTTGCAATGATTTTCGAAACCCAAGCCAACCACTGTTTTTCTCTAATTGACGTAAAAATTTCAGGGAAAGCTAACTTGAACAAGGGAATCGTAAAAAGTAGAGTAAATTTTGAAAGAAAAATATGGTTGCATAGATTGTTGACGTAAAAATATGATATTTTTTTTCCACTCTGATCGGCTTGAAAATTTTAGGCCGTGTAGACAATAGATTCAGGGCAATAGAATCTCAACTAAGACAAAAAAAAGTAATAATAATTATATATTAATAATTAAAAGTAATGATAATTAAATTAAAAGTAATAATAATTATATATTAATTATAATAATAAATAAGACAAAAAAAAGTAATAATAACAGAACAAATCTGGATGTTATGACTCATGACGTCCCTTGTTTGTAAATGCAACAAATCAAAATATTTATTAAACAACATATACCAAAAACTTAACATGAATTGTTTCTGTTAGTAAAATAATGGATCAAGATACGTGTATATTTAAAGGATGTCTATAGGTCGGATCAATGTGGTTTCGGCCCTATGGAAAACCAGGTATTATGTAAATTTTCAATTTCTATGACTTTTAATACTCATCCCCATCCACCCGATTTTCTTTATTAAAGCAACACTAAACATATATTGCATAAAACTACTGCCCAATTTCGACTGAATATTCGAATCTTGTCCAAAATTAAAACTACAGTCCTTTGCTTTATCGTATTAAAACCTGAATCGAGCAGGTTTAAAAACAATTAAAACGAGGGGAAAATAAAATGAATAATTACGTCAAACATATAGATGAGAAATTCTCCAACGGAAGAAAAAATGAATCCTAAATTAAACAAAATGAGAATGAATTAAAAAGTCTAACAGTCTATAGTGAGGAGTAGTCAACAGTCTAAGCCTGGAGAACAGTCAATAGGTTTGAGCTAATTGTTCTGTTTGGAGTAAGAAATAATAGTGTCAACTACTCCCGGTTTACTCATCAATAAAAATTATCGTGCTATTACTGGTTCAGCTGTGACAACCCTAAAGCCGTGATTCCCAACATGGGGCGCAGGAACCACCGGTGGGAAATGACAAGATTTTAATATTATGGCCATGACAAGATAATAACAAATTATCGTGCTATTACTGCTTCAGCTGTGACAACCCTAAAGCCGTGATTCCCAACATGGGGCGCAGGAACCACCGGTGGGAAATGACAAGATTTTAATATTATGGACATGACAAGATAATAACAAATTATCGTGCTATTACTGCTTCAGCTGTGACAACCCTAAAGCCGTGATTCCCAACATGGGGCGCAGGAACCACCGGTGGGACATGACAAGATTTTGATGGGTCATGGACAGGATGTGTACCCTTCGTCTGACTATACCTAGAGCTTTAATTTTGAAAAAAAAATTATGTGAATGACGTCATATTCAAATGCATTTAAAGAGCAGAAAAGAAACATGATAGTATTTCAAGGATATTTTACGTTGTATAAAAGGTGTTGCATTCAGACAATAATTTTCATTATAAAAAAAAGTATGCCTAGAGGATGACCCCAAAAAATACCAAATTAATGGCCTTTTAAGCTTTCTTCAAGTGAATATGCACAATATTTTGGGTGACAAAATTTGAATATCGCGAGGGAGGATCAGGATTTTAGAAGTGTCTAGGTGGGGCATGGCCCATAATGGATTGGGAACTACTGCTCTAAGGGTGTAGTATGATTTTCATTACGTTTCATTTTTAGTGATATTTTTTGCGAACCTATTTGAGTTCAGAATGTTCATTTAATTAGTCTTGATGCATGCCGTATATAGTTGACAGATATAGCTGAATTAAATCTTTTCTGGAGTATTATTCTAAAACAGTGAGGCGTCGTTCAACTTGTGAAGAACGAAGTTGAAATGTCTAATCAGACCGTAGTAGATTGGAGCAGTTTTCGCTGGGAGGTTTGCCTGAATTTCTTTGAAAGATCTTAAGCCGAAGTCGCCAGTCATGAGAAAAAACCAACAAAGATAAAAATCTCAGTAAAAAAGAAGAAAAAAACAACAACAAACGAGACTGCGGCCAGTGGAGAGAAAAGACGAAAAATGTAAACCAACGCGGATATTTCGCCTGTATCCAAACAAGGCGTCTTCAGGACGAAAGAAACACAAGAAGAACAAGATAAAAAACCAAGCTAAAACTAAAAACCACCACCAAAAAAATACAATTGGCGCAAACTGATCCACGTAGGGAAAAGATGCTATTACCAAAACGATTTGCTTCACTAATAGCCAACAAAAGGATTATTTCGCAACAGAATAATTAAAGTAATTTCCAGTTTTTTATTTTTCCTGAGTAACTCTGGTGTTCTCATTGAAGTAACTCTATAATAACTATAAGAGAAATCCAGAAAGTGTTCGACCTAATTGACCACAATATCCGTGTAAATAAACTGCTGACGGAGTTTCAAGTGAGTCCTTTTCTAGTTAAAATTGTTGCCTCCTTCTTAACAAATCTTTCTCAAGTGCTTAAATACAGAAATGTTTATTCTGACTCCTTTCCTATCTTTTGTGGGGTCAGCCAGGGAACTCTGATGGGTCCCATTTTATTCCTTATAATGGTTAATAGCCTAATGACTGACCACACAGAGCGATGGAAGTATGTGGACGACCTGTCTGCACTTGATGTTTGCCGACGAAATATCAAACGCTCAATTATGACGTTGCTTGACGATGTCACACAGGAGGCTTCTCTGTCGAAGATGAAAGTTAACGCTAATAAATTGTCAGTTATGACAGTTAATTTTTTAAAATCACTCCCTTCTTTCACAAATCCCATTCCTCCCAAAGTCTCGGTCACATACATTAAACTACTTGGGGTGACAATTACTCCTGACTTGAAGTGGGATGCCCATGTTCAAAACATCCTCAAACAAGCTTCCCCTTCGGTTTCCCTTCTCAAACTTTTATAGAATATTCTTGCCCCCCTAAGGATCTTCTCCAACTTTATTGTTCTTTCATTCGGTCAATACTGGAATTTGCTTGTCCAGTGTGGGATTTTGGTCTTTCTTTAGAGCATATTTATAAGATTGAAAATGTCCAAAAACTAGCACTTAGAATCATAAATGGTGAAGGGAAGGCTCCATATCATCATCTAAGCAAGTTCAAGCTCACCCCGTTGGTCGAGAGAAGGAACCTCCTGTGCTTTCGTTTCGGTGCCAAGACCCTGTCTGTTCCCCGATTACATTCCATCATCCCCGAACCCTACCTTCCTGCCCGCAACAGACCGTCCCGTATAAAATCCCAAAAAGTTCCCGAACTGACTCCCATGCCCGCTAGACATGAAAAATATCGGAGGACTTTTATTCCGAACTTTGTTGAGTTGTATAATAGCCAGAAACGCTAGTCATTAATTTGTTGTTATTAATTTATTTTTCTTTTTGACTTATTAACAAGTTTTGATTCATCTTTTTTACGTATTTTGTACAATGGATTAAGTTTGACGGGAAGGCCAAATTCTTTCGATATATATATATATATATATATATATATATATATATATATATATATATATATATATATATATATATATATATATATATATATATATATATATATATATATATATATATATATATATATATATATATATATATATATTTTTTTTTTATATATATATATATATATATATATATATATATATATATATATATATATATATATATATTTATATATATATATATATATATATATATATATATATATATATATATATATATATATATATATATATATATATATATATATATATATATCAGTCTCCAGAGTGATCGCATCTTTTTGGATTTATTGAATTTTAAAACCTGCAGTATTAATCCAGTGCCTCGAACTTTAATATATTCAGTGACCTTGAGTGATGACAGAAGTTTCACAATACTCTGCTACGGATTAAAATCTAAAGTGACCTTATAGTTATGGACTAATTATCGATAGCTTTGTTTGGATTTGATAATACGGTAGCAACAACAGGTAGGACATTTCTGTGTCTTCAACTATTTTTTAATTCGAATTTTATATATATATATATATATATATATATATATATATATATATATATATATATATATATATATATATATATATATATATATATATATATATATATATATATATATATATATATATATATATATATATATATATATATATATATATATATATATATATATATATATATAAATTATTAGCCAAATTGTTTCATAGCAGATATCGGTAGTCGAATATACCCTTGTCTGGTCTTTTGATGCCATCTGTCATATATCGTTTATTCTAATGGCTCTACGCTTAAACCCTATTTTGTACTTCCTCCAGTGAAATAGAATGTTGGATTTTGCTTTGCTGTCGAAAATGACACTCGACTTTTTCGAGCTAGCTGCATTACCTGAAGCAAAAATGGCACTCCTTGAATTAGCCTTTCCTGCACGAGTACCTCAAGCTACAAAAAGCCGAACAAAGGTTTCAGCAATTTAGAATTGTTGGAAATTCTAGCTGATTGTGACAGGGAAAACATTCAGCTTCCAACTTTTGTAATATATGGGACACCATTCGAGTGTCCACCAGATTCCTGAAACAAATTTCTCTATTTTACTAGGAGAAATTCAGGATCTCAAAAGCTCAATGTCGGTGATGAAACAGTACACTAAAGTTATCCATCTGGCAGCTTTTCAATCAACAGTCACTGCTATACCTAAAACGAGAGAAACCCCAACCTGTTCTGTAATCAGAGAAGATGCTCCTTGCATTGACCCTTTGTCCAGACAGCGGGCATTTTGTCAACTGCAGTCCGAAATTGGGGACACAAGGGGTCAAACAGTGAAGAAATAACAAATTACAAGTCAAATTTAGTGACATTGTTAAAGCTAAAGCTTTTTGCAAGAAGGCCTCTATCGCTCTTTCTACTAAATTACCAAATGATAGCCCAAATAATGTCAAGAGTAAACTTAGAAATGAAAAAGAATTTGATGTTATACGAGGTCTTTCTACGGACATCAGTGCAATTTTCCTGGCAGTAAGCAACCCGGCCCTCACAGAGGAAGCTTTGAGCTGTGGCCAAACCGAAACTGTCAATTTGACTTTCAAGAATAGACAGTCATTGAACTTGGCATTCTCTAGCGGAATTATATTACGATCCGATTTTTTCCGACTAGTTAAGTACAAGCAAGCCACACGAAGATGCTTTAGGTGCCAAAGCTTTGAACACCTTATTGAAGCTGTAAATGTAGTACCAGATGTGCTATATGCTTCCGGACCTCACACCAGTAGCAAGGACTTGCCATGTAATTCAGAACCCAAATGTATCTCATGCAATGAACCACATGTCTGTCTTAGCCTAAAATTTCAGAAACTAGAAGAAATTTTGAGAAATAAAAGTTACTCATTAATAGTTCTATAAAAGCTCTAAGCCTGAATATTAATGGGTGCTACAATAAAGAAAAGGCTCTGGATGATCTCCTTCAACTGTACGATATGCTATTCATTCAGGAATATATGCTCTGTGGATCGATTTCGTATTTCTTTAATAGATGCAAATTGCACGGCCTGTTCATACATCCTGTTACGTTGACAGCAGGTCGTCTGTCTCGAGGCCTTACATCATACACAAGGAAAGAATTATCAGCTAATGTTGTCAATTAAAAACAATAACTTCTTGTCTGTTTTTGCTATGGGTACTGAGTTATGGGTTATGGCTGGTGATTTCAACTGCAACCCAGAAAAAGACAATATCCACTCAGACATTTTTACAAATAGCTTACCCGCTTCCTTTCAGATCTGGTCAAAGTCTTTGGATTTTACCTATATCCATTCTAGTGGACATACATCCAATATTGACCATGTTCTGTCGTGTAGATCCATTCCCTGTCTCCCCGTCACAGTATACACAGATGATCGAATTAGCGATCATCTTGGACTATCTTTTCATCTACAGCCATCACGAAAGATTAATATTCAAAAGACAAGAAGGTTGGTGCAGAAGAAGAATTGGAATAAATACGAGGTTAATTTAAATATGATCACTGTCTCCTCTATTCTTTCTTGCATCAAAGAGCCATTTCACTTACTATGCTCCAGTCCTCCTGAAGCCTCTGCCATGATTGATCTTAACACTTTTTACTATCAGATTGTTCATGCCATGAAAGTGGTAGAATCAACATCAGTCCCTACTGGAAGTGTCAATATTCGCACAGACAAACTGAGACGGTTCAAGTCTGTTGAGCTTCAGATAGCAAAGAAACGAGAAAAAATATGGCTGAGTCTATGGATTGATTGTGGAAGACCCGTATATGGGAATGTTTTTGAATTGAAACGAAAGACTAAACGGAAATATAAAACTGAACTGAAAAAATACCGTATTATCGGAAAACATTTCACCGGAAATAAGATATCATGGCAAAATATAATCCGAACTGATGGAAGTTCACCTAGTTCTTCTCTGACTATAGATGATTGGAATTCTTATTCTACGTCAGCTTGCAGGGTTAAGAATCTTACCATAAGCAAATATAATGAGGAGAAGGTTACTATCTGGCTTGTACGTTTCTCAGGAAAGGATTGTGTTGTCGCTATATCCGTGAAACAGGTTAAAACCGCCGTAAGGTAACCTCTGTCTAAAGGTAAGAACGGGATAGACGATGACGGCCTTTAAACAATGCACTTTGAAAGCTTACCTGATAGCTTTTATTCTCATCTCCAAATTCTTTTCCAAATGTGCGTCACTAGGGGCATTGTTCCCGACAATTTCTTAAAAGGAATTATAACATCGGTTGCGAAGAAAGGGAAAAATACCAATGACTGTAAATCTTACAGACCTATCTGTGTATCGTGCATTTTGAGTAAAATATTTGAATATGCTATTTTTCCTGAGCTAGACACCGGACTTTTTGGAGATAACCAGCTTGGATTCCAAAGAGTTGTTGGTTGCCCAGAGGCACATAGATTACTAGCAAACGTGCTACTGGATTCAGAGAGTAAAAAGTCACCTCTTTATGTGTGCACCGTTGATTTATCGAAAGCGTTTGATAGTATTGATCACATGCAATCTCTTGACGCTCTATTCCACAGCAGCGTAAGTGTGAGTGTCGTCAAAACTATAAAATTTTGGTACGCAAATTCAACAGTATCTGCCAAATGGAGAGATACAGTTTCAGAACAAATTAAAGTCAAAACAGATGGGAGGCAAGGCAGTGTTCTTAGTTCTGTCATATTTAAACATGCGATTTCTCAGATTCTGAACTACATCTCTTCATGTCTTCTACTTCACGGTACCGACTTATCCTATATATCTTACGCCGATGACGTTCTGAAACTATTACGACTGTGACTAGTTGTGACTACGTCTCAGTTGCAAGTAGTCCTCTTCGCAATCCCAAGTAGTTGCAGTCACAGTTGCAAATAGACACATTTGCTGATGGCTCCCAACATCCCCCTTAATATTTCTGGAAAGTTTCACTTCAATACTTTAAGCTTTTTTAAAGACACATAACAAAACATACCTCCCTTTCGCAATAGCAGATGGTTGCAATCGTAAGTAGTTGAAGTCGCAAGTAGTCGCGAGAGGTCCAAGACGCAGTCACAAGTTGTTGCAGTTGCAAGTAGCTTCCTTGGCAACCACAAATAGTTACACTCACAGTCGCAAGCATTTGCAGTTATAAGTTGTTGTGGTTACAGGTACTCGAAGTATTAAGTAGTCATAGTTGCAAATAACTGCTATCCCAAATAGTCGTTATCGCAAGTATTCAGTAGTTGTAAGGGGTTGCATTCACTACTAGCCGCAGTCGAAAGTAGTAACGGTAAAATTCGCAAGTAGTCATACCACAAGTTGTTGCAGGTAGTCATAGTCACAACTCGCAAACATTCACAATCATAAATAGTCGCAGTCGCAATTTTTTGCAGTCACAAGTAGTCGTAGTTGCAAATAGTTACAGCTTCAATTTTGAGTAGTCATAGTCGTATGCAGTCACTTGCAAGAAGTCGCAGGATACAGAAATTGTCTTGATTTAGTTCAATATTCCCTTAACTTTGACTTTAATACCCATAGCCATTTTTGACACACCCAGGGTCAAATACTCCCCGCTTGTCAATAACAAATCCTCTATTCAAACCATATGCAAATTGCATGCTGTTCAACTCTTGTCCCTTGGACTTTGGCGGATCATGTCATTCCCAGAGGCACAGTTATTGGACTTTTTGACTATTTTAAAGAAAATGCTCATCTCAAAATTATGATCAGTGTAGACTAGAGGAGAGAAAAACATCTAAAAAGGGCGAGAGGGAGCTGGCTCTCCTCCGATCACTTTCAATGTTCCCTAAACTGGTCCTGAGTGTTTCAACTCAACACGTTTTGTTGTTCCTGAGACAATGCTGATGCGCATTTTTGATAAGAAGCCTGCACACATTTTATTTGGCCAACATACCCCTTAATATTTCTAGAAAATTTCACTTCAATACCTTAAGCACTTTTAAAGACACAGAACGAAACATACCTCCCTTTCCCAATATTAAATCCAATATGTAAACATTAGACAGCTTCCACTACATACGCGCATTATCCCAGGCGATCCTACCATCCCCGAAAGCATAGTTGTTTCACCTTTAGAATATTTTGAATAGAAATAGACATAGGTTTATTAAGATCGAACAGCGTAGCCATGGCTAATTTATGTCGTCTACAAGGGTTCCTGGGTCGGTCGAAAACAGGATCAGCCGCTTTGTGGCATGTTTAAAACAGGTTTGATGCGGCATGGCCGCTTAGAAACAAAAATGAATTCTTGTCGAAAAGGGGCATGTTTAAAAGCTGACGTCACAAGACTTGTTTTGTTTCTTAAGCTAATACGAAGGTAATGACATGCCAATTCTAAACCAAAAACGACTCTATCAAAATGTGGCACGTATAGGCATCATGTCAAAAAACTAGTTTTTGCTCTATAAGCTAATATGAAACCAATGGCAAAAGTTCATTTGTATTGAATAATTAAGGGTCTGCTGGAATTCAGTGGTAGAGTAAGTACTTTGAAATAAAGATGGCAGTGAGAGATAAACCCCTTTTTAAAAAATGGATGTCTTTTCAACTTAGGATTTATAAATACCTACTTCTAAGGTGTAGAATGTACAAAAATAAAAGTAGACATTTCATTTGCAGATATATTTGTTTCTTTTATGTATAAATTTTATTTTTTGGGAGGAGATTCTATAAAACATTTAGTTAAAAATTTTTGATGGTTTTCGTTCAAATATGAAAATTTTGTTTATCACTGGTATCATATAAAGCGGGACTCTTGTTAAAACGAATTTAGATGGCCATATTCATTGGAAAGGGGTGATTCTAACCCTCTAAATAGCTCCCTCTGGAGCTATTGTTTTATCCTTATATCCTTTCACTCTATACCTTCAACTCTGTTTCTACTTAGCCTTTTGCGTCATTCCTATCTAGTATTCATTGATATTGAAAAAAAATTACAAGAAACGTTAAATCGATAAATACTTTATTTTAAATAAGAGATTATTTTATAAAATACATGGTTGTGTCTTCTTCCACTGTCAAATCCATAGACACTTTGAGTGTCTGTTTTGTCGTTGTCGGGTAAACTTCGAAAGGTTAAATTTTCGTTGTTTATTTGTTCTTTCTTTTTTGTTTAGCACTGAGGGCAACTTGAGGGAGGTCCTTGTAGAAATATTTGCGTGTTTCTTCGTCATCATGGTTTGCCACTGGCTGACAAAATCCTTGTTTTCTCACCTTTTTGATTTTATTTTTCATTTTATTATTTTCTTTCCTCTTTGAGTGTCATGTGTCAAGTTTAGCCAGTGTGGTCTTAGAACGTCTTTAAATATCAAGTATTTCGTGTTAGTGATCTGTAAGGAAAGAGCGACTCGGTCCAACAACAATCAAAATAAAAAATAAACCTGATGAAATTCACCTGATTTTTGACAAAGGAGGAAACAGCATCGAAATGTAAAGCACGTTAATATTCAGCATATTAGAGAGCCTAAGTGTAGAAGTTTTTAACTCCTCTTTTCTATCTAAAATCTTGAATTTTGTACATTTTACCAGAAGAAATATGAGTTTATAGGTTTCGTTCCCCATGCCCAATTGTAGCAAACCAAACCTAGAAGATTAGAAGAGAGCTTGTTTGATCGTGAATCACAAATATTAGTGACCTTTGAGAATAACCAAAGATTGGAGGGTCTCTAGCAATTGTTCCATGCCTCTTTTTACCCATATAATGACAGATCAAAATTTGGCATTATTAATTTGATTTAAACAGTAGAAAGGTCCAATAATTTATCTTTGGGGAGGAAATGATCCCTTATAGTCCCAGAAGAAGGAACTACAAGTTACGCAGTTTGCCCACCGTTCACATAGTATTTCTTATTGCAGAATATGAAAAAAATTATAATGGGAAGCGGTATTTTTTGGTAGGAAGGGGGTTGTTGAGCGGTATGAAGCCCTTCCAGGGGAATGATTTGTCATGGGAAAATTCAGGAAAGTTTCTGTGGCAGGTTTTACAAAGAAAGCGGGAAAGAATTTCTTGTCAAAATTTGAAAAACAATCAGAAATTCCATTTATAAAACCACGTTTTAAGCTTAAGAGAAACAAGAGCCATTTTAAATATAAGTGGAGCGGCTCCTTTCTCAACCCTTGCTCTTTAAGCTAGTTAGTTTTCGTTATCGTTCTATGACTCGTTCCTTTAGGAATGAGTCACAGAACACAAGGGCTGTTGAATTTGAAGTATTTTTAAATAGCTTGCTTTTTAGAGTAAAGAGCGAGGATTGAGGATGAGGCTGTAACAGAATAACTTCTGTTCATTTTAAGTTTAAACCTTGCTCTTTACTTTCAGTTGAAAAAAGTTGTCTATTCATTTGTTTATTCAATAAAATCAACCGGTTACTGACGCCAAATTATAATGTGAAGTGGTGTGGAGTCTAAAATTTGAAGGTTTAGTACCTGAGCCGCCAATGGGGCCACATGATTAAATTTCCTATTTGAGATGTTTCAGATGAATAGTAATCGTAGGCAGGGGGGGGGGGGGGTGACTAAGATTATTAAAAGGCACGCTGAATCTTACGTTCTTTCCTTGTGTTTTTAAAAGCTACAGTGTGGCAGAAATTGGGGAACAAATTATCATTGAAGGCTGAAACGGATAATTAAAAAAAGTTCAATTTTTGTTATAACCTTAAGTAAGTCTTTGTTCTCAAATTATTAGTAAATATTGGTATATTTAGGGAGGAGAAATATCTGTTATTTTAGGACAACCCTAAATAAAGTATTAATAACAATATTAAATTATATAATAGGGGAAAACTGAGTTTTTTAAGTGGAAGTAATAAGCTTCTTTAAAACCAAAATATTTGTCATCGTAAGTTTGAATAAAGTTAAAAAAAAAAACTAAATATAATATAAGAAATATTAAATATAATATAATATAAATAAATATAATATAATATATATTGTCTGAATACAATATAACGAAGTGGATTTTTGAATGAAATAAACAACGGTTATCAAAACATAAATGAACCGGAATTGTCCTGCAAATGAAAAGGGTCATAGTTACAAACCTCTTAGCTTTTTATGCTAGTTTGTTTTTTCCATTAAGACTTTTTGTTATTCGTATCGGTTTTAAACAATAAAATTCGTGGTTTGTTTTGGAGGAGAATCAGTTATCAGAACATTTATAATCATAATTATTCTCAAATTCTCAACGTTAAAAATATAATCTCCTCCACACATTTTTGGTATTTAATATCTTCGGTGGTTTTATATTGCTGAATTTTTTGTACTTGATTAGATAAAGAAGATTTCCACTGTTATTCTGAGAGTGAATAAAATGAAAAAATCATTTATAAAAATAAAAACGAGTCATTTATAAATTTTAATTTTGAAGCTAAAAAATCGCTTATCATTTGCCACAGCTGTTTTAAAGCTATCTTTAGCAATTTGGTATTTTATAAGATGAAAACAGTAGGTTCGAATCATTATACTGTTTTAACTGATTTATAGCTAATTGTTGCTGTTATCAACTAGTTTCTAAAGTTAATTTCATCCAAAGAGCATGTCCTTGCTTGTTCATTTTCTTCATAAATAATTTATTTATTTAACACAAAAATATAGAAAAATTGTGCGGAGAATATTTGTAAGTCGGAAAATATCGATTGGAGTAGTAATATTACGATAAAATGTTTGTCTGCTTTGCCTAATTAGTCACAACTATTTATTTTTAATTTGAAGTAATAATGTTAAGAGAAATTAAGTACGTGAAAAAAAAAAATATTCTGTGTTTTTTTTTTGCTAAACGTATTTTGTAAAATTCAATTTTGCATCCAAAGTAAATAACTCAAAAAAAGGCTATTTCTATTGTATGCAACATATTTTTTGTCAGATGTAAATTTTATTAAATACTGGGGATATACAAAAATATATTTTCTTTTTAATTCCCACGATGTGACAAGAATTAAAACGCAAAAATATGGACTAAACTGCTTTGCTTCAACCTATGATTCCTAATCTTAATGTGTTCCAAAAAAGTATATATATTTGAAAAATAACCCTTATAGATGACATCTTTTACAAAGTATGAAACCAACCTATTTCATTGCACTAATATACTTTGGTTAAGAAGAAAAATATATTTATTTTGAACCTATAATTACCTAATTTGATTTTCCGTTCTGAAAGTTCATCTTTATCCTAATAAGTCAAAACTAAAATAGAGATTTACACATAATAAAAAGGCCAAAAAACGCCACAGCTTCTTTAAAGTCCTTTGCTAAGCAAAGGACATTATTAAAAAAATGTGCAACTTATAAAATTTCAGATAATAAAATTTCACTACAATCCTTCAAAACCTTCAGCCATTATTATGCATTATTTCGTTCTTCATTCATTCTTTCCAGTAATCTTCTAGGATATTTCTGAATCCCTATGTCCTGAAAATATTGTTATTAATTAATTAATCGCTTCAATAGTATAAGAAACTAAATATAGTATAAGGTAAAAGTGTGAATGCAATAAAACGAAGTGGATTTTTGAATGAAATAAACAACGGTCATCAAAACATAAATGAACAGGGATTGTCCTGCAAATGAAAAGGGTCATGGTTACAAACCTCTAACCTCTTTATGGTATTTTGTTTTTTCCAATAGGACTTTTTGCTATTCGTATGTTTTAAACAATAAAATTTGTGGTTCGTTTTGAAGGAGAATCAATTACCACAACATTTGTAATCATAATTATTCTCAAATTTTCTATTGTTCTTTAGCCCAAGCAATGAATCTATAACTATCTCAAAAAATTACCTATTGATTTTTTCATATACTTGTACTTAGACAAAGACGGAGCTTTGATGGAGACCAAAGCCCTCTCTCCCCAAAATATACATTTTATATTGCAGAATGTTTCTGAAGTAACCCATAGACAACAAAGACTAAATAGTAAAGTGACGATCTAAAAGTGTTCTGTTCATTGTTTTTTTTTTCTACTAAGATGTATTTTGGCATAAAGGCGTATAAACAGAAATTCTCATAATCCAGATTATCATTTTATTTCTTTTTAACGTAAAATAAAACTAATTTGAAATTTAAGAAAGTAAAATCTAGGAGACGCAGCAAGAACTATCGCATTCTGAGATGGTATAATGTCATAAACAAATTAAATACTCTAACTAATGAGCAAAATAAAACATTTTTTTTCTTATCGCTATTTATTTCTGTCTTTCTATCGAAGTTCCTAAATCAAAAATGTTTTAATACTGCGTCATATGTTTCCATAATATTATAAAGATTTCATTGAGGGTGATAACGCAAAAGTACACTGAGGTCTTGTGCCATTGACAGGGAAAGTTAGAGTAACTCAATAACCGTTTTGTAGCCGCTTCTCTCTGTTGTAAAATTGTGTTTAATCTTATTGCCTCTGTTTCACATTTTCATGCCAAAAAAATGTATTCCTTAATGTTTAACATTATAAGAGTGTGGATGACTATGTCTGAACCAAATGGCTATATCTGATCTACTCTGAAAGTACGAAGGACATCAAACTTTAAGCTTTTTTTCCTCCCCGGTTCCATCTTAGGTCTAATCAGTGGTTTCCTTGGGCGGTTCCTTGGGTCTTAGGCAGCTTTCCTGGATGTATTATAATTGTTTCTACGGTTTGCTTTGGGTTGTTATAACATTATCAAGGTTAGAATCCCTGCTTAAAGCTTCACCAAACAAAGTATTTTTAAGTAAATTAAGTCTTTTTCAAAATGAAAGCATTATTAGGACAATTTTTCAAGGGGAAGCGTCCACAAATATTTTAAGGGGGGGGCGATTTTCAGAGAGGATATAATTGTCGGGAGGGAATTTTACGGGGGGGGTGGTAGTTTACATGAGACAACTTTTCAAGAACAAGATTCCCGTGAATGAAGTGAATTTTTCATGAAGAGAAAACCAGATTTAACGGCATTATTTGAAAAATGATCAGAAACTTAATAAAAAAAGTAAGGAGCAGCCCTAAACTGAAAGCAACAGGAAATTATTTCATATATAAGCGAGTTTGACTATTCGTCCCAACTCTTTAAGAGCGACTCCTGAAACCCAAAGGGTAAGGTAAATTAAGATAAAGGATGCGGCACTAGAACCTTAAGGTCCATCCCGGCGGTGCTGATCTCCGTCTCAAGGCCTTTCAGCCAGAAAGTGCAAGGGGGGATGAAAGCCAGCCACCCTAGGTTTTCGCACACCTTTCCTGTTTACCTTCCCCGGATTTCTCCAGATACCAATTTAGAGCTTGGTCAATTATGACTGAGCTAACTGAATCACGCCACACTAAACCCCGTCACAAACCAAATAATTGAATACACTACGATTCGAACCCTCACCCTCTCGGACAAGGGATCCTAAATCTAGCGTACCAATCCTCTTGGCTAGGAACCCAAAGGGTATGTAATTAAGATAAAAAGCTCTTTTAAAAGGACCAAAAACAACTATCATAAATAGCGAGGTATCGAGGAGCAAGGTAAAGAGCAAAGTTTCACCCCCCTTATTCATGGAATAATTCCTGTTCTATTTTAGTTTTAATGCTGGTCCTAATTTTCAATTGAAAAAACTTTTTTTTAATTTAATTTAAACAAAAAAGAATGGACAGTTCATAGAATAAAAATAAGCACAAACTAGAAATTGAATCTTTGAATATGGCTATGTATTGTTCTTGTTTGAAAACCTACTTTTGGAACAAGGGCAATTATGTGAACAATTTAGAGAGCATTAACTTGAATAAGTAAGTATCCTTACAGCTAGTATTGAATCTGAATGAGTTCTTGACCTATCGGATATATTTGGAAAAGAAAACCTCGTATTTATAAGAGCCCCAAAGTTAACATTACCTTTGTTTTGGGGACGGGGCGACTTCAAAATTATAATTGCTACAAATGTTAACCATAATTGAATATACCTTGCAATACATTTAGGATGTATTGTTTGACGTCAATAAGCCATTTACTGTTGACCTACTACAAAAAACATATAAAATATTGCTTTTTGACTCTTTGGAAGACTATAACAGTTGACAAAATAGATGGCTCTTATTGAATTGCTATATAATCAATAGAAAAATTCGTGAATAGAAAAAAAGGAATCTTCCCTATGCCCGTAGATGCTTTCATCAACATTATTTAAATCTAATAAAATTGGGCTGAGTGTTTCGCTTTATTTACTATGTTTTATGGCACAGATAAGGGGATAGTATTGCTAGCATTACAACTACCGCTTGGTATGTTATAATTCCTTCATTTACAAAAAAATTGAACCTTAAACAGTAATAAAACAGTGGAACTTAAACAGTAAAGAAATTGGAGCGAAGAAACAGCAATATTATAAAGTTGATATGTATTTATTATAGTCAAATTTTATAGAAGATAAAACATACGCATTTTTAAATGTTAATAAATAACTCTTAATATGGCAACATTAATTTAATCTGCTTAAAAGTTCATTAAGTGGACACACGCTTTTGAAAGCATCGTGGGATCTATTGTTTCATTGCTGTAGTTAATTATGGAGAAAAGAACTGGATAAATAATGCTTAAAGTAAGCTCCTTAGAATATATCACTTCTTAAAATATAATACTGACATTTTAAAAAAACGAACAGATAGGATTAAGCTTGAAAACAAACAAAAATAAGATGTACATGGCTTTTTCCCTTAGAATTGATAGTAGACAGTTAAGAAGACATCAACTCATTGAGCTGGAAATGTGAAGGATTTTCTATAGTTAGGACTTAGGAAAAAGTTGTCCCCTGGTATTGGAGGATTAACATACGGGGGTCAGCACTTTTAAAGGCAAAAATGGCGCAAACGGGTTGCTATGCCACTTACTGGAGGGGGAGATCCCTCGTCGGCCCAAAATAGTGGGATTTCCGCGGTTACTCCAACGGTTCCGTATATACTAGCGCGATCGGATGGTCCAGGGCCACTTTTAAAAGCCAAGGTTTACCGATGAGATTTATAACTATCTCTTTAGACTCGACCTAGGCTGAAAATTTAAAAGAGTACATAGTATAAAAAAAAGTCTTACTGTATTCACTTCACGCTGTATAAGAACTGATTTAAAAAAAAGACTCTTTATCCCAGCCCACTCCGCTAGCCGCGTGATTGCGACATGGGGTACGGGGTGGTAAATTAATTCTTCCAGCCAATCCTAGGACTTACTAACTTACTATTCAACCTCACTAACTGCGCAATTTCTTACCTCGTGGTCTATTAAGCGACTACGCAATTAAAAGTACCCAAAATGGCGTCACAAAATAAAAGGAAAATTAATATTTATTACTCGGGGAAGGAAAATAATTAAGGGGCCAAAAGAAAGGAATCTGGGAGGGACATTTATCTAAACAAACTGGGACCAGGGTTCCAACACCTGGTTTTTCGGACATCTCCTCTGTCTTCTAATTTTTAGCTAAATCACTATTTTCGGTGCGGTACCATGCAGTAGTCTTACTTCTATATTATCAGTGGTACAAAAGGAGAATGTGACCCCTCTGATAGCACCGTTCACTTCTGGCTTCTCGCAAAAAAGCTAGGCAGTTATTTTCATTGATTGGCTTCAAAGTTATAGATAATAACGATCAGATTTTGATGTGCATTTGCCTCTACGAAAAAACCTCCTTGACTTTGGCTCTTCGCGAATACAACCAAATTCCTCTTGTATTCGACATAAACAGGGACAAATATTTTTTTTGTTGGGGAATAAAGAATAAAATTAATTTCAAGAGGGCTTTTTTTAACAGCTTTTTAAAAGCTTGGGTTTCAACCCTTTTGAATCTAAATTTTTGCTTCGGAACGTGTCTTTGTTTTTCATGATAAAAATACTGTTGGAACATACCCTTGAAAAGTGTCACGAAGGCAAAACGAAAATTCATAATTAAGGTAACTGGTATTTTAATCCGAAGCAAAACTACAAAGGATTACCACTTAACAGAGAGCTAATTGTCATGTCAACACAAAATTGAATAGTCATAAAATAAAAATCAATAATTGTCATATAACACGAATCACTAGAAGAACATTAGCATAAAATACAAAACTATTTATTTTTATCTTGAAAAATTAAAAGCAAAATGAAAAGAATATTGGAAAATTACTTCTCGCCGTCTCTATTATATGAAACTGCTCATGTCAACCGGCTGTAAGTACCGAGTGAAACAGCTGAATAGTAATCAAAACTATAAGAAAAAAATTTGATAACAATAGATTCAACCGATAATTGAATATTCAATTTTATTGGAAAAATGTAAGGCTCATTAATTTTAATTATATCCATCAAAAACTAATAGCAAGTAAAAGTGTGTTCTATTTCTGAAAGAGTTAAATCTTCAAAAACAGGGTATCTTACTTAAAATTACAGCATCATATTCAGCATATTTGATAACCCTACTTTATAGGTTTCAAGGCCCTATACACCATAATACGAAATTTTACATTTTTACCACAAGAAAGATCACGAATGCATGTTACTTTGTTTCTTTAATTTCTTCCCCAAGCGTGACCAAATCGAAACAGTGATCCTATAAGCTCAGAAGACGGTTCATATACCATCGATGCCAAAAAAAAATTGGGTGCGATATAATCAACTTCGTGACAAAGCTGTTTTAAAGTATAAAAAAGGTGGACTTGCCCTTATCGAAAGTAGAATACTTTTGAAACTTCACTTGAAAGGCCATTTCTTGGGCAAACCTCAACATTTTGACGCTCCTGATAAGCCAAATTTTGCTTCAAATTTTGCTTTAAATTTGTCCTCTTTCGATGAAAAGCAGCTAGTTGCTCTTCCTTTTCTTGAACAGCAACAAGTTCATGAAAATAAATAAGATCAGTTTCCTTATAATTATTTGATACGGTAAAATAATGCTATATAGCATTAAGTACTACCTAATAATCAAGCTATCACTAGTGCTACCTAGGTTTTGTTGGGGTGATATGAAAAAATGGGCTAAAATTTACCGACACCTAAATAATCGAGCATTTCATTTGTGGTTTTTTGCAAACTGTCAGTGAGAACTGCGGCCTAGAAAATATTTATGGCGCTCGGATTTGTTTCATCGTGGCCGAAGTATATCTTACTTATCTTATTGTTTGTATTATAATTGGGTTTGTACAATAACGATGTGCTTCATAACCAAGAGGGCAATGAGCTAGAAAGACCCTTCCTTGGCCCAAAGTTAAAACCTTTGTGTAGGTGGGGTAACATAAAAATATGGTCTACCAGTTACTAAACCATATTTAACTGATTCGGTCATTTGTGTTTGTTTGCTAACTATTAGTTAATCCTGCATCAGCAAAACGATTTATAGCGCTATGATTGATTGCAAAGAAAGAAAGAGGTATCTTACTGCTCTGTTTGTATGTATTATTATTGTCTTTGAAAAAGTATGTGATGCTTCCAAACAATTTTTGCTCAGAGCAGGAAAGACCCTTCCTTGGCACCAAAAGTGCTACCTGGGTTTTGTTGGGATGATATGAAAAAATGGGCTAAAATTTACCGACAACTAAATAATGGAGCATTTCATTTGTGTTTCTTTGCTAATTGTCAGTGAGAACTGAGGCCTAGAGAATATTTATGGCGCTTGGATCGGTTGCAACTTGACAAAGAGGTATCTTACTGCTCTGTCTTTTGGTATTATTATTGTCTTTGAAAAAGTATGTGATGCGTGCAAACAATTTTTGCTCAGAGCAAGTCAGATCGTTCTTTAGCACCAAAAGTATTTCCTTGGTTTTGTTTGGATGATATGAAAATCTGGGCTAAAATTTACTAACAACTTAATAATCGAGCATTTCATTCGTACCGACAACTAAATAATCTCCAATGGAGTATAGGACTTTTTGCTACTTTATATTACCTCTAAAGTACTTTGAACAAAATAGGCAGACGATTCAATATAAAGAAATTCAGCGCGCTTAGCCGGAGTGGTGTCAGATATAACCCTACTTTATAAGTTTTAAGGCCCTATATACCAAAATAAGGCATTTTACATTTTTACCACAAGAAAGATCACGAATGCATGTTACTTTGTTTCTTTAATTTCTTCCCCAAAGGTGACCGAATCAAAACTGTGATCCTATAAGCTCAGAAGACGGTTCATATACCTTCGATGCTAAAAACAAATTGGGCACGATATAATCAACATCGTGACAAAGCTGTTTTAAAGTATAAAAAAAGGTGGACTTGCCCTTATCGAAAGTAGAATACTTTTGAAACTCCATTTGAAAGGCCATTTCTTGGCCAAACCTCAACATTTTGACGCTCCTGACAAGCCAAATTTTGCTTCAAATTTTGCTTCAAATTTGACATCTTTCAATGCAAAGCAGCTAGTTGTTCTTCCCTTTCTCAAACAGCAACAAGCTCATGAAAATGAATACGATCAGTTTCCTCATAATTTTTTTGTACGATAAAATAATACTATTGGGCATTAAGTGCTACCTAATAATCGAGCTACCACTAGTGCTACCTGGGTTTTGTTGGGGTGATATGAAAAAATGGGCTAAAATTCACCGACAACTAAATAATCGAGCATTAAGAAAAGGCATCCTTTACCTGCCGCTGACTTCTTGGAACATTTGTCTGCAGCTCATTCACTGTCTTGCTAAACTCGTTATGGAGATGTTCTCGGGGCGTCATTGTTGTGGCTTTTGCTACTTTTTTGGCTCTTATTAATACAGATTTTTAAGAAGGAACAAAAGAGATAGCTTTTATTCCTTCTTTCTTTTTAGGGTTTCCATGGGGGTCACAACTGAATTTTCTGTCACAAGTAACAACATAGTGAATCACTGTGTACAGGCAGTGCTCAAAGGGACAGTTGAATTCACATTACTCATATCGAAAGATATAACTCTTCAAATCAACCATCTTGCCTTCAATCATTCATTGTTTAACTCTCTTTCTGAAGTTTGCATGAACAGACGGTACAGATACTGTGTGTTCCCCACTACTTCTGCTATAACGGTAACCATCAACCTTGTACTCTTGTATGTATTCAAAACTATCTGAATATACTAAAAAAATACTATCTGCAGTAGGATAGGCTGGAACTTTGTTCTTGCAGAGTTTAAACTTTGATATACCAGTTTCGGGAGCGGTCCTTAAGATTATGGCAGCCTCAGTAGATCTAAGTGCCGATTTCTTGGTTTCGTAAATATGTGGGTCAATTGGATTGGAAAGTGAGGTGCCATGCATTGTTTGAATAGTATTTGGAAATGTATTTCATATTCAATATCTTGTACTTTTTGGACAAAAAAACGAACATTCACAAAAGTCTTATAATAAGAAGAGTTCTTTTTAACAGGCTGTGTATTATAAATCTGTGCTTCGTAAGAGCCCTGGTATTTGTCTTCACATAATTATTGGCTATGTATACCGTTTTGTTAACGTTACTTTTTTGTTATGGTTTTCTTTTATTGTTTTCATCATATGCGTCATTAATCTTAAACTCATTTTCTTCCTCCAGTCGAAAGTATTCCACCGTATTTTCTTAGTAGTCAACCTTTTCCATGTCCTTGCACTATTTATTGTCCATGCACTCCTTAATGTCCATGCACTCTTTAATTTGCATGCACTCCTTGAACTCCATGTCCAGCTTATTATTTTCAAAGTTCCCTTCGGTATCAATATGTTATTACAACTTCGCTTTAAAATGTGTTAGGTAACCATCCTTGTCGATTTCAAATCACTAGTGTTCATTTTGTTCTGTTGATCTGTATATTGTATGTACCATTCTTAGCTAATATTCCTTTAATCACCTCTTATTTCTTATTTCAAGTTTGCTAATTTCATTTTTTTCTTTTTATATGTCTATGGATACTACACAAGAGCCTCTCTTCTTCTTGTTTTGACCCATCATCCGAATAGAAATTACGAGTGAAACTAAAAAGATACATATTTCATTGTCTTAAAAACTACATCCTCGAGGCTTTGAAATGGGATCCAAACTTAAATGAGTAAACCATTACTAGAGAGCAGTTGGATGTCAAATCCCCCTAAAAAAGGGAACGAAACTGCTTCTTTTTCAATGGCTTGGAACTTTGCTGAAAAAAATTCAAATGAATTTATTGAAAAAATGTGCATTGTTAGTTTAATATACATATGCTGATATTTATTCCTTAAAATCTTAATTATTTTTTTTTTCTTAAAATTATAAAAAGTGAAAAAATTAAAAAATTTTCAGTAAATTGCACTTTACGTTCCAACTTGTCTAAAGCATAGATTTTTGAGCACGAAATAGGTTGATTTCTGCTTGTTATGTGATTGACTTGTTTTAAGTTCTTTGTTTGTTCGAGTTCATTTACTTATTGATACGGATATATAGTATTTTTAGGCCTGTTAGTGTATTTTTTTCTATTCTTTTTTCATGTTTTTTTTCATAGAGTTATTTATTATTTTTGGAAACTTATTTTGTGCGGAAAGTTCTTGTGATTAATTTCTTTTCGTTTATATTGACATAGTTTTTTTTTCAGTGAGAAAGATTGAGCCTCTTCTGAAGTTAAACGTACATCCCTTCCATAAGAACCTTAAATACTCCCTGGGAATAACTAATAAACTTTGCCCCTCATCTCTGGGGTCTGTTTCGACCCCAAAAGTTTTGTTGTATAATATTGAGACTATTTTGAATAGAAGGCGTGTCTCAAAATTTCTAGTAGAAACATTTCAGGACAATACGACGTGTGTGTAGGGTGGAGGGGGTAGCTGCCCTCTGATCACTTTGACTCTTACTAGATCCCTCTGATCACTGATCCTTACCCTCTGATCACTTTGAGCACTAGAGTGTCTAATTGCCAATCCAATGAACCCCCTCCGAGGTTTATATGGCCACACTTTCTATAAGAACCCTATATGTCCCCATAGCGTAACTTACAACCATTGCCCTTATGTTTGGGGGAATTTGTTATCCTTACTCATAATTTCCAGTCTTTTCTGATGGGATGAACAGAATGCCTATATCAAAATTAGCCCTCTGATCCCGTTCGAAAAAGGCACTAGTCTCTCAATTTCCAATCGAATGAGCCTTTTGGAAGCAGCTACGACAAAACTTTCAATACAAACCTTATATACCCCAAGGACATAAATGACGACCCTTGTTATGAGGGCTATGGGGGAAGGGTTGTCATCCTCAAAGAATTAATTTCCAGAATTTTCAACTACGTTAAAAAAATTGGCAAAAATTTCAAAATTTTGATTGTATATATTTGGTAAAATGGCAGGCGTGAGAGGGGGGTTAGTGGCCTTCCCATTACTTTCAATTATGAAAACGAACACTATTCATTTCAATCTACAAACGAATGAGCCATTTTTGAAGTTTCTACAAACTTTCTATAAAAACCTTATATGCCCCCAGGTCATAATTTACAACTCTTGCCCTGAGGGCTGTTAGGGGTTGTCAACTTTAAAGACCTAATTTCCCAAACATTAAATTACGTTCAACATAAGGGCTATCTAAAAATTTTTATTGGACGTGTTTGGGGAAAAGATGGGTTGGAGAGGGGGCTTAGTCATCCTTCAATCCCTTTCGACCATTAGAAAAGGCACTAGCCTTTTGTATTTACAATAGAATGCATCCTTTGTCAAGTTTCAACGACAAAGCCTTCAATAAAAACCTTATATGTTACAGGGCATAACGTATAACTCATGCCCTGAGCTGAGGGGGTTATCAGCCTTAAACACCTAATTTCCAGAACTTTCAACTACGTTGAACAAAATGGCTATCTCAAAACTTTGATTGGATGTGTTTGGATAAATCGTGGGTCTGAAAGGGGGTTTAGTTGCCCTCCATTCAGTTTTGACTATTAAAAAGGGCACTAGCCATTTCAATTTCCAATCAAATGAGCCCTTTTTGAAGTTTCTGCGATAAAACTTTCTATAATAACCTTATATGCCCCCAGAGCATAACTTATAACCCTTGCCCTGACGGCTGTGGGGGGTTGTCATCCTCAAAGACCTAATTTTCAAAGCTTTCAACTACATTGAACAAACTGGCTTTCTCAAATTTCGATTGGATGCGTTTGGGGAAGACGTGGTCATGATAGGGGGGTTAGTTGCCCTCCAATCACTTTCGACTATTAAAAAGGGCACTAGCCCTTTTTAAAAGGGCACTAGCCCTTTTTTTAACTATATTGTTATTGATGTTATGTTTTACTTTTATTCGAATAAATTGAAATTGAATTGAAATTTAAATTTGGCTCTTCCTCCATGAAAAATTCCCTCCTCTTACAATAAAATCAACCAGAGAAGTTTCTTCACAAGTAAAATATCTCTAGGGGATGAAGAAATTCGTTCCCTAGAAAATTCTTCCGGTGAAAACATCCCAGAGACTCCCTCCTTGATAAATTCTCCCCGGGAAATTCTCCTGAGCCCCCCCCCCCTGAAATCGACCTTGGGTGGCACCCCAAGGCCGATTCAGATAAATGTAGTCTATTTTCAGATAAAATTTCAATGCCAAAATAGTCTAAATATCCATGAGCCTTCAGATAGATGTAGGAAGGGGTATGAGAGGGGGAGGAGGAATTAATCTATCATCTCCCTTCATTTAGAATAAACATGAATAAATAAGAATATAATAATATATACTATAAACATTCTATGCTTGGCCTATGCTAAGGGGCCATGGCAGCCACGGGGGCTGCCCTGGAAAGGCTTTTTAAGATTTATATCAGTGTTAAAGGTAATATCTGAAAGGGCAAGAAGGGAGGGGTGGGCTGCCCTCCGTTTCTTTTTCAATATCTCTCAACATGCCTTTAAAGTTTCAAAGCTAGTAGAATGGCCATAATATCTCCCGTACCCACACCATATATGGGCATAGAATACTGTCAGTACACCAAATAAGGGCATAGCCTCCCTAGGGAGACAGATTACGTAATGGGGTCAATGACCTCTTTTTCCAAGGTCGATGTATTTGTTGTTTCTATGTGTAATAACTCCGGGACAAAGGTTGCACATGCGCATTGATTTCTAACGGGAAACAATGCTATTGATATAGGACTCGAAGGGGAAGTGAATTTCCGAGAACTTGATTGCGTAATCGATCGCGAATGTCATGGTGTCCAGAAATAGTATTTGTTGTTATTGCTCTAGGCAATGTTATGAGTTTCCTGGAATTTGGAACACCTGTGCTGTCGACCTCAATTCACCTATCGTGAATCAATAATTCCCCTTAGAAACAACAAATTAATTTTCCCTTTCTTGACAGATCAATCAATCAATGACATCATCTGTCAGACTTTAAAAATTTCCGCCTAGAAACATTTCTACAGGAATAGATCCAAGTCATTAATGTCTTTGCCTCGGGAACAACTCCTTTGGTCGAACTCCAAAGGATATTAATAACCAAATGCCATGGAAACAATTAGGCAAGAAACATCTTAGCGATGAATTGTTTTAGCGCGCGAGAAGGTTTCATATTAATTTGAAATGTGTTAGCACAGAGATGCCAATAACAAAGGAACACGCTGAATTTACGTTTAGTGATTATTTGGGCGAAACCGTTTTAGACAGGCTATGGAACTATTTCGGCGAAACAGATAGAGACATTTTAAAAGAAGATTTTGAAAAGATTTTGGAAGAGGTTTTGAGTGTGGTCGTTATAATACACAAGTTTCATTTGAACAGTGTTGTGAGGTCCTCTAACCCAACCCCAAAGGGTTCCAATCCTCCTACCCCAACCCCGAAGGAAGCCCCCGGTCCTCAAAGGCCCCCCAAGCTCCCAAAGGGCCACCGGCGCCCCCAAAGGCCCACCCAGACCGCCAAAGGCCATCCCCGGGCCCCCCCAAAGGCCCATCGAGCTCCAAAGGGCCACCGGCGCCCCCAAAGGCCCACCCAGACCCCCAAAGGCCATCCCCGGGCCCCCCAAAGGCCCATCGCGCTCCCAAAGGACCAACCGGGTCCCAAAGGCCCACCACCGGGCCCCCACGGCCCCAAAGGCCCGCCCCTGGGCCTCCAAGGTCCCCCGGGCGCCCAAAGGATCAACGGGGTCCCAAAGGCCCTCCACCGGTCCCCAAATGTCCCCCAGGCCCCCAAAGGCCCTCCCTGTGCCCCAAAGGCCCACCCAGACCCCCAAAGGCCATCCCCGGGCCCCCCAAAGGCCCATCGTGCTCCAAAGGACCAACGGGGTCCCAAAGGCCCTCCACCGGTCCCCAAATGTCCCCCAGGTCCCCAAAGGCCCTCCCTGTGCCCAAAGGCCCTCCCTGTGCCCCAAAGGCCCTCCCCCGGCCCCCAAAGGCTCACCCCAGACCCTCAACGGCCATCTCCGGGCCCCCCAAAGGCCCATTGAGTTCCCAAAAGACCAACAGGGTCCCAAAGGCCCTCCACCGGTCCCCAAAGGTCCCCCAGGCTCCCA
Source organism: Artemia sp. Qi Xiang Cuo (assembly GCF_049724085.1). NCBI lineage: Eukaryota > Metazoa > Arthropoda > Branchiopoda > Anostraca > Artemiidae > Artemia > Artemia sp. Qi Xiang Cuo. Next base: position 6,902,962 of record NC_142798.1, on the reverse strand, counting down.
ACTGGCCCCCCGGCCCCCCAAAGGCCCTCCCCGGCCCCCAAAGGTACACCGGGCTCCCAAAGGACCAATCGGTCCTCAAGTGCCCCCAGACCCCCAAAGGCCCTCCCTGTGCCCCAAAGGCCCTCCACCGGTCCCCAAATGTCCCCCCGGCACCCAAAGGCCCCCCCGGCGCCCCAAAAGCCCCCCCCCACCCCCCAATGCCCAACCCCGACCCCCCAAAGGCCCATCGAGTTCCCAAAAGACCAACAGGGTCCCAAAGGCCCTCCACCGGTCCCCAAATGTCCCCCAGGCTCCCAACTGGCCCCCGGACCCCCAAAGGCCCTCCCCCGGCCTCCAAAGGTCCACCGGGCTCCCAAAGGACTAATCGGTCCTCAAGTGCCCCCCAGACCCCCAAAGGCCCACCCTGTGCCCCAAAGGCCCTCCCCCGGTCCCCAAATGTCCCCCAGGCACCCACAGGCCCACCCGGCGCCCCCAAGGCCCACCCACACCCCCAAAAGCCATCTCCGGACCCCACAGCCCATCCCAGTAGTGTTTGGGTGTGGTTTACCTTGTCCCAGTTACATTTTCTTAATTTTTCAAAGTTCATTCTGAATTTCTTTCGTTGAAATGCAAGAGTTGGAATATTTCAGTAGTGTTCGGTTGTGGTTTACCTTGTCACAGTTACATTTTCTTGATTTTTCAAAGTTCATTCTGAATTTCTTTCGTTGAAATGCAAGAGTTGGACTATTTCAGTAGTGTTTGGTTGTGATTTACCTTGTCACAATTACATTTTCTTGATTTTTCAAAGTTCATTTTGAATTTCTTTCGTTGAAATGCAAGAGTTGGAATATTTCAGTAGTGTTTGGTCGTGGTTTACCTTGTCACAGTTAAATTTTCTTGATTTTTCAAAGTTCATTTTGAATTTCTTTGGTTGTAATGCAAGAGTTGGACTATTTCAGTAGAGTTGGGTTGTGGTTTACCTTGTCAAAGTTACATTTTCTTGATTTTTCAAAGATCATTTTGAATTTAATTTGTTGAAATGCAAGAGTTGGAATATTTCAGTAGTGTTTGGTTGTGGTTTACCTTGTCACAGTTACATTTTCTTGATTTTTCAAAGATCATTTTGAATTTCCTTTGTTGAAATGCAAGAGTTGGAATATTTCAGTAGTGTTTGGTTGTGGTTTACCTTGTCACAGTTACATTTTCTTGATTTTTCAAAGTTCATTTTGAATTTCTTTAGTTGAAATTCAATAGTTGTAATATTTCTTTAGTGTTTGTTTGTGGTTTACTTTGTAACATTTACATTTTCTTTATTTTTTAAAGTTCATTTGAATTTCTTTCGTTGAAATGCAAGAGTTGGACTATTTCAGTAGCGTTCGGTTGTGATTTACCTTGTCAAAGTTACATTTTCCTGATTTTTAAAAATTCATTTTGAATTTACTTTTTTGAAATGCAAGAGTTGGAATATTTCAGTAGTGTTTGGTTATGGTTTACCTTGTCACAGTTACATTTTCTTTATTTTTCAATGTTCATTTGAATTTCTTTCCTTGAAATGCAAGAGTTGGAATATTTCAGGAGTGTTTGGTTATGGGTTACCATGTCACAGTTAAATTTTCATGATTTTTCAAAGTTCATTTTGAATTTCTTTCGTTGAAATGCAAGAGTTGGAATATTTCAGTACTGTTTGGTCGTGGTTTGCCTTGTCACAGTTAAATTTTCTTGATTTTTTAAAGTTCATTTTGAATTTCTTTTGTTGAAATGCAAGAGTTGGACTATTTCAGTAGTGTTTGCTTTTCGTTTACCTTGTCACAGTTACATTTTCATGATTATTCAAAGCTCATTTTGAATTTCTTTAGTTGAAATGCAAGAGTTGGACTATTTCAGTAGTGTTTGGTTTTGGTTTACGTTGTCACAGTTACATTTTCTTGATTTTTTAAAGATCATTTAGAATTTATTTCGTTGAATAGCAAGAGTTGGAATATTTCAGTAGTGTTTGCTATTGGTTTAACTTTTCACACTTAAATTTTCATGATATTTAAAAGAACAGTTAGATTTTATTTAGTTGAAATGCAAGAGTTGGACTATTTCAGTGGTGGTTGGTTTTGGTTTACATTGTCACAGTTAAATTTTCATGATTTTTCAAAGATCATTTTTAATTTCTTTCGTTTAAATGCAAGAGTTGGAATATTTCAGTAGTGTTTGGTTATGGTTTACCTTGTCACAGTTACATTTTCTTGATTTTTCAAAGTTCATTTCGAATTTCTTTCGTTGAAATGCAAGAGTTGGAATATTTCAGTGGTGTTTGGTTGTGGTTTACCTTGTCACAGTTACATTTTCCTGATTTTTCAAAGTTCATTTTGAATTTCTTTCGTTGAAGTGCAAGAGTTGGAATATTTCAGTAGTGTTTGCTTATGGTTTATCTTGTCACAGTTACATTTTCTTGATTTTTCAAAGTTCATTTTGAATTTCTTTCATTGAAATGCAAGAGCTGGAATATTTCAGTAGTGTTTGGTTGTGGTTTACCTTGACACAGTTACATTTTCTTGATTTTTCAAATTTTATTTTTAATTTCTTTCGTTGAAATACAAGAGTTGGAATATTTCAGTAGTGTTTGGTTGTGGATTACCTTGTCACAGTTACATTTTCTTGATTTTTCAAAGTTCATTTTGAATTTCTTTTGTTGAAATGCAAGAGTTGGAATATTTCAGGAGTGTTTGGTTGTGGATTAACTTGTCAAAGTTACATTTTCTTGATTTTTCAAAGTTCATTTTGAATTTCTTTCGTTGAAATGCAAGAGTTGGAATATTTCAGTAGTGTTTGGTGTAGATTTACCTTGTCACAGATAAATTTTCGTGATTTTTCAAAGTTCATTTTGAATTTCTTTCGTTGAAATGCAAGAGTTGGAATATTTCAGTAGTGTTTGGTCGTGGTTTACCTTGTCACAGTTACATTTTCTTGATTTTTCAAAGTTCATTTTGAATTTCTTTTGTTGAAATGCAAGAGTTGGAATATTTCAGTAGAGTTCGGTTGTGGTTTACCTTGTCACAGTTACATTTTCTTGATTTTTCAATGTTCATTTTGAATTTCTTTTGTTGAAATGCAAGAGTTGGAATATTTCAGTAGTGTTCGGTTGTGGTTTAACTTGTCAATGTTACATTCTCTTGATTTTTCAAAGCTCATTTTGAATTTCTTTCGTTGAAAAGCAAGAGTTGGAATATTTCAGTAGTGTTTGGTTGCGGTTTACCTTGTAACAGTTACATTTTCTTGATTTTTCTATGTTCATTTTGAATTTATTTCATTAAAATGCAAGAGTTGGAATATTTCAGAAGTGTTTGGTCGTGGTTTACCTTGTCACAGTTAAATTTTCTTGATTTTACATTTTCTTGATTTTCCAAAGCTCATTTTGAATTTCTTTCGTTGAAAAGCAAGAGTTGGAATATTTCAGTAGTGTTTGATTATGGTTTACCTTGTCACAGTTACATTTTCTTGATTTTTCAAAGTTCATTTCGAATTTCTTTCGTTGAAATGCAAGAGTTTGAATATTTCAGTGTTGTTTGGTTTTGGTTTAGCTTGTCAAAGTTACATTTTCCTGATTTTTCAAAGTTCATTTTGAATTTCTTTCGTTGAAATGCAAGAGTTGGACTATTTCAGTAGTGTTTGATTATGGTTTACCTTGTCACAGTTACATTTTCATGATGTTTAAAAGCTAATTTTGAATTTCTTTCCTTGAAAAGCAAGAGTTGGAATATTTCAGTAGTGTATGGTCGTGGTTTACCTTGTCAGAGTTACATTTTCTTGATTTTTCAAAGTTAAATTTGAATTTCTTTCGTTGAAATGCAAGAGTTGGCATATTTCAGTAGTGTTTGTTTGTGGTTTACATTTTCTCAGTTTCATTTTCTTGATTTTTCAAAGTTCATTTTGAATTTCTGTCATTGATTTACAAGAGTTGGAATATTTCAGTAGTGTAGGGCCATGGTTTACCTCCTCACAGTTAAAGTTTCTTGATTTTTCTATGTTCATTTTGAATGTCTTTAAATGTATAGAATTATCTGGACCACTTAAGTAGTGGTCGTTTGTGGTTTAAATTGTCAAAGTTCCTTCTTATTTCTTTTAAACATTACATTTGAATTTCTATCATTGAAATACAAGAGGTTTAATATTTCAGAAGTGTTTGTTTGTGGTTTATCTTATCACAGTTACATTTTCTTGATTTTTCTAAGATGATTTTGAATTACTGTAGTTTTAATGCAAGAGTTGGAATATTTCAGTAGTGTTTCGTCGTGGTTTACCTTGTCATAGTTACATTTTCTTGATTTTTCAAAGTTCATTTTGAATTTCTTTCATTGAAATGCAAGAGTTGGACTATTTCAGTAGTGTTTGGTTGTGGTTTACCTTGTCACAGCTACATTTTCATGATTTTTCAAAGCACATTTTGAATTTCTTTCGTTGAAATGCAAGAGTTGAAATATTTCAGTAGTGTTTGCTTTTGGTTTACCTTGACACAGTTACATTTTCTTGATTTTTCAAAGTTCATTTTGAATTTATTTCGTTGAAATGCAAGAGTTGGAATATTTCAGTAGTGTTTGGTTATGGTTTACCTTGTCACAGTTACATTTTCTTGATTTTTCAAAGTTCATTTCGAATTTCTTTCGTTGAAATGCAAGAGTTGGACTATTTCAGTGGTGTTTGGTTATGGTTTACATTATCACAGTTACATTTTCTTGATTTTTCAAAGCTCATTTTGAATTTCTTTCATTGAAATGCAAGAGTTGGAATATTTCAGTAGTGTTTGCTTATGGTTTACCTTGTCACAGTTGCATTATCTTGATTTTTCAAAGTTCATTTGAATTTCTTTCGTTGAAATGCAAGAGTTGTAATATTTCAGTAGTGTTTGCTTATGGTTTACCTTGTCAAAGTTGCATTTTCTTGATTTTTCAAAGTTCATTTGAATTTCTTTCGTTGAAATGCAAGAGTTGGAATATTTCAGTAGTTTTTGGTTATGGTTTACCATGTCACAGTTAGATTTTCTTGATTTTTCAAATTTCATTTCGAATTTCTTTCATTGAAATGCAAGAGTTGGACTATTTCAATGGTGTTTGGTTATGGCTTACCTTATCACAGTTACATTTTCTTGATTTTCAAATTCATATTGAATTTCTTTCGTTGAAATGCAAGAGTTGGAATATTTCACTAGTGTTTGGTTCTGGTTTACCTTGCCACATTTACACACATGTATACACATGTACACAAATGTGCTTATCATGAGTGCTCATGATAAGTTAACCTAACCTTTTCCGGTGAGTATGGTTAGGTTAGACTAGATTAAGTTAGGTTAGATTAGGTTAGGTTAGCCTACGTACGCTTCACTTAGGTTAGCTTAGGTTAGGTGAGAGACATGCCCTAAGTTAGGTGTATGATTAGGTTAGGTTAGATTAAGTTAGGTTAGGTTAAGTTAGGTTAGGCTAGGTTAGCCTACGGACGCGCGCGTACGTAGGCTAACCTAGCCTAACATAACTTAACCTAACCTAACTTAATCTAACCTAATTAACCTAATCATACACCTAACTTAGGGCATGTCTCTCACCTAACCTAAGCTAACCTAAGTGAACCGTACGTAGGCTAACCTAACCTAATCTAACCTAACTTAATCTAGTCTAACCTAACCATACTCACCGGAAAAGGTTAGGTTAACTTATCATGAGCATTCATGATAAGCACATTTGTGTACATGTGTATGCATGTGTGTAAATGTGGCAAGGTAAACCAGAACCAAACACTAGTGAAATATTCCAACTCTTGCATTTCAATGAAAGAAATCCAAAATGAATTTGAAAATCAAGAAAATGTAACTCTGATAAGGTGAACCATAACCAAACACCACTGAAATATTCCAACTCTTGCATTTCAACGAAAGAAATTCGAAATGAACTTTGAAAAATCAATAAAATTTAACTGTGAAAAGGTAAACCATAACCAAACAATACTGAAATATTCCAACTCTTGCATTTAAACGAAAGAAATTCAAATGAACTTTTAAAATTCAATAAAATGAAACTGTGACAAGGTAAAACATAACCAAACACTACTGAAATATTCCAACTCATGCATTTCAACGAAAGAAATTCAAATGCACATTTAAAAATAAATAAAATTCAACTGTGACAAGGTAAACCATAAGCAAACACCACTGAAATATTCCAACTCTTGCTTTTAAACGAAAGAAATTCAAAATGAGCTTTGAAAAATCAAGAAAATGTAGCTGTGATAAGGTAAACCATAACCAAACACAACTGAAATATTCCAACTCTTGCATTTCAACGAAAGAAATTCAAGATGAACTTTAAAAAATCAAGAAAATGTAACTGTGACAATGTAAACCATAAACAAACACTACTGAAATATTCCAACTCTTGCATTTCAACGAAAGAAATTCAAAATGAACTTTGAAAAATCAAGAAAATGTAAATGTGACAAGGTAAACCATAAGCAAACACTACTGAAATGTTCCAACTCTTGAATTTCAACGAAAGAAATTCATAATGAACTTTGAAAAATCATGAAAATGTAACTGTGACAAGGTAAACCACAACCAAACACTACTGAAATAGTCCAACTCTTGCATTTCAATGAAAGAAATTCAAAATGAACTTTGAAAAATCAAGAAAATGTAACTGTGACAAGGTAAACCACGACCAAACACTACTGAAATATTCCGACTATTGCATTTCAACGAAAGAAATTCAAAATGAACTTTGAAAAATCAAGAAAATTTAACTGTGGCAAGGTAAACCACAACCAAACACTTCTGAAATATTCCACCTCTTGCATTTCAATGAAAGAAATTCAAATGAACTTTGAAAAATCAAGAAAATGGAACTGTGAGAAGGTAAACCACAAGCAAACACTACTGAAATATTCCAACTCTTTCTTTTCAAAGAAATAAATTCAAAATGAACTTTGAAAAATCAAGAAAATGTGACTTTGACAAGGTAAACCACAACCAAACACTACTGAAATATTCCAGCTCTTGCATTTCAACGATAGGAATTCAAAATAAACTTTGAAAAATCAAGAAAATGTAACTGTGACAAGGTAAACCATAGCCGAACGCTACTGAAATATTCCAACTCTTGAATTTAAATGAAAGAAATTCAAATGATCTTTGAAAAATCAAGAAAATCTAACTTTGACAAGGTAAACCATAACCAAACACTAATGAAATATTCCAACTCTTGCATTTCAACAATAGAAATTCAAAATGAACTATGAAAAATCATTAAAATGTAAATGTGCCAAGGTAAACCACAACCAACCACTGCTGAAATATTCCAACTCTTGCATTTCAACGAATGAAATTCAAATGAACTATGAAAAATCAAGAAAATGTAACTGTGACAAGGTAAACCACAAGCAAACACTACTGAAATATTACAACTCTTGCTTTTCAACGAAAGAAATTAAAAAATTAAATTTTAAAAATCAAGAAAATGTAAATTTTAAAAGGTAAAACACAACCAATAACTACTTAAATATTCCAACTCTTGCGTTTCAACTAAAGAAATTCAAATTAACTACGTAGAATCAAGAGAATGCAAATGTGACAAGGTAAACCATAACCAAACACAACTGAAATATTCCAACTCTTACATTTCAACGAAAGAAACTCAAAATGAACTTTGAAAAATCAAGAAAATGTAACTGTGACAAGGTAAACCACAACCAAACGCTACTGAAATATTCCAACTCTTGCATTTCAATGAAAGAAATTCAAAATTAAATTATAAAAATTAAGAATATGGACCTTTGAGCATTTAAACAACGACCATACACTACTGAAATATTCCAGCTCTTGCATTTCAAAGAAAGAAATTCAAAATGAACTTTGAAAAATCAAGAAAATGTAACTGTGACAAGGTAAACCACGACCAAACACTACTGAAATATGACAACTCTTGCATTTCAACGAAAGAAATTCAAAATGAACTTTGAAAAATCAAGAAAATGTAACTGTGACAAGGTAAACCACAACCAAACACTACTGAAATAGTCCAACTCTTGCTTTTCAAGGAACGAAATTCAAAATGAACTTTGAAAAATCATGAAAATTTAACTGTGACAAGGTAAACCACAACCAAACACTACTGAAATAGTCCAACTCTTGCAATTCAACGAAAGAAATTCAAAATGAACTTTGAAAAATCAGGAAAATGTAACTGTGACAAGGTAAACCATAACCAAACACTACTGAAATATTCAAACTCTTGCATTTCAACGAAATAAATTCTAAATGAACTTTGAAAAATCAAGAAAATGTAACTGTGACAAGGTAAACCATAAGCAAACACTACTGAAATATTCCAACTCTTGCATTTCAACGAAAGAAATTCAAAATGAGCTTTGGAAAATCAAGAAAATGTAACTGTGACAAGGTAAACCACAACCAAACACTACTGAAATAGTCCAACTATTGCATTTCAACGAAAGAAATTCAAAATGAGCTTTGAAAAATCAAGAAAATGTAACTGTGACAAGGTAAACCACGACCAAGCACTACTGAAATAGTCCAACTATTGCATTTAAACTAAAGAAATTCAAAATTACATTTTAAAAATAACGAAAATTTAAATGTGACAAGGTAAACCACGACCAAACACTTCTGAAATATTCCAAACTATTGCATTTCAATGAAAGAAATTCGAAATGAACTTTGAAAAATCAAGAAAATGTAACTTTGACAAGGTAAACCACAACCAAACACTACTGAAATATTCCAACTCTTGCATTTCAACTAAATAAATTCGAAATGAAATTTTAAAAATCATTTAAATTTATCTGTGACAAGTTAAACCACAAAAAAACGCTAATTAAATATTCAAAAACAATAATTACAATAAAAGAAAATAAAAATTAAATTATAAAAATAAATAAAATGTAACTGTGACAAGGTAAACCACAACCGAACGCTACTTAAATATTCCAACTCTTGAATTTCAACAAAAGAAATTCAAAATGAACTTTGAAAAATCAAGAAAATGTAACTGTGACAAGGTAAACCATAACCAAACACTACTGAAATATTCCAACTCTTGCATTTCAACGAAAGAAATTCAAAATGAACTATGAAAAATCAAGAAAATGTAACTGTGACAAGGTAAACCAAGTCAAAACACTACTGAAATATTCCAACTCTTGAATTTCAACGAAAGAAAATCAAAATGAACTTTGAATAATCAAGAAAATGTAACTGTGACAAGGTAATCCACAACCAAACTCTTCTGACATATTCCAACTCTTGCATTTCAACGAAAGAAATTCAAAATGAACTTTGAAAAATCAAGGAAATGTAACTGTGACAAGGTAATCCACAACCAAACACTACTGAAATATTCCAACTCTTGCATTTCAACGAAAGAAATTCAAAATGAACTTTGAAAAATCAA